>NC_092355.1:76745733-77433084 GCF_963676685.1 Mytilus edulis | reverse complement strand
CAAACGTTGTAATATAAAATCCAAACTCGCTTGTGGAACATACACACTTCAACAAGACAGAGCTAAATTTAGCAGGCAATCCGTGAGTCCAATTTGTCAACTATGTAAGCATGAACCTGAAGATCGTGAACACTTTATAATCAAGTGCAAAGTATTGGAGGAAGTTAGGTCTCCGTTCATCGACAAACTCAGATGTTATATTAAAGACATTGCTAGTGGAATTCTATTTGATGAATTATTTCAGAGTAATAACAACTTGCTACAATTATAATTATTGACTGTTCGAAGTTTCATTTCTTAACAAATCAACAACACGTTCACATTGAGAAAATCAGTGCTGGACTATGCTTTAGCCTACATCAAAAGCGTTCATCAATGTTAGAATAGTGAACAAAATGCCTGTGACATGGAAATATAAATGATAATTAGAAATGAGAACTGTAACTGTGTAGATAAATTGTTGGTGGGATATGTACAGTTTACAAAGTATTGGTTCAATATATTTTTAACTACGGCACCGTTGTTATTGTGACCGTGTATGTATATACAATATGAAGTGACAATTCATGGATTTTGAATAGTTTAATTCACACTGACAAAGGACAACAATGACAGTGGTTCATCTGACAGAGGTGGCAAATACAGGATAGGTAAAGGTAAAGGTTTTAATAAAGAAAATAATTTTGTCGTTCAAAGTATGATGGTATACATAGGCACAGAGTCACGTCAAATTAATACCTAAAAAAACTGACTTAACAGTAAAAGTAATATTAATAAAGACAAATAAAAAAATACTATAACACGTTATCAAGATGATAACCAACGTCAGTACGCAAATTCTATACTTCAAGACTATCTTGTATTATTTGTGAGGTTGATACGGAATATTTATCAACAAGTTATTGGTACCTTCCGATGAACTTTATTAGAAAAAGGACGAGACGTTCTTTGACATACCCCTGGTTCATCAACTTTCTGCTGAGACACTGGTGACGTTTTACAAAGTCTGAGCAGGAGCTGCAAGCTCTTGAATACCGAATAAGTTGGTGTATTGCTACTAACGTAGGGGGGAAAATGGATCATTTCAAAATTAAAATCGTCTCGTTTGTCATAGATTCTGGTACTGAGATGACTCTGTATATCAAATCCAAGGTATAAGTCTAAAAATGAGGCGGAGAAAGCCCTGTCTGTTGTCTCTTTGATTTCTAGTTCTGGTGGATATATTAAACGTGTTTCAATCCTATCTGTAGCTTGAAAAACGCTAGAGCTAGATGAAAAGTTTAATGCTGCGTACAAAATTCCTAGAGTTATAGCGTAAATCAAGGGCATACCTTTGTATTTCGACAAACTTTAAACTTATGCAACGTGCGTCACACAATTGATGAACGTTCCTCTTGCGTGCACATAACGTAAATAGACTTTCTCTATGTTCGTCTGGTGCACTTACGTCTATACGCCAATGTGTGACGCTGGCATGACGCTCAGATAAAAAAAAAGCCGAACAAGTATAAAATTGAAATGAAATACAACAAAACAAAAAGCAACGAAGTATTTACATGACATAACAAGAACATTATTTGTAAGTGTTAAACTTGGAACATGTTTACAAATTTGTATTTCAATACACCGCGTGTTTTTTATTTTGTTCATTTAAAACATCTATTTATTCTAACTCTAGCTGTGTACTTAAGATGGTAATGAAATCATGTATCACTATACTTTTATCTGTCGAAAGGATTTAGAATGTTAATAAAATTAATAATTCAGTCTGATTTAAGATTAAAAACTCCATTGTCCAATAACATTTTGTTTAGTTAAAATATTTTTTTTTTTTCCTTTTTATTTTTTGACCTTCAGAACAATGCTTCTACCGGTGGATTTCAGGTTGTACCATATGGATAATAGTTATAGAACAAAAGTGCCAAAATAAGTTCCTTTTTATTTTTTCGAAATGAATGTCATTATAAAGGACTTCATATGAATGTAAACAAGTATGAAAATTTAGACATAACACAAAAATGCTCAATTGGTTTTTTTTCACTTTCTTTTTTGAATAGTATTGATAATTTTTTATCCAAGGTACCTGTTTTTGTGGATTACAAAAAATGAATTTTAGTTGATACAAGATTTCATGGTTTTTCAAACCACCTTTAAACAAAGTTTAACCTATAGATAATAGGTACTTTGTCGAGCATTTAGATTCGTGCATAACCTCAACCAACGATAACAACGGACATAGATATATATTTAGTATTGATTCCTATTTGATTTTTTTTAATCCACTCACTAGTGTTTTTTTTTTTCTTTGTAGGGAAAATGCCGTAGTATTCTTTTAAATGATGGCGTTTAATGTCACAAGAACTCTTATTCGTTTAACGAGATCTCTGAATTTTCATTGTATTTCTAGTGAAATAAAACATGTTAACTATTAAGGTTTTTTATCAGAATGAAGCATCAGCAGAAATTCTCCAGATATCAATATATAGATACAAGAACATTTGGTATAAGTGCCAATGGTACAACTATTTATAGAAGTCACAATTTGAAATAGTAAACCATTTTACGTCTAAGTATGTCTTCAACACGGAGCCCTGGCTCACACCGTACAGCAAGTTATAATGGGCCCAATAAATTACTATCGAAAATCATTCCAACGGAAAAACAAGCGGTCTTATCTTGTATAAAATGAGAACCATATCAACAAACGACAACCGCTGAACATCAGGTTCCTGACTTCCTTTTTTCACAATGCCTCTTACATTTTTAGAAAAGTCCTAATACGAGTAATTGTCCTCAAATAGATATTTTGTGTTGATGAATTGTCACTTGTTATCTATTATATGTAATCTTATATTATACCTGTGGTAGAAAATACTTAGTATTTTAAAAATTCAAAATTAAGTAAACAGTTAATTTATGATTATGACCATATCAATGATAATTCATGTTAATACAGAAGTGCTGACTACTGGGCTGGTGATACCCTCTGGAAATAAAATATCCACCATCAGACGCATCGAACCAGTGGGTGTAACTAAACTCAGTACAGAGATAAGGATACAAATTTTTATTTGCGCCAGACGCGTGTTTCGTCTACAAAAGACTCATCAGTGTCTTTCAAATAAAAAAAAATGTCATCAGGCCAAAAAAGTACGAACTTTAATAGCATTTAATACCTCAATGTCTTTAAAGTTTTGTCAAATACAGCTATTCCTTGGTAGAAAAGCCTTTGTATTTTTAAAATTTAAAGTTTAGTAAACAGTTAATTTATGATTATGACCATATCAATAATAATTCATGTCAGCACATAAGTCCTGACTACTGGGCTGGTGATACCATTGGCAATAAAAACTCCATCAGCAGAGGCATCGACCAAGTAGTTGTAACTAAATTCCTTACAGATATAAAGATTAAAATTTTGTATTGAAGCTACAAAAGACTCATCAGTGTCGCTCGAATACAACAATTGTTGTAATGGGCAAACAAAGAACCTTCTTTAATAGCATTGTGGACCAACAATTCCTATTAGCATGACCATATCAATGATAATTAATGTCAACACAGAAGTGCTGACTACTGGGCTGGTGATACTCTCAGAGAATAAAAACCACCAGCAGTGGCATCGACCCAGTGGTTGTAAAAAAACTCACCATAGATAAAAGAATTAAAATTTTATATATGCGCTAGCTGCGTGTTTCAAAAGACTAATCAGCGCAGATCGAATTTAAAAAAGTTAAAAGGCCAAATACAGTACGAAGGACACTTTAAAATTGAGAATGGAAATGAGGAATGTGTCAAAGAGTCAACAACCCGACCATAGAGAAGACAACAGCAGAAGGTCACCAACAGGTCTTCAATGCAGCGAGAACTCCCGCACCCGGAGGCGTCCTTCTGCTGGCCACTAAACAAACATATATACTATTTCAGTGAAAATGAACGCCATACTAAACTCCAAATTGCACACAAGAAACTAAAATTGAAAATAACACAAGACTAACAAAGGTCAGAGGCTTCTGACTTAGGACAGGCGCATACATGCGGCGGGGTTTAACATGCTTATGACATCTCAACCCTCCCCCTATACCTCTAGCCAATGCAGAAAAGTAAATGCATGACAATGACTAGTTTTCAGGTTTTGCATATCATCACACAATCTTTGATAGACAAATACAAAACAGTAAAACAGATCGGCAATACAATATCTACACAAATGCTGATACGTCAACAACCATCCGACAACTCATTATACAAATGTTATATGAGGCATATGCCTTAAAAACGACGAACGAGTTTAGTTTAGTTTAGTTTTTGCCGATAAACTTATAAACAACAGATAGGATGAAACTTATAGGAGTTATTGGCAATATCAGATGATTTTCATAATACTTATTTTCTCGAAAACTCTGATTAGTAAGCGAAAACCCTAACAGTAACAATGACTATGAATACACAATATACAAACATAAATAAAAGTTATAGGCATGTTCGCATTAAATCTTGATTTTTATAAGTTTGTTTTATTTTTTTGGTTTTGTCTATTATCTCGAAATAATTAAAGGATGTACTTTGATCAGGTTCAGAATTCAGTGTCAGATGTTCGGACTCCTTCTTTTCTCCTACGATATAGGGTAAAATAGTTTGTCCAATAACACCTATGTTTCTTTTCATATAACTTTAAAAGCTCACAAAGGTCATATATAAAGAAATAAGCAGATTACAGATTGCTTTACTTTCGATATTAGATCCAAATAATACCAATGCAAATATAAGGTAAACGACTGAGTCAGCCTTTTCCCGTCATTTGTAAAAACAAATCAAGTATATCGAAAAGGAGCTCCATTACCTAGCATTTGTTTTGCTTATTTATTCCTTAACTAATATTCTTCAGAATTATAGTTTCAATTTAAAAATGTATTCTTAATTCATCCTAATTTAGTAATTTCTTCCTTTAAATAGCTAGAAAATGGAAACAGTAAAACTAGTCAGAATACAATGTACAGTAATGTTTCGACAAATGCTTGATTTTGACATTTTCAAAATGGCAGTTTTTTTAATTTACCATCTAACAACATAGTTTAAGAATCGATTATGTTTTTTATCCTAGTAAAAAAAAGCTGAAGCCCTCGATCGGTTGCTGGATTTTCTCGCTTTGTTGAAGACCAAATTGGTGGCCTAGTGATGTTTTTTTTACTTTTTTGTCGGGTTGTTGTCTGTTTGACACGTACCCAATTTTCATTCTCTATCGTATTTGATACTAGCAAAATAACTGTCTCACTTTTTTTTCGAAAAGATAAATTTTCAAGAAATTTAGAATCAAACATAGTATGTGTCTTTTGCATGTTTGTATGAGCTGCATTTCATTTGACCCTGTATAAAGATTCCAATTTTTAATCATCTTTTTCTTTTACACCTGGCAAACATTTTTATAAATACCAGATAAAGCTGTCATTTTGTATTTTTTGTAGATATCAATAAAATTTTGGATTGATTTAGATATTGGCAAAAAAGATTCAAAATTTCAATTTAAGTTTCGAATACAGTTTTCAGAATTCTAATTTTTAATTAAAGCAAAATATTTGTTACATTTTCCGTTTGAAATTTGTATTCTTAATTCTTTTTTAAATCAATCATAGTATATATATATAAAACATGTCTGCATGAGGTGTAGTTCTACGGACCATTTATACAGATTTAATTTTAAGTTATTTATTTTTCTTTTATAACTTGAAACTATTTCCAAACAAGTTCTAAAATTTTTCTAAATTATTTCAAATACTCTAAAGAGCTGACATGTTGTAATTGTAACTAAATATCATAATATTATTCAGACATTTAGACTTTCGTGAAATAAATTCTTGTTGAATTTAACTTTTTGGTTTTATCGCCATGTGCATGTCTCTTCTTACAATTCCAATGGAGAAGATTTATAAAAAAAAGTGTACCAGCTTTTTTATGTGTTTTAGAAAGTAAATTTATAGCTATTTTCAGAACAAGGAAGATAACAAGTGTAACAGATTGACTATGATCGGTGAAGTCCCTTGAAAATTGCAACAAGGAAGAATGTATTGTACTTTCCATGTTGTAATATTTTAAAAAATCAATTTCTTTCTACAATGCAAACTGGATCACAGATACCTTAAAACTATTTTCTTTATAACTCTTGTTTTTAAGAAAGTCATGAAATTGAAACGTCAATCTTTGAAAAATGAAAATTGTTTTTTAACGGTAGAATTTGGTGGACTTTTTGTCATGTAAGACTTGTTGAAAGAAACATGTTACATGTATAGATGCTTATTCCACAATAAAATGAAAACAAGACGTTGTAAATTGTATGCACCCGACATGATTAACTGTGTTTACCTTCATCGGGAACGCTCAAAGCCGAATATTAGAAAGCCGAGAATGTATAAGCCAAAAAGGACCCAACAATTACAACTTTGCCTGAGGGAGTTAAAATGATAGTATTATTAGGGTTCAAATCGAAAACGCACTGTAGAAGTGTTTTGAATACCGTTGTAACATATAGAGGAGAGAGCTAGACAAGTATCCTTTTTTTCAAAAAAGCAATTATTTTCAAGGGAACTGATTATTTTCTTGAATCGAATTTGAACCTGCATTTTTTGACATGTGTATTTCATTACAAAAATTTAACAATGATTAATCACTAATGTAAAAAGAAATGCATCTTTCACAAAACAATTTTGTGAGAAAAAAAAACAGATTCTCTTAAGTTAGATAAAACTAAAAAAAGTTCTCTTCATGTAAACAGTTCAGAACGAAAAATAAACAAATAAGTGTTTCAATTTTAATCATTTTGTTTAAACTGTTTTGCCAGACAACCACCACTAGTTTAAATATGTCCGTGAAAGATTTTCAGCATTTTATTCTCAAAATTTATATTTAATCTTGAAGGCACATGACTTGATTTCGCTTTCTTATTGCAATCTCAGGTTTTACTTATCATATAAGTCAACAGGAGTATAGTATAAGTCTATTGCTGTATTTCATCGTTTAGCAACGATTGTTTTGTATTGTGTATCACAGGTTTAAGTGTTTAAGCTACCTGTGCAAGTTTTCAATGTAAACTATAAGATTGTTAATGAGATATCTGTACAAAAGAATAAATTGGGAAGAGACTGCTGTTAGTTTCTCCTGACCACAAAGAAAAACAGCATATGTAGCAATTTTGAATAATTATCTACTGTGAATTCATTAATATTAGTTTGATACTAATTTTCGGATACAGGAGAAACACGATTTCAAAAGGAATGTATGCATACTTTATCAAAACCATGCTATTAAATATCCACAAATATGCAAAAAGTAAAATCACAAAAATACTGAACTCCGAAGAAAATTCAAAACGCAAAGTCCCTAATTAAATGGCAAAATCAAATACTAAAAACACATCAAACGAATGGACAACAAATGTTCTTTAACCAAAAAAAAAATAGATACACACACAAATAAATGATTCCACAGTAGACACTGTCATCAGATATTTACGTTTATATGTCATTGATTTCTTACCTTTTATACAAGGAAGTTTTTACTTGCCACAGCTGGTAAAAAAAAATTAGAAATATGTATATACGAAAAAAATATGAGTAATAAAAAGCATCACTTCTTCATCTATATTGTATATCTAATTTAACTTAGACAGACGTTGAGCAGACATCATGCACAATCTCAAGAAAATTGTGACTTATTTAATTTTTTCACTTTTTGAATTTTCTTAGGAAACAATTTTAAAAGCTATATAACAGTCACATTATTTTCCTTAATATTTCAGCTCAATATAGAAAGGCATGTGGTCCTTTTACCATGCTGTCTTAAAAAATGTCCATTGTGATTAAGATTAATACATTATTGACTGTTGTACCCGTATTATTGACATTTTTACTTTTTAACTATGTGTTTCTTGTTGACCCATTGTTGACGGCTGTACCCGTATTTTTGACATTTTTACTTTATGATTGTATGTTTGTCTTGTTGACGCATTGTTGCCTATATAATATACGACTGTCATATATTTTTACATGAGAAAATGTCTGTTTCAGTTCAGGAGTATGAGAGCTGTTATCAATTCGTTTAAGGTGGTATAGGTGTCCACCGCCATCTTGGATTGTAAAAATCAGAGAAACTAAGGTCCAGTTTTTATATCAAGTTAGCAAAATTTTATGCAGGAATTCTGATATTTAATGTGAATTTTCATGATACTTTACCCCTAACGGGAAGGATTGTGCCTGATATTCATATGATGAAATCATAATCTTTCAATCAGTTTAATTGAAGTCTGGAGCTGGCATGTCAGTTAACTGCTAGTAGTCTGTTGTTATTTATGTATTATTGTCATTTTGTTTATTTTCTTCGGTTACATCTTCTGACATCAGACTCGGACTTCGCTTGAACTGATTTTAATTTGCATATTGTTATGCGTTTACTTTTCTACATTGGCTAGAGGTATAGAGGGAGGGTTGAGATCTCATAAAAATGTTTAACGTATTTTTGCGCCTGTACCAAGTCAGGAGCCTCTAGCCTGTGTTAGTCTTGTATTATTTTAATTTTAGTTTCTTGTGTACAATTTGCAAATTAGTATGGCGTTCAGTATCACTGCACTAGTATATATTTGTTTAATGGCCAGCTGATGGACGCCTTTGGGTGCGGAAATTTCTCACTACATTGAAGACCTGTTGGTGACTTTCTGCCATTCTTTATAAGAATGTAACTTATAAAAATTAATGTATATTATAAGTTATATGGTTCGCTACTGACCCCGTACGGATCCATAGAGGGTTAGTAAAATCCATAGGGGTGAGGCCGGAGGCCGAGTCCCCTATGAATTTTATTCACCCTCTATGGATCCGTAGGGGGTCAGTAGTTAACCGTATAACGAATTTATCGGACGCTGGAATTTTTCTGCGGCGTTTTGTTGAAAAATAAACAATGAAACACAACAACATTAATAGATGACGTCTCCATTAACGCGTCATTAACCCCATATGAAACTTACTAACCCCATACGGTCTCATAGGGGGTCACCACGTGACGGCATTTAACCAATCACAACGTGATAATTCATCTGTGGTCCGATAAAAGTGTAGATTATTTTTGGTTGTTTGAAATGTTTTTAAATTGGCATTTTAAGGGGAAGTTACTCTAAAGCAGTGCATTTTCTTAAGGAATCTACATGAAATTTTCCTATTTTGTAATTTAACCGGAAAAAACGTACGGTGACCCTATCTTTTCTTTTGATATTCTCAAAGTAATCAAAGCTATCTTTTCCTCATTTAGTTTACAATTGTTTCATTTTGTTTAGAGTCTTATAAAAAGAATGGTGTTTTTCCCTGTATAATCTATAAAAAATATGTCATTTAGTCACAACCTGTAACTTGAGAAAATGCACTGTGACCTATAATTTTAATTATATTTTTGAACATATATCAATAGATACTACGTTTGGTCAAAGTATAAACACATTTTATACGGGGCGCCGAATGGGACTCTTGTGGTTTTGTACAAAATTCAATTCTGTCATAACAAAATTATTTTATACGGACTTGTTTTATGAGAACTTCAATTTTGTGATGACAAAATTCATTTTTGTCGACAAAATTCATTTTTGTAGACAAAATTCTTTTTTGTCATGACAAAATTTTTTTTTGTAGACAAAATTCTTTTTTGTAGACAAAATTCTTTTTTGTAGACAAAATTCATTTTTGCAGACAAAATTCATTTTTGTAGACAAAATTGACCTTTGTGAGACAAAATTGACTTTTGTGAGACAAAATTGACTTTTGTGAGACAAAATTGACTTTTGTGAGACAAAATTGACTTTTGTGAGACAAAATTGACTTTTTGTGAAACAAAATTGACTTTTGTGAGACAAAATTAACATTTGTGAGACAAAATTGACTTTTGTGAGACAAAATTCAATTTTATGTCACAAAAGTCAATTTTTTGACGACAAAATTCAATTTTTGTCGACAAAATTCATTTTTGTAGACAAAATTCTTTTTTGTCATGACAAAATTTTTTTTTGTAGACAAAATTCATTTTTGTAGACAAAATTGACCTTTGTGAGACAAAATTGACTTTTGTGAGACAAAATTGACTTTTGTGAGACAAAATTGACTTTTGTGAGACAAAATTGACTTTTGTGAGACAAAATTGACTTTTTGTGAAACAAAATTGACTTTTGTGAGACAAAATTAACATTTGTGAGACAAAATTGACTTTTGTGAGACAAAATTCAATTTTATGTCACAAAAGTCAATTTTTTGACGACAAAATTCAATTTTGTTTCACAAAAAGTCAATTTTGTTTCACAAAAAGTCAATTTTGTTTCACAAAAAGTCAATTTTGTCTCACAAAAGTCAATTTTGTCTCACAAAGGTCAATTTTGTCTACAAAAAATGAGTCCAAACTAAACTAATTTGTCTACAAAATTGGGTAACAAAATTTCAAATTAGGTAACAAAAGAAAAGTCTGTGTTACAAAAATGAATTTTGTCATGACAAAAGTAACTTTTGTCCACTGAAAGATAATTTTGTATGACAAAATTTTAAATTTGTAGTATGCTACAAATTTTGTTTAACTGAACTCATTTTTGTTGAACAAAACTCACTTTTGTCCGTACAAAATTGAATTTCGAGTACAAAACCACACGAGTCCCATTCGGTGCCCCGTATTTTAACAATTTATTTTAGACTCCCATACCACCTTAAGTTGTTTTTGAGCGTTTGATTTTTTAAATATTTGATTAGTATTTATCCTTTTTGAATTATCTTCGACTTCGTTATTTTTGTCATTTTTATATAGTTAGCTGAACAATTTCTTACACAATTCTACATTAACATTCTTGTAATTGTTATAAAATACTTCAAATATTCGTTATTCTATTAAGCTATTTCAGTGTACTGTCCTAAATTAATTTTAGCTATGTGCTGTTGTTCTGTGGTTATCATGTCGCAATATTTTTTATTTATGTATTTCTCTGTCTTGGATTTTCTTGCATACATTTTGTAATGTATTCCCGTCATGCAATGTTTTCATTTTATCAGTATATTAAACATTACAATTAATCATGAGGTTTGGCTATCAACAAAACTAGGTGCACCCCACCATTGTTTCTAAAAATGTTCCGTACCAAGTGAGGATTATGACAGTTGTTATCTAATAGTTCGTGTCTATGTATGTTGCATTGTAGTTTGTTTTTGCTGCACTTTAGTGTTCTGTTGTTTGATCGTTGTTTTTTCTCTGATAATTCATGTGTCTCCCTCGATTTTTGGTTTGTATCCGGATTTGTTTTCCCTCAATCGATTTTTGAGTTTTGAACAGCGATACTGTTGTCTTTTTCATCCTTTAAAAATATTAATTCTGTAATTTTTTCAGAAAGTAAAAGTCGTTTCTTTTATTTTGTCGTTTTTCAGTTTAAACGGTCATTCGCTCCATGCAAATCCTTTGTTGTATTGTTGGTATACGTATACATATATATATATATTAAACTATTGGGATTAATAAATAAAGGGAACTTTAAAATATAAGTACCCTTCCGGAGCACCTAGTCATTTTTTCGGTTATTTATTTTTGTACGAGAACTATTTTCATTTTAGTGATTTATTTACAGTTGTACTGTCCTTTTATTTTGACTTGTATACTTATTGTTCGAATGTTGATTTTCTCTCTGATATAGACATCTTCAAACAACTTTTATAATATCTTTTTTAATCGGCAAAATAACAGATTCCGTGCTCATTGTTATTACAAATACCATAGATGAATGTAATGGGACAGACAAGGAACAGCCAATAAACGCATATGTTATGTATTTAATGAATTTGGCTAAGGAAAGCTCTGAGTAATTGTACAGGAGGGCTCCAAGCGATTGTACTGTCAATTACATTTCTGACATTTAGAAAATGAATATATTGGGGTTTCTACTTGGACAATGGCTTTCAAACTTTCAAACAGGTAGGAGTATATATCAGAAAAGATGAATATGAAAATTCGGATAGTAACGATGGGTTTTTCGATGTTTATTAAACAATTTTGATCGTTGCTCCGTCACAGTTTTGATCGACTTCCTCGGATGTCCACCATTCGTATGATATGCAATCTAGTTTGATGCATATGTTGTTTTTATTGTTTTATTGGTTCATATATACAATAGTAGTATATTATGCGTTGTATGACCCCCAAACCTCGGACACGGGACGCGAGCTGTGCGCATGCGCTGACGCTATATTTGGGCCTTAGCGTGGACGCCGTAGTTGACTCTGAAATCTAAGGGTATGACTCACAGGCCGACGCCAGATTTGGGCCTGCTGCTGCTATTGCTGCTGCTGCTTTTATTGCTTTTGCTGCTTTTGCTGCTGCTTTTGTTTCTGCTGCTGTTTTTGCTGCTGCTTTTGTTTCTGCTGCTGTTTTTGCTGCTGCTGCTGCTGCTGGGTTAGAACTTGGTGATATAGTTGCTCATCTGAAGAATGCTTACTTCTCATATGTCTTTGAAGATCGTGCGGCCACACATACACTTTACGGCAAAGATTGCAATTAAACATATTGATCCCACATACATAGCCAGTATCCTCTAATTTCAACCGGTTCTTGTTTCTCTGCACAGAAATAACTCCTTCACGTGCACAACAATTTAAAAAACGGAGGATAAGAAAAAGAGAAATCTTACTGCAATTAAATATAGCCATATTTATTTGTATTCCTTTTTTTTATAGTTTCACAGCCCATAGTTCTCTATTCCTTATAGTTTAGCAGCCGTATATTTCTCTATTCATTCTTTATATTCTAGCAGCCCATATTTCACTATTCTTATATTTTTGTTATATTTCTTTATTCTTTGTTTTTTTCCCCCCTATCTTTCTCTATTCTTTCTTTCTTTATTTTTTTTCTCATTATTCTCTAGTCCGTAAACCCCATCCAAACTCCTTGTATATAAATATAGATTGATTAAATACATTATCCGTGTATTTTTGAAGATAAAAATGACGACAGTGGATCAACTTTATAGATAAGATATGTTAAATGAGAAACAATTTGTATTAACAAGATGTGGTTTTGGTTTAATTATTCGGGGTAAAATTTTAATCAAATGATATTAATTATTATAAGTGGTTCAAAGAAGTAGAAAAGCAATACTACTGAATATTTACGGCTTATAAGATAAGAAATCTAAAAACGAAAGATAAGTATTTCATGTCACAGACGATATTTTTATAGTTGCTGTCCGTTAATTAGGAGCAGATAAAATAGTGTACACCTGTAAACATGTTATTGAAAGAAAGTGTATAAAGATACTTATTTTTAATCACCAGATGTGCTTTATCTCTTCATCTAATTATTTGAGGTGTCATTTTAATCAGCACCATATGATTAATTAAGTGGTTGAAAGAAATCGCAAAGCAATTTTACTGAATGTTTCACGATTGTCATGTTAATAAGGCCGTGTTCACACCAAATTCCATGTACAGTAAACTTGTTTACAATTAGTTTAATGAACTGGACATTGGTTTCACATTAAATTTGTTCACATCTATACACCTTGTTTAATTACCTGTACATAAGATTTGTTCACATTTGTAAACTCTATGTCATTTAAAAATGTTTATTACGTAGAATCGAATGAAACGTTTTCGGACTTTTCTAGCAGCAAGGGAACGACCATTTGACTATAAATAGGGGGGATGGAAATATTCCGAACCCCAATTGGATAAAGAAAACAATTATGGTTCTACAGATGATAAAAAATATTCTGAATCAAGAGTTTCCCCACACATTATAGTGTTAAATGTTGAAGAAAAAAAATTGATTACCAGCATCGAAAAAAAAAACCGGAATAAAACGTTTGCGCGGCAAAATTCTGACTCGGATAAATAAACAAAATGCCCCCCCCCCCTTTTTTTGAAGTTAAGTGGTTGCTTCTTTATGAAAGCCATTTTGATGATTTGCAGTAGTTTAAAGATACTAAAGATGTCTCGATTAAGCACTAGAAAACGTAGGCTGCAACAGTGTGCTTACAGACGAAGAAGGATATATTAGGGATCACTATATATCTATCTTTTCTGATGGTTCAAATGGTATTTCTTCTCCAAGAAGTATTTGGCAAAGGAAGAGGGTAATGTTGTTTTTTTTACTTTTTAAGTGTAATTTCACGGATCCGAGATACTAGACAAACAATACATTTACCTCACACTTTTTAAGTAATGCATTTATGAGTGAATCGTTGTTTGAGTAAAGACCAGTGGCAAATATTTCTGTGTAAGTCAAGTCGATTCGGAAAGACCTTAATTTTCAAATGAATTATGTGTTTGGCAATGATGCTGATTTGAGTCTTGATAAGGGCTTAATAAAGCTACGTTAAGTTTTATTTCTAAACAAAACAAATAAATATATCAAGTTGAGACAAATATTTCTGTAAAGAACTTCATAATTGCTATAAATATCAATTTTATTAAAAAAAATCGTTTCTTCCTTAAATATGCATGGTGAAACTAATGTTTTAAATGCCTAGTTTTGTGTACACTTAATCTACACAAGGCCTACATCGAGTATCGACTGCATGTAGACAAAACATGATTTACACTACATGTAAACATTGAGTTTTATCAATGGGAACGTAATTTTGTTTAGTTTACGTGTGAGTTACACTTACACAACACCGAGTTTAGGTCAATGTGAACACGGCCTAAGATAAACAATCCAAAAAATAAAAAGAAAAAGATAAATATTTTATGTATTGATTTCAAACATTTTAATCCAATTATCTTTACACGTGCATCTATTTATAGTACCGCCTACTGGATTGATTGACAGTTTTCTGATATATATAAATAGTATATCTTGTGGAATTCTTACAGTTGTTATAAGCATGTCTTAGTAGTAACTATTTTAAGAGGTAGAATTTTTTCTTCTTCAGAATTATCACAGACTTATAATTAAGGGGTTTGGTAAGCGTTTAGCAAAGAAAAATTTGCGTCCGTTTTGGAGGGTATACCGTCCACTTTTAAGGGTGTGACGAAACGTCCACCTTAAAGGGTATACCGTCCACTTTCTAGGGTGTGACGTAACGTCCACCTTGAAGGGTAGCTTGGTCCAACATATAGGTATAGCGTAAAAGGTTTAAGCCCAATTATAGCGTCAGCGTCCAAATACGGCGTTCTTGTGAGTCATATCCTTAGATTTCAGAGTCTACTATGACGTCCGTGCTGAGGCCCAAATATAACGTCAGTGTATGCGCGCAGGTCCAAATATAGCGCTCGCGTCCCGATTGCAGGTCCAAATATGGAGTTGGTGTCCCGATGTCCGCGTGAAGGCCCAAATATAGCGTGAGTGTACGCGCGCAGGTCTAACTATAACGTCTCGCGTCCCGATTTCAGGTCCAAATATGGAGTTGGTGTCCCAATGTCCGCGCGAAGGCCCAAATATAGTGTTCGCGTCCGCGCTCAGGTCCAACTAAAGCGCTCGCGTCCGCGCGAAGGCCCAAATCTGGCGTCGGCCTGTGAGTCATACCCTTAGATTTCAGAGTCAACTACGGCGTCCATGCTAAGGCCCAAATATAGCGTCAGCGCATGCGCGCAGCTCGCGTCCCGTGTCCGAGGTTTGGGGGTCATGCAATGCATACTATACTACTTACAATGATATACGTATAAAATGTTTTGATTACCAAAACTTGAAGCAGAAACGTTTTATAGTAACACGTGAGTTCATCAAAAATTCCATCAAGCAACTTGTTATTGTGACGGATGTCGGAGTCCCAGTTGACAGTCCCCCAAATAACCAAATTATTATAAAGCCGTATAGGTCCGTTCCCACACTGTGACTATTGACCTTTAAAATTATGTGATGAGTTGATAACGAATTCAAACGAAGCATATTGAATTATTTGATATTTTGCATATAAACAAATGGGTGAGATTTAAGGGCTTCTCATACATTGTCATAATAATCGATTATTTCTATGTTATAACAGTAATAAAAACATATTTTGTTTACTCTACTGTAATATTGACAGAACAAATAACTTGATTAGATCTTTTTGTATCTCAACATTTTGAAATTTGTGTCGTTTAGTTTAGTAACGTACCTGTCAATAAAATAAATCCGTAAAAATGGCGAAGCCAAACAGTTTAATTACGAAATTACATATACGTGGTCCCTTTATAATTCTATAATGCCTTAGGACTGTTCAACATAATGAATTCCATTCAAACGGCATCTAGATTGATTGTATCAGTCCAAATGTTATATAAAATTAACAGTTAAACGATAAACACATACACAGTTGTATGTAAAATTACTTTTATAAAGATTTTATTTAAAATCAAAACTATCAAGAACAAAACAAATGTCCATCTTGATTTTTTGTGATGTTCAAAAGACAGCAATGTCAATTATGACGGTTATTACCTGCAGTCCTTGTTTTAATAGAATTAGAACATGTCTTTGTTTCCGAAGCGAAAGAAGAACGTCTTGATAAAATAATCATTTACGATTCTCCGTTAAATAGTTGTTGTCACATAGAAAACATATTTCTCCGATCTATATATGGCACCCACGTATTTCTTTATGAGAAATACTTCAGATATAAAATGCATACATTGTTATAAAATGAATATCGTAAAAAAGCGTGTCCTAATTTGGGCATTCTTGAGTGTGTCAAATGATATTATACAATTATAGCCTTTGTATGAGGTTGTTACGAGGATATATTGACCTTAAAGTAGTATATTGACTGAGGTCAAAGTCTGAGATCAACATACTTCTGTGGGTCATTATATAATGTATTGATTTCATAGAAAAGCTATAACTGTTATATTATTAATATCCGACCAAATTTATATCAAAATCGTCGGTGCATTATATTTGTTTTTTCGATCATTTAGTTTTGTTGGAATGGTATAGGTGTTATATTGTCTCTCTGACAATAACAGCAAAAAAATATTTAGAAAAGTTATTACAGGTGCAGGTTTAATTCATTGTCTCGAAATTTTGATTGAATTTCTTCTCGGGTAAAACCTGGACGGATACTCGTAAACGAAAGCCTAAGATTTTACATGTTCCTTAGCCTGATACTCGTAAACGAAAGCCTAAGATGTTACATGTTCCTTAGCCTGTTTCGCGTAAACAAAAGCCTAAGATTTTACATGTTCCTTAAACAAAAGACTAAGATGTTACATGTTCCTTAGCCTGATTCTCGTAAACAAAAGCCTATTTGTTACATGTTCCTTATTCTGATTCTCGTAAACAAAAGCCTAAGATTTTACATGTTCCTTAGCCTGATTCATTTGTTTTACATATTATATAGCTTCTGTTGATTAATTTAATTTTGTGGCTATAAAATTTTGTGGATTGAAAAAACCAGCATGTTCGTGGGTATTTAATTTTTCGGAATTGTAAATGTCTGCATACATAGCTTATAGAAATGTGCAATCCGTTGAGCGTTTGAATTCGTGGTTCACCTGTACCTGAGAAAAACACAAAATGTGGTATCCAACGAATAATAATGAATCGACAGTATGTTGTACAGGAAATGGGACCAAAGACACTTTTTTTTGTTTAAGTGTTTTTCTATAATTTTTTTGGAATTAATTGTATACTTGTCTTTGCAGGAATGACTGAATTTCCATGTCAATTTCCCTGTCCATGGCCCAATAAAACATTTACTTTTTACTATTCTGGTGAGGCTGGAAGAACATGGGAATTAAACGCTGATGGTCAAACAAGTCTGATGAGCGACGAAACGCCACTTATCCTTAACTGTAATCAAATTACAGAACGATTTCTTATTGTTAGGTATGTTAATGTTAAAAGTTAACTTGCAATGTAATTTGATATTTAGATTAATTAGGAACTTATGCATCCCGATAATGTACTGTTGTTCTGTGGTCGTTTTTGTATTCTGTCTTTCAATATTGATTATGTGTTTTTTCTGTTCGATGCACTGACGTTGTTTCATTATAAATCCATTGGACTTTTTACATTTTATCTATCGTTGTTGTCATGATACATGTTTGTCTTTTTGTATTGTATTGCTTCGTGGTAATTTTATTTACCTCCTATTAAATCGATCTCACATGAGACGAAAATTATGCAACAATATAACCTTCTGCTATCTGCCATTCAATATCATGAGCTGAATTTCGGTGTTCTTATATATATATATATATACAACTCGTCTAAACATCAACCCAACAATGTTAGATCTGTAAATTTGCTTTCGCAAATTTTTGGTTCTTCCCTCGCCGGGATTCGAACCCATGCTACTGTGATATCGTGACACCAAATCGCTTGCACTGCAGCCGTCCCGCTAGACCACACGACCACCTGGGCTCTCAAAAAAAGAGCTTTCGCTGGCCGTGTGTTACCTTTCCACGTCAGTTTTAATCTAGCGGCGTACTGCAGTACATGATATATAGGGCATGAAGATGTAATTGTTACAGATCAGCTAAATTATCTATAGTAAAGGATCCTACAAATGAATGTAAGATACAGTCACAGAAAATAATTATATTTATAAGTACGTCTGAGTCAGTGACAACCCTACAACAGATGTATCCATCGGATCGCCATCAATGATGGTGATACATGGCTGTGTACATAATGTATATACAACTCGTCTAAACATCAACCCAACAATGTTAGATATGTAAATTTGCTTTCGCAAATTTTTGGTTCTTCCTTCGCCGGGATTCGAACCCATGCTACTGTGATATCGTGACACCAAATCGCCTGCACTGCAGCCGTCCCGCTAGACCAAACGACCACCTGGGCTCTATTAAAATTTATGTGTGTGTGTTTTCGGGCGAATTACATTTGCGCACGTTTTGGGCATTTGATTCATTTATTAAATTACGCCGTTGCTCAATATTTATTGTATTCATGACATTTTTCCAGTAACACGGTTCATGCACACCCATATATATGAAAATGTATTCAATAAAAGTATTATTCAAAA
Source organism: Mytilus edulis (assembly GCF_963676685.1). Taxonomy (NCBI): domain Eukaryota; kingdom Metazoa; phylum Mollusca; class Bivalvia; order Mytilida; family Mytilidae; genus Mytilus; species Mytilus edulis. The sequence continues at coordinate 77,414,117 of NC_092355.1, read as the reverse complement.
CTATAAAATATCTTCTGTGAGTGTAACTGCATCTGGTAAATTTGAAGTGACGACACTTTTCTGTTTTATCAAATCAAATTGCTCTTTTGATAAGATCAGTATGGTGGCCGATTTATACTATTTCGCAATGTCGCCCTTTATATTCAATAAGGCGAAAACGCTTAAGTAAAAAAATCGCGAAATATTTTTTCTTTACGATTTCCCGCTTCTGCGTTTTCATGTTGTCGACTTCGTGTTTTCGGTTTCGCATTCTCGCGTTTCGCCTTTTGTTATTTGACAGATGCTTATTGACATGAAACTGTTCTATAGGAAAAAAGTAATAAGTATATAAGAATTGTTACAGTATTGTCATATCCACAAGGTAATTGTTTTAACGTTGCACCAAAAACGACATTTTAGCAGTCTTCATTGATTCTTTTTTAAATTATATATGCAATCCCATGTACAAAACATATGGCTTGAAACGCCAGACGTATTACGCAGATATGAGTGTGACTAAAAGCCGAAAGCTTCAAATACTGAACACGCGTACCATCACACACATGTTCGCAAATTGTAATGCTTAATGTTTTAAGCGAAATACATTGATATTAAAGAAAGTTCTTTAGGAAAATACAGCATCGATGGACAACAGAAATTAATGTGTTTCTGATGAATGTTAGACTTGCAGTGAGGTGAGAGTTGTTCTAATCCGTATTGAAGACCTCATTGTAACTTTGAGATAAAAAGCAGCAATAAAAGCGCTGTGCAAGGTCTGATTTTGTATCATGGATGGGTACCTTTGTTTAGTTTAGGTTATTTTATATATTTCTGATTTGAGTATAACGTCTATTATCATTTACATGTAGTACCCATTTTTGTGTAGGGGTCAGGTGAAGAACGTCTCCGGGTGCTTGATTTTCTTGCTGTATTGAAGACCTATTACTGGACTTTGGCTATTATTCGCTCTTTTGTCGGGTTGTTGTCTCTTTGACTCATTCTCAATTGAAACCCTAAACCATTTGTTTGCTGCTATACTATCAGTTTCTGTTCTTGTTAAGATGTTCCTCGTACTTGTTTTGGTGAAAGAATTCTCCAAATTGTCTTTTTGTACCATCTTGCTGTTGAACAAGACAATTATCTGCGCTCTCTTAATCTTAGTTATAATTGGCAGACTTTTTCAAAATGTACATGCAGAAACCAAAACCGTTGAAAAAATGCCATTATCAAATTACCGACTTAATTTCAATCACAAAATGTTATTTACAAAGGGGAACTTTCTCCAAGGTGGAACACAATTGTTTATTTCAGAAAAAAAAGGACGGTACACAGTAGTTAAAAGACCCTACCTCTTTCCTAGTTATATGATAAGTCGCAAACAAATCATCTTTAGGCAGGGAGGGTAATAAATTGTTTGACCTCCTTTAAAAAAAAACTGTCAGAGGAAGGAGGTTAGAAATATAGAGTCCGCCACTGAATCAACTGTATTACGATTTTTCTCCACGCTTATCAGGATATTTCAGTTAAAATTATTTAAGAAACGCGAGGCTTGCTTAGCTTTTTAAACATTTGACATTTAACTTTTGAGATTTAAAGTTTCAACATGTCAAGGTTACATTGAGTTTCATAATCTCAGACACATGCACAGATGTACAGGATTTCGGACTCTAGGTTCTTTTGCTTCCTTAAAACAGCAACATATTATCACGGAAATCATAACGGGAAAAGTCATGGAATATTGTGTACTAGGTGAAATATATAAGTCATTAAACATTTACAATGTTTGTGGCATTACAAATTTAAACAAACAATAAACAACAAAATAAAAAAAAAACAAATTAGTATACGAAAGTTAATCAAATAGACACAAAACCATAAGTAAGAAATTTATAATATTACAATATTCAATCTACATGTACATGTTACAATTAGACCTTTTTCCTTAGTTCTAAAATGACCCTTTAATAAAGAAGCCAATAATTCTAACATGTCTAAACGAAGCGGGGTTTAATGTATAAAATAATTTTTGATTATCAGGTAAATGCATAAAATGTTCCTCATCTAATATACACCATATGCAGGTGTTGCTGGGATTAGAAGTAAACATTAAATTTCATAAATAACAATTAAATTACAATATAGTTCCGAAAAATATATTCATAGAATTTGTCATAACTATCTTACTGAAATTGTAAACTTTATTTGGTATACTTGAACAAACAAGATATTTTAAAGTGAACACCCTTGGGTTATTTTCTCTTTGACACATTCCCCATTTCCACTCTCAATTTTACCCTAAAAAAAAATAAAAGAAAATTAGAGGAAAATCTGCCCCGTAAGCAGCCCTCCTCTTTGAAAAAGAAAGATGTGTGCTTGAATCCTACACGGAATATCAAAACTTAAAAGTGTCGGCCCTGTCGACTATAGCTTGAAACATCTGATTAGTTTGTAATTTTAAATGTCAGGCAATCAACATGTGCCGAGAGATTCATGTTGCTTTTTAACCATGTTAATATTGTGATAATGAATGGGGATTGTACACATGCAGTATGAGTCAGAAAACATAAAAACCCACGATTATATTTAAACGCAATTATTCTAAGCATAATTTGCCTAATTCTCATGTTCGATTGCGATCTTAATTGTTTTCCTGTCGAAGGTCGGAGGTTCTTGTACGGAAGCCCATAGGGGACCTAAAAAAAATAAATTATTTCGTTATCTCAATATATATATCGTTATTTCGATATAATTAAATCGTTATTTCGATATAATTAAATCGTTATCTCGATATATTTATATCGTTATCTCGATAATTATTTATTTCGTTATCTCGATATAATTGTATCGTTATCTCGATATTTAAATCGTTATATCGATATATTTATTTCGTTATCTCGATATAATTACATCGTTATCTCGATATATTTATTTCGTTATCTCGATATAATTATATCGTAATATCGATATATTTATTTCGTTATCTCGATATAATTACATCGTTATCTCGATATTTATATCGTTATATCGATATATTTATTTCGTTATCTCGAAATAATTATATCGTTATATCGATATTTATTTTGTTTATCTTGATAAATTGACGCGTCACGTGTTTATTCCAGCATGGCGTCTAGGAATGAAGATGAACCGAACATGAGTGTGATTGTTGTATTTGTTTATATCGATTTGTTGACTTATCACAAGTAAAAGTATTTTTCTTTATCTTTGTGAATGTTCGGCATGTATATACTATATTAAATGTATTCTATTTATGGTTCGCAATACAGGAATCGTGAAGTAACATGACTTTGGTCCAAAAAGGTCTGCTAAGTATTAAGGTTATGTCCAATTCAAAATGTAGGACATCAAAATAGAATTGTCAATATGGTTATTATTTCAAAATTGTTATGATTTGAAAATATATTTGTGTCATTGAAAATAGGCCCCAAACAGTTGAACCAAATATCGAAACAAGGTCTTAAACACCGTGGAAATCCCCATCTTGTTCAACTGAAAGTGAGCACTGTTTCTGTATTAAATGTATTATCTACTAAATAAGCTAGGGTTTTGTCACTTAGATTTATATTTAAATACTATTAAATTCTACATACACATGTAAATAAAATTAAACAAAGAATGCATGAGACTTAGGTATTGTTTTTCCGACGGCGTCATCGGCAGCGTTCACAATTTTCAAGTTTATGATTTAGCTGAAGTTACACATGAACCACTGATACTAGATCATAATATTTTTTATGTAGTTGCATTAGTATCCGGTAGTATATTTCGGATACATGATGATTTTACGCCTATGACCCCGCAGTCACGGTCCATTGACTGGTGTTTTCAATGCAAATTCAATGCTAAAGTTTGTGATATTTATAGATTATTTAAATATATTGTATAAATCCATATCGGCCCGGTTATCATCCCGATACCCGATATCGGCTGAGTCGTAGTCGGGAAGGCGCAAAAATTTTGGCCGGGTATATAAATTACAAAATATGAAGACTTGGCAAAAATTCATATTTTTTTCAAAGGAATATTTGTGACTGGACATTTAGCAACAAACTCAGCTACTATACATAGTAGATCATGCAATGATATTTTGTCAAGAAATAGATCGTAGGTAGTACATCTGGGTTCACTAAGAATTTGGTCATTCCTACCTACTTTTGATGCTCATATATTTATCAATAACAGGAGGGACATCCTGTGGCTCATAGACACATTTTCTATTTTAAGCAGGGCATCTGTGACTCATGGACACATTCTGTCTTCATTAGGGCCTCACATTGAGGATCTGTTGATAATCGTCATATTTAGATGTACATGTACATGTATTATATGTATTGGTATTTTGTTGGGCAATGTATGATAAATATGGGTTGAAAACCCTTGCCTGTAATTATAAATTATGCAATTCATTGACTGCTCCCTACATGTGTAACTTCAAAGCATATTTTAGCAGCGATTGATGCCGTTCAAAATTACTGCACTTTTCTTGTATCGCTGGTGCTTTCGACTGGAGAAATGTCGTACACAAGCATCGCACAAGTTGGCACTCTGAGGCTGGTGGGGAGCAAGAAGGTGAACCGTGGTTTATTTTTATCAATAGTACCGCTTAAGTAGACGCTAGAGACTGTCTGTACCTTGTTGTAGGGTATGAACGATTCGTTCATTGTTGAAGACCCTACATCAACTGCCAAGATGAAGAACAGGAATAAAAGCCCTATTCATTGATAATTTTTTATTTATATAATATGTGTGTTGTGTGCGATTTTGACCCATGTACATTTACTCCATACCCATTTGTTTTCTATGTACACCTTTTAAATTTTTGTAATTGTGGCGCAGGACCCTCTGTGACTTTGTCAGTATGCCAGCTTCTGGTGTAATCTCATTAAAATTCTCAGGTCTCTAAATTGAGTGTAGTGACTCTTAATAATGCTGGTTAACAAATCAATTTACTGTATTATTTCAGATGGATCCCCAGACATTTTTAGCGATGTCAGATGAACAGTTACATACTTATATACCAGCATACGGGGACATTTATGCTGCCAGGAGATACTTTAAAGATCTAATGAAAAGGGAACATAAAAACCAACGAAGTGATTCTCTATTTGAAAAACTGAGGAGAAAGATGGGAAAAGAAAAGTCCTCAGATAGTGAGGAAGAAGGTGAAGGTGACAAAAAAGGCACAAGAAAAAAATCCAAGAAGACAGATGGATTTCAGCTGCACAGCAACAGAAGTGAAAAACTTCGGGGCAATTCAAATGCAAAAAAGGCAGTCAGACAAATTGAAATAGGATGGTTTGATTATGAATATGATGACAATGCTTATCACCAAGTGAAAACCCCAAATCGGGGAGGAGCCAGACATGTATCTGCTCCAAAATCTTGGCTTTCAAACGATATGGTAACAGAGTTTGATTTTGAAATACGAAATTTCATGGGAGAGTCTATCGAAGAAGATTGCACAGTTGCAGATTTGTATGACGAAACAGGATTACTATGCCAGGCAATGCTTCTTTGTTATCTGTCAGAAATACAATGACTTAGATTGCAATTGGTATTTGTTTTAATTAATACAGTTATTTTTATGTTTACATGTATGATAAATATGACATACAAGAGATGTTTGAATATTTGACTATTACATGTATTCTGTACACGACCAAAATGACTATTGTGTTTGTTGAAGAATATTTTACACAATTTAACTGCTGAGACAAGCATGAAATATGTTGTTTTTTTAGAAAAAGGATTATTTGATCTTACTTCAAAAGTTTAATTATATTACACCTATATTAAAAATTGATCAGAACTTTTAATTTTATGTAGAATGCTGTTCAGAGATTTGTTGGGCATCTCTTTCTTGCGTGACAGAGGTGTCAATGACCAGAGACACATTTCTTTTATTTCCTATGAGGTGTGAGCCTTTCCACAATCATGAAGATCTGTAAAGAATATCATATTTGTCAAGACTTTTGACTCCACTGATAAGTTATAACTAACGTAGTATTTTAGTAAGATTAATAAAAGTTTGAAAAACTATCTTTTTATGATTTTTCAGTTACCAATTAGTGTTGGTCAGAATAAACAAATGAAAGCTGGCAAACACAACATCTTCAGAACACGATGTCATTGTGCACCTTATTAGCTCATGATCACCTAAATATAAGGTAGGGTGAGCTATTGATACACTGTTGTGTTCGTCGTTCGTTACCTTTCTTTGAAAAAATCTTCTCTGAAACCACTGACAGGATTTTCCAAACTTTGTCCAGATGCTCCTCAGAGTATCTTAACTTTTAAAATTGCATCCATTATTTTGATTTGTTAAAAAACATAGCTGCCATGGCTTAAATAGACCATCTGAGTCCAACACCTGTTTTTACAAATAACTTAAAATATCAAAACTGGCAGATTTTGATTGGTCAATTTTGAAGAATCTTTTTTTTTCACAAACCATTGAAAGAACTTGAACTGGAACTAACAACATAGTTTCTACTGAAATCCTCAAAAATGTGACTTTTTGGACCGATCCGAAATTCAAAATGGCCACGAGCAAAGGTCAGAGTTTGGATTGAAACACTTTGAGACACGTCATTTTCATCTTCTTTTGGAGAACATTGGAATTAATTTAAAATGAAGCTCGAATTTTTAGTTAGGGAGCTACCACTTGATTTTTAAGGAGAGGGGGGGGGGGGGGGGGGGGGCTAGGATGAAATTTGAAAAAAAGGCAGGACAGGAGTTTTGAGTAAAAAAAAAGTCAGGATGACAATTTATGTAAAAAAAACGTCAGGATAAACTAATTTAAAAAAAGGCAGGACCGAATAGAGTGAAAAATAAAAATGCAGGACAGAGATTACAACAACAAAAAAATGCAGGACAACATTTTTCATCGCCAGGGGCTCGTTTGTTACTTCGTTGAAATTACATAACTCGTGTTGATATTTCTCGATATTCAACCTTCACTAAAATGTAGGGTGAGCTGTTGCCATCACCTTGCGTCCGTCGTCCCGGTTCACTTTTCTTTTAAAATCTCCTACTCTGAAACCTCTGAAAGGATTTTTGTCCACCATGGCTGAAATAGACTATGGGGTTATGGCACCTTCTTTGCAAATAAGTCAAAAACTTATACAGATATCAGAGATATTCTAGCAGAGGGTAAAATTGATCTGTACAATCAGTCATAATGATTTGCCTCTGCCGAAATTTAAGTTCAGGTTGATCGAAAAACTTGTTTAAGAGCTATGGCCCCTTATTTGCAATTTTTGTCTCGCCTGCGACGAAAGTCGCAGTATGCGAGACATAGGTATTACTATCAGGTGGCGTAAACTATTTGTTTAAAGCGTTATATTTCAGAAGACCTGTATGCTTCATATCTTGTATGCATATACCTTATGTTACGAAGTTTCCGTCTGTCATATGTCCTTTGTCCCTGACCTCATTTTCATGGTTCAGCGACTGCTTGAAAAAAAAAAGATTTTTTTGTCATATGAATTTCTCACTTTTTATGAGTAATAGGATAACCATATTTGGTATATGGGTTCATTGCAACGTTTTCATGTCTGTCAGACAAGTTTCACCTGACCTGGACCTCATTTCATGGATCAGTGATCAAGGTTAAAGTTACGTGATTAGGTCCGTTTCTCAAATACTATAAGCAGTAGGTCAACCATATGTGGTGTATGGAATGACTGTAACGGGTACATGTCAGTCTGGCAGGTTTCATCTGACCTTGACCTCATTTTCATGGTTCATTGGTCAATGTTAAGTTTTCATGGTTTGGTCTTTTTCTTGTATACTATAAGCAATAGGTCAACTATGTTTGGTGTATGGAATGATTGTAAGATGTACATGTCTGTCTGGCAGGGTTCATCTGACCTTGACCTCATTTTCATGGATCATTGATAATTTTAAGTTTATGTGATACTTGTAGTGAAACTTTATCATTAGGACCATCAAGATTAAACCAATCATGGTTAGTAAAGCAGGCGAGACATTTCAGCGTGTGCACTCTTGTTTAACGAATCCACTACAAAGTAACGACACTTGTGTAGGACCTATATAGTGAACACCTATATCAAGTTTGGTTCGATTCTGATTAGTGATTCTCAAAAAGGGAGATGCAAATGTGGTTTTCCATAGGGTTTCAATGCAAATTTTGACCTCCGCTAGTGGCCAGACAGTTTGAATTTCGGATCGGCTCAAAAAGTAACAACACTTGTTAAGGACTTTGGTAAGAACATATTTACTTATAATTAGATTCAATCAAATCAATTCAGTAGTTATAGAAAACTCTTGAAAATCGACCAAACAGAATGTTCAAAGTCCCCTGGTGGATGTACGTACGGACGGGCGGATGGACAAGGGTAACACTATATGCCAGAATACCCATAGTGGTTCCAAAGAAGATTTTTAAACTAAACGGTTAATGGACGGGAGACGGATGCATGATGATGGCATTGGCTGAGGCTCATGTGATTCTTCAGATTAGGTGCAACAAAACACAAACCAACATATAAATATAAAAAAGAAGATGATATGGTATGATTGCCAATGAGACAACTCGCCACAAGAGACCAAATGACTCAGAAATTAACAGCTATAGGTCACCGTACGGCCTTCAACAATGAGCAAAGCCCATACCGCATAGTCAGCTATAAAAGGCCCCGAAATCACAAATGTAAAACAACTCAAACTAGAAAACTAACGGCCTACTTAATGTACAAAAAAATGAACGAAAAACAAATATGTAACACAGCAACAAACGACAACCACTGAATTACAGGCCCCTGACTTGGGACAGGCACATACATACAGAATGTGGCGGGGTTAAACATGTTAGCGGGATCCCAACCCTCCCCTAACCTGGGACAGTGGTGTAACAGTACAACATAAGAACGAACCATAAAAATCAGTTGAAAAAGGCTTAACTCATCAGATGGATACAAATAGAAATACATCAAACAAAAACACAATGTCGACTGGAAAGATTTCTTGAGATTGCATCACTTAATATTATGAATATTATATACAGCCCACAATTTAATTAAACAATGTTAAATGATAAGTTTTTTTTTTTCGCAAAATACGTTGAACAGAAGACGACGTGCTTCAAACTTTGGAATTCTTAAAATGAAGATTTATCTGAGAATTGTATTTTGTTTATTAATTTTTTTTATCATTGTCCATCAGATATCTATCTATCCTCGAGGCTTAATGATTATGTAATGATATCAACATAGTTCATTATCAAACATAAATATTCACAAATTCATAAATATCCTGCGTTTTACGGATAAACACTCAATAATTGTGTGATGTCAAATATGATTCACAAATGACTAAGTAACCATTGACGAAGACCTAAGTAAAGAGCTTTGCATTCGTTTATATTTGTCGGAGGATTTACTTGATTAGCCCTCATGTACAAACAACCAAGTTCAAATAACTCTTCCTCACATGGAAAAAGGTCGTCATGTGCGCATTCCGATTTACAAATCTCCAACTCATCATCCGAAATACTTTGTACATAATCTGCTGATGCCCATAATTCGGGAAGTAAGTAAACTTTAAGAGCTATTGGACGATCATCAGGAAGGTTTGAACGACTTCGCCTGATACGATGCATATCCCACACCAATGCTGTTTCGTCGAGTTCAGCCTGAAAAATAATCATTGACACATGTATACTATTCACTGCACTTCTACAAATGCGACGCGGACGAGGAGCAAAATGCTTGATAATGCTGAGGCCGTAGTTTTTTATTATTTTTTTTATTTTTATGAATCCTCAAACTATGAATTTTGTCAGAAAATGTCCTAAACATAAAATATAATAAGTATGGCCTTACTTGAAAGACAGCAATGGTACATTAATTTGACATAAGACTGATTATATTTTATTGACATTTCGTGATTATAATGACTTGTATTCCTTTCATTCTGGCCAAGTGAAAAAACATTCACGTGCATTTTTTCAAAATTTTACAGAGATGGATGATCATTGTTAATTTGAGCAGAAAACATGTTTAGACTCAATAATAAATATAATTTCAGCAAATTTCAAATCCTAATCAAAGTTAATGAGTAATGCAACCAGAAAAACAAACCAACCTGCTCAGAAAGATATTCAAGGTTGAACCTCCACCACCACCACACACATACCCTACCGCCATACCCGTGACCCATACATCTCCAACACAATACCTCGATGAAGGATTTCATGTGAAGATGAATAACATACCTGTAGTAACTTCATGCAGCAAAACTGTACTAGATTAGCATCAAGTTTATTGCCAGTAAAATTCCCAGTATCTCTAAGATCCTTCATTTCTTTTATCCATTTCCCTGTACATTGTTTGCGTAGAATTGCCCACCAAGACTCTATTCGAGTGTTTAAAGTACTTTTTCCATAAATGAATGAATCTTCATTTCTTTCGTTTCTTGATAAAAAATTCTGCATTGCTGCAACTGTGCCATTTTCGGTACCCATATCACCCCTCATATGATAAGGATACCCACCTGCATTCTGTATAGCCTCAATAAAGTATATTGCTATGACTTTTGGATCGCTGCTAGTTTTTCCTACTTTAACCCACATCATTTTTCTCGAGAAGCCATCTACACAACCGTTAATACATAGGCCATATGGTTTGAGTTTATCGTATGAATCAATATGCCAGCAATAGTTGGGGCCTTGGCTGAAATATTTTCTTCTGATTAAGCGATGCTTTGACCTCATTTCTACTCCTCTAGGGTCAACTAGTTTAAGAATGTGTGTAATACTTTCTCTGGTTACTTTCAATCCATGTAGGACACATTTATTATACATCCATCTATATCCGTGTGAACCGTTTGATTCTACATCTGATTCTACAAAATTTATTACCGTACGTAAATCCGTATATTCCTTCCTTCGAGACAAGTGCATGTTCCGTAGAATCCTTTTTAGATGGCGTAAAGACAAAGAAATGCCATGGTTTAACAATAAAACTTCTACAATGTCTTTGTATGGTAAATTCATGTAGAAATAATTCTCCACAAGACGGAAAACCTTCTGCAAAGAAAACGCAAATTATTATGATAGTTTATAATGGTTTCATAGATCTACCTAGTAAATTTCTCTTAAAAGTCCGTATTTTTGTGCAATATACAGTGATGTGTTTTTAAATTATTGAATGAAAGTAATACTTTAGGCTCTCCGTCTCATCAATTTCCCACAGAAAGTCACAAAACAAGAAACAATAGTTTTAGTTCATGCTTCTGGTTATTTTTTTTTTTGTTGAGTACTATTTGCCCATTTATGTTTAGTTATCTGTGGGGTTTTGCTTTCTTTTTAGCTTTTCGTGTTCTTATTATGTTTCTGCCTTGTAAATATATAATATGGACTTTGCCTTTTGAATAATGATAACAGTTGTTAACAGGACCTTGGTTCTGTTTTCAAATATCCAGTCCCATTAGGCTGTATAAAAATGGTGGTTTCTAATCTAAGTTGGCCAACAACAGACAAAATTAATTAAACAAAGTCAAAAACCCATATGCACGATTCCTGTATTGCGAACCATAAATAGAATACATTTAATATAGTATATACATGCCGAACATTCACAAAGATAAGAAAAATACTTTTACTTGTGATAAGTCAACAAATCGATATAAACAAATACAACAATCACACTCACGTTCGGTTCCTCTTCATTCCTAGACGCCATGCTGGAATAAACACGTGACGCGTCAATTTATCAAGATAAACAAAATAAATATCGATATAACGATATAATTATTTCGAGATAACGAAATAAATATATCGATATAACGATATAAATATCGAGATAACGATGTAATTATATCGAGATAACGAAATAAATATATCGATATTACGATATAATTATATCGAGATAACGAAATAAATATATGGAGATAACGATGTAATTATATCGAGATAACGAAATAAATATATCGATATAACGATTTAAATATCGAGATAACGATATAATTATATCGAGATAACGAAATAAATAATTATCGAGATAACGATATAAATATTGAGATAACGAAATAATTCTTTTTTTTTTTAGGTCCCCTATGGGCTTCCGTATTCTTGAAATATTTCGGCTTCCACCACTAATATAAAGTTACCTCCATTATATAACCAAGAGTGGTATTAAACAGCAACGATCAATCAATAATATTAGATACAAATTTGAACAACAATGTTATATAATTACATCTTGGTGTACACATTAGTCATAATTGTCTTTGATTTATCTTTCAGAAACTACGAGTACTTTAAATATCAGTTGTTTGGTTGTTGAAATTATCTTATTATATTTATAATCACAAACTAAAGGAAGATAAATAATAGATATGAATAAACAAAAAGGAACGAAAAGTACACAACACACCGCAATGGAATATTGGCTGAGTACCATTTGATTCATATCCATTATCAAAAGAAATGCGATAGATAGAAAAGAGATGTTCAAACTTATAGGTCAAAAACAAACTAGAAATGCCATGGCAAAAACGAAAAACAACAGTACACAAAACCAAAAAAAGAAAAGAACACTTGAGCAAAGTTTTCGAAGATTTTTTTATAGTAACAACCGTTAGATAAATATTTAGTATTGTAAATTTTGAAGGAATTTGATGGAATAGAATCTCATTCTAATTATGGAAACATGGATGGACTTTGATGGGAATTAGCCAATTAAAATACAGTTTAGGAATGATGCAAGTTTTGGTTGATAAACAAATGCACATATCAAAATTAGATAGAATGATCAATTTCTAGTAAGAGAAGTCAAGAGCGAAATAAAACGATATAGGCCCTAAATGTATGGACTTATTAAATGTATTATACGATCAGTGGTTCAACTTTACAAAGAAACAGATTGAATGTCGCATTGTACTGCGAAGAAGAGTATCGAAAGTACCTCTTTGTCTTGTTCTTAACTGATAACTTTAACCCGGTCCCCTTTTTAGTTGTAATAATTTTTTATTCTGAAAAATGTTACATCATCATTACAAAAATGGCAGTTTCATTAGAATTGGAAAACAAGTCAATTTCAACTTTTATAAATTTCTCTCCCATTTTTCATCACTATACTGTACAATTTCGAACTCATTTTTCTCAAACGGTAGAACAGAACATACAAGTTAAAGTGCAATCAAGTCATTCTGTTTGAAGTGTTTTGGAGACGTACATTTGTATTTTTTCGGCAGTTGCTATTTGTCCGGCCAATACAATGCGAATGTCACTATTTGTGTGTGCGTGTAATATTATCTTCAACACCACCAGGGGGTAGCAAATGTTTGTAATCTTTATTGTTAGGGCCTTATCTTGTTACTGGTACTAAATTGTTGTTTTCTTCATACTAGTATATAGTCCAATGTGGATAACGAATAATTAGAAAAAAAATCATATATATCCCATATAAGAGAGAAGAAATTACTTATAAAACAATTAAACTTGGGTAGTGTTTGACTCGTGAATTTTAAGTTAACGAAAGGATTTTGTCTAGCTGAAAAAGGTACAAAATTAGTATATGTCTTTAGCTGTCGAAGAGACATAGACCCCTTGACATAAATCACCTCACTTTTTATAATCCTATATCCAACATCTCCCCTTCCAAGTTTGTAACCTCCCATTTTCCTTGTGATTTCATTTTTTTAGCCCTGTTTATATCATTCTCGGAAGTTCATATACTATCGTGTTTCATTGTCAAATTGCGAAGACTTTGGTCCGTGTATATCTGCGTCCATTCGTTTTTCGTTTTGAAATATCAAAAACAAAAAACAAAAAACGAAAGTGTTTTCATTTTTCATTTTTGATTTCATAAAAATCATAAAAACCAAAATGAAAAACGAAAGTGTTTTCATTTTTCAATTTTGATTTCTCAAAAACTAAAATCGAAAAATGAAAGTGTATTTATATTATCTTTCCAACACAGTTTAATTGTCATTCAAAAAATGACAATGTTGTCATTTGTCATTCATTTAAAGGTCATTAAAGTATACATGCACAGGGGTTGTCAGATCAATACTACTTTAATCGAAGATAATGTCGACGGATGCAAAAGTCTTAGCAATCGGAACAATATGGATGCGTGAACTTTATTACTTTTAAGTTTAGAAAGGTCGATCCAAGATTATTAGAATTGATGACCAAGATCCATCTGCAAGTATTTTACGAACTACGAGGACGATAATGGATTTTGCTTGATTTAATTTTCAAAATTTCCGCACTTTCACAATTCAAACTGGGATATTAAATTGGGTTGTCATTAGGAGCCTATAAGGTATTAATTTTGCTTATTTGTGAAGACTATAAGGTGACATTAACTTAAGGTCGTTGATGGGGGGTTATGGAATTGAGAATAGTGGACAAAAAATATAAATAATAGAGACAATGGACCAAGAAATAAATAAAATAGCTAGAATAATGGTGTTAAAATGTAATGATAAGAGAATAATTGTCAAAAAGTATAAAGAATAGAGAAATATGGCATAAAATATCAAAGAATACAGAAATAAAGAACCCCGAATCCAGACCATCATACTAGTTGCCTTAATGAACGTTAGTTTGTCTCTGGGAGATTGCTATTGGTTATCATATGGTTTCTCTTTATTTCTATGTCTATTAATTCAGAAGCATGCTTTCATTATTTACCAACATTTTACATATCACATTATAAAAAAGACTATTATTTTGTAAACTACCATAGATTTCCGGTAACTGTTTCAAGTGGACCGCAGTTACCCACCCTACCCCATCATTACATAAAAGTTAATAAACAAATGTCTACGGAAATACTTCTGTCCGAACAATGTGTGAAGGGGAGCTTGGTAGCTGATGTCTACTGGAGAAAAAGGTTGCTGTTTAGCTTATTTTTTTTCAAAGATAGGTCCAAAGATGGGGTCGAACACCGAACCCCATCTTTACCGAAAATGTAATAAAAATTGTTCTCACTAGGTGCAAAGGGAAGCTGGGTAGCTGGGGTCTACAGTAGAAAAATCCAGGGTGTTGTTCTGCTTAGTTTTTTTTTCTAAAGTAGGTCTAAAGTTGAGGTCGTACACCCTACAAAACCCCTTACCAAACAGTTAATAAAAAAATTCTGCGGTAATACTTTTATTTGCTCTAGGTGAGAACGTAAGCTATAGATCTAGGGCCTACTTGATCAAAATTACAAGTTAATTTATAGCACGGATCAATCTTTTTTAAGCTAATAAATAATTTACTTGCCCACCATACTTTGAATAAAAAAAAAACCTTTTGTCCAGTCATATTTAAGCGAAATCCACTAGTTCAGAGGTAGAATGTTTTGTAAAAACAGTTTTGTGTGGCAAAAAAAAAAGTTAAAGCACGAGTGTAACTTTCTTTTCTTTTAATGCAGAATTATTTTTACTTTTCATGAACTATTTGACAGGATGCCGATAATAAGGAAAGCTGTTTCACCCAATAGTGCAATTTTGCCATCATTAAAAAAAATCATAATTATTTACGATTCTATAAACACTCCAAGTGTTGACTATTTAAAATGTAAAGCGGGCAGTACGCTGTGTAATATATCGAAAGCGATTGATTTTGGCTTTATATAACTAATAATAACATAAGATGTATGTTTCATTATAATTCGTTATTCTGATTGGCTAACTGCACATCTCATGTTACATTACACAACGAAAATCATTATTCATGATGACACGAGGTCCAACAAAAAAGTGCAAAGGTGAATTTAATAAAAACTTGATAAAAATCGTGTTTTCATGATCCTAGCTAAAACATGTAATTATAAATATTGAATGCTTCTTTTTGTAACTTCATAGGGTTGTAAAAGCGTTGACCGTGCGTACATTTTCAGAATGAAGCGCTTCCGCTTTTCATACAAAATGTATTTCGGTCATCGCTTTACACCTCAATGAAGTAACAAAAAAAAGCATTCAATTCTTAAATAAACCAGAAATGAAATTTTAAAATTCATTGAAAAGTGTCTTTGACCGCTTAATTATATTTTAAAAACTGATGATATAGTGGTTTTATATTAATAAAAACAGTTTAAGTACGTTTGAGTCTTATCACTGGTATTAAAGAGATAATAGTAACTGCAATTACGATTATCCCAATATGGCGACGGTAGATATAGGTAAAATCTTTACACTCATTTTTCTTAAATGTAGCATGCTTTTGTCAATAGTTACTCAGCTGCAAGGTTTATCTATACCAGTACATCATATTTGAATCGTAAAGGTGCACTGGATTAGTCTAAGCGCTTTGAAAATTGCCGTCGAAAAATTCGGGATGATAATCGTAACTCGGAAAAAAGATAATCGTAATTATGATATTTAAAAATGGAAAGATAATCGTAACTGGAAAGTGTTTTATTTATATTGACACTTATAACATATGTCTAATAGCATATAATGAAGTTATGTCGATGAATTATTTACGAAAAGTTCCAACATCTTATGACATTTCTTTTTATGCATATATTATTAACAGTTCTTAGGAAAACAGCTACATATGTGTATTAATTTATGTTTTTTGATTGATTTAAGTCTGCCAATTGATATTTTAACGTGTGTTTTTCTATGTTGTGATGTTATGCGTTTGTTTTTTTACACTAGTAATTTTGGGGCCCTTTATAGCTTGTTGTTCGGTGTGAGCCAAGGCTCCGTGTTGAAGGCCGTACATTGACCTACAATGGTTTACCTTTTTATAAATTGTTATTTGGATAGAGAGTTGCATGTCTCATTGGCACTCACACCACATCTTTCTATATCTACATACTAGTATATCATAAAATTTAGTTTTTCTTAAATCGCCTTTCGCAAGCCAGGAGCATGTAGTTCATGCAGTGATTGATATTTGTTCATGCCTGTAATATTTGTTATTCATAGAAAAATCTGCCGGTTATCAAATATGCCGTTGGTTTTCTCGATTTGAATTGTTATATATATTTTTCATGTCGGCGCCTTTTTTGACACGTTTACTGGTATATAGTATCGTTTATATCATTATTGGAGGTCGTACGATTGCCTATATAAATCCAAACAAAGGTATAGACTTTATTTCAGGGAAATAACTCTATAAATCAGTAATGCGTTTGTTTATGTCAAATTTCATCAATATATTTTAAGCATTTACCTGAAACAGAATGGAAATAATATATGTAACCTGTAGATGCTTAGAATATACTTATGAAAAAGGTTGACATATACATACTGACAATTTTAAGAGTTATTTCCCTAAACTAAGGTCTACCTCCTTTTAAATCATGTTAAATAGTTTACTGCCTCAACGGCAATCATACCAAATACTATTTTTATATAAAAAACTAAGATGAATCGGAAACAATGCTGATAGTTAGAAATGGTGTTGTCCATCTTTTAAATTAGGACAATTTGGATACAGACAGACCGTACTGTAACTTAATAGAAAATATTGTTGTCTATTCAGTGTAAGTAGCTCTTTACAGAAAATATTGATCTATCACCAGTAGTTCTTACCAAACTAATAACTCAACAGAAAACTTAACATTGGACATTATTAATATTAATAACTACTTGTTAGTACACGTTTTTCATTCAAGTCACTGGACCTTAACCAAGAGGACAGAGCCTTAAAAAGACATGATATATATGTAGGACTCGGAATCGCGGTGGTTGTTCGAATCGCGATGGTCACGCTGAAGTGCGATGGTTAACACGCTGTTCAAAGCGCGATTATGACGTTAACTTGTTGATATTTACGCTGAAGTGCGGTGGTGGTTACGCTGTATTGCGATGGTCTATCTGTGACGTTGAGTAAAAAAAAAAGGTACTTTAGCTGTTAAAATGAAATCAAATTATTTAGATTTTACAAATGTAGCTGCTCTCACAGAGCTGCTAGCCTCACGTTTGGAAAATCTTGTAATTTCTGTTCAAGTCATACCAAAGACTTTAAATTTTGATTTTGTTAATGTAATTTTTAATTTGCCAATTTTCCGATTAGCCCACAGTAGTATAGAGTCAGATAAAGGGTGTTCAAAGGCGATTTTTTTATAAGTCTATACGATAACACTAAACAGGGTTCATATCATATGACAAACATGCACAACAATTATTCATATTTATTGTTTTTGGAAGTACACGTAGGGAGCAGTCAGGTTAATTTCGACCTACGATGATGCAGACAATTAACACTGTAACCGCAATAAAATAAGACTTGAGCGACGGTGTTTTTACAAATCAGGACTTATCTCGAGATTAAACATTAACAAAAAACATTATTTTTTTTATTAAATTGTCAACATTAAATCACGAGTATCTTACTAAAAGATAAATTAACTTTAATCTTTAAAATTATATCAGTATACTTTATTTCAGTTGTATTTATCGTGCTGCATTACTCCTTACATAGGATAGCCTATTTGCTGACAAAAAAACATCATTTAGTCCCGTTGCTCTCCATATTTTGCTGCCTGACATGGTTCAACATATGTTTTTAACTCCCAAATGTAATGCTCAAAACTGTTAATATTGACTTGAATCGTTCTTTTCTTTCTTTTTCCTTTCAGTTCCTTTGTGAGCATGAAACATTCATCTACACAACCCTATCCTCCTGCTTGAAAATCAATGTTGTATTTAAAAGTTATATTGAAAAAAGCTACAATATTTGAACGTCATGCAATACCATCGCACTTCGGCGTAGACCATCGCACTTCGGCGTATACCATCGCACTTCAGAGTGACCATTGCACTTCAGCGTCCCCATCGCACCTCCGTGTTATATATACTGATTTTAATGCACCTTTTTAAGAATATATTTCATCTATGACAAAATGACTTAAGCAGAAATCTTAACATGGAAAATTACTCATTGATTCGAAGTCATCGGACCTAGGGGAACAATGCCTCAAAATAGTAGTCAAAATAATATCATGAACTGATCTTAATGCAACTTCATACAAAATATTATTGATTTATGACAAGTAAATTTGTAGTTCTTATCAAACTGACGTAACCAGAAAAACAATGGCGGATCAAAAAAAGGGGGGGGGGGATGAAGCCTTCCTTTTTTTGGAAGGTCAATGCATTTTATATAAATGGGGACATAAAGATGGAACCCCGCTTTATCCTGATTTGGGATCCCCCTTTTGAAAATAGCTGAATCCGCCTGGAAAACTAAATCATTGTTGACGCAAAATACATCGACGTGTGTCGTCGTCGAAAAGGCAATACTTATGTCTCGCCATCAGATACTTTTTTACAGGCGAGACAAACAACTTGGTTTAAATATGATTACTAGAATATCCCTGTATAAAGCATGTATCGCTCTTCCTGATCCAAAAATAAACATCAAATAAAACAAAAACAAACAAAAAGACAGTAGTGTTGATTATAAGCAACCTAACTTTGATTGCGAAGATTGGTCTATTATTTTCGTATAAATAAGACCCCGTTTACACTGACAAAAAAGACTAAGATCGATCTTCAATCGGACTTAAAAAGTCTACCTCTAGAGGTGGTTTTAAGAAGATCGATCTTATTTGAATCGATCTTTTTGAATCGATCTTTTTTTTTGGTGTCGAAATGTAAGTTGAAAATCGGAGGTTAATTGCGTACACTAAAACATGAACTCGTGTAGATACCTTTTCACAATATGTAGCATAATACAACAGAAATCCATGATTTCCCGCTCTGTCAGATTAATTATAAATGACACATGTTACAGAGGAAACTAGAGTGGAATGTTTAAAAGTGGGAGAGATGATAAACATAACCTTCCCAGTATCAAATAGCCGTGAGAAATGCTTAATCAGCAGTTTCATTAAATATTATGTAGAGCTATCGTTCCCGCTCCTGTCATATTGTACATAAATTTAAAACGCATGAACTTTGTTATAGTAAACTTATTGTTGAAAATAAGGAAACAGCCTTTTTCTAATAATTTTCTTCTCTAAAACCGATTTGTAAATACACTTTGTTATGATCATTTTATTTTGTTCAATATATAGTTCATGACAGTAACAATTATCATCAGCATAGCGAATGTATTTTCATACCCAACCACACATGATATTTACTTTGTTTTAATTGCTTATCATTTCTTCTTTCTGCCTATATTACATTTAATCCATGCCTCCATATTATAAGGTTGCTTGGATTATAATTTTCCTGTTTTAATTACAAAATAACAAGTTGTTGAATGAAAAGAAACAAAAAGATATGCTAGATGTATGTTACTAATCTTGCAGTTACCCAACAATACAAAATAAAACATAAAAGCCACCTATATGTCAACATAGGTCTTGTAACATAAGTAAACGTCAAATCAATGAATATGCTAATCTTTGAATCGCACCGAGTAACACACATGCCACGGAGCAGGGCTTTATTTCTGTTCTTCCTCTTAAAGTCACGACGAGGTTTTCAAAATAAATCTAACTCCATTTTGTAGTTCTAAAAACAAATGTACAAATAATAATGATTTAATTTATTCCTCTTAAAACATTATTTTTTTCAGTTTGTATTGTTTCTGAGTCATATTGATTATCTTTAACATTTGATTATTCTACTCATTGATCGTTTTAAAATTTTGCAGAACAGATCAATTGTTTTAAGCACTCATTTTGGTTACAACTGCTAGCGTAATATACATAATATAGGGAGTGCGTTCTTAGTAAACCTTAATGACCTAACTTTCATAAAAGAAAATATCACTTAAAATAGACATTTCTATCAATCGCTATTCTCTGTTCTTTGATTTCCTATCTCGCTCAACTGTTGAAAATATTGTGTTCTAAATACAATCATACTAAATTAAAAAGTCTCCCCTGAAACGTTCACAACAGACGAATTTAAGATAAATATATAAAAAGGAGCCAGTGATACAACTATCCAATGAAATTCAAATCGGATGTGGATGTAATTAATTATATCCAACCGTATGACCTTCAACAATGAGGAAACCCATACCGTATAGTCATGCAGGTATATAAAGGCCCCGACATGAAAAATATAGCAACACATTAAGTTGGATTCATTCTTATGACTTGTTCTAGGAGATCATTGTCAAATTACTTTCCAAATCCAAATATAATTAAACTGTTTATAAGGCATGATTGCTTGAGTTAAGCCTTCCAATAGATATTTTATAGTGAGTTTTTCGATTTTTGATGTTATACTATTGTTTCAGAAAAAGGAGAAGGTTTGGTACCATTAAAACGTTTAATCCCGCTGCAAATGTTTGCACCTGTCCTAAGTCAGGAATCTGATGTACTGTAGTGGAAAGGAGTAGGTCCGGTAACGGCCGATTTTGGCCTCAAATTTACAGTTTATCGAACGAAAGATTTTGGACACTTTTTAAACACTTAAGTGTCTATTTAAATTGATTCAGTTAGTTTCTGTAAAGAATTTTAACTGATATAGTAATTAAAAACGCTCCGATTCAAGCTTAAATATGAAAAATCTATAAAATATGACAAAAAACGTCACTTTTCAGATGTTTTTTTGTCAAAAATGAAAGTGGCCTCATCCGTGTTCATCCTCAACCTTCATATATGTTATGTATTATCATCAAATACAACTTACATTTCAATATTATGAATGAACTCGAATGCGGCCACTTTCATTTTAGACGGAAACCGTTTAAAATTTAACTAAAATGCTCAAATTGTGAAGATTTCAGTAATTTAGCATGACTTAATGATGCTAGTACCCGATATATGTGCATTGTTTTGTCAAAAACAGCCCATATTTATGTAGCAGAAGCATTCTACTTTCCAGTAAATAGCTAAAAGATTACATGTTCATACTTTTTTCAAACTGCTATATTTTGGGGCCAAAAAGGGGTCTTACTGAACCTACTCCTTTGTGTATGTAGTTCATACGTGTTTCTCGTTTTATAGCATGTTCTTTGGTGTGAGCCATGGCTCCGTGTTGAAGACCGTACCTTCACCTACAATGGTTTACTTTTATAAATTGTTACTGAGGTGGAGAGTTGTATCATTGGCCCTCATGCCACATCTTCCGTATATCTAAATCAATTCATAGGCCGTCGGAAATATAAATATAGTTATCTTGAGAAATGTTTCTTCTACTAAATAAGCGTTCCTTTTAGGTAGTAGCTATTCGTCCGGCTACCGGATAAATAGTAAAAAAATGTCTATTCATCCGGCAAGCCGGACAAAGAGCATTTTAACGGTCTTTTGATATTTGTCAGGCTAAAAATATAATGATAAAAAAACAGCATCGTGATTTAAGGAGACGAATAAACGCTTTGAGTAGTTATGAGCAATATATAGTCTAAAATCGCATATCAGCATCTATGCAGCAAATACACCTTTGAATTAGTTACTTGGCTAAAAATTGTTCAAATTATTTTTATTCATTCATTAAAACAAATCAAAATCCCAATGAATATATTACAAAGTATATATTTTATTCAGATTTTTTTTTATTCTATAGGAGTTATATAGGGGCAAGGGCAAACAAGACTCTCATCTTTTTATTTGTTCTACCTATGAATTTCATGTAAGGTAAAGAGTCTGACCACTATAAACAATAGCCAATATACATCTTTGATTCCAAAAGAAGATTCTGAATTTATTGTTTTATTGAAGTTTGGTTCAAATCAGGTCGTCAAATGATGTTCAGAAACGATTTTTTACTCATAGAAAATAAGAGAGACTGATAGGCACGTGTAACCTTTCCCAAAAGTAAGAATGTGTTTACGATAGAAAAATATAAAACAAATGTTAATTAAGTTAAATCGAATAAAAAAGGGGTTACCCCAACCCTGGTATCATATTTCGAGTCAAGATATATCATTGCATGTTAATAGATCTCCGTTATAGTAGAATTTAGAAATAATACATCTAAGCATATTTGAGTTACTCATTATTCAAATGCGTTTTGCCTCCATTGGGTAAATCAGCATTTTCAGTTTGATGTCAGGCTTTATTCATATAAGCTTTCGTGTATACTATATAAAATTGAGAAAGGAAATGGGGAATGTGTCAAAGCGACAACAACCCGACCATAGAGTAGACAACAGCCGAAGGCCACCAACGAGTCTTTAATGTGCGATAAACTCCCGCACCCGAAAGCGTCCTTCCGCTGACCCCTTAAAAAATATGTATACTAGTACATATATACGGTATTATTCTGGGGTCACTATAGCTAATATATAAAAAAAATATGGTTTAAAGAAATCACATTCTCTCTAGTTTTCTTTGAAAATCTCGATCTTTAATTCTCAAAACGTCCATTGCATACGCGCGTTTGATATTCGACACCTCATCCGTGACATGCACTTTCCACGCCACATGACACTTTTATAGATATTTAAGACTTTCGCATCCGCAAATGGAAGGCCGGACAAATATAGATTTTTAACTATTCGTCCGGCTAGCCTGACGAATAGACACTCCATTCCATTTAACTAAAATGAACAATGTCATGATTAAAATATATATATCATACATCGCTCGTCGCACTATTCACAGTAATTTAAACTTGTTTGGAGTCAAACACATGTATTTGTCACTTCAGAATGTCCAAACTTTATGAAACTTATCAAAAATTATCAGTAGCATGTGAAAATGTAATCTTTGACTTTGAATTTTCAAAATGGCTGCGGCTCGCCTGGCATTAAATTTTGAAGAATAACAAATAAAATTGAGAATGGAAATGGGGAATGTGTCAAAGAGACAACAACCCGACCAACTAAAAAACAACAGCAGAGGGTCACCAACAGGTCTTCAATGTAACGAGAAATTCCCGCACCCGGAGGCGTTCTTCAGCTGGCCCCTAAACAAATATATACTAGTCCACTGATAATGAACGCCATACTAATTTACAAATTGTACACAAGAAACTAAAGTTAAAATGATACAAGACTAACAAAGGCCAGAGGCTCCTGACTTGGGACAGGCGCAAAAATGCGGCGGGGTTAAACATGTTTGTGAGATCTCAACCCTCCCCCTATACCTCTAACCAATGTAGAAAAGTAAACGCATAACAATACGCACATTAAAATTCAGTTCAAGAGAAGTCCGAGTCTGATGTCAGAAGATGTAACCAAAGAAAATAAACAAAATGACAATAATACATAAATAACAACAGACTACTAGCAGTTAACTTACATGCCAGCTCCAGACTTCAATTAAACTGACTGAAAGATTATGATTTCATCATATGAACATCAGGCACAATCATTCCCGTTAGGGGTTTAGTATCATACCATCATAACATATATGAGAAGAACATAACCTGTGTCATGCCAACAACTGTTTTTAGAATAAATGTGTTTAGTTCCGATGCAAAGACCTTATCAGTGACTCAATATTAACGCCAAAATATGCAATCTTTAATGACTTGACAACAGTATCGTAATTATATCACTTCTTAATAAGTCTATTCAAAGATTTTGTAAGTTTCTGAGGTGAATACTGACACCTTTGTGCTTTATAAAGAATATTTCCATAAAAAATTGGATGTGAAATACCTGAACGTATTAAAAGTCTGCATGTTGAGCTATATCTACGAATGATGTCTTTATACCGATGATAAAATTTAGTAAATGTTTTGACTAGTTTGTGATATCGAAAACCCTTGTGTAATAATTTTTCAGTAATACATAAATTTCTCTCGTTAAAATCTAAAACATTGTTACATACGCGAGCGAATCGTACAAGTTGAGATATATAAACACCGTAAGATGGTGACAAGGGAACGTCACCATCTAAAAACGGATAATTAACGATAAAAAAGAAAAATCATCCCTTTTATCATAAATTTTAGTATTCAGCTTTCCATTAGTGATATAGATATCAAGATCGAGAAAAAGGCAGTGGTCATTGTTAGTATTAGCTTTATTTAAAGTAAGTTCAACAGGATAAATTTCATTAATATACATACTGAAGTCGTCATTATTGAGAGCCAAAATATCATCCAAATATCTAAAAGTATTATTAAATTTGTTTATCAAATGTTGTTTCGATGGGTCTTTGCTTATTTTTGTCATAAATTGTAACTCATAACAATACAAAAACAGGTCCGCAATAAGTGGTGCACAGTTAGTCCCCATTGGAATTCCGATAATCTGACGATATACGGAATCCCCAAAGCGAACAAAAATGTTATCTAGTAAAAATTCAAGGGCATATATAGTATCAAAGCATGTCCAATTAACATAGTTTTTTTGTTTATTGCTACTAAAAAATGACCTAAAAGAGTTTGAAGATATATATTCACATTCTGATTTTTTGAATGCCCATTTAATTAGGTGTGTGAATTTTTTCTTAATGAGAATGTGAGGCAATGTGGTATACAGGGTAGAAAAATCAAAACTTTGAACAGATTCAAAATCACCAATATAAGCATGCAATTTATCAAGTACTTCCAACGAGTTCTTGACACTCCAAAAGTAATTTATTCCACTATTTTCGAAAGCCTTATTTGAACAATTTATTATCAGGTTTTTAATTATACCAAGTGTGCTGGTAAGAAGAATAGACAATTTAGTAGTTGAACAATTGTTTGAAGACGAAATAAATCTATATTTGTAAGGGGTTTTGTGTAGCTTCGGAAGCCAATACATAGTTGGGACTTTCATTGTATTTGGCTCTGCTTGTAAAGCGGTGGCTAAAAGTTTATGTTTGTTACAGATTTCGTTTTCTGAAAATGGAGTCAGTAGGAATGTTGGTGAATTGGTGATTTCCTTTTTCAGAACATATTCCTTCCTCTAAATCAATGGCTTCAGTATTCACTTCAACAAAAGATAAAAAAAAATAATCTCGCTCCCAAAATAAAAGTCCAACGAACAATTGTCTATTTTGCAGTCACCGAGGCCTGCAAAAAATTGATAACGTTTTATAGAAAGAATTGCTACAGAAATAAAAAGCTTTTAATTTCGAAATTCTTATAAATATCCTTTAAAGCATTGTTGTGCTGTTATTAGTTTTTACATTGTGACCTGCACTCAAAAATGTGATATATATTTTGTTATAATAAAACACACATGCAACCACGCATCCCATATTGCAGATAGGACCCGACACAAATATCAATTTCGTGTTTCGGTAGTTAAGCTTGGGATGGTCATTTTAAGATGCATTATTTGAATATAAACAAATATGAAAATTATTCATGTTTATATTGATATATTTATATTTTAATTCTTCTTCAATATATCTAGTTATTATGACAGATCTACCATCATCAGGGGTCCAACTGTCAGTTTAATGTTAAAGTCTTTAACTTTGATCTACTAAGCATATCTCCAATACTTTTATGTTTGCTATACGCAACTATTGGTGCTGTATTGAATATTTGTACACAGTCTTCGTCGAACTGTAATAAATGCCAGTGTTTCATTATACGTTTCTTTATTTTACGTATATATGGATTATATTAAGTTATTAAAACTAACGGAATACTTTGCTTCTCTTTAGATTTGTTTTGTTGTAATAAATCAGTACGATCAATTGATAAAGCATCAGTAATGTGCACAAATGTAGCAGTCCTGTCTGAATTGGGTAGATATCCTCTTTATATAAATTTGCTAACACATATGTTTATGTATTGGCATAGACTAGAGAATTCTCCATCTGATTTATTGAAAAATGCTTATGCTGAGTTAAAAATGATAGAAAGTAAAGGTCAAACCAGTTCTAATAATTCATGGCTCTCTAATATCATTTTCTACAGTGAAAAATTGGGTATTGACCTAAATATATGTAAAAATCTAGGAAAAAATAAATTTAAAAACTTATTGAAAAAACAGCTCAAATTAAATTTTCAAAATGATTGGGAGAAAATGCGAGATTTTTATTTACAGAATCAAGGCAAATTGGACACTTATTTTTCATTCAAAAAGTCATTTGACTATGAAAATTATTTAGATTTAAAGCACCCACAAAAACATTTATTAACAAAATACAGACTTAGCAATCACTGTTTAAGAATAGAAACTGGCAGACATGAACGAATTACCAATGTATGTGGTAAATATGAAATATTACCTCGACATGAGAGGATATGTTTATATTGTAATACAAATTGTATTGAAAATGAAATGCACTTTCTTCTGGAATGCCCTATTTACAATAACCTCAGAAGAGATATCACTGATTATATAAAAAAATACCCCAGTTTAGATAGTTTAAATATAAATGATCTTTTTTCATGGATCATGATTAATGAATATAGCAGATTTCTATCTATTTTATGTGCATACCTGGATAAAGGCCTGCAACTAAGAAAATCAGAAAATTAGTTAGATACTCTAAAATATATCAAAATTATCTCCCCTTGACCACTGATCCTTTCTTCATGCATTTGAATTTCAATTATTATTTTATGTTTCTTTAATCACTCTGTAATGTTTATGTCATGTTGTGCTCTTAATGGGCCCTTTAATTTGGAAAATAAAAATATTGTATTGAATATTGTATTGAGTAATACTATCATCTATTTCAGCGTTATCATAACCCCTATCTAATAATTTCACTTTGAAATTAGTTAGATTGTTTATCAATTTGTTATGGTCACTTGTATTTCTAATTTGCCGTATTGCTTCACCTTTAATAAATCCTCTGAATACAGGCTGTGGGTGACAGCTATTTCTGTGCAGAAACAGATAAGAATTTGTTTCTTTAAAATGTATTTCAAGGTCAAGGATGCCATATGTTGTAAATCGTTGACCTTTAATTACATCAACATCCAAGAACGACATTTTATCGTTTTTGATTTCATAGGTGAACTTTAATAAGGGGTTATAATCATTTGCTAGACGAAAAAAATCTATAATTTCATCTGATGTTCCATCATATGTTATGAATCCATCGTTTCTATATCTGCCATGATAGAATATTTTGTCTTTATATTGAAATGCAGAAATAATTTGATTCATTATTTCAAACATAAGTATGTCACAGATTTCCGGTGAAGGAACTGCACCAATTGCCGTACCTATTACTTGTTCGTAAATTTTCCCATCAAATTCAAATACATTGTTTTCTAAAAGAATTCTCAACAAATGTATTAATACATTGACTGGCGGAGCATTGACTTAGAAGTTTGATTTGTCAAAACTGTCATAGGCGCGTTCAACCGCACTCAATAACGCTTCTTGAGGTAGATTGGTAAACATCTGTGTTATATCATATGAAACCAAAAGGCTGTTTGCCATAGGTTTTAATTTCTCAATGATATTAATGAACGATGTAGTATCGTTTATATATGTAGACTGATTTTGAACTATTGGTATAAGAAAATAGTCAACGTAATGACCTATAAGTTCAGTTACAGAACCACACTGTGATATAATTGGTCTGCCAGGTGGAATTATATTTAATTCATTTAATTCATCATGCTGTATTTGTTTAAACGTCTCTGTTTCAAGACGGTGAATTTTTGGGAGAATATAAATTCTCCCTAATCGTGCATCTCTTAATTTTTGACCATTTGTTAAAAATTTAAATGATATTTTGCTACCAAAGTCCCGATGCGTCAAAACAGCTACTAAAGTAAACTTTGGTAGCAAATAGTTAGTATATATATATATCCATCCCCGGGGCCGGGGAGGAAGTATATATATATATATATATATTTAAAGTGCCTAGAAAATCAACCTAACGATGTAAGAGTAGATTTGATTCGTAACTTCCTCCCCGGCGCCGGGGCTGGAACCTGTACTTTTTATTTCTAACTTCTACGGCAACACCGCCTAGCATTGTGCAGAGACTTTATCCCCTCCTCTAACTCTAGCTTATAAAAAATAAGATTTCGTTTCGGGAGGTGTTACCTTGTCGTAGGAATTAAACAAGGATCTCTGATACAATACACGAAGTATTCTTTTTAGGTTACAGAAATGATCAACTACTCATCTCTTCAGTATAATTACAGGATGCTAATCTATTTTAAGAAGCATAAAATCACTGTAAATTAATATATGTATATCTCTGCCTATGTGTAGTGACAACTGCAAATTATACCTTGTCCATCGGATTTCTTATGATTAAGAAATACCAGACGTTAGAATATGTATAAAGTGCCTAGAAAATCAACCTAACGATGTTAGAGTAGATTTGATTCGTAACTTCCTCCCCGGCGCCGGGGCTGAACCTGTACTTTTTATTTCTAACTTCTACGACAACACCGCCTAGCATTGCGCAGAGACCTTGTCCCCTCCTCTCACTTTAGCTTATAAAAAATAAGCTTTCGTTTCGGGAGGTGTTACCTTGTCGTAGGAATTAAACAAGGATCTCTGATACATACACGAAGTATTCTTTTTAGTGTACAGAAATGATCATCTACTCATCTCTTCAGTATAATTGCAGGATGCTAATCTATTTTTAGAAGCATACAATCACTGGAAATTAATATATGTATAATCTCTGCCTATGATGTGTAGTGATAACTACAAATTATACCTTGTCCATCGGATTTCTTATGATTAAGAAATACCAGGCGTTAGAATATGTATAAAGTGCCTAGAAAATAAACCTAACGATATATATATACTAATTATTTGCTACCAAAGTCCCGATGCGTTAAAACAGCTACTTAAGTAAGCATGATTCAGCATTTTCAAAGAATTTAAGAAATCGGTTATTATTGAAAATCTTATGTTATATTGATATTGTTTGGACGTACAATATGTTTTTTATAACAATTTAAGAGATATATGTTACTTTAAACTCAATAAAAAATCGGGACTTTGGTAGAACCTTATACATTATATATCTGATATCAGTATTGGTAAAACGTTTGACACCGAAGAAGGCCATTTGTTGAGCCGAAATATTTGCAATTATTGTATAATTTATATCATCTGTTCAGTTTTTCCATCTTTGTGCGATGATATTCAACACTTTTTAGTGTTTTGTTTTCCATCTATTTATCGGTATTGTTACACAATCTTTTAGACTCATATAATTTTTCCTGTTTGATGTAATTAAAGGTCAAAGATTTACAACATATGGCATTTTTGACCTTGAAATATATTTTCTAAAGAAACAAATTCTTGTCTGTTTCTGCACATAAATTCATTCACAGCATGTATTCAGAGGATTTATCAAAGGTGAAGAAATACGGCAAATTAGAAACACAATTTAATTATTGACCATAACAAATTAATAAACAATCTAACTGATTTCAAAGTGAAATTATAAGATAGTGGTTATGATAGTATTACTATTTTCTTATTCCTATCAGTCTTCACATTTAAAAGATATGCTACATCGTTCATTGATATCATTGAGAAATTTAATAAAACCTATGGCAAATAGCCTTTTTGGTTTCGTATGATATAACACAGATGTTTACTAATCTACCTCAAGAAGTTCTATTGATTGCTGTTGAACGAGCCTATGACAGTTTTGACAAATAAAATTTTAAAGTCAATTCTTCGCCAGTCAAGTGTATTTATACATTTGTTGAGAATCATTTTAGAAAACAATGTATTTTAATTTGATGAAAACATTTATAAACAAATAATAGGTATGGTTGGACCCCTGATGATGGCAGATCTGTCATTATAACTAGTGTCACAGAGCTATTCTAAGGCACTGGCTTTAAAAAAAAAAAATTCATATATACATATTTAATATGTACAAGTTCACATATATATATGAACACTTCCATTACATTACATTGTTAATATAGAGACACGTCCATTCTCTATCACTAACTATCTTTAATCCTCCCGAATCTCAACATTCATCCACTTTTATAATTGCCAGGGACTTTGCTACTTAATGAATTTCTCCGACATTAAATCGTCATTCATCTCCAGATCACAGAAGTATAGGGACAGAATATAAACAAACAGAAACATAAATTATACGGCTTCTAATTAGAAATGACTACAGCTAAAAAAAAAACAGCGGAATCATACATCAAATTTAACGGTCAATCAGATAGTCTGCTAAAGATCATGAAAACAATAAATCTACAAATACTTAACACGCTTGACCATAGTAAATTAATATGGGCAATTTAATACCGATCTATTATAAGAAATAAATGTGCAAGTTTCACCCTATGACACTAGATCTATTGAAGAAGAATTAAAATATAATTTTTATATTTGATTATATTAAAAAAAAAATGCATCGTTAAAAATGACTACCCCAAGCTTAACTAAAATGGTGGCGTGTCCTATCATGCGATATGATATGCCTCGTGGTTGTATGGGTGTTTTTTTTATAACAAAATACTGAAATCATTCTAACTAAGATGTACCAGTAACCTTATCAATTAATTGGAAGAAATCCGAAGTAAAAATGAGACACCATACCAGCTACGACGGACAGACGGATGGACGAACTCACAGACAATTCAAATACCTTACCCACCCACCTCTTTGAGCGGAGTTTACTTCATTTACATGGAAATCTAGTTCGATTTATTGATATTTGAACATTTTCAAATATCATAAATATATAAATTTATCATATACTTAGACTAAATAACATATGAATTTTACCGTATGATAATAGCATTAAATTAACGTATATTTCATATTTTTTCCAATTAGTGCTTAGCGGGCTGATATGAAAAGTTTATCACATGCTTCGATTGTTATCACATGCCTTTCCGTAACGTTATCACATGGCATTCCGGTGATACTCGGCAAATTCCGGAAAATACACCTCAATACTACGTTTTCAGTTAAAAACATTACAAAGTAGTGTACAAAACAATTATTTGGATACTGAAAAATATATTGTGTAAAATAATATAAAAAAAAAAAAAAGAAAAAAAAAAAAAAAAAAAAATTTATTTAATAAATGCATTTTTTAAAAGTTTCAAACATAATTTAGAAAGTTATTTTAAAAAAGGTTGACTTTTCCAAACAATGTTCATTATGTATATTGTTGAATTATTTTTTTTTTTCGATTCGTCCATGTTAAAATGTTTTTTTTTCTCTGTTGAGGCATATGTTAGAAAGACTCATATCGAATGTACCAAAATTTGGGTCCGACGTCCCTGAACTTTTCACTCTTTGAACTTCTTTTCTAAAAGGATCATTATATGAATCTGTTATTTTTCTTTACTGTTGAAGCATATGATTAAAAGATCATAACATGTCATTTTTCATATCGCATGTATTATCAGCCCTCGGTCAATATCAACCCTCGAGCCATGCGGCTCTTGGGCTGATATAGAACCTAGGGCTGATAATACATGCGATATGAAAAATGCCATGTAATAATCTGATAATATATATAAAACTTCATAAATTCATCCAAAAGTTATCGTAAAATAAAAAGATTCCTGCCACGACATAGTATATTTCAGTAAAATTGTTGTAGTTTAATAATTTTAAGGGAAACAACCAAAATCCATCTTATACCACATTCTAAGTAACCAAGAGTTATCTCCGCTGAAATATTGTTTTATTTTGGTACACGGGTTTCTTTAAACATTTTTCGACGCTATGCTATTATTAAAATCCTTACACATGATACCTTTCTGAAAAGCTAAAATATGTTTCTTCCGACAGAAATTACTTTGAAGACTGTATTGAAACGCATTATGTCAAAAACTACGACTTTAAGTGAATGACATGTCGGAAAAGCGTTTATTTTGTATTTAAACCTTTTATGCGGTAAAATGTATATTTTTTGGCAAATGCTAAACTGAAAGTTGATCATTTCTCTTTCAGAAAAGCTACTTGAGGTCAGTAGCAATGATGTCGAATTTTACTAAAATGGTCGTCATAACTTATATTACTTATATTCGTAATTCAGCAAAACTATATTACATCTTTTCGTAATATTGATTATTACGTCTTTTTGTAATATAGACTTTATATTACATAAAGCTGTAATATTACTTTATTATGTTATATTATAGGTCTAAGTAATGTTACTCTTTACAATAATTGCCTGGACTGAATTTCTGAAAACTTTTGACCATCTCTGAAAAAAATTATAATAAACAGACACCTAATAACATTTAAGAATTGAATGCTTCTTTTTGTAATTGTAGAACTATAGTGCTAGAAATAGAAACAATGAGTAACTAAACTATCAAACACTGCAATAAAATTAATAATCAACAATATCATATTTTAATATATCAATCAAATATGACTCTGCCACACCCTGTTCTCAGTTCTGACAGTAAACAGTCCAGTGTGCCCTGTCCTCAGTTCTAACAGTAAACAGTCTAGTGTGCCCTGTCCTCAGTTCTAACAGTAAACAGTCTAGTGTGCCCTGTCCTCAGTTCTAGCAATAATAGTCTAGCGTCCCCTGTCCTCAGTTCTAACAGTAAACAGTCTAGTGTGCCCTAACGTTACGCACGCTGTTCCTACAACCCCTAGGATTTGTAACACAATCTTCGAAATTTCCTCCGCAAAACAAAATAAAAATGTTAGCAAACACGAACCACTATTAAAACAAATTCAATATATGTTTTAAATTATGTTTTTATAGCTCTTGATCATATACTAAGTAATATCTAGTATATTTGAGGATTAAAATAACAAAGTTATGTGAAAAAAACGGATGTCCAACGTTACATTTATGAAAACTTGTTTTGACTCTTATGTATAGTGATCATATTTCTTATTCTCTGATCTTCCGGAAACTTGTCAGGAACAACGGCATGTGTCGGTTCTTTGTGGCGTTAAAGCCGTTATTTTGCCAAATTAGATTTGACTCGGTGGCCGCATATTAAGCTGGAATAAGAAAAATGTCCAACGACGTTTTTCGGTAACTTAACGACTGAAAGTGAATTTTATAAGTAGATATAGCGGAAAACGAATAAAAAGAGTAAGACAATAATAACATCTACCAAAAGTACAAATATTTGCATCATTGTTCGTGAGTTCAAATATTGCAGATTTTATAAAATCTTCTCTACACAGTCGTTTTTCAAGCGGTAGCCATTTTGTCCAAGTTGATATTTCATTTTTCAAAGCAGTTAACGCGTATTTTTTAACTAATATTTCAATAAGTTATTTATAATAAATCAAAACAAAAGTTAGATACACGAAGAGTACAAAATGCCAAAATTCTTTTCTTATGAACTACATATTTGGGTCTTAAAGGATAAATTTTTTCAACACATTACAAAACGGTAGCCATTTTGTCCAAACGTCTAAAAACGTCTAAAAATCCGAAAAAACGCTAATTTCCGACGTTACATGTCCTAAAGTTTCAATTAAATGTTCATGATAATTAAAACAAATCATTTGGTGAAATTTGGAAAAAGATGTTGATGGCTGCCGAAAAAAAAAAGAATAGTGATTGTTGCTACATGTATAGACTCCGTCCGGCCGGGACATAGATTCGACACAGGTTAAATTTTGCAATTTTTATTGATCGTTTATAGCTTTTATCGATTTATTTAAAAGAATCATGAAAAGGGAAATTAAATCTCATTACATGAACTTCGTTCAACTTTTGCAAAGACAAATTGGAAACACCAAGACAATCCTCTAAATGTAAAATGCGAATTTTAATTTAAGTTGCGGAAGGACTACGAAATAGATCATTTAAAGTCGTCACTTCAGTAAGGTGCATTCACCAATTATATTAAAAGACTTAATACAAGTCCAAGGAATGTTTTACTTCGCAATTTGTCCTGCTATTCATGTCATAACTGAAAGTAATTCCTGTACTACATGTACTAGCGAAGCCGGAACTTTTCGTCAATATTAACTTGTGCATGAAATTGAGGTAATTGAAAGACAAATCCAAAACAGCGACGAAAACCGTTTCATTGAATTAATAAAACCCGGGATCTATTTATATTAGCCGTTTTTACGGACAATTCAGGAGTAGATTACTATATTTTAAAATGTATATCAGAAGTTAAACAATTTAAGCAAGCAACTTTAGAAGACTTGGAAAATAATTCTCAAGCCAAGATTCAAGAAATTGAAGGGGTGTATTTCGACAAATTATGTGCCAAGGAAAATATAATTTTATTCAAATTAATCAAGGTTAAAAAATGTTTCGATTTACTTGCAGAGTGTCAGATATATTTGTATTGGGGTTGAATTAAGATATAGAAATTTTACAATAACAGATGATATGCACCATGAAAGTTAAACATCCTATGATAAAAGTTTTGCACATTATTTATGGAAACCGTATACATGTACTTCCGTCCAATTTTTCCTTCCTACATTACTTGCGACAGTAAGCACGGCATTTTTAGGTGAAATAACTTAAAAGGTAAACATCATTAAATCGATTTCCACAACTTGATGTAATTTATGATAAAATGATATCACAAAAAGAACAGAACCAGAATCAACCAACAACATATAAAAAAAACCGAATAAAACTTGCAAAAATTAATCAAAGTCAAAAACCCTCTTTGACGCCGCATTTTTAGTGTAACGTCGTGTTGTAGGAACATCGTGCACAACGTTCCTGTCCTCAGTTCTAACAGCAAATAGTCTAGCGTCCCCTGTCCTCAGTTCTAACAGTAAACAGTCTAGTGTGCCCTGTCCTCAGTTCTAACAGTAAACAGTCTAGTGTGCCCTGTCCGCAGTTCAAATGAACTGTTGTTTTAGGCCTAGGACCTCAAGTTATTTACTTGTAATGGTGTTGATGGATTGAGTTAAGAAATCAACTTTTCTTCATCAGATAAATCTTTAACAGAAAAATTAAAAATCCAAATTGTTAAAAAAAAGTTGTTTCTTAGTTCCATATTTAATTTACAATCTTCTATAAAATGTTTTTTGTTTTCTAATGTTTGACATTTAAGACATAACCTCTGCTCTCAAGGAATATTAGAATGTCTGCCTTTTTCTATATTTAAATTATGGTCCATTATTGTTAGTTGTGTTATCAATTTTTAGTGCTTTCTCGTTTTTTATATAAACTAGACCTTTGGTTTTCCCGTTTGAATTATGATATACTAGACATTTTTGAGGACCTTTATAGCTTGCTGTTAGGTGCGAGCCAAGAGTCCGTGATGAACACCGTACCTTGACCTATAATGGATATAGGAAGATGTGGTAATAGTTCCAATGGCATTGATTTTTAAATATCCTGCTATAAGAACATACTCACCCATTCTCGTCCAATGGTAAATCAGTATTTTCCCTTCTATTTTTCATAGTACATGCACTATAAAATACTATGTACACGAATGACTTTTTATTGTAGATAAGTTATGAAAGTGGAATTAAAAAAAACACACAACTAAATTGCGGATTTTGATGTGCTCTCAATAATGTTGACAGTTATGAATTAAAGACGCTTTACCATCCGCTTCCACATAATATTATTAAACAAAAGTTTTCTTACTTAATTGAATAGTGGTTTTAAAGAACTATGATAAGATATTTCCAAATGTAAAGTTTCTACTTGACTTCATATGTGTACGTTTCGGCATCAAAGGTTTTATCTATGCACTCCGGATCCACACTTGGGCGGGATCTGCTTACCCTTCCGTACCACATGAGATCACTCCCCGGTCCCCGATTATTAGGAGGGAGGGGTGTTCGTGTTGTTCATTCTTT
This sequence comes from Mytilus edulis, assembly GCF_963676685.1. Classification (NCBI taxonomy): domain Eukaryota; kingdom Metazoa; phylum Mollusca; class Bivalvia; order Mytilida; family Mytilidae; genus Mytilus; species Mytilus edulis. The sequence goes on along the minus strand of NC_092355.1, from coordinate 77,377,645 downwards.
AGTTTTATATTTTTGATTTTGTTTATTGTTGTTTGTCTGTTTGTCTTTTTTTTTTAGCCATGGCGGTGTCAGCTTATTTCCAACTTATGAGTTTGAATATTCCTTTGGTATCCATCACCTCTCTTTCCGTAGCATATTTATTTTCCTTTATTGTTATATAAATAAATTTGGTGTTTTTACTGTCTTCTGATTGGTTAAAATTATTAGTTTTATATGTTGTCAATTTTGATGGCGACACGCCCACTCTGACGTTTTGTATTCATACGCCAACATGTGTGTACGTTGTTATTATTAATATAAATAATATAAAAAGTTCTTTGAGCCTTATTTTTGATAGAAATTTATTTATAATGAATGGCAATAATTTATTTTGATTTTATTGAACCATAAAACTAATTTTTGACTCTTCACATTTTACATAATCCGCTTCGCGGATTATTCAATGTGAAGAGTCAAAAATTAGTTTTATGGTTCAATAAATTCAAAATAGATAATAGCCATTCATTAAGAATCAATCGAATTGATAAATTCATTAACATTAACTGTTTGATATCTTGATGATAATTTTCCAAAAAATTAAAGCCAGGAGTCTATCATTCAGTGGTTGTTATGGGTTGCTGTCTATTTTTTTTTATCGTTCCTAAATATCAGGCAGCTTTTTTTTCTTTTGAATTGTTTCACATTTTGTAATATCCTTTTGAAGATGACTTTTCGTTATGGTTTTTATCTGTGATGAAACCATATGGTAAACTGTCGTTCCTTAAATAACAGTTGTCTCATTCGAATACATAATACACCTCCTTATTATATATAGACAGCATTGAAGGTCATAACAGACTTATAAATGGTTTTAACTCAATCAGATACAAATAAATCGTATAGATTAAAAAATAACAATAATAATAAAAAAAATAACAGATTTGAATGAACTTTTTTTCTGATCTTCAAAACGTTTTATCAACATATTTACATTTGTTAACAAATACATCAAGTACCGGTACATTCTCCCGGCCACTTTAACATAACTAGTACAGAGCAAATGATATGGTTAGTTGTGTCAGTAAATTTAAATCGAATATATAATCTTTGTAGTCTTTTTTAGAGGCTGTGATTTGATTTCACGAGTATTTCTAAGAGCATGAAAATCTTTGAGATCGAATGTTCATCCGGGTAACACCGCATGTAAGTGTCTTTGCTCTACGTTTGACTGGTTGGTCACACATGACTGGAGTCTCTTTTTCTTCAACTGTGTCATCAAATAAAGCGTCTAAATGATCCTGATGCTGGATGCATGACTTCCGGACTTTCTCTTGCTGGATGTCTTTGTATAATTGAAGGAATTGTTTCGCCAGTAGTTGATCTTGTTGTCGAATTTCAGTCTGGAATAGAACAAAAAACTCATGTTAAAATAAAAATTAAAGTTGTAACTAGAGAATTCGTTTATTACACGATTACACGACAACTATTTAAAAAGCTATCTTTTTCTAGATGATTATTTTTACGTCGATCGCTGTGTTTAGTATATTTGATTTTTAACTATAAAGCTTCTATTTCTGTAAAAGTATTTTTTTAACACTGGTTTTGGAAATGTTTCACTATATCAAACCCCGTGTATGACATACATATTGTCATCTTCATCTGAAGGTATAATCTACGGATATTGTCAGAATATTTACATTTATGTATTTGGAAGGGAGAGTATCGAAATGATGCAACAAAGTTGAACATAAAGGCCAAAAGAATCTTAAGTGAATGCATTAACAAGTTTCCATCTATGTGAATTTCGTTAAGTTTAAGAGCAATAACGAGATGAGTATGATTGTCTGGTAAAAACTTAGAATAAACTATCTATTTCTGCTCCACATAATGCAGGCAATCAATTGGATTAAGATCATAATGACTAAACGGTCCTCGAACAAATCCCTTCCAAAGAAAATCAAAATGATTGTTTTCTTGTCCAAATGTGTAGCAGGATCTTCCTACGCTTCCGGAACACCTCAGACAACCCCCAATGTTTGTTGAGGTTCGTGTTTCTCAATATTTAGTTGTCTTTGTTTTGTTTTGTTTTTTTATTATTGAATTGTGTTGTTTGTTTGTCTTTTTCTCCTTAGCCAGCGTTATCAGCGTATTGTATGACTATTAGGTTTGAATGTCCCTTTTGTATCTTTCGTCTCTCTCTTAGAGTATAGAGCAAACAGGAACAGTAAGTACAAACGTGAAAACTCGAGTTTAAGGAAAGATATATGCGGTGAGATATACTAGTACTTGAAATCAAGGTGAGATAAATTACAACAATAATACATCACTCATACACAACATCAAATTTGAACTCTATAGAGTTCGCATTTCCTGCTGCACAGGAAATTATGATGGTCAATGTGGGGTTAACATAATAGAAAATAAGGAACCCAAAAAAAACAGATTAAGGAGGAAAAGAAAATAGAAAATTAGGTAAAAATCTACAGAATAGTGAATAGAGGAGGGGGAGAAGCCATCAATAAAGAATTGAAAATAATGGGGTGCTAACATATACTGAATAGTGAGCTATTGGGTGCTACAATATATAAACATAGAGATTAATAAGCAAAATATATATAAAACAGAAAAAAAAAACCTGTCTAAAAAATTGAAGAATGAAAAAAATTGAAAACCGATATGCTAATTTAAAATACAGACACAATTTAAGATTACCTGTAATTTTCTTACGTATTGAAGCTTTTCTAAGATTGTCATGTTTTTACAAGCTTCAAGACACGTGGAATGAAAACAACTATCATGTTCCTGTACAACTGCTAGTGCAGACTGACTAGAAATCCTACGCATTCTGGACGGGCTATCCAGGGAACCAGCTGAAGAAGATTTACTGGTACTCTCCATGGAGCCACTACGAATACGCCCATGGGAGTCAGCCACGATATCTAGTACTGCATGACTGGAAACTTTTCTGATCCTCCCCGTCGGATTGATGATAAAGCGTTGTAAGTCAACTTGCGGTCTGATTTTCAATTTCTTTGTAATGTCAACTAGAGCCTCAAGATAATCTTTTGTCATTATGATTTGTGTTTATAAAATGTGTCTTGTTGTCAAATGTCAAGAAATATTGTATTCCTTATTAAAATATCATTAGATATGTTTTTCATCTCAAAGAATTAATCAGCTGTTCGACAATTTACATGGCAAAAGTCGTATCCCTTTTTGACTGATAATGCATAAGTTTATCTGAATATATTGTCAGTTTCGTCCACAATCAATCAAAACAAATAAGTCACTGACGAATTAAAATTTATTTTTCTAAACGTATTATACACTTTATTGACAAACAACGGTGTTGACATTTTACCGATTTCCTTGTTATAACATGGCAGGAAATCGAGTCATCCTAAACTTAAGCTATAATAGTGTGTGTGTACCAATGTACTTATATCACATGTATCATATATGTGTGTACTAATGCGAGGTTGTGAAACAAGTAGGAAATTGTCTTGTGTTGACCAAATTGGTTTCTGATAAAATTTTAAGATGTACAAGAACAAACAATCCTATAGTTGTTTACTTTTTGCATATTGCGACTTGGATGGAGAGTTGTCTCATTGGCACACACACCATATGTTCTTATTTCTATAATCTAGTATTTTGTAGATTTAATATGAAAATGTTTGATACAAAACGCTTAAAATACACGCTTTTAATTGTACTATTTTGAATCTATCTGTTGTATTGCATTTTTTGGGGTGCAAAATATGTTAAGCTTTGTTCTTCGATAAAAGATATACTATGATAAAGGTATATGTTTTACTGATTGTTGAAGGTTATATGTTCCGTTCTTTCAATGCATTGGAAATGTGAAATTAAATAAAAGATCAATTTTATCAATCCAGTCCCCTATAACCTATTTGACCAAGGAGATATAACAAAATAGTAAGAAATGGAAGATTTTGTAAAGTATGTACATGATGTACGCACAATAAAAATTGAAGATGAGAATCACTTTATTTGGCATTGTCATAAATATGAAACAGAAAGAGAAATCCTTCTTACGAAATTGCCTTATTTTAACCAAAATTTTAGAAATAAACATAATGATAGGATGAAGTAAAAACTGTTGTTACAGTGGCTAGAGGTATAGGCCTAGGGGAGGGTTGAGATTTCAGAAAACATATTTAACACCGCCACATTTTTGCGCTTGTCCCCAGTCAGGAGCCTCTGGCCTTTGTTAGTCTTGTATGTTTTTTAAATTTGAGTTCGTAAATATGTATTGGAGTTTAGTATGACGTCCATTATAGACTACATTTTTGTTTAGGGGGCAACCGAAGCACGCCTCTGGATGCGGGATTTTCTCGCCTTCGTCTGTTACCTGCTGTTTGGTCGGGTCGATGACTCTTTGACACATTCCTCATTTCCATTACTAGTATCTATTTTTCTAAATTGAGCTTTTTCCAATTGTTATAAATACGTTTGTGATAATGACATATTGTCTATTGTGATAATGATATATTGTCCATGTTCTTTAACCGCTGTTTGTTTACTACCACTAATATATGAAAGTGGAAATGCAATCCACCATAGTCAAAGATGTTAGGAACTGCAGACCACTGAATGACATTCAACTGTCCAATAAAAACACGCACATTATTTAATGGTATAAATTCAGCCAACATGACATACTATGGATAGTATACCTCATGTCAAAATGTCAGATTTTGATTGGATAAAACGAGGGAGACAAAATGCTCTTACTATCACATCACAAATACTCTCAACGGAGTCGCCTCAGCTGACAATGTTTCATCATGGAAGCACACTGCTACAACACCCTCTCAGCTATGTGTTATTTATATAATAAGTCAAACTTTTATATTTCCTATAATAGGAAAGCAATACTAAAAAGTAAAAACACAAAAATAATGAACTCCGAGGAAAATTCTAAAAAGGAAAGTCCCAAATCAAATGTCAAAATCGTTCAAAAACATCAAACGAATGGATAACAACTGTCATATTCCTGACTTGGTACAGGCATTTTCTTATGTTGAAAATGGTGGATTGAACCTAGTTTTAAAGCTAGCTAAACCTCTCACTTGTATGACAGTTTCATCAAATTCCATTATATTGACAACGATGTGTGAACAAAACAAACAAATCAATAGGTAAAAATGTCACAAATATATAGGGGTAAATAGTCTAATTCGGTAGGTCACATTCGTGAAAAGGGAACAGGATTGTAGTTACGACATAAGGAACATATCCGATATCATCTGTGAAACGGATATTCCATATCGGTCAATCAACTCGTGATGGCGTCCGAGAGTTGTTTAAATTACATTTGTGGAGAAAGGACGATAACTTCAATTTGAAATATTATATCATTGATATTTTAGAATAGATACCATGGAAAATTTATTTACACTATGTACACATCATTTGAAAATTGAGTATATTTGCAATATAAATTTAATTGATTAATTTAGGTAAATCTTCAAGGATATGATGTAGGGAATGGGGTACACAATGCAGTAAGATTGACATATCCCTACACAGGAAAATTTTATTCACATGAATTTCACGTGAATTTAAATTCATGTGAATCTCACGTGAAATTCACATGAATTTCACCTCAAACGAGCTTATACGTGAAACTCACGTGAAATCAGTTTATGTTAGTTTCACATTAATCTCATGTGAATCTCACGTGATTTTCACATGAAAATCACATGAATTTTGTTCACGTGAAATTCACATGAATTTTTGAAATAAAGTCATTCAAACAACATCTAAATTTTCATACTAAAGTAAAATCATAAAAAATTCCAATTTTTTTTTTTGGAAAAGTTCATGTGAAATTCATGTGAAATTTTTCACGTGAGAATCATGTGAATCTCAATTCACGTGAAATTCACATGAAAATTTTCATGTGAGTTTCATGTACGAGCTCGTTTGAGGTGAATCTCACATGAAATTTTTCACGTGAATTTCATGTGAGATTCATGTAAAATTCACGTGAGCAAATTTTGCCTGTGTAAATGGTGAAAAAGTTTGGAAAAATTTAAAAACAGCAAGTCAGCCACAAATTTGTACCGATTTAAGAGTACCTGCAGTCAGTAAAAACTAGTTAAAAGTCAATATCAACTAATAAATAAATCAGTACACATGAAACGGATTATGAGTAAATACTTGATTTACAGTCTTAAAAAAGCATGACTGTCTGTTATTATACATTGATAACGGAATGCAAAAGAGAGGCGACCGATACCAAAAGGATAAACTGCTAACGCCATGGTAAAATAGAAAAAGACCAACAGTACACAAAACACAGTATCGAATACCAAAGAACGAAAAATATAAACTCCACTAAAAACTGGGGACAATTGATGTCAATTAAAATATAATACAACCTGTCAAAAAGCGTTTCAATGATGCAAGAAATTAGATGAGTTTTATCATCCTTCTTGATGACTGATATTTCCGGGGTGATATTGTCACTTTAAAAGTCAGTGTTCAAGAAATGAATAGATATATAATACTTATTTATTCTAATTCTCGGTCTCGGTCCCAGATATGAGACTATTCATCAAATTTGTACTTTCTTATTAAGTAAAATGACAGGGGCTGCATTTGAAATATGATCTACTTCCAGGATAATTTCGGGTTTTTGTTATGGTTCGTGTTGCTCAGTCTTTAGTTTTCCTTGTTGTTTTTTTTTGCGGCTAACTTTTAAAGGTTTTTCGTTTGTTTGCATGGCGTTGTCAGTTTGTTTTTGATTTGTGAGTTTGAATACCCCTTTCGTATCTTCTGTCTCTCCATCAACAGGAGTGAAGACGCTGAAATGAATTGCCTGCTTAACAAATTTAAAAATGAAACTTTCAGACATACATGTACAATTTAAAATAATTCCATACATCAAATATAGGTAACATTTTGCTTCTCAGAAAAAAAAATTGACCACGAATTCAAATCAAACATTAAAGTGATGTGCAGATTAACCAAACTCTGCATTACAATAATTTCATACATCAAGTATACATGTAGTCTTAGATGCATGATATTTATATTAGTTGTTAGTGGCTTTGAACTAGCGTTCAGATAACTGCGAGTACTCTCAGGTCTGTTCTTAGTGTCTTTTTGTTGTCGGGATGTACATGTACAAGTACCCGGCCACGTCCACTGTATTTTTATCCATCTGATGAGTAGAGCCTTTTTCAACTGATTGTTATTATTCGTTCTTATGTTGTACTGTTATACCACTGTCCCAGGTTAGGGGGAAGGTTGGGATCCCGCTTACATGTTTAATCCCGCTCATTATTTATGTATTTGCCTGTCACAAGTCAGGAGCTTGTAATTCAGTTGTTTTCGTTTGTTTATGTGTTACATATTTGTTTTTCGTTCATTTTTTTATACAAATAAGGCCGTTAGTTTTCTCGTTTGAATTGTTTTACATTGTCATATCTGGGCCTTTTATAGCTGACTTTGCGGTATGGGCTTTGCTCATTGTTGAAGGCCGTACGGTGACCTATAGGTGTTAATGTCTGTGTCATTTTGGTCTCTTGTGGATAGTTGTCTCATTGGCAATAATACCACATCTTCTTTTTTTATAGATACACATTCAGGATGATAATATATGATATGCATATAATCCTTAGCTGGTACTAGACAGACACGCTAAGCATTTTTTTTAACATACAAGTTGAACCTGTCTCTTGTATGACAGTCGCATAATAGACAACAATGTTTAAACAAAACAAAATGACATATTAAGTAAAAATGGCAAAAATAGGGGAACAGTAGTCAATATTGTGTAATTATTTTAATCACTATAAAAAAAAACCAAATAGAACGAAAAAAACCCCAACCCAAAATGGCATATAGAAAAAGCAAAAATATAAGGCAAGAATTAAAAAAAAATACATTAACACAATTACACAATGGCGAGATTTATAAATACCGAGCCACGCCAAAAGTATATTACAACAAGAATGTGTCCAAAGTACACGGATGGCCCACTCGCACTATCATTTTCCATGATCAGTGGACATGAAATTGGGGTCAAAACTTTAACTAAAATTAGAAAGATCATATCATAGGGAACATGTGTACTAAGTTTCAATTTGACGTGACTTCAACTTCATCAAAAACTACCTTGATCAACAACTTTAACCAAAACTTTGACCTGAACTTCGCACTATCATTTTCTATGATCAGTTGCTCATTTAGCATTACTATTAGAAAGATCGTATCATTGGGAACATATATACTAAGTTTCAAGTTGATTGGACTTCAACTTCATCAAAAACTACCTTGACCAAAAACTTAAACCTGAAGCGGGATAGAAGGCCGAACGGACGGACGGAGGAACTCAAGCTCAAGGTCATTGGGTTTGACGTTAGCACAACATTTTACATTATTAATGAATCATGGCCTCTTGTCAAAAAACTTTTCTCGGTACTTGGAATACAGAATTTATAAAACCAGGTTCAATCCACCATTTTCTAAAGATTTGAAAATGCCTGTACCAAGTCAAAAATATGACAGTGTTGTCCATTTGTTTGATATGTTTTATCATTTGATTTTGTCATTTGATTTTGTCATTTGATTAGGGACTTTCCGTTTTGAATTTTTGTCGGAGTTCAGTATTTTCGTGGTTTTACCTTTTTGTGCTTTAGTTCATTAATTCGACTACAATGTATAATTAGGAATCTACATCTATGAATGAATGAATGAATGAATGAATGAATAGTTTATTAGAGTGCAACCTGAATATATACAATATAATGTGCATTGCGAATTGACATAATGATTCAGCCAGCCATATATATTATTTAATTTTAGTTCACTAATTCAACTTGGATTTGGAATCTTAATATTAAAGTTATAGTTCAATAATTCAACTTTGATTGGAAATCTATTTAAATAAAATTAGTCAATTTTAATTCAATCATTCAACTGTTATAAGAAATATACATATATAAAATCAGTGAATTTTAGTTCAATATTCAACTTTGATAGGGACTCTAAATACATATAATTAGTCATTAGATAGATATAGGAAGATGTTTAGTTCTATTATTTAACTTTGATAGGGAATCTTCATGTATGAAATGAGTCAATTTCAGTTTAACTATTCAACTTTGATTGGACATCTACAAATATATAGATATATGTAATATATATAACTCGTCTAAACATCAACCCAGCAATGTTAGATCTGTAAATTTGCTTTCGCAAATGTTTTGTTCTTCCCTCGCCAGGATTCGCACCCATGCTACTGAGATATCATGTATATATATAATCAGTCAATTTTAGGTCAATTATTCAACTTTGATAGGGAATCTTCATACAATGTATATAAAATGATTGGAGGTCTACTTATATACAATAAGTCAATTTCAGTTCAATAATTTAACTACAAGTATGATTGGGAATCTACATATAGTATATAGATATAATATATTGTGGTATGAATGTCAATTAAACAAGTTTCCAATCAAGTCACAATTTGTAAAATTAAACTATTAAAGGTCTTCAATGCGGAGCCTTGGCTTACACCGAAAAGCAAGCTATAAAGGACACCAACAATGACTAGTGAACAAATACATTAAAACAGCAAAACCAACGGTCGAAACTATATAAGCACGAGAAGCGAGAAACACTTATGAACCACATCAACAAACGGTAACACTGAATATCAGGTTCCTGACCTATGACAGGTACAAACAAATGCAGCGGGTTTTAACATGTAAATGGGCACCCAACCCTCATCCTATAAGCCTGGGACATTAGTCAATTTTAGTTCAATATTTCTACATATTATATTATATAAGTAAAGTTTAGACTAAAGAAAGACCCACTATAAAATATCAATTGAAATGGATTAACCCAATTAAAAGACATATTAAAACAAACCAATGAACATACAATGAACGAATACATTTGATCTATGACACAATGTTAATACAAAATCAATAAAATAAGGATTGAAATGTTAAACAATTCAGAAAGACAACCATAACCTTGAAGAAAATGCCAACACATAGAATAATGTACACAGGTAAATAAAAATTATAGTCCATATTGGTTCAATAGTTTAACTATGGTACACAGAAAAAAAAGCAACTTTAAACAATAACTTTTTTAATGCTTTAACAGCATCTTTGTATAGTTGTGGATCTTAGTCAATGTTAATCTTTCTATATGGAGATGGTCCTGTGAAAATATGTTTTATTGGGGTAAAACCTGTACTTGATGTTCAATTTCAACTTCAACTGCAATATCTGAAAATAAAAGAAATTATCACTGCATGCACTGCAAATACAAGTAACTGTTTAAAGTATTATAACTGTAATTTGGAATATAATTTAAAAAGTTTACACCATTATTATTCTATACACTTTATTGCTAACTATTTTAACCAAACGAATTTACAGGAGAAAGTACTGGTCTCAAATTACATATATTTTTAACATTTTGACCTTTTATGTCTGTTTGTTTTGTTCACACAATTTAATGGAATCTTATGCGACTGTCATAAAAGTAAGAGATTTAGCTAGCTAAAAAAACAGGTTCAAGACACCATTTTCTACATCAAAATGCCTGTAACAAGTCAGGAATATGACAGTCGATATGCATTCGTTTGATGTGTTTGATCTTTTGATTATGCTCATTGATTAGGGACTTTCCTTAAAGTTCGGTAATTTTGTTGTTTTCTTCTCTTATGGCCTTGTTCAGTAAAAGAGGGACGAGAGAGGGACACTCAAACTCATAAATCTAAAACAAACTGACAACGCCATGGCTAAAAATAAAAAAAGACAAACAGACGAGTAATACAACACATGACACAACATAGAAAAACTAAAGACTAAGCAACACGAACCCCACCAAAAACTAGGGGTGATCTCAGGTGCACCGGAAGAGTAAGAAGATCCTGCTCCACATGTGGCACCCGTCGTGTTATATTATATAAAGAATATTACATCATCATGAAAATAAAATGTCTACTCGGTTTTAATTTGATATGATTGCAACTTCATTGCTAACATGCTTAACTTCTTTGGTATGATACAGGGCAGACGAACGGAAAACTGTGAATTTGTCTTTTTTCGTGAATATTAGTTTTCGTGAATTTAAGAACAAAGTAAAATCACAAAAATACTGAACTTAGAGGAAAATCAATTCGGAAAGTCCATAATCACATGGCAAAATCAAATAACAAAACTCATCAAAAAAACGAATGGACAAGACCTGTCATATTACTGACTTGGTACAGGCATTTTCAAATGTAGAAACTGGTGAATTAAACTGGTTTTATAGCGCTAACCCTCTCACTTTGATGACAGTCTCATCGAATTCCGTTGTATTTACAATAATGAATTAACTAAACAGACACAATTGTACTTTTGTAGATATCGGGTTTCTTTTTTGCCAAAGCCTGCATGCAAGCCTATAAAAATGTAAATCGTTGAACATTGTAATAGGTGGTTCACTATAAGATGTATCAACAATGAAATACACGAAAATTGATATGGCATCAATAATAAAATATTCACAGTTTCAGATTCCAGTACAAGAAATTATTTATAAGTCGAAGACTTAACATTTCGAACCCATAGTAGAAAAAAAAACGGGGAAAAACAGCAGATGTTGCTTTTTCTAGATATATATTTGCTATTATCCTTTTTATAATTTGATAAAACTGAACTTCTTTGTCATGAGAAAAACTCATTACAACATGTTTTTAGTTTTAGTCTCGATAATGTTGAATAGTCTCGCTAATGTTCAAATTTTAAATTGAATATTTCTTGAGGGAACTAAACTTTGCATTTTTATTTTCATATCTCAGTTGTCTTGAACTTTATCAAATAAAAAAGTACAAGTTTACCTGATTCTGTTTTATTTTTAATCTGAACCTGAAAAGCTTTCACTTCATCACCAGAAATTGTTTTGGTAAAAATTTCGTTAAGGTGAAATGTATACAGCCTTGTTGGTTTGTTATATTGATCAAATCTTTTCAAAAGATCAACTAGCATATCACATAAATCAGTAAAGCGATTTTCGTCAACTTTGAAAGTTTCAGAATGCAGTATTTCATTTCTTGTAAGACGTATGCGCTCAATATCATCTCCAATAGCTATATCTGTAACCTGCATATCTTGCCAACTCCCTCCCCATGGTCCAGGGGGACATCGTCGATGACTTGAATTACTTGGAATATGCTTATTAAGATTTCTGTGCTCACTGTACAGATACGTTATGTCACAATCACTCCTTGGACGTAGATGTGGTTTATCTGGTTTTAATAGATCAAATAAAACATCAGCAAGAATATTCAGCACTATCATCCCAAGTCTTGCAAAATTGATCTCCTCCTTTGTTAACTGAAAATAGATCAAACGTGTAACCACAAGTGATTTAAAATATGCCCAGGGTAATAAAGTTAGGTGTCCACAAACACCTGTAGCCTATCACACGAACTTGTTGAACTCATAAAAGGATGCCTCTGCCAAGCAAATTTGATTTTCCGCCCTTTAACATGAATACCAATTAATACAACAGTAAACAAATACGACCAATTCAATTACATTTATCTTTAATGAGCTTATTGACCGAAATTGAACCAATCCTTGCACTTATTTATGGATAGAAGTCTCATGGACATTCATATCACATATTCCTCGTTTTATTTTCTTTTAACTTTAAGCTTAAAGAAGAAGCAGAACCAGTACTGTAATATTAAAGGTAATTTGGGTACATATGGCTTCAACTATGTATGGTTAAGTCAAAAGGTAGATAATATAGATTTTTCTGAGATAATTTAAAGAGAGAATGGTTGATACATTTATATGCCAAACAAATGCTTTCTTAAAAGTCTTAAATAAATGACAATTATATAAATACATAATTTGCACATATACGTTATAATTAACTCAGACAAAAATCAGATTAATATTTATAAATCTTATAATTGTAAATACCGCGTTTGTTTAAACAATTTGAATATAGAAACAGGGCGATATTATGATTCAAAATTAATGAAAAATGCTGGTTTCTCAAATTTAAAACACATAAATTCAAATAATCGAACTCATTAGAATGTGAATCCTTACATGTAGGTTGAACATAACTGAACTGATGATAATGCATATCATAACTTCTTCTACATCACCCTATTTAAGTATACCTATTAAGGATACATACGCTTCACAAGTGGAAAAAATACAGAAATTCGATTCTCATTCTTATTGAAGCAAATATATTAATCATAAGACTTTGATTTAGGTCTCAGATATTATGTCCGTGTAAAATTAAGAAATTTGAAATTATTATATATATTAAATTAACAAAACAATGCAGAAAAAGAGGAAAGAGTTCATAAAACACAACATAGAAAGAAAAAAAACTGAACAAAAACCAAACCAAAAACTTCGAAAAGTGGACTGGCAACTAAAAATAATCTTAAATCATGAGCCAAAGTGGTATAACATACCCCTGTTATTTTGCTTGCTTTGTTTGGCTCTTCAGATACATTTGTTGATGTTTTCGTACAGCCTCGGACGAGAAAATGCATCTACAAAATATATATTTTGAAGACAATAAAACTTTCTTTTTCTTATTTTTTTTTCAGATACGGTTTGCACTTCTTGAAATGATAACAGAAAATTAACATAAATAAAACATTCAGATCAAATAAGATACTTTAAATGTTAAAAGTCGTCTTTCACTTCTGATGATACTTCCAATTATATATTTCTCACCAAGGGTGACTGATTTTTTTCAATATAATGGAACTATGAATAATTGTCATACAAGCTTACTATTTAAGTTAAAGTCATTGCAAAATACTTAAATACCTTAAGTTGTAGGCTGCATGACTTGACTTTTTGGAACCGAACATTTTTTTAATTTAAAATAAGTTTTATAAATCACTTTTTTCTGACCAAAATATTTTTTATTCATTTTTGGAGATCATGAGATTCTCCAGTATTCTTTTATGACTTTAATGATAATCTCTAATCCCTGTTAGGTATGCAAATAAAACAAAACAACATTGATATGCACCAAGCACCAATCAGTCAGTATCACATATGTACCTTTGTGGTAATTGTTTGGTTTTGTCTTGTAGTTTCCGTTTGAGGATTCGATTCTGTAGATTCCTCAGAGATACGGGAGTACTGAAATGTTATATAAATTAACAATCATAGTTTAAAAATAGTTAAATGACCATTAAAGTCTGCAAACGAAATTACATGTTTAAAATTTATAAATCATTATGGAAGCGAAAGGATAAAAAGTACTTATTTTGTATAAAACATCAGAATAACAATGATAATAAATGCTTTGTTGATGAACACGCCATATGTCTCATTGAAAACTTTTATGATTGTAGAAAATATCATATTTATAAATGAAGTCAACAGATAAGACAACTGAAGAAACTGGTTACTATTCTGAAGGTTCTTTGTACATTCCTTTGTTTTGGGGGTATTCGTGTTGTGCAATTTTTAGTTTTCTGTGTAATGCTTGTTATATCGTTTGTCTTATCGCCACATTGGTGAATGGTAATGTATGCTTTTATTGAAATTGAGATTTAGATTGCTCCAGTTGCATCTTCTTTCTTATTTCATAACTTCTCTGATAACATGTACAAATTTGGAACGTTACGATATTATTGCAGCAGATGTTATTAACCTCAATAATGTTTTCATCAATTATTTTAGTTTTCGTTTATGAAAGTGTTTTATCCTTTTTTATACAGTAAATGACAACTACTATGAAATTCTTTTACTATTGCATTCAGATGAATAGTTGTTATAATTTCTGTATACCTTCTATTTAGTATTCTAATCTGATGATTTATAACTTCGAGTGTCCCCTTTGAAGGCAATATTAAAATAATTTCATAGTAGTTGACATTTATGATGCAAGGAATAGTCAAAATAAATTTTATTATGAAATCCATGATATCATTGCATCTGAATTAGGAACCATTTTGCAAATTGTTAACTTTTAGACGAAACATCCACAATGATGTTATAATGTTTCAAAGTTTTCTTACCAATAGTTCTTCACTTTGTGGATTCGACCATTCACCATGGAAAATGTGGGGTGCTGTACATGTCTCACAGTAATATTCTGTATACTGTTCTTCACTAAAATCATTCGATCCTGTTACATCTTCTAGTTCTGTAAGGCCGCATTCCCACTTTTTTGTAAAGTGCACATTGGTCATCTTGAATCGTGTTGTTATTATCTTGTTGATTTCATCTGTCACAAAGTCACCAATGTTTTTGTACACACCACTCTTTACTATAAAACCTTTTCCAAATTCTAAAATCTGAATTTGAATAGTATTTGGAATTGTTGTTACTAGTAATTTACTTAGTTTGTTTGTCTTTTGTAACTCAAAGACAGCTCTCCCTTTGAACAAAGCAAACACTTTTTCTGTTTGTTTTTCCTCTGTGAAACGAACTTCGGCAACTTCATATTTTCGAGACAGGGAAGCAATCAAGTGATTCATCAGATGTGGTGGTAAAAACCTAAATTTGAAACAGAGCCAAGTTGATTTTTGACAGGTATCTCCTGTCACATTAAACATCTGGTAAATTCCACGCTCCGGTTCTGCTTTAATCATACAGGGTACATAATAACATTCATCAGCGGAATCTCTGTCTGATTGGTTTGGACGTATTATTATATCAAATTTCTCCATTACATTCAGAATATGGACCTTGTGCTGGTACAAAATGGTTTGTTCATTTTTGAATATATCCTCAATTACCACACTATGTAATTTTCCTCTACTGTGAAATTCTTCCCATCTTTTTTGATGCCTGATGCTTACACTTCGAAATGTCTTTGCAGTCACGATACATTTAAATACATTAGACAGCCATTGTGTATCTAAAATGATTTGATCTGGAAGATCTTCAAAGTAAACCAAAGCTCGGGTTTCGTGATGAAATTTCAAATAAAAAATTAGTTCCTCACCATTCAATGGCATTGGTGTATTTTCAGCGATGCGCTTCAGTTCCGGAAAGTCAATAATAGGTAACTCCTTCTTCTTCTCGTGAAGACTTTTTTCCAGTTGAATAAATTTCAAAGGATAGTCTATATTCCAGGTTCTCATTGTTCTTGCTAACTGTAAAAGTTCTTGTCGTATTTGTTGAAATACACGGTTATCATCTATTGTATTCGAAATGAACACTTCATCCCTTACATGCCCACGTTCATCTTCAGCCATGTGTTTAGTATACATTAAAACATTTTTTCTGCATACATCTTGAATCTAAAAAATGGAATCTTGTTTTCTTGTCTTAGTATTTTAAGTAAAGGACAGTGTAGTATACTGGATAAAGGCTTTCAATACATTAAAACTACGCACCATAATAATCGCTTGTTATTTCATATTGTGTTGACAAAGATAAATTTTGAAGCCATATAAAATTTCAAATAAAAAAAAAAAGTTGATCATGCTTTATGTACTTGAAATGCTAAGTTTTCTCCAAAAGCAGTGAATGTGAACTTTGAAAAAAGATCAGAAAATCCTTAAAATGTACAGAAAAAGAGCGAGCAAACGCGAGCAAACGCGAGCAAACGCGAGCAAAAGATAAAAAGTTTCATGGCTGAACAAAAACAAATGTACAAGTCCGTTACCTCTCCTGACTCTGAAGTCAGAGCATCTTTGTAAGTGCCAACAATAACTACTGGTGGATCAAGATCATCTAAAAGTGTCTCCGTGTCATCAGAAAAAGTATTTTTGTCTTCTTCAAGTCTACTGTAGCAATGTATCGAGTCCATCCATAATCGAAAAAGATCTATAAATAAATAATAAAATGATGTAATGTATATGCAGTGAAGATTGTAAGTTGTGTGTATTAGAATACACACAGTCATTAGTACACAAAAGGTTTAGAAATCTTCTAATGTAACAATAAGATGTGTCAGCTGTACTACACAGTTTCATGTTCAGTAACTAAAAAACATGCTTAAATTTCTTTTATGAAAATGTATTTTACATATCATTTGCAATGGTATATTGTATTATAATTAGCAGTAACAAAACTACCAGAAGACCCAACTGTTATGCACCTAACTATCATTACCTGTATAAGTCGTCAAATTCTGAGTTGCAAAACAATCACAAGTATATCTATATTATGATCCCCGACAGTGGATAGTGTGCTTAGTTTCAAAAGATTTGGTCAAGCAAAATTTTTAACCACATTTTTATAGTCCTAAGGCAAATAACTCTTGAGAGGATCTGTATTTTATGGCCAATTACCCAGTTTTAAAGTTTAAGATGATCTAGCCAAGTAGTATTATCATTATCTTACGAAAACGAAAATAAAGCTCACATTTTGAAATTACCAATGAATATCAGCAACATTAAATAAAACACGACCGATATTTGATGGTCCAGGATACTACTTTCTAACTTAAAAAATCAAACTTATTAACGACAAAGCGATGGATGAACATATGCATCTATAAGTAGTGTCATGAAGAACGATTGCTTTTTCAGCTGCTCCATTTATGAAGGTTGGATTTTCTCCTTTTTACTTTAATTGTGATGACTCCTTCGTGCAAAAGTACATAATTTTATTGCCACACTTATTGCAAAGAGAAAAGATGTCATCATAGGGTCGGTCGTTTTATTACCTTTTGCCTGTTTGTCGTCAGCCTCATTGAGTTTTGCAAAAACAAGGTAAATTGAATCAGGAGACAAAAAAGTTTGATGTGTGTGGTAAAATTCTTCATCTCCTGCAAAATCCCATAACAACAACGTTGCATACTCCTCTTTGTCATATAGATCAACTTTAGACTTCACGTTTTGTGTTTCTCTTTTAAATTGTGCAGATAAGACATTAAGCTGTAGTTCATTAAAGGAGTAGACAGTAGTTGTAACTTTGGGTTTCGTGGCTCCAGGAGTTGTTACTTTGGGTTCAGTGAATACTGGAGGTGTAACATGGATTGCTTCTTGTACTGGTGTTCCAATGCTCTTGCTTAGGTTCTTTAGTGTTTCTGCATATGGCTTAAATAGTCTTGCATTGGTGTCAGTTTCGTCATTGATACCTGAAATCAGTTCATAAAATGACTTTTTTGGTTATATTGTGCTTTAAAAGAAGATGAGTGATAAGGGTTGAATAGATAACATTACAAAACAATGAAGGAAATATTTGTATTTATTATACTTCTTGTCAAAATGCCAGATTTTTATTGGCTAATACGAGGGTGTCAATTTACTGTGTTACCCTTCATGGAGACGCTTGATCAAGTGTGCGCTTTATTAAACACGACTCTTTCCTATGACAAATACTCTATCACCCTTCACAGAGACGCTTGATCAAGTGTGCGCTTTATTAAATACGACTCTATCCTATGGCAAATACTCTATTACCCTTCACGGAGACGTTTGATCAAGTGTGCGCTTTATTAAATAGGGATGGTTATGTACAAGATGTCATAGTTTATTACTTTGAATTTTAAATTTAATCGACAGTAATAACAGAACATTCAGTATAATAAATTAAATAACACATATCTGAGAGGGTGATAGAGCAGATTGTTACCCCTCGAAAAGACATTGTCAACCTCGGCTTCGCCTCAGTTGACAATGTTTTCTCGGGGTAACAATCTGCTCTATCACCCTCTCAGCTATGTGTTATTTATATATCATTATCCTGATATAAGTAAATTTAGTGGATTTCCTGGTGTGAAGGTTAGTCAAGATTCCTAAAATTGAGAATAGAAATGGGGAATGTGTCAAAGCGACAACAACCCGACCATAGAGCAGACAACAGCCGAAGGCTAATATTCAAGAAAGAAAAATAGATTCGTAAATAGACTTTGTTCATACCCTTGACAATACACTTTAAATCAGTCCTTGAAAATTGGAACGAAAGCAAATAAATTAAAACAATGTTACAGCTGTATTATAATTAAAGACTATCAACTTTTAAAATGCAAGATATTGTATATTGATGGTCAATAACATTATTTAAAAAAAAATAATCAAAATTGATAAACTAATAGTTAAAGGGAAAATTCACGATTTTTTACTTATGGTTTAAATATGTTCATTATGACATAATATATATATTCACAAAGTTTTTATCATAATAAAGGAGAAATTCAATAATTAATGAAAAAATATTATATACTTCCTGCAGGTCGTGACGTTTTCTCCTGGTTTTTGCATGCCGGGATTTAAAATACAATCATTAAAAGTCTTGGTTTTTAACTAAATTGTTAACGTAATCGTAAGCGCACCGATGACTAATGCTATATCTAATAACCATCTGATAATAAGAAAATAAACGCACAGACGTGCAGTTGTACACATTCATGAGATAATTTTTCTATATTTCCCTAAATATATCGATTTATTTTTGTAGACAGCACAAAACATTTTTTTATAATTATTTTGCTTTAATATATGCTTTTTCATACGGATAAAGTGAATAAATTGAAGTATATAACTTTAAACTGTTAAGACAATATATAGGTTTACGCTTATTGACCTTTTACTATCTACGTTATTACTAGGTTATTCTTCGACAATACTTGTGAAGGTAAAATGTTATTTGCAGATTGGTAATTAGCTTGGCGACTGTCTATTCGGATCAGTGGATTGTAAGACAGGATGTCGCGTTTAATACACAAATTTAAAATAAATTTTCAAGGTGTTGACAAATACAAGTGAATCGCCGAGGAATTATTTAATTATATTTGATGCTATTATTTTATTTGAATTCAAATAAGTAACTAAACTACAAAAGAACCGGTTAAAGTGTGGAAATTGAATTTAGTTTTCGGAATAAAATGATATACACTCTTATGATTTATTCATGTTTTTTAAAAAGGGAAAATAGAACTAGTTTTACAAAAGCATTTTAATTGTCCTATAAAGGCAAACAATGTACGGGAACACTTCAATTTAGACATTTGAAAGCCATCATCAAAGAAAGTTATTACATTTTTACTTCTAGCGTTTTGCATTAGATTTTAGCTGAGACTACTATAACACAGTCTCAGATTTAAATGAGGTCGGAAGGGTTAATCTTATGAAACATATTTATCTGATATCATTTGGATTACGGAAGGAGCTATACTATAAAATACATAAATTTATTACCAATACACTCGGATCAAAGGTTGTTAATTTTGCTGTTCAAGTTAACTTTTACTCACATATTTTTATATTTTGATTTGAGCGTGCTTGTTTTTATATGACAGTTTTTTTCAGTTCTTTTTTCTCGTTAGACGAAAACAAACCGGCACAGTATATTCTGCATTTGTATATTCCGAAGTTTACAAATTGATATTCTTATTTCACTTGTTAAATGAATGAACGGTTATTAAAATAAAACGGCATTCATTTTAAAATATACCACTGTTTTCTAGAGTGAAAATGAAGTCACATATGTGAGGATAAAAACTAGACGAATTACTTATATGAAATAACGGGACTAAAATTTATATATAAAAACGGAAGAACAGGTGCTGAAATATGAATAAAAGTAAAATTGAAATTATATAAAAGTGGGATAATCTATACGTATTCTTACAATACCTCTTAAAAAAATTGTTAGATTTTGTACACAGGCCGTATATCACGGACAGTTTTATATTGGTATGGTATATTTTATAAATTTTACCTGTGCACACCTGGTTCACACGCGATCACGCATGTGATTCATTGACCTTGTTCATTGTGTATTAAAGAAACAAGCCTGCCAGGAAGTCAACCGTTAGAATACCCGAATATGTCACATTTGCAATACCCCGGTAATTACCTGTATTAAGCCATGCTGATTACAAGAAGACAAGTTTTTGAACGGGGGTCAAGTTAGGTAAAAACCCAAAATAAGCTAAAAATATACGTTAGAAAAAAAGCATTTAAAAAAACTTTTACATAGGAGATAAATCTCAATTTATAATAAGTATTTCCGGACTTTTTTTCTCACTTTATTGAGACTACTTTAACATTATTATAGCATAATTCATGCAATGATCTTGAAAACTATGTAGACTTCTTCAGCTTTCATTACTTGGTCGGGTAGAAAATCTATCAGCTTGACAAGTCATATTAACACTGATTAACGGACATGTCATGCCGTGTACTAGGACTTTGTGGTAATTAGATATCCGTGGTCATTAGTTTTCAAGATGGCGTCTTGCCGAGAATTTAGAGTCGATTTTAAAAATGTAGTAACTCACTTATCTAGACAAATAAAGCTTTAATATTTTGAGAATATGCTTATTTATTTAGGATGAACATAATATCAAATTTTTATTTTTTTGCGAATTTTCCCTTTAACTAAAAATACAATTTTAGAAAAAAGTAAAATGAGGGAAAATATGCTTTGGGGAAATCAAGATCTATAGAACGTATAAGTCATATAAAAACAATCAACAGCATGTCACGAAATTAAAATCACAAAAAGAACACTCAACTTCCAACATTAGATAAAACATATCTCGTAACGTAAACACAAACATCACAAAATCAGCTGCTCAAGTAGAATATTCAGTGCAAGTACGTACAATGAAGTAAACAATGTCATAAAAGCAAGGAGTTGATTGAAGATTCATGGATTTGTTTTGCTGGCATTTTTGAGTTTCATGTATCAATTGAATTGATCACGATGATCATATAATCAAACCGATAAGTGGACAACAATCTGACAATAATGACCAAAAAAGCAAATAGTAGAAAAGACAAACATTAGTTCAAAAGCGCTGTATGAAAAAATAGAAATAGAATGTTAAAATTACGGAGGTTCAATCGTTTCTTTTGTAAAACTGATTTACTTAGTGAGTCTACATCATCATGATACAGGATCCTAAATTTGAATAACAATTCCAGCTATAAATTCACTTTAGGCAAGAATGCTACTATTTGTAACAGAAGAACATTCATGGGCTTTTTTTTTTTAAATGGAAACATAGATAAACCTTGACATTTGAGCAAAACAATAACTCTTAGGACTATTTTTTATGATCACCCTAAGTAGCTGAATAATTGGATGTATGGTTTAAAGAGGTTCTCCTGAAAATCGAAAAAGATGCAAAAATTATATTTATTACTGCTGTGATCTTGAACGTTGATTACGAAATCACTAGAGGTCTTTTATCTTAAGGCAATAAGATATTTGAGAATATTAGAAGAAAAATCGTTACGCAAATTATTAAGTATAATATTATGAGTCGAAACCGTTGCCCCATCACGATGCTAGTAATTGTTGTTTACTCGGTGAAATTAAAATCAATAGAAGTGCATCATTCAAAGTTTAAAATTTGCAACACAAATGTTATAATTGTTGTAACAAAATGTGTGACAAAAATGAAAAAGCCCACGTACAGTAACTTGACTCTTATTTATTAAGACATCATTTATTGTTACTACACATTATTTTGATCAAAATGTGTCAAACAAGTTCTATCCTATCATATTACTATCCAAATATCTATAAATAATTAGGAGTGTAAATAAAATGTGAGTACCGAACCTGACGTAGATCATTCAATTCAGATTTCAATAATATCAACAAGTGCATGTTAACTATATTTGTTAATAGTGGTATTGGACTAACATGAATATGATGCGGTGTTTTGTTCATAGTTTCAATTTTTTCCATTCCAAAATGTCTGTGGTCAACACAAACAAAATAAGAATGTTGTGTTACTGATATATATTCAAATAGCTTCTGTTGTAAAAATAAAACAATGGTGTTAAAGATAAAATGTTATACCTTCTAGTTTATTCCAAATTCCATCATCAGAGTTTGCACGACATCGTATCCTATGGATATCGATACCATTTGTACTGGTTACCTCTCTTATATCTTCTCCAAACAATCTCTTCACTAATGATGTTTTCCCAGACCCTTTTTTCCCGACAATGACTAATCGAATGTCTCTTTTTTTCTCAGATCCCGACTCAAGTAGTTTGAGGTACATTGGAATAGATTTTTTGTCAGACATTAATTTTATTTCATCTGGAAGCGTGTCTTCTGCAAATAATATTTATAAAATATAGAAAAGGTTAATATAATACAAAGAATAAATTCATAATTTAATTATAACTTAATTTTGTTTAGTATCTCTCCGTTGATAATTTTCATTAAATAAATATATAAAATTGTGAAGCAAGTAAGGAAAATGGGAAAAAAGTATCCATAAGTTAATTCTAAATCAATAAGTATTCGAATATAAGATTTTTGACAAAATATAATTTGATCTTAAAAATTGATTCGAAGTGCAAGATGGATTTAGCTTTTGTGCATTTGTTTTTCAGGAAAATATTCATGTATCAACAACATATTAAAAAAACGTTGAAACATAACTGGGTCCGGGAAGAGCTCGAACATGATGTAAATAATGGTATACCGCTGTTTAATAGTCATAATGTGAGTGTAACAGTGTAACAAGAAAATGTGGTAAATAAATAACAAAAAAGTAACTAAAATGAAGACAATATACTTGTAAGTACAACCTTACCTGTAGGTGTTGATGAACCCTGAACATCTTCTTCTTGATTTGACATTATAGTCTACAAAAGAACAAAACAATAACAGATTTAATGGTGGAATTTTTTTGCATCTTTGTGAGCTTTGTGAGCTCTGGACTAAAAACAAACTGCAGAACAAACGAATCATGCAGCGTGTAAACTTAGATAAAACTTTAAGCCAAACCAATTCGAGAGTAGAAACAGAATTCATTGTACAAATATTTCATTTCTCGCCATGTTTACACACTTTGCCAAAATATATGAGATTTCCATGAACAGTATGTTTCTGGGGAGTCACTAATTCATTCATTTGAACAATGTTGAAAGAATACTGGAACACAAGTTGCCTTACCACAACAGTATATTTCCATTTCAGATACATTTTAGATCTGTTTCATATATAGTACCGTGATTTACATAATATTGTAACATATACAGCAATATAAGGAACAATGGCAGACGAATTAGCTCAGAAAACTTTTATAATATTTTTAGTAATTTATTGAATGCAAGTTTGTTTGTCACTTAAGTTGGGATAGAACCATAGAATTCATAACATGACCATAGCTTAAAAAGAAAGTTTATTATTTCGTCTGCCAATGACATTTCTGTCAGAAGTTATTGCTGTTTTTAAACGATTGTTGCTTACAGATGAATCTCGTTTGCTTTCATTTCATATAAATTCTGAAAATGCTTTTAAAGCTTGAATTTAATGAGTCTTAACGATTTTTATATGTTATTCAGATTTTCAATCTGAAAGTGAAAGTTTATCAGAAACTACCGTTATCAAGATGCTTGATTTCTTGAAGACAAGATATTTGTTACGTTTTTATGACGTGTTTTTAAACAAACAATCGACATTCTCATATGAACCAACTTTGTCCCTCGTCTTGTCGACTTGTGTCCATAATCAAAAGAGGTTTACTTCATGACGGAATTCGTAGGAAGAAAGAAAAGAAGTTTGCAGTATCCTTTACCTTTACTTTAAATTTTGGCTAATCAGATGATATAGTAAAAGAAGATGTGGTATGATTGCAAATGAGACAATTCTCCACAACAGATCAAAAATGACACAGAAATTAACACCTATAGGTCACCGTACGGCCTTCAACAATGAGGAAATCCCTTACCGCATAATCAGTTATAAAAAGCCCCGAAATGACAATGTAAAACATTCAAACGAGAAAAACTAACGGCCTTATTCATATAAAAAAATAAACGAAAAACAAATAAAAAAAAACTTGGTCTCGTTCTGAACATGCATGAAATATTTGCCAGTGGACGTTAAGAAACCAACAATTAATAATTCAATCTATCTTCACGTATTTTTTTCGACAACGATTCTTTTTAATTTTCATTCACCTTGGCAATGACAGAAGTAGAAATGGAAATCTAATGTGACTATAAATGTATTTCACAGATGTTGTCATAATGTACACTAATGTATGAAATTTTGTTTATTAGTGCCTTCTGTTCAAGTATTTCAAAAACTGTTTTCTTAAAGCCTGAGCCACTTATTCGAAAATCCGAAAAAAGCTAATATTTGATTAATGTTAGGTAATTGTAATCAAATAAAAGATAAATGAAAGATAAAATTTATATTTTATGAAAAAAATCTATAGTTTTAGCGGAAACATCAGTAAGCTTTAATAACAACTGTTTACCTTACCTGTTCAATTATGTTTATTCAATCACTAATTCTATAATTGGCTATTCAATAAGTGTATGTAGTAAATGAACTGTTGGTTATTGTATACAGTTCATTGGGGGTGGTTTTTTTTTAATAATGTAGAGGGTAAAGGTTCCCCCAAAAATTAGTATACGTTTGATAATTGTACTGCTTTTGTAGATATTTTCCGAGTCGGGGCACTAGTATTGTTCGTGGTGAAACCAATGATTGCTGACTGAAAAGATGTAAAAAGATGGGATATGAGTGCCAATGAGGCAACTCTCCATTCAACATTCAAGTCACAATTGTAAAAGTAAACCATTATAGGTAAAAGTATTGTCTTTAACACAGAGCCTTGGCCAAACAGCAAGCTATGTAGGGCCTCAAAATGAATAGTGCAAAACCATTCAAACGCGACAACCAACGATCTCATCTATTAAAAAAAAACGGGAAAGGAAAAAAAATGAACCACAGCAGCAAATTTCAACTACTGAACATCAGATTCCTGACTTATTACAAGTGCAAACAAAAGCAGCGGATTTAAACGGTTGGTTTATAAGGTACCAGCTTTCACCCTTATCTGAAACAATAGTATACCATCACAACAGAGAAAGACACAATATAAGATATCAATTGGAATGGCTTTACTCAATCAAAACACATATTAAAACAAGGTAGCATACACGAATAAATTTGATTTATGATAACAATTTAAATAACAAATCAATTAAATAAAGAGGTGAAAAAATAAAGGTAACAGTAGTCTACCACTGTGAGATATTAAACAATTAAACAACACAGCAATAACCTTGAACAAAAATCACCAATAACAAAAATAAGGTAAACGAAAATAATTTTGTTGTAAGGTTTACTGTTAAAATCGAGAAAGGAAATATTTTGTACAAAATAAAGAATTTGTTGTTCATAGTACAAAGACTTATCAAAGCTGGTATATAGACGAGATATAACACTGAATAGATAAACATTAAATAACAATAATCATTACAAATAGTATCAACAGGTAAAATTAACAAGAAAATACGATTTGAGAGTACTCGCAGTTACCTACGCACTTATTCACCAAACTGACATACACATTTAAAAGATATTGCATTAACTACAATTTATTTCTATTTTAAGCATTAAATACATGTATGTACCTGTAGGTATTCCTTCACATCCCTTGGCGGCATCACCGTAACTTCATCTACTGGTCCACCCTCTGGATGTATTAATCTATTCTGAAACATAGATTTTGATCTGATCAAGTTGATGTCAGATATAAACATGCAGGTTTAAACTGTTCATAAATTTGCTCTTTAATTTAACCAAATTAAACTAAAAAAAATATCCTATACGTAGAATAAATAATAATTAGACAAGAAAAATAATTTCGTTGCCTACCCCCTACCTACACATGCTACATATGTAATCTTATGTTTTGTGAAAAGAAACGACAAAATAACAAATTGTAAAAAAAATGATTTATCAACTTAGATAAGAAATGTCAAAAATAATTCCTTAATTTAAAATGTAACAAATGTGTAATTAGTAAGAACTTAAACCACACATGGAAATCATGGTTTATTGGTACGTTTAAGAAGGAAATTAGCATAGCTATTTCAGTTTTAACATGCGAAAGGCAAAGAAATTACCTATGACAAGTTTATTTACATAAACATAACAACAAACAGCAAAGGAAATAAATAATCAACAGAAGATTTTATTTCTAAAATGATTCCAAAGTAAAGTTTCAAGATTAAAACTGACGTGGAAAGGTAACACCCGGCCACCGAAGCTTCATTTTTATGAAGCCCAGGTAGTCGTGTGGTCTAGCGGGACGGCTACATTGCAGGCGATTTGGGGTCACGATATCTCAGTAGCATGGGTTCGAATCCCGGCGAGGGAGGAACAAAAAATTTGCGAACGCAAATTTACAGATCTAACATTGTTGGGTTGATGTTTAGACGAGTTGCATATATATATATATCTATCTATATATATATAAAATAAAATTTTTAAATTCGCAAACTATAAAAATTTTATTATATACATTCTGTACACCGTGTTTATTTACTTCTGCTATATATATAGTACGACGCTAGATTAAAACTGACGAGGAAAGGTAACAGAAGGTCACCGAAAGCTTTATTATTTGTAAGCCCAGGTGGTCGTGTAGTCTAGGGGGACGGCTACAGTGCAGGCGATTTGATGTCACGATATCTCATTAGCATGGGTTCGAATCCCGGCGAGGGAAGAACAAAAAATTTGCGAAAGCAAATTTACAGATCTAACATTGTTGGGTTGATGTTTAGACGAGTTGTATATATATATATAATTATATTGTTTAAATATACTTTTTCACTTTTTTGGTCTTTTGGAAAATGTTGTTTGTGCTGTTTTAGACCCTTCTACAACGAAATTTGTTTTACATGCACACGTGTAAAAATTGCGGTTTTTATATAACGCAATCATAGGTTTGAACGTAGTTTTCAATTTAAACTCGTTTATATATATGTTAAATAACTGCATCATTTTATGATCTGTTCGATGATTTACATTAAAAGGATTCACTACCCTAGGCCTATATTACCAGTGTAAGCATATACGTACAAACGATTCTATTCCCCTTAACGCTTGCGCCTCTGATATTGCTGCTGAATCGTATGGTGTCTCACCCTGAAATAGAGATACATATTATTACTGTTGATTTATGTAAATTTTCGCTATGTGCTGTAGACCAATCAGTGGCCTCGGGTTGTGTTCTTCTCTGTGATCGAATTATTGTCTCTTCGACATATTCGCAGTTTTATTATGAATTCTATCATACAGGCAACAGCCTTTTAATTGTTTCCTATCATTATACATCTTACCATTTGGGTAAATGGTTGTTAAATGTCGCAATGGAATGCATATTAAGAACAATAATGTGACATAAATATGAACCAATATATTATACTGACACTCCAACGATTTGTATGTGCTACTAAGTATATCACATATCATATTACACGAACATATTATTTTGTTTTGTGTGGTGAAAACATCAAAATATGATTAAAAGGTCATTGTTTTTTCCTTGTCGGGAACTCAAATTCCTCTATAACCGATGTATGCTTGGTGGCTGGTGTTTGGTGTGTAACATTTATGTGTATAGTGCATTCTTAATAGCTTATATATAATTGGTATTTGTTTTAGTGGTAGATCGTACATTACTGTAAGATTCCAGACTAGTTTTGTTCTTTATTTAAACAGTTGGTTGTTGTTAAAAGGCAATACAACAATTTCCCTTGTAAACTTTTAATTTCATTTATTCATTGAAGAATATAAAAAAACTGAGCATATTTAATGTTACCTTATTTGTTTTAATCATGGGACTGATACCGACGTTTTCGACTAGATATCTTACAACATTTAGATGTCCATGGTAGGCAGCCAAATGTAAAGCTTTTCTTCCGTGTGTCTATAATAACATTAAATAATGGCATATAATGTGTTAACTTTCCGGATCATGCTTTTTAATAAATATCAATAATAAACAACATATCATACACATTAAAACTTTTATTTATAAACTTGACATTTCCATTAAATGAATTAGTACTAAATAAATATCTATTAATTAGTGGTTATCTGAATAAAACGATCAGTTAGTCAACAAAAACAACAAATACTAATAAAAAACCCGTTTTGTTGAGAATTGTCAGAACTCCCATCAATAAATACAGACCTGTCATATTGAAACAAATTAAATGACGCATAAAACATTTATATCGTTTAGAGCAGGCCGACAAGAGAAGTAAAGCAGTATTACAAGATTTAACTCCAAGTAAAATAAAAAAAGGTAATAAGAATAGCGATTTAATTAAAACAAGTATTTGTTGAACTACTGAATGTACTGCTTGAAACTGACTGAATAAATGATTCGATATAATAATAATGCTTACAAAGTAACTTGTTCACAAAAAGAGTAACGATCTGATTCAGAACTGAAAGATAATTCATGTGAGATAATTTTAATATAATTTCAACAAGTATTTGGTATTTTGTAAAGATGCATTACATTACGTCGGTAAAATCTAAACTATTTAAAAGATGTAAACACAGCAACACATCTTAATTCACACATAAAATCAAACGTGTTAATTAATACATTTTCGACAGAAATCGAGATAAGACTTTCAATATGTTTAACGATAGTATTCCGTCCGATGAGACAAGTTAGAAAATATCTTATGAGTAAATGATTTTCATTAAACTTGTTTTATTAGCAACATAATTCAGAATTGATTCATTTAAGAACTATGCGATCAGATTGTGGAGAAAATAGCTAACATACATCTGAGGCATCTTTATTACATCCGTTTGTTATCAGAAAGTGTGTAATATCCAGGTGTCCTTGCCTGGCAGCTGACATCAATGCTGTACCTCCTTTGTATCCCTAGAATAATACAATTGACATCAGCATATCGCTAAAGAACGTCATAATGTTGTGTATAAGTATTAAAAATTTATACATGTTATACATTTCACGAATTAGCGGTCAAAATCACATTAATAAAATGATATATATAATTTTGAGATGCAAAAAATATTTTTGAAGAGAAATAATATGAATATCTACTTTTTATAATCTTAATGTGTATTTAAAAAAAAATGATGATTAAGATTGTGTAAATCATTAAACGGTATTATTATAATTATTAATACAAAAAAATATTGAAACATGAACAGAATTACATGGTCTGAATAACTACAAAGATACATATGAAATGAGACCCAACTTTATATGTCTCGAACAAGTAATTCAGTACACAATCATTATGTAATTAAGCGTTAAATGCTATGACACTAATTATTCAAAATCCCTATGCTATGAAGTTCCTAATGGTGTGTGTTGAAACCGGAATGACGCCCCACTTATATGAAATGCAGTGTCAGAGATTTTTGAAAGCACATACAAAGAACACAATTGTTTTGAAATCACGTGTCAGATGTGTTATGATGTAAAAGGAAAGGTAGTCTTTTTTCTATGATTCAATACATTTCTATTTGGTTGTTTTCATATTTTGTATTGTCAAATCCGCAGCCGAAAAAAAGTCCCCAGAGTTGGCTGTAGTGCTATCTACTTCAAAGAGACAAAATAGCGTTGCTTGAGAACGAGATGTGCTCGGTCTTACATAAAACACTACAATTTTAACATTTCTGTGGACCTGAGCCTTTCTGCCGATTAATACTTGATACCGAATATTGCTACCCACAGAAATCATAAAATTTTTCACTTAAATAGTCCTGATTGTTTAGAAAGAGTAAACTCATCAATAAATATCAGGATTAAATTTGTCTATACATGTATTATACAATCTTAACTTCTTTTATTTTACTTTTTTCAATGTTTTAAAAATCAGTGATATTTAGTAGATCTCTACTTTATATTATAATGTCTCGGATAATCATCCTAAAAACAAGGTCTAATCTGATTGTCTTCATCAACAAAATCATATTCTGATTTGCCAATATTTTGAAATTGTATATAGTTAGAAAGGGAAAATACTAAAATAGACAAATTTGTCAACATTGTCAGCTCCAGTTGATAAAATATACTTAGTGGATAGAATACTCTGTGGTTTGAAAACAAATTTGTTTTTAATATGTTAAATGTTTCTATGTTACCCTATATTCTGGATTTGCTCCATTTTCTATACATAATCTCAAGTCTTCTACATCTCCATTAAATGCAGCTGCACCTAGTCTCTATAAGTAAAATTAAAGTTGTTATATTACCTTTTATATTTCAGTAAAAATACTGAGCATTATAATTTATTTGGGTTAAGCGAGTTGATATTATTGAAGTAAATGTCATTTTAATGTTAATTAATTGTTTCTTCAATATGGTACATTAATAAGTCAGAGGTTCTAGAGTAAAATGTTTGGCGCATATGACTTTAAAATATGTGAACCGGAAGTGATCTTGAGTACACCAGGAGTTGCATTTTTTCACTTTTATTCAAGGAAAAGTACCTTTAAACCATATATTATTTTTATAGGTATATATAAAATATTATTTAAAAACCGAAAGTGACCTACAATCTTGCAGAAGCTTAATATCTTCCTAATTTTAGACAATAGTATCTAGAAACCATATTTTTATATATCAGTAAGAACAAAGCTATAATTAATGACAAGTAGTAACACATTGTATTTTAATCAGAAGTAGCAGATTATCTCCCTTATTTCATGCAAAAGTATATAAAACCATATAACAAGGAATCAGTGAGAATAAAGCAATTCTATGGGACTTGAAGTGACATTTACAAGACCAGAAGCAGCAAATCATCTCTTTTATTTCAGACATAAGTATATGCAAGCTACATATTTTTTTAATAAGTATGAAGAATACTATGATACGGGACCACTAGTAACTTTCAACTAGTAAGTAACTAGTAACTTTTCTATGTTGTGTCATGAGTACTATTGTTGGCCTGTTTGTCCTTTTTATTTTTAGCCATGGCGTTGTCAGTTTATTTTCGATTTATGAGTTTGACTGTCCCTCTGGTATCTTTCATCCCTCTTTCAGTAGACCGATTATTCTGGTCAATTTTATTATAAATTTTAAATGGAAAGAACTCTAATTGTATGTATGTGTCAGTTTAATTTTGTATTACTTTATATTTTTTTTTGTTATTTCTCACACTGTTTTTCTTTCGTTTGCTCAGAGCAATTTTTGGTATTCTACCCTACTAGTATCACAGGTCTGTTTCCTATTTTATTATACACTTCACATTTACTGGTATTTTTTTGAAGCATCATGCCAGATATCTTAAATAAATCTTACACTACTCCAACTTTCCATTATGTCCTAAAAACGGAAAGAAACAATTATTATTTATGGATAAATAAAAGCAACAGTAGAATATCGCTGTTCGAAAGTCATAAATCGATTGAGAGAAAACAAATCCGGGTTACAAACCAACCACCAGAGAACAACAACGAAATAACAGAAACCAACAGAAATACTGAAGTACACAACAAACAAACGAAAATGCAACACACACAGATACGAACTATAAGATAACAACTGCCATTTTCTTGACTTGGTACAGAACATTTTAAGAAAACATGGTGGATTGAACCTGGTTTTGTGGCTAGTCAAACCTCGCGCTTTTATGGCAATGTTAAATGTAACACTAAAATGACAACATAACATGACAGTACAGTACAAATAATTGCGAGAACATTCAGGAAAGAGAAATACACAAATAAACAATACAACAGTACATTTCGACATATTGATATTAATCAAAGGTATCAGGCGTATAATTCAATACGCCAGACTCGCGTTTTTTCAGGGACTCTCATATCAAAATAGTAAGGAAGCCAAACAAGTACAAAGTTGAAGAGCATTGATTACCTAAAATTCCGAAAAATAGTGCAAACTACGGTAATGTTATATATACCTGCGATTAGAAAATCCTTAGTTTTTAGAATAATTCATGTTTTTGCAAAATGTAAATTTATAAAAATTACCAGGTGGGGATCCCGTTAACATATTTAACCCCGCCACATTCTGTATGTATGTGCCTTTCCAATGTCAGAAGCCTGTTATTCAGTGGCAGTCGTTTGTTGATGTGTTACATATCTGTTTTCGTTAATTTTTTCGTACATAAACTAAGCATTTAGTTTTCTCGTTTGAATTGCTTAACATTTGTCATTTTGAGGCCTTTTATAGCTGACTATGCGGTCTGGGCTGTGCTCATTGTTGACAGACATACGGTAACCTGTAGTTGTTAATTTTTGTGTCATTTGGTCTCTTGTGGAGAGTTGTCTCATTGGCAATCCTATCACATCTTCTTTTTTATATGCACAATTTGGAACAACCAAAACTAGAAAATCAATTACATAATTTATACGACAAAATGTACGAATACAAAAAAAAACAAATACTAGTAAAACAAACAAGAGTCAACGACAATCACTAAATTATATGCTCTTGACATGGAACATGCGTATACGCAATATGGCGGGGGTTAGTCATGTATGACAACTATATCCTAACTTTTGGCGTTGGTTTGAAAACATAACATAAGAACAAAAAAAGTTGCAAACGGTTTAACCCAACAAATTGACACGAAGCACAACCAAACCAGCTAAAACAAAACGATTTGACA
Source organism: Mytilus edulis (assembly GCF_963676685.1). Classification (NCBI taxonomy): domain Eukaryota; kingdom Metazoa; phylum Mollusca; class Bivalvia; order Mytilida; family Mytilidae; genus Mytilus; species Mytilus edulis. The sequence continues at coordinate 77,344,311 of NC_092355.1, read as the reverse complement.
CAAAATCCTGATATGAGAGTACTCGCTGTTAAGAAAAACTAGATCAACGCAAATAACAAAAAAATGAATAAATCTTGTTTTTCCAGACTGAAGTGTCAAGCAGTACATTGGTGAAATGAGACGTATGTACCGTACCTTGTGTTTTTTAAACAGGCATGTGCATTCTTTAACAGAAATGCATAATATATAATTCCCTTATTATTTGTCCTAATGAAAACCTTTTTCATGGGAATTGGAAGACAAAAACATTAGACCCTGACATATATATACTCAACAGAATATGAAGGAGTCGAGAAGAGTGTGGTTAAGTCGGGAAGAGTCTGTATACAAACAAAAAGTTTATTCGTTTTAATAGTGTTGCTAATGTGTATTATTATACTTAACGTTAAAATGCCATATTTTGAATGGCTGATACGAGGGTGTTAATTTCCTCTATCATAGGGTGACATTTTTGTGTAATGTTACCCTCTCGTCTAGACAAATCAAAAATCGATAGTTTAAAGGATACTGAATTGAGTTTACATCAAGTAATATTAAATTCAATGCTTTAGTTCTACGTTATGGCTCAGATTTTATCATTTAACTGTAAAACAAATTAAAAATAAAATATCTTTGTTGTTTTTTCTAATACCCGAAACGTTGTTATGTATGTGACGTTATAGAAAATACTTTTAAGATAAAATTTAAAATATGTAAAAGACTATACGTATAATGATCGGACATTCAGTATAATAAATTAAATAACACATAGCTGAGAGGGTGATAGAGCAGATAGATACCTTTTGAAAAAGCATTGTCCACCTTGGCTTCGTCGCGGTTGACAATGTTTTCTCGGGGTAACAATCTGCTCTATCACCCTCTCAGCTATGTGTTATTTATATAGTGTCATAAATATGAATCTTTTTCATAGTAAACAACTAAATCTATCTGCTTCATATTTAAATCTTTACGCCAATTGCCGCTAAGAAAGTAATCAAAAATTGTTTCCTTTTATTTTTATACACTTTTGGAATTACGAATCTGAATTTTATTTTCAATTAATTTACACAATTTAATTATTGTATCTTTATTCTCATCGTGTATTAAATCTTAGTGTATTAACATCGTGACAGCATACTCTTTCTAATCCTTTCTGTTTATCCTTTTCCAAATAACAACATTTATACCTGTGTACGCTTGAACTCACACCTGCGGCTAAATAGCTACAAGGTAAACGAATTGACCTCAAGCCGAGAAATATACAGTGACCTTTACAAAATAATATACACACTCTGCTCACACATTAGTTGCATTGAAATGATTATCTGAGCATTGAGTGTGTTCGAATATTTAATTTCAAAAATAATTAAGAAATGAACAAGAGGAACACGGACGCCCATTCGAAGGGGAAAAAATCAAAACCGAGTACTTGCATAGCGGTTTTTAGACAAAACACTATTTAGTAATTTGTTCTGTTTATATACAAAATTTCCTCTGAAATACAAATACGAATATTCTATACGTATACATCATATCATCAGCGTATAAAAAAAACATGTTAATTACTCGTTGTTGTTTGAAATAATTATTTCATCTTCCATTGAATTTATAGAATAAAGTTTTCAAATCATTATATCTTTGTCAATATTTGCATATCAACCCTCATTTGTGTGATGAGCCTTCTAAGTTCGAAATTCTAGAAAACAATAAATTAAGTCTCTCTTTTGAAAATATCCTTAAATTTGAAATAATTTATTTACCCTTTTTTCACTGTAGAATTCGGTTACGGATATCTTACAAAAATGCATAATTCATAACTTTCAACTAAAAGATGTTCAATCTCATAATCATTTATGTACGTATTATATTTGTTAATCTTCAACGTTTCAATGCAATGCAATGTCTAAATAGTGGCGATGGGAAAAAAATGACAATCATACAGCTAGCTAAATATCTAAATATCGTAAACAATGCTCAAGGAGAAATCAACAATTTACGGAGGCAATTGTCCATTAACAATACGTTTATTCCTCAAGAATAGAACATCATCAAATAATTTAAAAAAAATCTAATTTCGAAATTGGCCATAACAAGAATAAAGTATATAATAATTGTTGATTCTTAATTAAACAATTAACGCATGGATATGTTAATACCTTTGTTACATTATAACTGGCGATACAAGATTTCAATACGTGTTCAGCTGAGATAATAAAGAAATTCCTTCAAAAGTATAACACCGTAGTCACCTTTTTTAATACAGGTTTACGCCTCACAAATCTTTGTGAATATAGAACACGTCAACAATCGCAGATGGTGTTTAAAATTATATTCAACCACCAAATGCTTTTCATTCAAATATTTTTAGCCACTTCTGAAATAAAACTTCACACAATAAAGCACGATTAAATTGATGAGATTTCATTCACAAATTATACAGCAGTGTACAATTAAAATAAAGTAATAGAGTAACACATTGAATTGTAAGCCACAATACAACATGGATACTATCTTTCTTGGTCTTTTGTTTTTAATAGATCTTTAAAACCAATAATACAATTGGTGATATACTGATACAAAATATATTATATTTGCCTCACTGCGTTAACAAAAGAATTGTATACAACATAATGGTTATAACCGTACTAAAGAACATTGCCAGTTTCATAGCAGAATTAATAAAATGCAAACAAGAATCTTATAGGGATAACCAAATTTGTCTTTATGAAAAAAGACATTAAGAAACCAAAAATAATTAGTTATCAAAGGTACCAGGATTATAATTTAGTACCCCAGACGTGCGTTTCGTCTACAAAAGACTCATCAGTGACGCTTATATCAAAATATTTATAAAGCCAAACAAGTACAAAGTTGAAGAGCATTGAGGATCCAAAATTCCAAAAAGTTGTGCCAAATACGGCTAAGGTAATCTATGCCTGGGATAAGACAAGTGTGCACACACTGAAATGTCTCGCCTTCTTTACTAATCATTGATATTATGTTGATAGTCCTAAGTATAAAGCTTGATTACAACTGTCACATAAACTTAACATTAACCAAGAGAGCTAAACAAAGACCAATGAACCATGAAAATGAGGTCAAGGTCATATGAACCATGCCAGGCAGACATGTACAGCTAACAAAGCTTCCATACAACAAATCTAGTTGACCTATTACTTATAATTTAAGAAAAATAGACCAAAACACAAAAACTTAACACTGTGCAATGAACCGTGCAATTGAGGTCATGGTCAAATAAAATCTACGGGACTGACATAAAGATCATAATATATTTCCATACACCAAATATAGTTGACATTTGGCATATAATATTAGATAAAAAGACCAAAACTTAACAAGAGTGCACACACTGAAATGTCTCGCCTTCTTTACTAATCATTGATATTATGTTGATAGTCCTTTAGTATAAAGCTTTATTACAACTGTCACATAAACTTAACATTAACCAAGATAGATAAACAAAGACCAATGAACCATGAAAATGAGGTCAAGGTCAGATGAACCATGACAGGCAGACATGTACAGCTAACAAAGCTTTCATACAACAACTATAGTTGACCTATTACTTATAGTTTAAGAAAAATAGACCAAAACACAAAAACTTAACACTGTGCAATGAACCGTGCAATTGAGGTCATGGTCAAATAAAACCTGCGGGACTGACATATAGATCATAACATATTTCCATACACCAAATATAGTTGACCTTTGGCATATAATATTAGATAAAAAGACCAAAACTTAAAAACTTAACTTTGACCACTGAACCATGAAAATGAGGTCAAGGTCAGATAACATCTGCCCGCTAGACATGTACACCTTACAACCATTCCATACAACAAATATAGTAGACCTATTGCATGAAGTATGAGAAAAACAGACCAAAACACAAAACTTAACTATAACCACTGAACCATGAAAATGAGGTCAAGGTCAGATGACACCTGCCAGTTGAACATGTACACCTTCCAGTCCTTCCATACACCAAATATACTAGCCCTATTACTTATAGTATCTGAGATATGAACTTGACCACCAAAACTTAACCTTGTTCACTGATCCATGAAATGAGGTCGAGGTCAAGTAAAAACTGTCTGACGGGCATGAGGACCTTGCAAGGTACGCACATACCAAATCATCTTCGCTAGTCAAGGGTTACGATCCACTTCCGCTCTCTTCACCCTTGGCGGATTGAGATAATATTTCGTAGACACAAGGTAAGGATTTTTATTGGTTGCAGTAGAAACTCGCTGCATCCAATCAAAAAGCGCCTATAACATGATCACGTGTAAATGTAAAAAGTGTTTGTAAACAATTGCCACGTGTTTATTGTGCAACAAGTCGTTACATCACTAAACATACGACTATATTTAGTGACAACTTGAATGTTTTAATCAACTAATAGAAGTTCCTGTGTATGTTTTTTGCAGAAATGCATGAATGTTGACGTATATTTTCGTTTACGGCTTTACCAAGTGGGTAGAATCTAGACGCTACCGTGTTTTTACCTCCAAATTGAAGAGTTCAAGTACTACCATTGGTCAAGAATAATGTATTCGGAATGGGCGTGACTTTAATCTTCCGATAGATGGCGCAACACGGATATCACAAATGTTGGCTCAATCTGCCAAGGGTGGAGAGAGCGGGAGTGGACCGTAACCCTTGGCTCGCGAAGATGATACCAAATATAGTTATCCTATTACTTATAATAAGAGAGAATTCAACATTACAAAAATTTTGAACTTTTTTTCAAGTGGTCACTGAACCATGAAAATGAGGTCAAGGACATTGGACATGTGACTGACGGAAACTTCGTAACATGAGGCATCTATATACAAATTATGAAGCATCCAGGTCTTTCACCTTCTAAAATATAAACCTTTTAAGAAGTAAGCTAACGCCGCCGCCGGATCACTATCCCTATGTCGAGCTTTCTGCAACAAAAGTTGCAGGCTCGACAAAAATCCTTAGTTTTACGAAAAATTCAAAGTTTTGTTAACAGGAAATTTATAAAAATGACCACATGATTGATATTCATGTCAACACCGAAGTGTTGACTACTGGGCTGGTGATACCCTCGGGGTTCTTCATAATTCAAATAAAATTTCTCCTTGAGTAATTTTAAGTTTAACAATGGCGACGTACAAAGCTTCCACAAAGTTTTAAATACACAGTTAAAATTGTCTCTTATTTAAACCATTTCTGTCAACCTATTGACGTTCACTATTAAGAAATATTTTTGTTATGATCGTCCTCCGTCGCTATGCAGTCCTATTTAAAAGTAAAATCACAAAAATACTGACTCTGAGGAAATAAAATTGCAAAATCAAAAGCTCAAACACATCAAACGAATGGAAAATAACTGTGATATTCCTAACGTGGTACAGGCATTGCTTATGTAGAAAATGGTGGAATGAACCTGGTTTTATTGGTAGCTGAACCTCTCACTTGTACGATAGTCGCATCAAATTCCATTATATTGACAACGATACGTCAACAAACAAACAGATATAATAGGTAAACATATCAAATAGGGGTACAGCAGTCAATATTGTGTTATAATCTTAATCAAAATAAAAGCCAACATATATTTCTGAAAGAAGCAAAAAAAGAGCATTTATCAAATTTAACAACCTCATTCATTGCTTATTTTTTTTGTATTTTATTGATGTATGTTAAAAAAAGTAACATCCTAAAAATACTGAAGTCCTAGGAAAATTTAAAACGGAAAAGTCCGTATTTGAAGGTAGAGATATCAAATAAATGTGTCGTTCAAAGTATCAACAGAATAAAGTCTATAGTTTTTGACATATCCTCTGCAGAATGTTAATTAGAAGTTTCCCTTGTCCGTCTTGTCGCTTGTCCATATACTTTTTGTGCATTTCTTCTAATAAAGAGCCGCGTCATTATGTTTTAAGAAGCACAAAAGGGCATAAAGACAAATCATTAGCAAAAACGAAAGACAGGAATACAAAAATTATCATAGACCAATAACACAATGGCGGGAGTTTAAGAACAAAGCAACTTCTTTCGCTTTTTTTTCCAGATGAATTTAAAACCAGATGCTCCGTAGGGAGCAGCTCTATACGACCGCAGAAGTCGAACCCCGAACAGTTCGGGCAAGTATGGACACAACATTTAAGCTTGATACAGCTCTAAATTTGGATTGTGAATAAATAGTTGACACAACATAGGTTCCTGACACAAAACTAATGTAGTCTAAGAACTTAAACTTAAAAACCTAAAAATTTTAAATTGGACATTTACCTCTTATGGTCCAATATCCAAAATATAAACACATGGTTAGATTCAGCGTATCATAGAACCCCATTTTTTATGAAATCCAATAATGTTCAATTTTAGACCCTTTAGACCTCCATGTAGACCAATTTGATAACCGGGCCCAAATATTAAAAATCTAAATACATGGTTAGATTCAGCATATTGAAGAACCCCATATATTCAATTTTTGTCGAAATCAAAGAAAGTTTGATTTTTGACCCTTTGGACCTTAATGTAGACCAATTTGAAAACAGGACAATACTGTGCAATTGGATATTTCTTGCTATTGTGCAAAACTATGCAATTGAAAAATTCTTGCTATTGCGCAATATTGTGCAATTAGATATTTCTTGCTATTGCGCAATACTGTGCAATTGAAGATTTCTTGCTATTGCACAATACTGTGCAATTGAAGATTTCTTGCTATTGCGCAATACTGTGCAATTGAAAATGTCTTGCTATTGTACAATACTGTGCAATTTCTTGCTATTGCTGAATACTGTGCAATTGAAAATTTCTTGCTATTGCACAATACTTAATATAGTAATTTTGGACCCCGATTTAGACCAACTTGAAAACTGGGCCCATAATCAGAAATCTAAGTACATTTTTAGATTCAGCATATCAAAGAACCCCAATTTTTGATAAAATCAAGCTAAGTTTACTTTTGGAGCCTTTGGACCTTAATGTAGACCAATTTGAAAACAGGACCAAAAATTAAGAATCTGAATACACGGTTAGATTTGGCATATCAAAGAACCCCAATAATTCATTTTTTGATGAAATCAAACAAAGTTTAATTTTGGACCCTTTTGGCCCCTTATTCGATGGGACCGAAACTCCCAAAATCAATCCAAACCTTCCTTTTGTGGTCATAAACCTTGTGTTAAAATTTCATAGATTTCTATTAACTTATACTAAAGTTATTGTGCAAAAACCAAGAAAAATGCTTATTTGGGACCTGTTCTTGGCCCCTTATTCCTAAACTGTTAAAACTGAAACTCCCAAAATAAATCCCAACCTTCCTTTTGTGGTCAAAGACCTTATGTTAAAATTTCACTTTTACTAAAGTTGTTGTGCGAAAAGCAAGAAAAATGCTTATTTTGGGCCCTTTTTGGCCCCTACTTCCGAAACTGTTGGGATCAAAACAGATAAATCAATCCAAACCTTCCTTTTATGGTCATAAACCTTGTGTTTGAATTTCATAGATTTCTATTCACTTTTACTAAAGTTAGAGTGCGAAAACCAAATGACTTCGGACGACGACGACGACGACGCCAACGTGATACCGAAATACGACCAAAATTTTTTTAATTTTTGCAGTCGTATAAAAAAAAAAAACACTATGATTTTTTAAAATCTTACCTCTACTTTTAAAAACAAGTTTTAGAAGAGATATTTATCAAAAACATGTTTTTATTCCATTCTTAAATTTATTTATCCCCCCCCCCCCCCCCCCGTCTCTCCGGATCGATAGTGCCTAATTTTTGGTGGCAATAATACTCGATGTTTAGTGTTATATAAATATCAAAGGTTATCGTAGTGTGGTTTGTAACCGATAAACAAAATTACTTACTTGAAACTCGCTAGAATATGCGTCTTATATACATTTTGATGGTATGAACTGTGAAAATAAGTTCACGTTAAACACTCCGATAAAATATCACAACGAAGCATGCAGCCTTCTACATTTTCAACCTAAAGGCCTATTTAAACTGTTTGCGCTTGAAAAGACTTAATTGGTCCTTTTTCATACTGAAGCATTTAACCTTAATTTGGTATGTTTTGTTTCTGAAAAGTTCAAATTAAAGATTACACATAACAGGTAACTTTATACTGTCTACATAAAAATCAAAGCGCTGTAAGCGCTGAAGGCAGTTAACCAAAAACTAAGGCAAACGTAATTATGAAAACTGTGGCAATGTTGCTTCAACATTAAATTTTCATATATTGTACATTTATGTGAATTAATTATTAAGGCAAATAATTTATATGTTATCAAGGTTTCAAAAGCAATGCATATATCATTGTATATTTTTTATGGTGAGTCTGCAGTGGTACAAGTTCGCAATGATTGCAGTTGTTCTAGTCTAGTTGGTAGTTAACGTTGGTTTTAGTTGACTGTTAGTAGTACGTGTTGACTTAGTATGAACATGTAATAGTATGAATGGACTGGTTTCTCTGTAAAGAAAACTGAGTTGTGTTCTATAGTAAAAAAGTTATGAGATACAAATCAGACAAATGTTCACTACTACAAGAATCAAAGGTGAGGTCTGACTGACCTGCTCATAGTAAATGTAAATGATTTGTTATATTGTCCCATACATGAATATATATGGTTTAGGGGTGGGGATCTCGAGGTTTTTCAAGTTCTAAAACAGGAAGGGGTAGGGTGATCCCAGGGACTCCCCCTATATTTCATTTAATTAGTTATATTGACCCATACAAGAATATACATTATTTAGGGGTGGGGATCTCGACCGTTTCCAAGTTCTCAAACAGGAGGGTGTACAGTGACCCAAGGGACTCCCCCTATATTTCATTTTGATTTGTTATATTGTCCCATACATGAATATATATGGTTTAGGGGTGGGGATCTCATCGGTTTCCAAGTTCTCAAACAGGAGGGGGTAGAGTGACCCCAGGGACTCCCCCTATATTTCATTTAATTAGTTATATTGACCCATGCATGAATATACATTGTTTAGGGGTGGGGATCTCGACCGTTTCCAAGTTCTCAAACAGGAGGGTGTACAGTGGCCCAAGGGACTCCCCCTATATTTCATTTGAATTCTTATATTGTCCCATACATGAATATATATATTGTTAAGGGGTGGTGATCTCAACGGTTTTCAAATTCTCAAACAGGAGGGGTAGGGTAACCCAAGGGACACACCCTATATGTTATCTGATTTGTTATATTGTCCCATACATAAATATAAATGGTTTAGGGGTGGTGATCTCGACCATTTTCAAATTTAAAAACAGGAGGGGTCTGGTGACCCCCAGCGACTCCCCTATATTTCATTTTATTTGTTATATTGTCACAAACATGAATATATATGGTTAAGGGGAGGGGGTCTCTACAGTTTCCAAGTTCTCAAACAGGAGGGTGTACAGTGACCACAGCCGGGACTACCCCTATATTTTATTTGATTTATTATATTCTCATATACTTGAATATATCTGGTTTAGGGGTTGGGATCTCGACCGTTTCCAAGTTCCCAAACAGGGTGTGGGATGACTCCAGGAACTCCCATTATATTTCATTTCATTTATTATATTGTCCCATACTTGAATATATATTGTGTTTAGGGGTGGCCGGATCTCGACCGTTTCGTAAGTTCCCAAACAGGAGGGGGTGGGTGACCCGACCCCATGGACTCTATATTTCATTTGATTAGTTATATTGTCCCATACATGAGTATGTATGGTTTTGGGGGCGCGGAACTCGACCATTTCCAAGTTCTCAAACGGGAGGGGATGGAGCAACTCCAGGGACTCCCCCTATATTTCTGATATAACTGACTGACCCTTCAAAATTGCAGTTATATGTTTACACTTTAAAGGCATCTTACATGCATTATCAACATTTATCACTGATAAAGAAAATTTATACTGTGACCAGGAACATATATATTGTTATATATACTGTTCCCAGCTGTCAAATTGTATAGGATTTTGACATTAAAATTTGTCAAAAAGTAATTTTGAGTCTCTGTATAAAATATTATCTGCCTTTTCTTTCTTTAACATATATCTTTTGGTTTTCAATTCTAGTGTTTATATTCATTTACCATGCAAAGATGTATTTTGTCACCTGCATGGATTTTTTTTTTTTGTAGTTAAAACCCGGAATTACTCTTATCCGCTGCCGGAATCGGATCCAATATTGTAATTGTCTTCTTCACGGCAGCCATTGTCATTGTGTTTACAATGTTGTTTTTGTCAGTCAGTTACGATTTTACTCGAATTAACAGATTTTTTGTCGGCGATTTTCTGAATTTAGCTAGTGGTTGAACAAAATGGACATCGCTGTCATGAATAATAATGATTAAAATAAGTTTTAAGATCGTTTATTTGGAGACTTTGGCGAAAAGGTTTGCAAAGTTATTTTTTATTTTCTTTCAAGTGGAGACATCGGACCACCGCTAATTTGAACCCCTGCCTCCAAATTGAAAGATACGAAAATTTCGTCTTCTAATTTGAAATTGCCGCCAACAGCATGAACAGTTGAACTTATTATATAATAGACTACTGACGTAGTACTACGTATTGCCGACAAACAATATTCCTACGACTTTTGCCATTTGGGAAATCTAAATTACTTGTCTATAAAGATTTTCGGCGATTAAATATTTCATACAATTATTCTTTGACATCTTAGCCAAAAGCACAGGCGATTATAAACTACATAAGGATTCCTAATGAACACTACTTCCTATGTGCAACTTCAAAACTTTTGGGTGATTCGACGATCATTTAAGGTTTTTCTGTTCATATTTTTTGTAATCCAAAATTAAAAGTATTAAAGTGTTTAATTAGTTACATATAACATAGTAGCCAGCTAGATAATAACAATGGCAAGTATTTCATTATTTATTGGGTAGACCATAAATCTAGGGTGCTCGCATTATGCAGCTTAACTGCATAAAAATGGTCTTAAAGAGCAACGAAAATATTACAAACGTACTTTTAAATGTTCATTCTAAATATCTGTACCGAGAATACAAAAAGAGACGAAATAGAACTAGCAGGTTATCTTTAAGACGCTTAATTGGGTTTTTGTGAAGTAATCAAGAGTAATTCTTATATATATGTGTACCTGAAAGTAAAAAGTAAAATACAAACAAACCGAACACTAGAACAATTAAACTAGAGGCTCTAAAGAACCTGTGTCGATCACCTTGGTCTATGTGCATATTAAACTAAGAACACACACGAATTCATGACAAAATTGTGTTTTGTGATGGTGATGTGTATGTAGATCTTACTTTACTGAACATTCTTGCTGCTTATAATTATACATTGTATATAACGAACTTAGACCAGTAGTTTCAAAGGAAAATATTTTGTAAAAATTTACAATTACAAAATTTACAAAAATTGTTGAAAACTTACTATAAAGGGCAATGACTCCTTTTAAGGGGTCAATTGACCATTTTGGTCATGGTTGGCTTATATGTAGATCTTACTTTGTTGTTCATTGTTGCTGTTAACAGTTTATCTATATCTATTAAAATGTTCAAGAAGATAACCAAAAACTTTCAAATTTTCAAAAAATCACCAATAAACGTGTAGCCACCAAACAATAGGTTGCCTAATTTGTCTGAAATTTTCAGTACAGATAAATGTTGACCTAATAACCATTTTACCCAATGTCAGATTTGCTATTAATGCTTTGTTTTCAGAGCCAAAAAAACACATTTCCCCCATGTACTATTTTTAGCCATGTCGGCCATCTTGTTTAACCGCCAGGACCATTGAACGCAATTTTTAAACAAGATACTCTAATGATGAAGGGCCAAGTTTAGTTCAATTTGTATTAGTAGTTTTAAAGAGTATTTCGTAAAAGATTACAAAAATTTACGAAAAATTTACTATAAAGGTCAATAACTTCTTATGGCGTGAACTTACAAATTTGATCATGTTGACTTATTTGTAGATCTACTTTGATGAACATTATTGCTGTTTACAGTTTATCTCTATATATAACAATCTTCAAGATAATAACCAACCAGATGCTTCGCAGGGCGCAGCTTTATACGACCGCAGAGGTCGAACCCTGGACAGTTGGGGCAAATTTGGACACAGTATTCAAGCTTGATACTGTCTAAATTTGGATTGTGACATAATATAGGTTTCTGACACAAAATAAATGTGGTCAAAGATCTAACAATTTTTTTGGAACAATACTGTGCAATTGAAGACTCTTCTTTAAACTTGTCCAAAATTTGAAAAATTTTGAAAGAAAGTATGAATCCTTAAAAAAAATTGTAAAAAAATCCCCCTCCCCTTTTTAAACCCACCTTGGAGCAATAACCCCATACTCAATCCAAGCCTTTGTAGTATGGAACCTTGTAGTACAATTTCAGAAAGATCTATACACTTAAACAAAAGTTATTGTCTGGAAACTAGAAAAATGCTTTCATCCCTTTTGTGGTCCCCAATTCCTTCATGTTTGGCACAATTAACCCCAAACTCAATCGCAGACTTCCCTTTGTTTTATAGAACCTTGTGGTACAATGTCAGAGAGATCCATACACTGGCACACAAGTAATTGTCTGGAAACTAGAAAATGCTTGTTTTTAGCCCCTAATTCCTAAACGGTTGGAACCATCATCCCCAAAATCAATCCCAACCTTCATTTTGTGGTATGGAACCTTCTTAAAGAAATTCATAGAGATCCATTTACTTAAACTTAAGACATTGTCCGGACACCAATGTGTCTTAGGACGACACAGACGACAACGACATCATACCATTATACGATCCTCCCCAAAAAAAGATGTTTGAATCATCTGAAAAATTCAGGGCAGATAGATTTTGACCTGATGAACATTTAATCCCCGTGTTAGATTTGCTATTAATGTTTTGGCTACATAGTATAAGCCAACAAATGTATTTTACTCCTATGTTCTACTTTTAACCATGTCAGCGATCTTGGTTGGCGGGCATGGTCAGGGGACATATTCTTTAAACTAGATACCCTAATGATGATTGCGGCCTAGAAGTTTCAGAGAAGAATTTTGTAAAACATAACGGATGAAGACAGACGACGGACGCCAAGTGATGAGAAAGGCTCACCTGGCCAAAAGGTTAAAAGGTGAAAGTCCTTTTATATTGAATGGCAAAATCAAACGCTTCAAAACATCATATGAATTGATTACAACTGTCAGATTCTTGACTTGTTACAGTTAGTTCCTTTTTAGAAAATGGAGGATTAATACAAGCAATAGTAGTATACTGCAGTTTAATATTCATTACTTGGTAAAGCGAAAACAAATCCAGGTAACAAACTAACAGAGGGAAACACATCCACTATAAGAGGAAAACAAGGTATAACGTAGAAACCCTGAACATCAACAAACACAAATGCCAACATTCATATAAACGGACTATTTTACTAGAACTGCCATATTCCTTACATGTTACAGAACATTTTTAGAATTAAATTTGGGTTGAAACTTGTGTTATGGCTAGCCAAAACCTCCCACTTTATGGCAATGTTAAATATACTGCTAAATACCTTTGTTTACGCTAGGAGATGTTAGTATTTTATTCATAATATTACAGGTGTTATACGGTTCCATTAACATACCATTGTGTCCAGTTGAGATTAAATAGTTTTGCATGATAATGCTTCACATATCTTTGTTACCATAAACCTTATCAAAACTCTTAAAAAATTGTTTTGGGATTGTTTTGAAAAACAAAGATTATTCATGTACTACATGTCACCTCTAAATCAAGACATTGACAAGCAAAATCAAATTGATTGTTTGATTGTTAAATTTAAACACCACTTTCAGCACTCGTGGCAAACAGTTTTTCTTGATGATTGCCTCAAAAGAACTACGCCTTAGGGAGGAAAACCCTTGAGTTACAGAGGAAAATATATTGTAAAATTACCAAACTAATGAAAACTGTTAAAAAAAAATCTATAAAGGGCAATAGCTCCTTAAGGGGTAAATTGACTATATTGGTCATATGACTTATTTGTAGATCTTACTTTGCTGAACATTATTGCTGTTTACAGTTTATCTCTATCTATAAAAGTATTCAAGATATTAACCAATAACAGCAAAATTTCTTTAAAAATAACCAATTCGGGGGCAGCAACCCAACAACCAGTTGTCCAATACATCTGAAAATTTCAGGGCAGATAGATATTGACTTGATAAACAATGCAACACCCGTCAGATTTGCTCTAAATGCTTTGGTTTCAGAGTTATAAGCCAAAATCTACATTTTACCATTATGTTCTATTTTTAGCCATGGTGGCCATCTTTGTTAATTGGCCGGTTCACCAGACACATTTTTTAAACTAGATACCCCAATGATGATTGTGGCTAAGTTTAATTAAATATGGCACAATTGTTTCAAAGGAGAAGATTTTTGTAAAAGTTGACAAAGACGGAAGATGACGCTGCCAGATGCATAACGCCAAGTGAAAATGATTTTTTTTTTTAATGTTCTCTGGATACTGTTTTTTGTTTAGTAGAAAGCTTGTCCAAATATTAAAACAATCATGTAGATTGACAAAATTTATTGATGTCAACATAAAACTTTAACTGTAGACTGAATCAAAAAGTTGAGGACACAGATACTTGAATGTATGATTGCTATGTCTTGACTCCCACCACAAAAAGATGCATGCTCTATAAAAATAACTATTCATTTAAATTATTTATTTCTAATCTGTCATTTGACATTATGTTTCTGCTGTTTCCACTTGCTTCATCCTTAACACAACAGGAACAGATGTACAGGGAATCAGTCCAAGTTCTGTGATCACCACGGATACAAACTCTGGTGGGGTTACATCATAAACCAGGTTCAATAATGTCAAAGAATTATAGTCTCTCCAGTCAGATAAATAGGCTGTCTTGTTTCCAATGTTGACTAGGTCATCCGGATCACCTGTATATATCAAATTTACTCTTTAATATAAAGGCAAAAATTCAGTAAGCCCAAAAAATAAATAAATGCAATTTAATTGAACTAATATACATTGTTTAAAGGGCTGCATAAGCCCACTTCATGTGTGGGATTTACTCTGTGTGTTGAAGACCCATTCATTTTTTTTCCATCTGTGGCCCAGACCTGCCAACTATCCCGATTTTGGCGGTATCATCCTGATTTTCATGCCTCAACCTGAATCCCGATTTCAGGATCGCAAAACAAGTTAAAACCTCGATTTTCACAAAATTTACCCTAAAAAAATATTGGTTTTTGATTTTGAAGTTTTTCTGACCAATTTCCATAAATCTAATTTTACCTGGCAGTATATTTATGAAAAGTTTACGCTAATCAACAATCACAGCAGGTGTCATTATTTGTTGTTTCAAGTAATCCCCTCATCTGATTGGTCCTAAAAATCTTCTAGATTAATCAATTTGTAAACAGAATCGGTTAGTCAGCATTTCATCATCATACGTTCACAAACTTGCAACCTTTACCGTAGTTTCAAAAAATTGTAATTGTTGAAAGAAGAAACTGTGATGAACTCATTTGAAAGCAGCGTTTATTTTAAAATCCATTTAAAATATTGAATAATCCATTTAAAATATTGAAATCAGAAGTGTTTCTGTCCAGTTCTGATTTTCTAATCGATGCCATTTTATATTCACTTCTATTGTGAATAAGCCTTCGCTGGTAAGAGCACCTCTGAACATAAAGAAAAATAACTCAAATTTTATCAAATGTAGGTCTTCAGGGTCATGGTGCAAAGATAAGAAGTTCTTTGGAGAAGGAAAAGGGGGGGGTCTTCATTTTGTCTCTTTAATACTGATAGACTGTTCTTTGGAGAAGGAAAAGGGGGGGGGGGGTCTTCATTTTGTCTCTTTAATACTGATAGACTGTTCTTTGGAGAAGGAAAAAGGAGGGGGGGATCTTCATTTTGTCTCTTTAATACTGATAGACTAACTCAATCTCTCTTCATCCTTTTAACTTTAGGACATTTAGGTATAAGTCTTTTGAGTCATGGTGCAAACATAAGAAGGTCTTTAAAGGGTGAAAAGAAGGAAGGTCTTCACTTTGAATCCATTATTTCTAATAAATTAAGTTATTTGCCAATGATTAAGTACAAGAATCATGCAAATAAAAGAAATGAAGGCTTATTTTCTGATCTTCAGTATACCAAAAGAAAAATGAAGAGATATGAGGATATTTCAAAGAGATATGAAACTATTTCCAGAGTAAAAAATAGTGTACACAGAAACGCCGAAAATAATGTAACCTTTAAAATCTGGTCGCACGCTAAATCCCCCATGGAGATTTTCAAAAGTTGGCGGACTTGGTCTGTTTTCAGCTTTTTGGTCAGGTTATTGTCTCTTTGACACATTCCTGTTTCAATTCACAATTCTAAATGATATGGTTAAACTGTCCCTATATACCCTAATTTATATGGTCTCTATCCTTAACTTACTTTGGCTATTTTCAAGCATGCACTAAAGAGGCCACAGTATTTCAAGGGCAGTTATTAGTGAGTATCTGGGTAATGAATAACAAGGATAAGCCCCTGAAATAACATGATAATATATACTGGCAGGAAATTAAGATAAAATATATGGTAAGGTTGCTGATTTAATCAGTTTCTGAAACTTATCAAATTTCCTGACTTTTTAAAGATCTGAAAAGCACATATTAAAATAAGCCTCATTTGACTTACATCTAGAAATTGACAATAAGGATCAGTTGAAAACAAAACTTTACAACAAATATATTTGTTTGTCCTACTTACCAAGTTCATTCAGTACAAAGCTATCTGTTTGTCCCCTTTCACAGAATTTATAGGTTTCACAGCAGACTAGTACAGACACATTAAATGATTTTGCTACAAGAGCTAACTGTGAGCTGCCAACCCTGGACATCACACATCCATTGGCAAGCAAGGCATGAGCTCCTAAGAACACTTTGGTAGCCTGTTAAATACAAAAAAAGAATGATTATAAATGACAGTAAAGAATACACATCTTCAATATTCCATATTGGTATTATTTTAGTAGGTTTTAGTCTCGCTTAGATGAAGTGGTCAAAAACACAACTTAGGCATGCTGTTTAAGACAGTGACATAAACAATATATATATATATTGCACGAGCTTGTATACCCCTTTCATTGTATAGCAATATAAAATTTGAAAGTAAAAATTGGTTTAAACTAAGATTTGGTCATTGATGACGTCATGAATTTTGAAAAATTATTGCACTAGTGCAATATTAGTATTTATTGTATAGCAATATAATATTTCCCACAGAAAGTAACAAAAGTTAGCGTGCAATAAATTCTAATATTGCACTAGTGCAATAAATCTTCAAAATTCATGACGTCATCAACGACAAAATCTTAGTTTAAACCAATTTTTACTTTTAAATATTATATTGCTATACAATAAAAGGGTTATTGCATGAATATTGGGGAATATTGTCCCTCGTAGAACATATATTGGACTCGCAAGCTCGTGCAATATAAAATTCTACTCGGGACAATATTCCCCAATATTCATGCAATAACCCTATATTATTGCACACTAACTTTTGGTTACTATCTGTAGGAAATATTATATTGCTATACAATAAGAATATTCATCTGAAGCAAAGTTATATTCACCACTTTAAACATATTACTCATTTGTTCTAATAATTATTAAGACAAACCTCTTGCATGGCATATGATACAGCATTAATCAACATATAGGAGCATTTAATTCCTGCTCTCACCAGTCTTCTTAACATCTCTTTACCTGAAATTAATCAAAAATATGCAATTAAAGTCACATATAAAGTTTATCAACATCCGTCAATAAATAAGTATTTAAAGAATCAATAAGAACCGTGAGCAATAATAATACCCTGTTAAAAGTATTTTATATTATAGGGGGGGGTTGAGTTCTCACAAAATATCAAGTTTAAGAAAGCTTTTGTGTTCTATATTGTTCTTTTTCTTTTATTGCCATGGCATTGTCAGTTTATTTTTTATGTATGTGTTTGAAATCAGTTTATCCCTGTAGTAAATTCAGATTTTTTGCTGTATGTTTTTAATTGGAAAAATTGCGATGATATAGGTGTCAAAAAATAAAACTCACATTTTAAATTTTGAAAGCTTTATTTGAATGCAGCATTTTTTGAAATCACAATAATAAAACTTTTTTGTCCATTTTTCTACAATCAAAATTATAAATGAAGCCAAAAATTTCTGAATTTGAGAAAATTGCATTGATACTTTCATGCATAACCATTATGTCAAAAATATGTATTGCATGAATTAAATTATTAGTGATGTATGTGAAAATCCATCACATAGTGAAGCATGCCCCCCTTGGAGCTTGAATTTTTCACAGTGAAAGGAACAGCCCAGAGCTAAAAAAAAAAAATTAAAAAAAATATCTATATAGAATAAATGTTTGTTACCTTCCAATCTAGGTCGTCCATCTATCACAATAACTCTGAATTTTATTCCATTTTCGTGTGCTGTACGTAAAACTCTTAACACCAATGACGAACTGTAGAGAGAAAGATATAAACTCATTACAGAAATGATAGTTTGTCATAAGAAAAATATTATTCAACCAGGTGCTCCGCAGGGCGCAGCTTTATACGACCGCAGAGGTCGAACCCTGAACAGTTGGGGCAAGTATGGACAAAACATTCAAGCGTGATACAGCTCTGAATTTGGATTGTGATCAAATTTTTGACATTACATGGGTTTTTTTTACACAAAACAAATGTCAAGATTTTACAAATCAATTAAAGATTTCTTCAAACTTTTTAAATCTAAAATTAAATAGTTGACACAGCATAGGTTTCTGACACAGAATGAATGTGGTCTAATGAACTTAAAAGTTTTTTTTTGCCTTTGAGCAATTCACTATGCTGTTGAATATTAATCCTCTCAAAAAAATGTTTGAAGAAATTTTCTTTTTATTTATGAAATCTGAAATGAGAAAAATTTAAACCCCCCCCTTTTTTTCACATCCCCGTTTCCCTTTTTCCAAAACTGATATCAATTCAAATTTCTAATGGAGTTTGCAACAATAACTACTCTTTTAAATACACCATAAAATATTAAAATGTAAAATAAAGTGCTTGTTATCACTGAATGGTAAAGATTGGTTGGTAGTAAAAGTGAATATACATTGTTTATTGTATAAAACAATAAAAAAAAACTTCATCAGCAACATTTTATATTGGTAAATTGAAGTTATTTACATAAAGTTATTGGCAAATAAAAATAGAAAATGACATCATAGTCATGTCTGGCAAATGTCCAACATACATTATCTAAAAACATTTTAGATAAGATAAGGAAAAAAAGCTTCATCAGCAACATTTTATATTGGCAAATTTCCAATGAAGTTATTTACATAAAGTTATTGGCAAATAAAAATAGAAAATGACATCATAGTCATGTCTGGCAAATTTCCAACATATATTATAAACTACTATTCTATACAAAGAAAGATAACTCCAATTGAAAATTAATTGCTATTGCACAATATTGTGCAATTAGATATTTCTTGCTATTGTGCAATACTGTGCAAATTGAAAATTTCTTGCTATCGCACAATACTTGATATGGAATCCTGACTTGGACCAACTTGAAAACTGGGCCCATAATCAAAAATCAAAGTACATATTTAGATAAAGCATATCAAATAAGCCCAAGAACTTAATTTTTGTTAAAACAAACTTAGTTTAATTTTGGACCCTTTGGACCTTAATGTAGACCAATTTGAAATCTGGACCAAAAATTAAGAATCTACATACACAGTTAGATTTGGCATATCAAAGAACCCATTTATTCAATTTTTGATGAAATCAAACAAAGTTTAATTTTGGACCCCCATTTGGACCAACTTGAAAACTAGGCCAAAAATTAAAAATCTAAGTACATTTTTAAATTCAGCATATCAAAGAACCCCAAGGATTCAATTTTTGTTAAAATCAAACTAAGTTTAATTTTGGACCCTTTGGACCTTAATGTAGACCAATTTGAAAACGGGACCAAAAATTAAGAATCTACATACATAGTTAGATTCGGCATATCAAAGAACCCCAATTATTCAATTTTTGATGAAATTACACAAAGTTCAATTTTGGACCCTTTGGGCCCCTTAATCCTAAACTGTTAGGACCAAAACTCCCAAAATCAAACCCAACCTTCCTTTTATGGTCATAAACCTTGTGTTTAAATTTCATAGATTTCTATTTACTCATACTAAAGTTATGGTGCAAAAAACAAAAATAATGCTTATTTGGGCCCCTTTTTGGCCCCTAATTCATAAACTGTTGTGACCTCAACTCCAAAAATCAATCCCAACCTTCCTTTTGTGGTCATAAACCTTGTGTTAAAATTTCATTGATTTCTATTTACTTATACTAAGGCCAGGGTTTTTTAATTTGTTGGTTTACGGATTTTCCCCATGAAAAAGTCGGGTCGGTCGGTCGGGGGAAAAAAAGAAAAAAAATATCTTTCAAGACAGAAAAATATGCAAATAAATATATATTTCACCTTTCTGACAATATGTTTGTTATGCTATTTTGTCATCATTTCTTAGATTTTAGTTCGATGAAATTGTATTGCTCAGCTGTCATAAACATCGCATGACATTCTAATAATTTTCCGTACAAAAAGGGGGGATGCACGGAAAAGACGAAATTAAATTGTCATTTCACAAACAAGAAAAACAGATTCGCGTAGCTCTTTATCAACTCCAGAAAACTTGTTGAAGTATGATCTTCAAGCACGAAAACTGATTAAGAAAAAATGTAAAAATGTCGTACGAAAATAAGTTTCAACACACGTGTCAAAAACGAAATAGACTCGTCCACTGGAAAAACGAGAATATCGGGTTAATCTGTTGTCATGCATTCCGGTTTTTTTATCCAAATGGACGATATTTTTTTATTATTTATAAAACAAGAAAATTCAAAATGATTATCTAATATTCAGTACTTTAACTTGATGTCTTCCACCTGTGTACATTTGGACAAGTCTATTTCTATCAGATGATGCATCTTACGGACTGATTACAAATACGGGAAACGAACTCATTGTGTAGTTGGTTTTAAACACAGGTTTCGTTTCGCAAAATTATTTGCGCAAACGACATTTCAAGGTCATTTATAATTGATTTGTCAATTGTAAGAAACGTAAACTGGAAGTTTTATTTTTTCACTACAGAAAGTGTTATCAATTTTGTTAGTGATTAAAGCATTTCATTTCATAAAAAAAAGATTGTTTAATTATTTTTCAGGGATAATGCATTTGTTAAGGTCGGCGGGAATAAAAAAGCATGAAAGTCAATTTTATTTTTATTCTGAAAATCGGCAAAATCGGGTCGGCGGATCCGTAAACCAACAAATTAAAAAATTCTGGCCTAAAGTTATTGTGCGAAAACCAAGAATAATGCTTATTTGGGCCCTTTTTTGGCCCTTAATTCCTAAACTGTTGGAACCAAAACTCC
Organism: Mytilus edulis; assembly: GCF_963676685.1. NCBI lineage: Eukaryota > Metazoa > Mollusca > Bivalvia > Mytilida > Mytilidae > Mytilus > Mytilus edulis. The sequence continues at coordinate 77,322,840 of NC_092355.1, read as the reverse complement.
CAAAATCAATCCCAACCTTCCTTTTGTGGTCATAAACCTTGTATCAAAATTTTATAGATTTCTATTCACTTAAGGATGTCTGCTGCTCTAATTTAAAATAACAAGGATTTCATGTGATTGCTTAAAATGAAAACAACTTTGATATTTAAAAAAAATGAAGTAATAAAATCGATAGTCTCGTGTGCAGTTTTCAAAATACGAGACATTTAGAAAATGGCGGGAAAAGGGTTTTCTTCAGACTTTACTATTTGTTAACATTGGAATTGTTTTTTACCCTTTAAACCAAGAAAAAATAACAAGGATTTCATGACAAAAATTCAAATGGTCATCAATGATCTATTGAACAGATTTATGAAGACAAAAGTGGGGTCTCGTGTAAAAAATATTTTAATGCATTTGTATGGATAAAACCTGAGAAAATCGAAAATATGACAAGAATTCAAAAACATGACCAGCAGACATCCTTAAACTAAAGTTATAGTGCGAAAACCAAGAAAATGCTTATTTGGGCCCTTTTTGGCCCCTAATTCCTAAAATGTTGGAACCAAAACTCCCAAAATCAATCCCAACCTTCCTTTTGTGGTCATAAACCTTGTGTTAAAATTTCATTGATTTCTATTCACTTTTACTAAAGTTAGAGTGCGAAAACTAAAAGTATTCGGACGACGACGACGACGACGACGACGACGACGCCAACGTGATAGCAATATACGACGAAAAATTTTTCAAATTTTGCGGTCGTATAAAAATTGATGACTTGACATTATGCAGGGCTGATAAATATATAAAGGACAGAACACATAAATTAAAAAAATACAATTTACTTTAAAAAAAGATTAAATTCAGGAACATAACATAATCTATATGAGTGAGAGCCATGGTGTAGTGGTTAGTGCATTGGACTATCTACTTACACAAAGGTTCCTAGTTCAATTCCTGTTCCAGGATGAAAATTTCAGGGACTGAATTTTCAGCTCCCCCTTGACACTATTTGCGAGTATGGTCTTGAGGAAATGATGATAGTCCATTAAGTCATACACTACATTGTCATCTTGAAAGATGATTATCTATTCTAAATGAAGCTCAATACAGAGTGTACATTCCTCTGTACCCTTGCAGATCTTGAGAGGTGCTCCAAAAAATGGAGGGATCTATTTACATACATATATAAAAGGATGTACGTCACAAAGTCATACAAAACATTGACATCTTTAAGGAGGCTTATCTTATCAAACGGACATAACTCACCAAATCCTACAAAACATTAAAATCTTTAAGGATGATTATATAATCAAAGGAACATAACTCACCAAGCGTATACTACAATGACATCATTATCAACTATCTTCTTATCCTCTATAACAAATGTAGAGATGGCCTTTGCTGGGAGGATAATTTTAATCTTTATATATTCATCAATACTGTCTATTAAGTTCTGTTTTGCCTGAAAAAACAAAATATTGTAAACTGCATTCACTAGCAATAACCTTGTTTTCATATTGTATACCAAATTGTAAGGATATTTCCTTCTCCAATAAATGTCGGATAGAAATTGAAGTTATGTAAATTTATGAATGTCTGTAAACTTAAGAATGTTCGCTTGCCATGTTTTTGAATTTTTGTCAGATTTTCAGAATCCTCTTGGTTTATCCATTTGAATGCCTGAAAAAATATTTCCCACTAACCCCCATTTTTCTTTTTATAAATATTTTTCCTCTTCAGGTAGATCTGGTTTATTTTTTAATAATTTTTGAAAAGTTAAACTTGTCAATAATAAAGCTATGAAATATCAAGAGAGAACATTTTCCCGCACAATTTCAATGGCTAATATCTTGAAAACAAGGACACACACCTATACTTTTTTTTGCTCTTTTGGTTTCTTTATTAGACCCCTATATCATGTATATGTAAGTGTTATGAAAAGCATGTTATTTTGAAACTGAGTAGCCAACATCCTTAAAAGCTTATTTCAGGTTGAACAAGAATGTGTCCATAGCACACGAATGCCCCACTCGCACTATCATTTTCTATGTTCAGTGGACCGTGAAATTGGGGTCAAAACTTTAATTTGGAATTAAAATTAGAAAGATCATATCATAGGGAACATGTATACTAAGTTTGAAGTCGATTGGACTTCAACTTCATCAAAAACTACCTTGACCAAAAACTTTAACCTGAAGCGGGACAGACGAACGAACGAACGAACGGACAAACGGACGCACAGACCAGAAAACATAATGCCCCTCTACTATCGTAGGTGGGACATAAAAAGTATATGGAGAGTCTGTTTCTGTTAAACAATTAAGCTGATATAAGAAAATCTACAATACCCCTAGAGTCATTTTTTATTTCATATTTAAATTTCCCAAAATCAATCAGTCTTATTCATGTATACTTTCATACGATTAATTTCTATTCAACATGGCTCATAAATCAAAATACTGGTGTCACATGTGAAGAAGAATATGCTTGCCACTGGTTTTTTGGTTCGTAATGGTTAGTTTCTTTGTTTTAATGTGTGTACTGTTGTATATAAAATAATATATAAAATAAGAATGGAAATGGGGAATGTGTCAAAGAGACAACAACCCGACCATAGAACAGAAAACAGCAGAAGGTCATCAATAAGTCTTCAATGCAGCGTATGCAATTCAATGTATGTCATTTTTTTTTAGCCATGGCCTTGTCAGTTTGTTATGAGTTTGAATGTCCCTCTGGTATCCTTCACCTCTCTTTCTCTTTATCCACCAAAGTGACTACAAAATTAACGTAAAGAACAATGGCATGAATCTTAATTGTTTTCTTTTGAGTGCTGCTGTGTAAATGAGAAATATCATGGGTGTAGTACAATTAGTTATAGGTTACTTTATAAAGTGTATATAGAGCTTTGTATTTTTTGCTGTTTTTCAATTGGCAGAATATGGTTTAATTTTAGTGCAATCGGCGACAAAAAAAACCCAATATGTTGAGAAAAAAAACTACATGATAGAATTTTACCTTTTACCTTGACAGTTCATAAATATCTGTGAAGCATTATGAGATGTAGTTTTTTTGGATATAATTGATTAATCACTGATGCACAGTTTTCTAGGACCATAAGAAACAATTTTACTTACCTCAGTTTCAGACAGATCTCTGGTGCCACATGAAATATTATATTTCAGATATTTTATGGCATTTCCCATACTAACAGACATTAGTCGACACTGGTTTAAAAAACTACAACAGAAAACAAATATTTCATTGTGATTTTGAAGCGTAATTTTTTTTAACCATGCATGTCATGCATGTGGTGATTCTAAATAACAATTTTTATGGTGAGATTTTTTTTTAAATCTTTAGTAATTTTTTTTTGTGGTAGTGATAAAATTCTAAAAATTTTAGACCTGAACATGCTGAGCACATGTGCAACTAATCTCCATCAAGTCAATAATTGTAGGAATATGAACCAGATAATTTCAAACTTACTTTTTGTTCACAAGGAATAGTCAATACACTCAAATAGTTCAGCTATAAATAATGATTGAGTTTTGGTGTTTAACTAGATATCATTGAGATGGGAGCCATCTCTGTGGGCCCCGCTGTGAATAATGTGCATTAAAAAATTGTATCTTTACCATAGGACATGGGTTTGTCAACTGAAATCAAAGTTTTTGACCTTGACCTTTGACCTATGAAGTTGTAAATGAATTATGACACACCCTTTGGTGTTGGTTTATAAACATGTCAAGTATAAACTTTGAAATGATAAAGGTTCTCAAGATATAGAGCGGACACGATCTTTACCATAGGACATGGGGTTGTCAACTGAAACCAAAGTGTTTGACCTTGACCTTTGACCTAGGAAGTTGCACATAAATTATGACACACCCTTTGGTGTTCGTTTATATACATGTCAAGTATAAACTTTGAAATGATAACGGTTCTCAAGATATAGAGCGGACACAATCTTTACCATAGGACATGGGGTTGTCAACTGAAACCAAAGTTTTTGACCTTGAACTTTGCCCTAGGCAGTCGTTCATAAATTATGACACACCCTCTGGTGTTGGTTCATATACATTTCAAGTGTAAACTTTGAAATCATAACGGTTCTCAAGATATAGAGCGGACACGATCTTCACCACAGGACACAGGGTTGTCAACTGAAACCAAAGTTTTTTTACCTTGACCTTTGACCTAGGAAGTTGTACATACATCATGACACGCCCTCTGGTGGTGGTTAATAAACATGTAAAGTATAAAGTATGAAATCATAATGGTTCTCTAGATATGGAGCGGACACAAAGTGTTACGGACGGACGGATGGACGGACGGAAGGACGGACGGACGGACAGACTGATCACTAATGGGGACCACCTTTGGCGGGACCCTAATTAAATTTTAAACAAACTTAGTTCTACCATTGCTTATACCAAGATCAACAGATTTTATTGATAATGAAGGATTGATTGGAGTTCCAACATCCAATAACATAATTATATTACATGTTCATGTGGGATTAAAGCAGCAGTGTTTTTATAGACATGATAGACATTACCTTATATATGGTTTAATTCTAGCTTCTAAGTCTCTTGACAGTTCTTTATGTGCTGGTGTTGTGTAATCTGCTATTACCTATAAATATATATAATATCATGGTGGTAGATCACACTGAGCCTAACATTTAACTTTTAATATAACCTTAAATAATTGCTAATTAAACATTAATAAAATAAAACCATTGATTTAACTTCAACTACATGTAGCATGGCCAAATATCTAGCAATAGACCAACATTTGTCAGCCTTTGTGGACCCTAAAATAATTGCCCATTACCTGTAAAAATGTACATGACCAAATATATATCTATGTTTAGACCTTCATTCAGTCAGAGGTAATACAAGTGTTTTTCTATTTACTTACAGGTTAGGAATTTCTGGAGGTAAAGTTATATCTTTTAGAAATTCAGATTTTTTAAACCACATACCTGTTTAAATGCCACCAGCATAGCAAGACATCTTGCATTAGACCCACAAATGACACCTTCAGCATACTGGACCCCTAGCCTCACTATGGCTGGATGTATAGTGCAACTTCTAAACCTGCAAAAGAAGATGAAGTACTCGAGTACAGATTTAGTACTCGGATACTCGTTTGCCTGTTATACATCTTGAGATATTTCTCTTCACATTTCTTCCCCTTCCTTATACTAAATAAAATCAATAAACAAATTAAATATGTTTATCATGAGACTACTATTTGTTACAGTAGTACCAGCAACATCCTTCCCTTCCGAGGGAATGTTTCATGTGCACTACTTGTAACAAAAAATAGAAAGTCAAACCGTCTTTCGTCTGAAATTGTTGACCAGATTATATTTATAAACAAGAACAAAATCAAAGTGACCTGTAGTGAACAATATATATATATGCAACTGATTAGAGATGTTTTTAACGGTGTTTGTACACGGATCAACACTTTCATGGATTTATAATTAACTCATCACAAGCCTTAAAAAGTTACCTTTGTTTGTTAATCAAGACTTCTATGTAAACGTGATGGTTTGAGATGTACATTTAAATTAATAATTGTTTAATTTACAATTAAAAGATAGGCGAAAGTACGAGAGCGACATTCAAACCCAAAAGTCGAAAATAAACAGACAACGCCATGGCAAAAAAAAAGAAAATCAGACAAAAATAGGATAATAAAACTTAGCACAAAAAAAAGTAAGACCGAGCAACACGAAAAAGCACAAGCAATTTAGAGTCCACTATTGTTTTTGACAAATTAATGGACAAGTTGTATTATAAAAATACCAACTCCTCAGGAACAGAATGAGATGATACATATAGTGTTTACTTTGTCGGACTATATATGGGAATATTTTTGATTTTATTGGAATTTGGTTCATGAACACGTACACAAACAATAATTGCTATTATGATAGGTTATTTAAAGAAACAGCGGTCAGTAATTCATTGTTTAAATGACACAACAAACAGAGGTGCAAGCTATGTTTGTAGTAAGTTTGTCTTTCGTTAACATGTTTACGAAAAGGTAATAACAAAAATACTGCATCCAAGCTAAAATCTTAACCTTTCAATATACGTTTAAGATTCATCTGAGTACTCGTGAGTACTCGAGTATCATGACCGAATATCCGAGTATCAAATTTCAGATCTTTTGACATCCCTAATTTTAACACTAAATTCATAAAGAACAAGTGTACAAGATTTAAAGTTATTGAGAACACAAAGTACCCTATAAAGACTTTGACTTAGTGTAAGTGACAGCAACTCCTTATCAGCCATACACCCAACATAAACTAAAGTCATTCATTGCTATAATCAAAGAGCTGAAAGCTTTGAAGAAAAATGACGCCACTGTCTCTAATATTGGGATAGTTTTTATGCAAGTCTTGATTTTCACATACCTTAATTAGTTTAACAATGCAACATGTCTCGTAAGCATATAATTGATACTTGTATATGTGTGTGTGTGAAGTGAAGGTGACAACTGGCTGTTTTTTTAAGATAAATGAATAGGTCAAGACTACCTGAATTTGTACAAATAAATACCGTAGAAAGGCTTGTATATTTCTCACTGGTACATAGTCTGAATCCGGGTCCGTTCGCGCCCCATTCACGTTCGCGCCCCATTCACGTTTGCGCCCACTCATGTTCGCCCCCTTTCACTTTCACACCCTACATGTTCGCACCCAATCTTAATTGGTTTTGTGTTTAATAACTCTGTAAGCAAGTGTTTTCTTATAAGTATAATTGTTGTCATTGTCTCAAAATAAAGTGTTGAATAAATCTTAATCATGTTTTGGATAGGGTATTGTTAAAAATAATAATAATCCTTTCTAAATAAAGTGGTATTTTGTCAACGTTTTATTTTGTGTTGAATAACTCTTAATCATGTTTTGGTTAATGTATTGCTTTAACTTTGTTTCATTGACTTGTTTCAAAATAAAGTGAGATTCTGACTATGTTTTTTTCTGTGTGTTGAATAAATTTTATCATGTTTTGGTTATAATAGTGGATTGCTATATTTTGGTTCCTATATTTTATTGCTTCGTTGTTTCAGATCAAAGGGACCAAGCTGTTAAAAACAATTATCTTTTGTGTTTTTCCTTTAAAATCTTCAATGTTTTACTCATACCAAGCTATAAATACATTCAGTATTTACACCAAAGCAATTTAAAACAACAATCATGATTTTCCAATTATTCAACTTGAATTTGAATTAAAATTGGGCGCGAATGAGTAGAGTGCGAACGGACCTTGGGTGCGAACGTGTAGGGTGCGAAAGTGTATTGGGCGCGAACAGACCTGATACCACAGTCTGAACCCCCTTCTCCCACAAAATATTAAGTAAATAATCTTTTTGTTACTGTTATCAAAGGTCTAATGAAACTCAGGTAATTTCAAACATTTGTCAAAGAATTCTAGTCAAACCAGCACCTGGTTAAATTGGCACCTGGACAAATCAGCACCTGGTTAAATCGACACCTGATATAGTCAATTCGTCACCCATGTTAAATATATATTTTTAACAGTATTTTAAGCAAAAAGAGTAAAAATAAGAAAGGGGTTGCCAGAATTTTTTCAGTATTTAAGCAAAAAGCATGAAAAGAGTTAAATACTAGCTTTCACATTTTTGGATGTTCATGTACATTTTGTATATTTATTTATTTTTCTCAACTAAATGACTTTTTTGGTGTATTTTTAATGTAATAATATGAGTAGTCCAAATAATTATTACTTCTGGCAAGGCTTTTTTAATTTTATTCTGGGACACCTTCCTATGACCGCAAGGCTATGTTAATTATTTTCTGGGACGCCTTCCTACGAGCGTCGTAGGCAGGCGTCCCAGAAAAAAAATAAAATATCCTTGCCAGACGTCATAATTATTTGGACTAATACATGAGATATTGGATATTTTTATGCATTATTTTAACCAGTTGAGCATTTTACGGGATTTTTGGTTTAATGCGGTTTAAACTTTACTGAAAAAAAAACACCTTAAATTTGCTAATTATTTGGCATGAAAGTTTGATTTATTGAAAGGGACTCATAGTTTTCCATTTTATTTTAATAATTGTCTAATTGTTAGAACAACAGTTGGGTAAGGGCTTCGTTGTTTACCTTTATACATAACAACATATTCACTTTGGTTTCCTTGTTTACGTAAATACACAACAACATATTCACTATGTACTTGGTAACAGTTATTAATTAATTGAATAGAAAATATTATAACAAATATTACTGGATGCCGAATTGACGTCAAATAGATGCCGATTTGACTAGATACCAATTTAACCAGGTGCCGACTTGACTTGTACGTTTCAACTCCTCTGCGATCGTTTGCGGTATTTTCTTGAGAAAACCTATTTTCCATCATCAAAGAGAAGAAGAAACTGCTTGAAAATGATTCTGGAACGCTTCATGATTGTAAAAATAAGTTTAATTCACTCAAATAACAATTTTGAAACTTGCGATGTTTAAACAGGAAGTTTCAAAAGCACGTGTAAAAGAAGAAATTAACCGGTGAGAGTGGAAATCCGTACATGACAGATATCACTATAGTACGACTTTGAAAGTAAAACAGTTCCATCCTTTTGTAAAACAGTCTTTAATATACCTATCACATTAATGTTTGAAGGGTCTTAAGCTTATTCAAACCATATAAGTCGGTATGAAACACCAAAACGGAATGAACAATAACCGATCACGTTTTGTAGTTTACAAATTCTAAACTGGTTCCCGTCAAACTACAACACTTTGTTCGAGTGTAGTGGAATACAAGCAGAAACCAGTTAGTTTGTATAGTAAATATGAAACCGAGTGTAAACTGGTTCCTGGCTGATAACTACACAATGATCATGCATAATGATAACACAAGCAGATTCCAGTTTGTATGGAAAATAGTAAATACGAAACCAAGCGCGGTAGGCAGAGAAATGTAATGAAGTTCAGGTCGGCAGTTATGGAACAATGACTGCGTCATTTTCCAAAAACTAACTGAACTGACACTTTGCTCTCATGATCCATGACCTCAAAATTAACTTTTCAGTTAGTGACAGCCATAAACCCACAGTAAACTGTGTGTGAGTTGAGGAGAGATCTTTCTATTTTGTACTTACTTAAGGCTTTATAATAATTCATGTAGAATAAATAATATGTTGATGCACATCACAACTGGACAGTGATTTGTGTGCATCTTAAAAGTACTATCTATCTTTATTGATATTGTTATATATTGATATACTTGTTTTCGTTTGATTGTATTTGAATTATCTCCCCTTGGCTTAGGTTGACATTTATTATGTGATTCTGTCCAACATGTTATCTGTTAATGATCTCTGGTGGCCTCTCCTGGTACATCTCATGTTCAACATCATTGTATAGGCAGTGATGCATGTGGCTAGAGGAGAAGACTGATGCCATCATTAAACTTATCAGCATATTCAGGTATTCTAATCCAGAGTGATAAATGATGTGTATGATCGAGTAGAAAATTTATAACAACTTTTTAATTTTAGACTGTTATTGAAAAATTTAGTATCAATACATGTATTATGAATTATCTATATATTTATGTATCACAATGCTTGGTGTATTTTCAGATGAAATAAAAATAAGTTACAAAAAAAAAAAAAAAAACTATGTGAGTTACGATAAACATTGTGTTTGTGACATCTTGCTCTCATTAGTCACAGTAAACTCACTCATAAGTCATAAATTCTCTCATATAACTTTCTGTTAGTGACAAGGCTTTTTCATAAGCTGTAAATACTCATGGAATACTTCGTGTAACTATGCCCCTTACTCATAAGTCATAAATACTCATAGTAAAATTTGAGCCCTCTCACTAACACACCATTAATACTCACGATAAACTTTGCGTGAGTGACACCTCCCTCTCATACTGGTGTAGATGTTCAAACAGCCGGACTTGACGCTGAACTTTTGTGCGTTGTGGTATTTTCTGTTTCTCTAATTTCTTGGCCATCTTTTTCTGCGCTTGAACATCGTCAGCCATTAAATGGTCTGGAACTCTCTTAGGTTCTATCTTAGCCACTGAAATAGGCAAATATATCAATATTTCAGGGTGAAGTATGTCATAGCATGTATCTAAGTGGCCTAAATGGCAAGTTCGTTCTCAAATTGATTCAATGAGATATTAGATATCATTCAGTAACATAATCGTTTTTCATAATCTGACCTAATCAGCAACTTAAACATGTAAACTATGCTCCTGAGGGAGCAGGACCAAATAATTTCCCTGGAAATGTGTTAATGCTTGTACAACAGCATATCAAACATGTCAAATGTCATTTCATTACCATAAGACTATCTTGTGGTTCTGCTTATAAAACTGATCTTATCACAAACTTAAACATCAAAATATTGAAGTAGCAAAATTTTCAATAGACCATGACTGGTATCCTAACCTAAGGACCAGAAATCTCTTTTTAAACATTTATAAGCAGACATTGCATAGTTGATGAAGCTCGATCAAAAATCGATGCAATAAAAATAGGTGGGGCTTAACTTTTGTCGGACTGTATATATATGCTAATAAATTTTGTGGCTTAAATATCTGCACTTTTTTAAATGACAATCAGAGTTTCCTGACTAGCACCATACCCTCTTCAAATCCTTGCTAGAACACTGTATGTTTACTAGGACTTTTTTTCCCCAAGTCAAAGCTAGTACTTATCCTTTTTTTTTTTTACCTGAAGCAGAGCTGGTATCCTTGCTTGAAGTTCCAGTTTCTTTTTTCTGATCTTTTAAAGCCCTCTGTTGTTCCTACAAATATAAAATAATATAAAATCATCATTAATTCATTAGATAATATCTTACCATACTAAAATTTAGTCCTTTGAAAAATATCAATAAATACAAAAGGTAAATTCCAATTTCTTATATGATTATAAATTTTCTGTTTTTTCTCTCTTAATAAAATCAACTCTGCAAAAATGTGTGTATAAAGTGTTAAAATCAAACTTGGGAGTTTAGCTCATGCACTTAAATGTAGTAATGGGGGATATTTTGTGAACTATTTCAGGGATGCATATAAATAGAATGTTTTTTAATTGGATGACTGAATAATTATGAAGTTCAGAATCCCAAAAAACTTTGTCATAACAGCATTTTAATCTTGCATGTGTCCATCATTCATTCATTAGTTTCCAGCAATGAAAATAATCTTGCTTGCATTTACAAAAAAAATGTATTATTGCCATTATTTCTTGGAAACTAAACAAAAAAATTGTTATTTATTATTTTGGTTTTAGGTAATGTTGTATACATTTAATGGCATTCAAATTTAAAAGGTAAATTTATATTTTTGCAAAGACTTTGAATTTTCCTGTCACATTTTTTCCCCTAAAATAAAACATGTGAAAGACATATAACAAGACTTTCGAAATTTATAACTATATCTTGTTTATCAGTCAGGGGACTTACTTATGTAAGTGATTTTTAAATCACTTATTTGAGTAGAAAATTTGAAGTTTTGTCTCAAATTTTGATTTTGTAATTTTAACAAAATTTCAAGCACATATATAGGTTTAAATAATATCTTTTCATTAGTAAAATTGAAAAAAATGTATTTTTTGCTTCTTTTAAGTAGCAAGGTTTATGCCTTTGATGCTATCATTTAGCTGCAAATTCTATTTTTGGTTGAAAAAAATGCTGTAATAATGGCTTTACATAATGAACTGATACTTTCTTGACAGATTTTTCCCAGCAGTGGGAGTATTTTTCCTGTAAATTTCAAGGTTTCATCTTTTAGATTATGTAATAAAATTCTACTGTTGGCGATAAAAAATTCACTGTTCAGGGGTGTTGAAATTAGTGGGGGTTATTAAAATAATGATACTTAAAGAAGTGATTTTTGGGAAGGAAATTAAGGTATGATACTTAAACAAGTGATTTTTATGTCATTATCCTAGATTAAGTACAAGGTCATCACCTGAAATGACCTGGTCATCCTGGACAACACAGATGTTGGTTCTGATAAGTTTAGAAACATAATTAGTCCCTGGATCATTAGTATTCTATATTTAAAGCTACATTAAAATTAAATCACTTCTAGTGATTATTTTGTACTACTTAAATAGGTGATTATTAAAGAAAGACAACTCTTAATTCCAACCTTTATCATGTTTATGAAAATAATGCTACTTGAATCAGTGATTTAGAAAATCACTCATTTAAGTAAGTCCCCTGACTGTTTATAGTCATGATAGTTATACCTGTAATGCCCTTCTCTCTGCCTTTAATTCTGCTTTACTTTTCTGTGGTTTGTTTGGATCAGTCTGATTACCATTATTTGGGGCTTTCTGTGGTCCTTTAGGTTTTTGTCCTTTGTTTGGGTCTGTTTGATTGGTTACATCTGAGGGCTTATCTTCTGTCGCCACTCTGGGAGATTTGCTACCATCTGCTGTTTTCTGTTGACCTTGACCTTTACCATCACCAGCTGAATTACCTCCCTTTCCACCTTTTGTTTTTCTGTCTTTCTTTTTTCCTGGTGTTGACCCTTGATCTTTCCCTTTATCTTGACCTGATGCTCCCAGTTTGTCTGACATGATTCAATCTAAAAATAGATAATTGTCTATTAAACTGTGATAAATATATGCCATACTTTATAAGGGTCAACTAAAAGGGAACTTGAAGGACCCGACAATATTCATTGCAACTGGTACTGCTGGTTTACCTTCACAATGTTAGTTGTTATGAAGACCACTGATACATGTATGTACTTGCAAAAATTGTACTTGAAATTTTTAATCTAAACTCCAAGCATGACAAGTCTTGTAAAAAATTATACAAGTAAGGCCAAACAGAAAATGTATGTGTGTTGACTGTTACATGCTACAAAAAAGGGGTGAGTACACAATGTATTTGAGACATTGAGACTATGGCAGCAACATTGTTAGTAACATTATTGTAACAAAAAGGCATGATTCTTTCGAAGGCAGATTGTGAGCTAAAATGAACGCTGACCCCATATTTTTATTAAACTTTTCCATTGAAAATGGGATAAAGTTTATTTAAAGAAAAAATAGCGAAATCCTACATGTACAAAAAATGTATATTAAAAATAAATTTGATTTAGAGCCCCCTTAATCATGTTATTCTTACAGATTATGTTATAATACTTTATTGTTACCAACAAAAAAATCACTTTTTAGGGGTGTTGAAATTAGTGATGGTAATTAAAATAAAACTACTTACAGAAGTGATTCAAAAATTAAAACTTGTATTAGATAAAATACAAAGGTAACAAAGAAACAGGCCGGTAACAACCGTCGCCGGATAGTTTTTCTGCACGAGTAGTCAGGTCATAGCCGAGGACCTTGACCTGACTACAAGTGCAGAAAAACTATTCGGCTGGTTGTAACCGGCCTGTTTCTTTTGTTACTTTTGTTTTTTATCTGACTTGTACGACGTTTCGAGAAAGTAATAATACTTTTAGCAAGACTAAACATTTGAGAAACTTAGATAGCCATAAAGCAGTAAATAAATGTAAGTTATCATATTAGTATCAACACATTTTTTTTCATTTCCCTTCAACCAAGATTTTTTTTCAAGAAAAAAAAATCAGGAATCTAATAATTCGATAAAAAAAAATAAAAAACCATTTAAAGTAAAAGATGAATGTTGTACGCATTTTAAACTTTTAAAATGCAACTTCGTAAAAAGGTAATGTATTAAAGAAATATTTTAATGGTACATTGTAAGTAAGATAACGTTTGATTTTTATCAATGAAACGGAAAGCGGAGAGGGGGAGGTCTAATCATTTTAAAATAAAGAGGCTGTGGTTTTTATTTTTGATGAAAAAATGTACGATGTGCCATTCCATCCCCCAATAAAAAAAATTGTAAAGGTCGCGCGTTTGTTGCAAAATACACGAATTTAATATTCAGTGGTGGAGTCGCAGGGGTTGAAACAACCCATTTTTTGGACGATCAATGCATTTAAATGGGGACATAAAGTTGGACCCCCCCCCCCATCTGTTTTGTCCTGGATTTGGACCTGGATCCGCCACTTATATAAATTCGATAACAATAAAAATGTATCAAAAGAATGAATTTCCTATTTCAATAGTGAATGAAATGTTTATGAAAAAAATGGATTTTGTCTTAATATTATATATATTCAGGCATATATTTTGATTTTTTTTAATTCATGCTCGTCTGTACTGTCTGTCACAAAGTCGCTTGCAATAACAGTAAGCTAACCAGTTGAGTTTAAATGCTTTATTCCTCAAACTTTATGGTAAAAAGCTACAAAATATAAAAAGAACATCATAAGTAAACATAAAATACTCGTTTTCATTTATAAAACACACAATCAAGCAAATGTCTATATTTTGTAAACTGTTAGTGTTAAATTGGCGTTCCATAGATTGTTTTTTCAACAGAGTTCCACTGTGTCACAATATTTCACAAAAAATCGGGTAAATAGTTCAGGTAAGTATAATAAATCAATGTGTAGGACTGTTTATAAGGTAAATATACTCCGGTAATAGTTTGTGGTAAGTTTTCGTAGGTTCAAAGTAGGTCGGCTGCTGAACGGTAGCATTTCGGTTGCCTGGTCCATTGGAAGCATAATTTATACCGATTATGCATATGACAGATGTTGTCCATATAAGAGAAGTTCAAATAAATGTATGATGTCGTATATTACTTACACTGTGCTGACATATAGCAACAAATTTCCATGCGGTGTCCATGATGTAAACAAAAACGAAAGTAAGTAAATGGGAGACAACTCCAAATGCTCAGGTAATTCACAGTACGGTCAGCACGTTTAACAACGGAGACAGCACACTCCCCTTCTGATATCACCCAGATATCACTATTCAAAGAAAAGATAAAGAATATATACACTTGTCCATTAATCCTATGCCTAAATGTACGTTTCACTGAGATGCAGAATGCAGTAACACCAATTCAGTAATCGGACGCAGGTAAGTCGTTTGTTTTCCATCCTTCATAATTCGAACTTCAGTTTTTCTTACCATCTTATCTTCACTCGGAAAGATGTGCGTTACTATTCCGACTGGCCATTCATTCCTATGGGCGCTTTTATCCTTAAGAAGGACAACATCGTTTTCTGAAAGATTCGGAGTAGCAGATTGCCATTTGCGCCTAGTTTGTAGTGTCTGTAGATACTCCCGTCGCCACTTATTCCAGAACATTTCAGCCATCACTTGAACCCGTTTCCATTGGGCCTTGTACATGTCGGTGATGTCAAGGTTGCTGAAGGAGTCATCCGCCGATTCCGTCTTGTGAGTCAATAGAGCTGATGGTGACAAGATTTCTGGAGACTCGGGATCACTTGAAACTGAAACAATCGGGCGAGCGTTAACAATGCTACATACTTCAGCCATCAGAGTAGTTATAACTTCTATGGTTATATCCTTTGCTTTTGTTTCCAACATAATTGAATCCAAGATTCTTCTAGTTGTCCCTATCATCCTTTCCCACACTCCTCCCATGTGTGAGGAGTGTGGCGGGTTGAAAATCCAAACACTTCCCTTTGTAAGCAGAAAATCTTTCACTGGGCCATGTTCAATATTTATGACATCTATTTTCAAACTATTTGATGATCCGACAAAATTCGTTCCATTGTCTGAGCGAAATACCTTGACATGTCCACGAATAGCAATAAATCTCCTTAGCGCATTTATGAACGAAGAAGAACTCATGTCATTAATCACTTCTATATGTATAGCTCGTATGGTCAAACAGGTGAAAAGAACCGCCCAACATTTATTATGAGATAAACCTCCTCTTGTTCGTCTTGCTACTACACTCCAAGGGCCAAATACATCCAAGCCAACGAACGTAAACGGAGAAGCTGGCGTGAGACGGTCTACTGGTAGGTCTGACATTTGTTGAATTTGCACTCTTGCTCGAAGTTTGCGGCATTTGAAACATTGAAAAATTACAGACGATATGACTCGCTTTCCTCCAACTATCCAAAATCCAGCGCTTCGTACAGCACCTTCGGTGAAGTGTCTCCCTTGATGGAAGACCAACTCGTGACAATATCTAACTATAAGGGTAGCAAGATAGTGCTTTCCTGGTATAATAATGGGATTCTTTTCATTAGAACTGATATCAGCCCTACTCAGTCTGCCTCCTACACGAAGTAATCCATCATTGTCAAGAACAGGATTCAAGGTAAGTATTGAACTGGTCTTAGACACACACAAATTTTCCTTTAGACAAGAAAGTTCACTATCGTATGCTTCACGTTGAACGACACGGATAATGAATTTCTGAGCTTCTTCAAAGTTATGAACGGATTTGCAGTCTACACAACTATGCCATCCATGAAAGGTTCCTGAGAAAACGGTTGAAAGAAAGTGCTTTAGTCTTGCGATTGCTCTGACTAATGCCATCCATGATGAAAATCTTTCGAAGCGATTCGATCCTAGTTTTGCAATGTCATTTACATTCGTTTTGCTAACTGTAACTAATGGTCTTATCTCTTTATCAGTGTCTGTATTTTCCAACGGAAAGTCTGGTATAATGTGCTGTGATGAAGTTCCTTTATCTAAATCCTTCCTAGTCAAAAAATCTGGTCCAATCAGCCAGGAACTGTTCTTGATCTGCGAGGCATGTGAAGGCCTAGTAGCATAGTCTGCAGGGTTTAAGTCCGTGCGAATATAAGTCCATTGATCAGGCGCCGACACACTCCTGATCCGTTCCACTCTATTACTGACGTACTTGAAAAATCTTCTACTTTGGTTGTGGATATATCCCAATACCACTTTACTATCCGAATAGAATACAGCTTTGTCGATATATGTGTCTAGCTGATTCTTAATTATTGCATACAGTTCAGTCGCTAGAACAGCCGCGCACAATTCTAGGCGGGGAATAGTATGGCTGTGTATCGGTGACACTTTAGCCTTTCCAATGACAAACTTGACTTCCGTGACTGCACTACTAGACTCTGTTCTCAAATAAGCAACTGCAGCTATAACTTGTTCAGATGCGTCGCAAAAAATGTGTAGCTCTTTCTTTACAGCTGCTGACAATCCTCCCGTTGCATATGTACGCGGAATTTGTAAACATCGGAGATCTTTTAATGAGTCTCGCCATGTTTCCCACTCTGTACGATGTTCTTCCGGTAACGGCTCATCCCAATCCTTAGTTCCTGAAATAAGCTTACGCAGAAACATTTTCCCTTGTACCGTTATTGGTGCCAAAAATCCTATAGGATCAAACAAGCTGTTCACAACAGATAATATTCCTCGTCTCGTGTAGGGTTTTTCATCGGTTGATACATCAAACGTGAATGTATCAGAGGCCAGATTCCAGCATAGGCCTAGACTTCTTTGTACAGGTAAGTTTTCCGGTTCTAATTTAATGTCCTTCAAATCTTTAGCTAAGTCATCATTAGAGAATGCAGACATAACTGTGACGTCGTTTGAGGCAATTTTATGCAACCTCAGATCGCCGTTCGTCTTGAGCGCCTCTTGTGTTCGCCTCATGAGGTCAATAGCCTGAGAACTATTTGGTAGTGAATTTAACCCGTCGTCTACGTAGAAGTTCCGAACGACATAATCTTTAACATCTTTCCCAAATTCAGTTTCGGAGATCTCAGCAGTTCTTCTCAGCCCAAATGTGGCAACTGCTGGCGATGGCGAATTGCCGAACACATGTACCGTCATTCGATAGTCTATAAGTTCCTGATTGGGATCATTATCCTTGTACCATATGAATCGTAAGAAATTTCTATGTGTCTCTGTCACTCGGAAGCAATAAAACATTTGCTGTATATCTGCAGTAATGGCAATAGGCTCCTTTCTAAAGCGAAGAAGTACACCCAACAAGTTGTTTGTAAGATCCGGACCTGTGAGGAGTACATCGTTCAATGATATCCCCTTGTACTTCGATGAAGAATCAAAAACTATGCGCACCTTGTCCTTTTTTCTCGGGTGATATACACCAAAAACTGGAAGATACCAGCACTCTTCGTGTTCTGTTACAGGTGGCGCTAACTCTGCATGTCCTTGTTCTAGTATTCCTTGCATGAATTCAGTGAACTGGTATTTCTTAAGAACGTCCCTTTGTAGTGTTCTATCTAGGTTTCTTGCTCTGAATAAAGCATGTGCACGATTATTCTGTAAAACAGGTCGTGGAGATCGAAAAGGAAGTGGTGCTATCCAATGATCGTTCTTATCCTTGTGCATATCTTTGTTCATTATTTCCAAAAACGTTCTGTCTTCTACTGACGTTCCTGTTTCGTTGTCTTCCTTTGTTCTTTCAAATATGGTCATTCCAAATGAATCATCTTGGTCGTTTAAAACGAGGTCGCTTGGTGTTTCTTCCATAACTTTAATGTTGTTTGGACAAGCCTTGAAGATCGACTCCCTGCTGGTTCCAGATACGAATGTTTTGTTGACATTTACTACTTCTGGAGCATGCACTTTCCCCAAGCATGCCTCTCCAACAATTACCCATCCTAATGGTAATTTCTGGGCGTATGGAGATTTCCTATGACCAATGCGTTGATCAAACACGTGATACGCCTCTGGTAAATCCCTTCCAATCAACAGAAGGGTTGATGCAGTTTCATCCAAACTCGGAATAAATCCACAAATGTCATGTAAATGAGCGTATGACTGTGCTACCTCCTTTGTAGCAATTTCGTCCTTCTGATCAGGTATTTGGTTGCATTCTATCAATGTTGGGAGTTCTAACTTTGATTGTCTATCTAATGACTCCACAATAAAGTTACAAGCTCTCCTTCCTGTGTTGACAGTACTTCCTGAACATGTAGATAAAGTGTATTCCATAGAACTTCCGTTCAATCCGAAAATGTCAAAAAATGTAGACCTGGCTAGCGACCTGTTACTTTGGTCGTCTAGAATTGCATATGTCCTTATAGCATTTTCTGGCTTACCATCTGGGTAAACATCTACGAGCAATGTCTTTGCACACGATTTCCCACTGAAACCCTCACCACATATTTGCGTACATCTGGATGACACATCTGTTTTTTCAATCTCCCCTTCGTGATTGGAAACAGGAGAAGACAATTGTGTTCCTTTTTCTATATGTAATGCTGTAGCGTGTCTTTCACTTCCACAGTCTGAGCATTTTATACTCTCCTTACAATCTTTCTTCATGTGGTTGCTCGTGCCACAGCACCTGAAACATATCCCGTTCTCCTTTAATAGCTTCCTACGTTCACTTATAGACATGGCTTTAAATGCCCGACAATTGTTCAGTGTATGACCGCCCGTTTTATGAAATGAGCATTTCTTCTCAATACTGTTGTTATTCAAATCTGAGTTCGGTAAGACATCTGTTTTTCTAGTTGAAATAAAGGACCTGTCAGCTGTGCTCCTTGGCAACGTCCTACTTGTTTTATCATGCTGATTTGTCGTCTCGTAGAAGAAAGAAGGGTCATTTTTAATCCTGCTCATGTCTCTGATGAATTCCACAAATACAGAGAAAGGTGGAAAGGTGACTTCATTCTTCTTTTTATATATCACTGCATGATTGGTCCACTTCTCTTGAATCCCATAAGGAAGCTTGTTAACGATTGGCAGAACTCCTGTAGAAGAATCGAAGTAAGCTAATGATGAGCTGTACTTTTCATTGCATTTAGTAGATTCAATTTCACCCAAAATATCTGCTAATTCATAAAGTTTTTTATGGTCTTTGTTTGTTAGTTTAGGAAAGTTCTTCAATTTAGACTTTAGTGTAGCTTCTACTAATTCTGGACTCCCATATCTTTCGTCTAAGCGCTCCCAGATTCTTTTGAGTCCTCTTTGTGGATCACTGTGATTTGAAGCTCTAATACTTGTTGCATTTTTACTGGATTCCGGTCCTAACCACTTTATCAAAAGATCTAGTTCCTCACTGGTGTTAACACTTAGCTCTTGCATAATACTAAGAAATGTAGACTTCCATAGTGTGTAAAATTCTGGTCTGTCGTTAAAACTACTGAGACGGGTCAGTAGTAGATCCTTCTTGAGTAAGAATCTGGTAAACTCTGAAGTGATTGATTGTTCTGTGTTTGCAGGTGGAACACGAGCAGTATGCATCAAATTACGTGGAGTTGGTACGAAGTCAGGATACTGTCTTTGAATAGGTGTGACTAAATCCTCTCTTTCTGTAGGCTGATTTACAGTATTTTTCACTTGCTCCTCAACAAATTTATTCGTACGTTCAACAACATTAATATCTTGGTTGACATCGTACTCACTAAGTGCTAGACCACTACGAACTTCTTCTTCAGCCTCGTAAACTTCCAGCTCGACTTTGGCTGCTTCGGTTTCCTTCTTTTGAACAAGCATATTTAAGTCAACCTGTAACTCTGCTTTTTGTCTAGACACTTTAGCATTTGATAACTCCTGCTGTTCCTCAATCATAGCCTTTTGTTTGTGTATCTTTGCCTCTTCTTCGGCAAACTTTAATTTTGTCTTTGATGCCTCAAGTTCCGCACGTTTTTGAACTAAAATGGAACTTCTCTTTGAATTAGCACTGCTCCTACCTGATCTATGCGAGGATGCTTTTGATTGCAAAGTGAATGTTTTAGTTTTCGTGAATATTTGCTTCAGAGCACTGTCTATTACCATATTGTGAGATTTGATGACATCCATCAGGTATTCAGCTTCCTTTTGACTCTCGTTAGTTTTTGTACGTACTAAAAAGTTTGTATATTCTTGTGAGGTGGCTGTATATTTGACATATATGGAATTTAATTTATCGTTTAAAACACGTAATGATTCAAGCGTTGTTTGGTTTTCTATATCAGAAATCAATGCTTCGATATTGGTCCACAGTTTTTGTAGTTTTGATAAATATGCAGCTTTATTAGACTGATGCAAGTCTTCTCCTTTGTCTGTTAACGTCCTATCTCTTTTAGTGTTTTTGTCTCCTGAATCCGCCATTTTGATTTTCCAAAAATACTGTGTAGGCTTGACAAATAGTCCCTTCCTGTATAGTATTCCTGACCTGGTTCCTTGTTATATGTGTAAAAGTCTTTTTACTGTACTGTCTGTCACAAAGTCGCTTGCAATAACAGTAAGCTAACCAGTTGAGTTTAAATGCTTTATTCCTCAAACTTTATGGTAAAAAGCTACAAAATATAAAAAGAACATCATAAGTAAACATAAAATACTCGTTTTCATTTATAAAACACACAATCAAGCAAATGTCTATATTTTGTAAACTGTTAGTGTTAAATTGGCGTTCCATAGATTGTTTTTTCAACAGAGTTCCACTGTGTCACAATATTTCACAAAAAATCGGGTAAATAGTTCAGGTAAGTATAATAAATCAATGTGTAGGACTGTTTATAAGGTAAATATACTCCGGTAATAGTTTGTGGTAAGTTTTCGTAGGTTCAAAGTAGGTCGGCTGCTGAACGGTAGCATTTCGGTTGCCTGGTCCATTGGAAGCATAATTTATACCGATTATGCATATGACAGATGTTGTCCATATAAGAGAAGTTCAAATAAATGTATGATGTCGTATATTACTTACACTGTGCTGACATATAGCAACAAATTTCCATGCGGTGTCCATGATGTAAACAAAAACGAAAGTAAGTAAATGGGAGACAACTCCAAATGCTCAGGTAATTCACAGTACGGTCAGCACGTTTAACAACGGAGACAGCACATCGTCTCTAGATTTGCAAGTGTTGAACGGGATTAAACAAGTGTTAATATATGATCCAATCGCAGCTTACCGCCCAAAATTGATGACATAAGTTGAATGATTTTCTTCTAGATTTGCTGCTTATTATTTGGACGTGTATTACATGAACACTTTTCGTTTATAGGATCAATCTTGCATTGGTGAGTGGATAAGGATTTTATCTTTTGATAAGATTTGATTTTTATTTACTTATTTCCTGTCTTATTGTTATTGAAATATACACGTAAGTATCATCATTTCTTTACTTTCAGCATTGTCCAAAATACTATTCATGTCCATATATTGAAGAAAACATTTATTGACCGAATATTTTGCTTCATGAAGGAGGCGGTGAGTATATTAACTATTTACTTTCAACGCCATCACCCAAATGTTTTTGTTTAAATTAGCACTATTAACGGTATTTGGAAAATCAGGAATCATGCAAAACATTAGTTTGTCATCTGCTTGACCATAATAATTTTTTTCTCATAAAATTTGGGATAAAAATATCTATTTTAGGAGAAAACCATATATACACCCCCCCCTTTGAAATTAAATGTCTAATACCTAAGTGTACTGATATGAATAGTATTTAACCATGTTAACTGGAAATGTTTGAAAAAAGATATTGATGCTAACGTAAATATTTTGTTCAATAAAAAGACAGGAAATAAGTCGGTGAACCAAAAAGTTCAAATCTAATTGAAAGTTAAAGTGCCCATGAACTCACTTATCATGCACGAGTGATTCTATTCATAAAAAGTGTCCGTGTAACAACTAAAAAGAGTCTGTGTATCATCTAAAAAGAGTCCGTGTAACACCCGTTAATGTACTGTTTTTCTATAGCTCTGCGGGGGGCAAAGTCGTACAAAATTAAATACACAATCATTTTGACAATGTAAATGATGTATAAAATAAGATAAGATAATTTTATTAACCAATCATGGTGTTCAAAATCTGAGCTACAATTAATCATAACAATTATGAACCATATTTTTTTGGCAAAAAAAAAGACATTTTGAGCGCCACTGTGACCTGCAAAAAATTACATAATTTTATAGTCCTAAGTCTATGGGAGACAACTCCTGATTGATTTTAAAATATAATTTTTTCATTTCTTCTATTTTTCAAACTACATTGATATTTTCTAAGAGTTTCTTTCATTCAATGTATACATAAAATTGAGAAAGGAAATGGTGAATATGTCAAAGCGACAACCACCCGACCATAGAGCAAACAACAGCCGAAGGCAACCAATGGGTCTTCAATGTAGCGAGAATTCCCGCACCCGTAGGTGTCCTTCAGCTGGCCCCTAAAATATGCATAATAGTACAGTGATAATGGATGTTCCAGACCATATGAGTATTTGAACAGTAAACTGAAATTGAAGATATCTGAAGTAAACATAATATGGGAGGACAGCTGTTTTAGAATGTTTAGCAGCTTAATTTACACAAAAATGCAAATGTAAAGAAACATGAATGAACTGCAAACATGTGCATTTTTAAATGTAATTTTTTTTTATGTTACTTGATGTAGGATTCAGATATACAATTAAACATTCATTTTCAATTGTTTGTTTGTTCAGTTTATCCATCTAATTGTAATAATAACTATTTGTAAAACTAAAAATAAAGATTGTGATAAATTGTTTAAACATAACTCATATGATCCAATCACATGTATGGTCAGCTTGTACTGGACCATATACCAGGGGTTAAGAAATTTTGTTATAGCTTACTAGCCCAGGGCTAATTGGTTGCAAGATTTTACTAGCCATGTTGGAAGAACTACTAGCCCAACAAAACTGACCTGCTAGCCCTAGTATGCCTTACAAATTCAAAGTTTGCTGCAATAACAATGAATTCTATAAACTTAACAGTTTTTATCCATTCACAGCATTGTACAGTAGATTTTTCAAAATTGGATATTCAAAACTTATATCAGCAAAAAATATTCCATTACCATATATATACATATACTCAATCAATCGATAAATGAATATTCACTGAAAATTCTGATAAAATGAGTTGACCAAATCCGGGGATGATACAAGTCTTGACCACTGCTATACGTGGGTATGTCAAAGGATTAGAGGGGGTTTTATCAGATACAATATCATCATCACGTTTGTGTAAAAGAATTATCAGCACATGTTTCAAATTTATATCTGATAAAAGTCAGGTTTCTGCTGTCAAAAGGGATTCACATTTATATTGCAATAAATTAATCAAAAGGAGGTAAAATTAGGTTGCATAAGCAATGTACAATACCACCCCCTGTACTGACACATGGATACGGAAAGTACAAGATCCACCATGTCCACCCCGAGTTATTTGTTCTATTTTAAAACTTGTACAAAATCAGTTCAAATTCTGGGAATCCCGGATGACGTAGTTGAATCTGATTGGATAAGATAGAAAAGTGATCAGGGAATTTTCCCCTTTCAATTTTAGAAACGCCAAGAATTTTTTGTTACGAGTCCGTCTGGCATTTTGGGTTGCAAGTCTTGGTTGCCCGAGGTCTAAATGTTGTAGTCCCGGGCGTCGGGCTAGTGGATTTATTAACCCCTGTATACTCATGAATATGGACGTATGAGTAGCCTTACCGGACGCAATTACGACTGGACACAATTACGAACGATTTTTAATGTTTGCCCCCTTATATAATATTCATGCATGATAATTAATAAATGTTTCTATTAATTAAAAACCCACTACATTACTTGTGTTTTCACGAAAAAAAAGTTCATGTGCACTTTGTTAATGTTGCAGACGACGAAAAATTAAGTTTCGTAAATGTCAAAATAATGACTCCTACTCTTGGAAATTACATGAATAAAGCACACAAGCTAGGGCAGATTGCCTTCTTTTGTCATTATATAGATAGAAAAATATCTCCTGAATCTGTTCATATGCGTGATACCCTTTATCTTGGCCAAATAATCCAAAAATGAACGTTTTCTCAGACTCGGTTGACCCTGAGCATTGTCAGACTGTCAGAAGAAAAAAGTATTTTTATTGAAAAGTCCCAAGAACTCCGAAAGTAAAGGTTAAATATAAATTAAAATCATAGGTTCACTAACTAAAAAGACAATTCAGTGCTTCTGAGGTGAAAGAACTTGCATAAAAACAAAAAATCTGAATTATTTCCTTTTCAAAGAAATTTTTTTGTCACTAATTTCGTCTTCAACTACTGCTGAAGAATTTGAAGTAAAATACCATATTACACTTCTTATTTTCTTAGGAAATGTGTTTAAGATAAGATTAATGTATGTTTCATAAATTTAGATTGTTGTCATTGATTTGTTCTGCCAGATATATAAATATAGTGCCGTTTGTAATTGCGTCCATATTGGGCTTGCTTGACCCATAAAACCAGGTCATGAAAATCTTACCAAAGTATCCAAACGTAAATAGAAAATTATGTGTGTTATGATTCAAAATGAAAAGCATTCATACATCTTTAATTCTATGGTACAAACAATTCAAGAAAAGTATTCTACAAAGAAAAAAAATAATTAAAGTTCAAAAATCGTTCGTAATTGTGTCCAGTGAGGCTATAGGTATACGGTCAAGAACGTAAGCGTAGTCCAAATACTCATATGGTCTGGAACATATACATGTATATATAAATCTACTGTTAATGAAATATCTGAAGTATTCTAAAAGTGTACAGTCTTCATTCATATGGGGACGAAGTCCCCAATTACAGTAGAAAATTCAATAAAAAAAAAAAATTCGGGAAAATTTCCCGAATTTTCCATTGTACTAATGAACTCAAAATCGTTCAATTTTTTTTATGTCATGTTTTGAAATCCCGGACCTGCGCAGAAATGTACAATATACTTCCTTTTTCCGGTCTCGTTTGTATGAAACTTTGAGTAAAATATATATTTATCAGTCTAGTAAAAATAGGAAGAAACGCGCAATACCAATTTCATTTTTAATAATTCCTTGATATGAAAAAACGTTACCTAATGATAGCGTTTCTTTGTTTACATTGCATATGACGTCATAATTTAAATAACGTCACAACTAAAATCCCTAACAACAGAACCAAAATCGGAAACGTTACGGTATTTCCATTTCTTTTTTTTTTGACAAATAATTAAGTTACAAAAAAATAATTCATACAGACTTCGTCCCCATTTACAGGTAATGCCTGCCTCATATTACATGTCATATTACATCATGCAACATGCATAGTCATAGATCTTTTGATTTTGAATAAGCCAAATGAATTGATTTGATTTATCACTTTTTTTATTTGATTTGTCCAACAACCGCTTCACTGAAATCTATGGGCTTCCGCGCTTCATACAAAATGTACTTCAGTCAACGCTTTAACACCCCAATAAAGTTACAAAAAGAAGCATTCAATTCTTAAATACAGAACTGGTAAAATTTTTGCTGTAATTTGCAATATGTCTCGTCTGACAGTTGGAATCTGTCACTCCACTCCTTCATTCTCCGTAAAATGTCGTTCTTTATATAGACCAAGAAAAAAAATAACGATTTAGTTACCTGTCTTCTATAATTTAGATTAAATATATACAAAGTCAAATTCTGCCTGATGAAATAAACGAGTAAACACTGAACAGTTTTTAAACGTTGAATACCGAAAAATAGTTAATATTCATACATGCAACGTACGTTTATAATTATAAGAAATGTAAATCAATGAACTTGTTAGATCTAAGAACTGCCGTTATGTTTTGTATAACAGGGAAGTCATAGTGGGGAATTTTATTAATCATCTTTTACAATTTACTGCTTGAGTGCTTGTATCATTCTATAAGTTATAAATATGTTATTTTATTTACTCCTCAGGCACGTTCTCGCTTGGACGTAACAAGTGAATTATTAAAACTCGCCCCAGTTGTGGATCGTCCCAAATTTCTTGTACTGCCATATCGACCCAATTCATCTCAATCTCACATGAAAAATGAAATCCAAGCAACTGCCAAATAGCCCACTAGTTAAATTAGGGAATTTTAATTAAGGATATGAAACGCCGCACGATACTATTATATGTCTCTGGTCTAATCCTTTATATAGCATATACACAAAATTTTGATCATCCCAACACCAAAATGTAGATTATATCATCCTTCGTTCAGAGTTTGGTGGTCAAACCACGTTGCCGGAAAGTCGGACATTCATATTGTTAATTGACATTTATATTCTGTATTTTGCGCTTTTTTGTTCCGATATTTAAATTATATAATTATAGGGAAGCCCTATCATTATATTTTGTATTTAGATACTTCGTTTTGCGTTCGCCTAGAACAATACTGTTTGTGTACAAAAAAATAGGGAAGCCCTATTTTTCATTTACACCGCTTGTGCTATAGTCTATTAAATTAATATACAGTCGTAGTAACAATCATTATATATATGTCTGTGAGGAAGATAATTAAAGAGAGAAAAAAGATATACCAAAGGGTTAGGGGAGCACACCTGGGAAGAGACACTATCTTGTTCACGGACAGCAAAGGGGTGGGTCTAAAAGAATATATCCCAGAATCAATTGGGCAGAAATTTAAAGTGTTGTATAAGAGAGGAGGATCGATCGACAACAAAAAACACATTAAATCACTCATAGACACGGTGAAAGACTTGGATCATCAAATAATACTGATCTGGCTAGGTACATGTGAAATTACACAGAAGAAAAACAAAACCATCCAGTTTAGAAAATCACCGTATCAAAATATAGAAGAAACTTTAACACAATATAGGGATCTCAAACAACAAATCATAACAACAAACCATCTGCCACAGTGCTTTTTATAGAGTGTCCATACTATTCGATCACAAGGGTCAATAAACCTAAAGATTCAATTAACTTAATTGTGAATAGTAAAAAAAGACATATCCGTCACTCCTGGTAAATAAAGCCACCAAAGGTCACAGAAAAGTCCAATTGGCAACAAACATAGACAAAGAACTAAGTGAACAGATTGACTACTTTAACGATCACCTAAAATTGATCAACCGCCTTTATTCTACACCAAGAATTTCTCAGGATTTTATCCTTTCAAACAAGACAAAAAGAGACACGAAAGTTAAATATAGAAAGAATTTCAACCTAACATCGGACGGAGTACATCCCATAAGAGCTGTAAATAAATTGTGGATGCTGAAATTCATAGATTTAGCACTTGAACTGTCAGAGCAAGGATGTTAAATAAATAGCCAGCAAAATAGACAATAAAAACAAAAAAAATAGTTAAATAAGGAAGCCTTGTTTAACATACTAGATCCGAAATAATTAATCTGCGAAATATAATTAAGGAAGCCTTAATTATAAAGAAAAGAGGAAAATCAACAACATCACTCAACCAATAAAAAGAATAGGGAAGCCCTATTATATCATAGAATAAAAAGTTAATTAAAAAGTGAATAAAAATATTAGAAAAATAGGGAAGCCCTGTTTTTCTAGGAATTAACAACATAAAAGACCATACAGAGATAGCTAGCAAAACTAAGTATAGAACAAGTAAGAATAATTTACAGGGGGCCTAGAAATAGATGGAGAAGCTCTATCTAGCATTAACATACTTCATACTTATTTAGTTCGAATAGGGAAGCCCTATTCGTCCTGATAAATAGAAAGGAGATTACAACTTAACGATCAATTCTATTAGGGAAGCCCTAATATTGGACATAGGAAAGAGCGGAATAAAGGGACAACAAGCTTAGAAAAAAAATTATAGAGAGAGAAGCTCTATCTAATATCAGGAAAATAAATAATATTATCTAGAGAAATTTTATTTAAGGGAAGCCCTAAATTTTAAAATACTAGATAAAAATATTAATAACTCATTTCTTACTTTAACAATAGAGAAGCTCTATTATATGAAATAAAAAAAAAAAAATAATTTATTTTCATTTAGGGAAGCCCTATATAAAAATAAATAAATTAACTATAGTAGTAGATATGGCAACAAGAAGGAATAAATCTACTTCAAATGTAACAAGCGATCAAAAAAAGGAAGACCCATGGGAATGCAAAATATGCCAAAAGATATATAAAAATGAAGACGCTAAACTCCTTGAATGTCAAAGATGTAAAGAGCATTTTTGCATAAAATGCTTAAATAAATCAAAAACTGAATAGGAAATATTAAGCAACTCAGACACAATGTGGTTCTGCGCCCCATTTAGACAAGTAGTTGAAGAACACATAGTTACTGATCTGAAAATCGAAGAGAGATGCCGAGAGATCATGGACAACTATGAGCAAAGAATAAATGATATAGAAATCACAATAGAAAAGAAATGTGATAAAGAAGAAGTAAGAGATATAGTTAGCCAGGAGATTATAAAACACAAATGTGACGAGGAAAGAATAAGAGAAATAGCTAAAGAAGAAGCATTAAATGGAGGGGCAGTAGCTAATGTTGTATCCGAGGATATTGAAGGTGGAGTGCTACCAAATCAAGGAACAGTAACCACAGTACTAGAGGAAATAAATGAGAGAAAAACAAGGGAAAATAATCTGATCATATTTGGGATAACAGAAAATGAGTCGGAAAATAAACAAGAGAGAATAGAACATGATGTAGAGAATATAGTCCAACTCTTTAAAGATGCCAAGATAACATTGGATATTGAAAACATCAGAAAAACACAAAGACTAGGGAAATATGATAAAGAAAAAACAAATAGACCTCTATTAGTCCATTTGAAGAGCATAGACTCAAAACTAACCCTATTTAGAAACATGCATTATATTAGATCATATCCCAAATACCAAAAAGTAAATGTAAGCAATGACCTAACTAAAAGTGAGAGAGAAGAAGAAAAGAGACTGTGGGCTGAGGCAAAAAAACTTCAAGAAAACAACTCGGGGGACTTCCTGTTCAAAGTGCGGGGACCGCCATGGGCGAGGAAAGTAGTAAAAATAAAAAGGTGAAAAGAGAGACAAAAAATGTAAATATAAATGTACAAAAGAAGGGAAAGGTTTTTAACGGCAATGTAAATAACTTTACAGTTCTACCAAAATTGAACTGTTTTTATACTAATGCGGATCAGCTATTCAACAAAATGTCAGAATTGATCGTTCGTACAAGAGACAACAAACCAAATATCATTGGTATAACAGAAGTAAAACCGAAAGCTAATAGATATAAACCATCAACAGCGGAATATTCAATACCAGAGGTAGGAAATTACAAAATGTTTGAGAAAAACATAAAGTCAGATGAAGGAAGAGGCCTTTTAATGTATGTAGACTAATGTCAGAGGCAACAGATATGGGGTACTCACACATACTCATTATGGGAGATTTTAATTATCCTGAAATAAACTGGGAAACATGGAACACAAAGGGGGATAGACCAAACAGCACTGAAAATAATTTTCTGGAAGCACTACAAGATAATTTTCTGTACCAACATACAACAAAACCAACACGATGGAGAGGAGCTGACACACCCCATACACTTGATTTACTAATCACAAATGAAGAAGAGATGATTTCAAACCTAGAATATATGAGCCCGCTTGGAAAAAGTGACCACTGCGTCCTATCCTTTGATTTTAACTGTTATGTAAATATAAAAAGAGCACCGAAAATAGCTAATCTGTACAATCATGGAAATTACAAAGAATTTATTCAAGAGCTGAATAAAATAGATTGGCAAAATAAGCTAAATGCGGAAAATTCCATTGATAAAAATAGGAATTATTTTTTAACCATTTTAAAAGAATTAGAGAGCAGATTTGTACCAACAAAAACTATGACACAAATAGGAAAAAAGAGAAATGTATTCCCAATAGATAAAAAGACGAGAGAGTTAATTAGAAGGAAAAATATTCTATCCAAAAAAATTATAACTAAACAAGATCCAGATACAATAAAGTCAGAAACCAGGCCAAAACATCAGTCAATAAACAAAAGAAATTATTCGATAAAGGATTATCTGAAAATGCCAAAAGAAACCCAAAGGCTATATGGAGCTATATAAAATCCAAATCAAAGACCAGGGAAGGTATAGGGGACCTACATGTAGATACAGAAGATGTAAAATCCGAAAAAACAGATGACAATAAACAAAAGGCTGAGATACTATCAGAATATTTTACAAGCGTATTCAAAAATGAACCACAAGGCAATATTCCAGAGCCTAAGCATATTCCATTAGATAAAAAAAATAGAGGAACTAAATATTGACACTGATTTGGTTTTGAAACACCTACAGAAAATAAAAACGGATAAATCACCCGGCCCTGATAATTTACACCCAAGACTGCTGTTTGAAGTCAAAGAAGGTATAGCTGAACCACTTGGCATCATTTTTAGCCAATCTTTAACACAAAAAGTAGTTCCAAAGGATTGGAAAAGCGCCCTAGTGAGTGCAATATTCAAAAAAGGGAATAAATCACAAGCTAAAAATTATAGACCAGTAAGTCTCACATCAGTCGTCTGTAAAATAATGGAGAAAATAATAAGAGAACATATAATTAATTACATGAAAGAAAATAAACTATTTTCAAACAAACAATACGGATTTATCTCTGGGAGATCGACATCACTACAACTATTAGAGGTAATAGACAAATGGACAGAAGCTATAGACAATGGCTATGAGATTGACTGCATATATACAGACTTCATGAAAGCCTTTGATACAGTACCCCACAGACGACTCGTTAAGAAAATCGAAAATTTTGGGATAACTAATCCATTCCTAGAGTGGATTACAGATTTTCTATCGTATAGAAAACAACGAGTTTGAGTTAATGGGGAAACATCAGAGTGGAAAGATGTAACATCAGGAATTCCACAAGGCTCAGTATTAGGTCCCCTGTTATTTGTTCTATACATAAATGATTTGCCAGATTACGTGACATCAGATGCCTACTTATTCGCGGATGACACAAAAATCTTTAGAATTATTGAAAGCAAAACAGATCGAACTATATTGCAAGATGATCTAAAAATACTCGAGAAATGGAGTGATACATGGCTGTTGAAGTTCCATCCAGAAAAATGCAAACACATAAATATAAGTAGAGGGGTAAGAGAAGAAAAGACAAGTTACAAACTATTAGGTCATGATATAAGTAAATGTCAAGAAGAGAAAGATATTGGAGTAGTAATTGATGAAGATCTAACCTTTGAAAGACACATATGCGAAAAAGTGAACAAAGCTAATTCAACTTTTGCCGCAATTAGAAGGACATTTAAAAACTTAAACGAAAAAATCTTCATACCTCTATACAAAACATTAGTGCGAACACACTTAGACTATGCTAGCTCTGTATGGTCACCTTTTAAAAAGAAATCCATCGACAAAATCGAAAATGTACAAAAAAGGGCAACACGACAGATACCAGGATTCAATAAACTGAGCTACCCAGAAAGACTGAAAAAACTTAAGCTGCCAACATTGTCATATAGAAGGGTCCGAGGGGACATGATTGAGACATATAAGATACTAAATGGTAATTACGATCCAGAAACGAGTTCATTCCTTAAATTAATTTCAAGCACTGAAAATAGACATAGCACAAGAGTAAACAGTAATAAAATCATTCACCAACGATTCAAAACAAGTCTGAGGAAAAACAGTTTTTCTGTAAGAATAGCCAAATTATGGAACAAGTTACCAGATAAAGTAACTAAAGCGCCATCTATAAACTCATTCAAAAATAGACTAGATAGATACTGGGAGTACGAAGAAATCTATTATTCTGATTATCGAGCTGAATTAACCGGAAGCAGCATCAGAAATAATGGAGATAATATTCAATTATATGAGTCTGGTGAAGAGGAACCGTGAGGATCCTGTACCGGAAAACATCATTAAGTATCATTAAGTAAGTAAGTAAGTAATCGACGACAGGACTTACTGTCGATTCATGGCATTAATTTATAAACATTAAAATTGATATCCTAAAGTGTAATAGATATCATTTAAAGCGTTTAAATTCTTCTTTCATAATTTAGCAATTTTGATTATGTAACAGCCTTTTTCTTTACGTAAAATCAATGAAACCTTCATTTGCGAATATTATTTCCTTGTCCCGCGTAACACTTAAAGTTTTGAAGAAATCTCCGTGACTGAATACCTTAAAAAACATAAAAATTCCACCAAATAATATAATAGTTTCATTTAGAACATGCACGTCATAATTGGTCGATGACCATGCAATGTCGTTTTTTTTTTATTGGAAAAGACAGAATTTTGATAAAAAAAGGGATCAAGATGAAATAAATTTATGCCGGTGTCCCATGCACGAACATTTTCCGTTTTTTTTTATGCCCGGCGTTTACGTACGTATTATAGTATACCGTTGTCCGTCAGTCGTCACTGAACATTTCGGACATTAACCCAAAATTTGTACATCATTATGTTTCCGAGTTATGGGATTTCATGATATCCATTAAAAAGGGGGAGATTTCCCTGTTTTTGGACACTTACTTTTTAACTGACGGACAACGGTATACTATAATACGTAGGTCCCTTTGATTACAAAACAAATATGTAACGTTTCTACATATAAATCTGGCTTTCAAATGTTTGGTTTTTAGCCTTATTCTGATGAAGGTGAATCAGTAGAAAAAAGTGCTTCGGATGCTTGAAATCTATGAGAGAAAACAATCATTACATAAATAAGGCCGTTAGTTTTCTCGTTTGAATTGTTTTACATTGTCTAATCGGGGCCTTTTATAGCTCACTATGATGTATGAGCTTTGCTCATTGTTGAAGGCCGTACGGTGACCTATAGTTGTTAATGTCTGTGTTATTTTGGTCTTTTGTGGATAGTTGTCTCATTGGCAATCATACCACATCTTCTTTTTTATATATTCGTCTGTGCTTATTTGCCTTTCAGCTTCATTAAACTTTCTATCCCATGATCGTACTGTTACTGATATAATCAAATTTTCTAGTTTGCATGGTTTGTCAGAAAATACAGAAAACAGCATGTCAGAGTAGTTACAAATTATAGTTCGTTGAAAAATGGATATGAAGAGTTCCACAGAAATTCATTCTGGGACCTGTATTATACACTGTTTAACATTTTCGTAATGCACTCTGTCGCTATGCTGACTATAACACATTGTTATATGTATATCAAGTATACCCAGGCCCTGAATTATAGGATTGTAATGTGTTAAGGCATCTTTAAATAAAATTTGTTTGATAAACTAAAACATTTTTGTACAAAAAAAATAAAAAAATAATGTTATGCCGCTGTCGACATCATATCGTTTAATATGCCCGTGCTCTTCGTCCCTACCGACAGAACGTCATACCAGGAGCTGACAACATGAAAGCACTTTATCAAATTTGTGTCCTTTCGTATAAAAATTGGATTCCAGCATTAAAACATATATCAATCTCAAAAATAATGACTGTACAACCTCCTTATTGATTGCAAAACATATACACCTTTCTATAAGACTCGATCACTGTCCATATAACCAAACCCTTAAAGATATTACTGCTTCTTATGAAGGAGAAAATATATTACCTCTTGTGAATGTGAAATAGCTGTTACTGCGAATTATTCATGTTAGTTGTATGGTGTTTGATATTTCGTCTGCTTTTATAACATCAACTAAAAGATCTACCAACACATGTTGCTGTTTCTATATGACTGTTTTCTTCAGAAATAAAAAATAAAATAGCCAAAACTACAAAAATAACTTTACTTGATGTTGTAAGAACCTTTTTGTTTTGTTTTAAAATTTCTTAATTTTATCAACGAATACTAGTAATCAAATGAAATAGTAAATTAATCATACAACCAACAATCATCCCCCTGTTGAGTTCTTGGATCATTTCTTCTGACAAACAACGAAAGCGGCTGACACAAATTATTCTCTCGTTTCTTGTGTTAATACAAGACAAAAGTGTGTGATGATATTTAAGACGGTAAATCCATGGGTTGTAATCGCTCAAAACGAATTTTTATTTGATACATATGGACATAAGGGGTTTTCATTCATTTTCAAGTACCTGTCCAGACATACCTTTAGATAAAATATAAATCTACAATGATAGCGAGGTCTTAGTTTACATGAATCCGATTGTAGCAAATTTCCACAAAAAGGAGTCACTCTGTATTATGTTTTATTATTGTCTTTATTATAGGTTTCAACGTTGTGTTTGGTTTGGCTTTCTAATTGTGTTGATTTGAGTTCCACCGGTGAGTCTTATTTAGACGCGTGTCTAGGATACCAAATTAAAAGCGGAGAAATTTTAATATTTTTTTACAACGTCCCAATAGATGTTACCATCCCAGTAGTCAACACTCTAGTATTACATGTAACAAATGTTCGCGACGGGGTGTTTTCAATGCTCCTCAATTTTGTATTTGTTTTGACATTCCAATAGTTTTGATTCGAGCGCCACTGGTGAGTCTAACACATCTGTTACGAAATAAAAAAAATAAGCCTAACATTTAAATGACATTTACAGTTATAATCAGATATATAGAATTTGTTAAAAATTACACAGTGAACATTGAAAAATAATTTTTAAAGATTTTCAAATCGAAATATTCAATTACAAAAGTACAACCTTATATTTATATCAATGTTCATGCAACGAAAACGGCCTTTAATCTTTTTTTCACGATAAAATATCTGGCTATGCAAAATACAAACTTAAATCACCTGATATAAATCGACGACATACAATAGTTCATAGCGAAATACGCCAAAATATTGAACAAGATGAAACATATTTTCCTCGTTTTTTTACTCTTTAACGCGCGCGTTCCAATATGTGTACATTTAAGTGAAACTGGAGTCTTTTCAAATAGAGTTGTGTTAACCTCAACCAGGGACGAATATCCCGAAACATGGTTTGATACGGAATATCCACAGTTCCAATACATCGGACAGGTAAGAACATCTTTAAGCAATAATCATTAAGATTTATTAAGAAAGAAATAAAACAGAGCAATCTTAGTTAGTTTTTAATTAGTTGTAGACCAATATTTATATTTTTTCATTGATTCACGTAACATGTTAAACTTCCTTGTTACTGTTTGATAGCTCTAACCAGGAAATGTAAATCAGAGTCAAGGTGACATAGGTCTTTTACAAATTTCGAGTACCAGGCCTTGTGGTCATGAAACTTATCGAGTACGATTTTTGTACTCAGACTCAAGAATCAACCAATCAAAATAATGGATTTCATATTTCGAGCATGATTTTTGTGCTCAGAGCACTGAGCAAAGTTTTATGACTTCAACCCCAGATATCATACCACATGTAGAGCAAAATCTGGTTATTCTTCTAGCATGCCTAGGTTTGTGGTTGAGTTAGTGTTGATTAGTCTTTATTTTTCTATATTTTGTGTATTGTATACTGTTGTTTGTCTTCTGACCGTTTGTCGTTCTTTTTTGTGTATCCTTGTAAGTCCGTTTTAGATGGGTACGTTTGAATGTTACTTCGGTATCGTTTGCCTCTTTAATACAACATATTAGTATAGATATCGGTGGAGTTGAAATTACTCGTATACTCAACGGAAAAGATTGGAACTATAAATGCATTATGGTTATTTTGGCTTTAACATTGATTCACTGATAGGGTCTTTGCATCGGAACTAAACACATTTATTTCTTAAAAAAAAACAGTTGTTGGCATGACACGGGTTATGTTCTTCTCATATATTTTATGATAGTATGATACTTAACCCCTAACGGGAGGGATTGTACCTGATATTCATATGATGAAGACATAATCTTTCAATCAGTTTAATTGAGGTCTGGAGCTGGCATGTCAGTTAACTGCTAGTAGTCTGTTGTTATTTATGTATTATTGTCATTTTATTTATTTTCTTTTGTTACATCTTTTGACATCAGACTCGGACTTCTCTTGAACTGAATTTTAATGTGCGTATTGTTATTCTTTTACTTTTCTACATTGGCTAGAGGTATAGGGGGAGGGTTGAGATCTCATAAACATGTTTAACCCCGCGCAATTTTGCGCCTGTCCCAAGTCAGGAGCCTCTGGCCTTTGTTAGTCTTGTATGATTTTAAATTTTGGTTTCTTGTGTATAATTCGGAGTTTAGTATGGCGTCCATTGTCACTGTACTATTATGCATATTTTAGGGGCCGGCTGAGGGACACCTACGGGTGCGGGAATTCTCGCTGCATTGAAGACCCATTGGTTGCCTTCGGCTGTTGTTTGCTCTATGGTCGGGTGGTTGTCGCTTTGACATATTCACCATTTCCTTTCTCAATTTTATAATGGGTGACGGGATATATTTTTCAAATATAGCTACATACTATACCAAGTAATGAGATAATCAAAATGTGAAATAATCCCAAATGCATTTGTCTGATTCGTTCAAAACGTAATATAAGTAAATTTTAAGTATCCCTTGAAATCTATATGAGAAGGTACAAATCCTATATAAAAGAGTAGAAAGGAACAATCATATCACACATGATAGCAGTGGGAAATTTAACAAATACGATTTTATGCGTTAGTGTTCTTAGACCCAAATTATATTTAGGTTTATACAGACAATTTGGTTAGTATCACGTTGATGTAAAGAAGATAATTGCATGGTACATATATACATCACTTACACAATAACTATACAAATGAATACAACCGGGCTTCACCTATAGAGAAACACATCTATATATCAAACCAAAAGTCAACTTGAACATTTGTATACATATATGGCGTCAGTGGGAAAATGACAAACACAATTGTTTGGATGAGACTAAACACATAAAGTCAATACGTATATGCTGGTTAAAGGTTCCATTGGATCTGTGATTTAACGTTATTTAAGACAAAAAAAAAGTAAAATGACGATTTCTAAGAAAAAAATCAAAACTGAAAGTCCATTATCAAATGGCAAAATCAAAAGCGCAAACACCTAATGCGAATGGTAATTAACTATCCTATTACTAACTTGGTACAGACATTTGCCTATGTAGAAAATGATGGATTAATTCTTGTTTTATAGCTAGCTAAACCTCTCATTTGTATGACAGTCGCGTAAAATTGTATGAATACAGGAATACAATGTGTGAGCAAAACAAACAGAGGTAAAAGTTTAAAATGTCAAAAATAGGGTTACAACAGTCAACATCGTGTTATAAAAGGTTTGAATGTAAAAAAATAGAATTAAGCAGTTTACCGGATTTGTAATCACATAAGCAACACGACGGGTGCCACATGTGGAGCAGGATCAGCTTACCCTTCCGAAGCACCTGAGATCACCCCTAGTTTTTGGTGGGGTTCGTGTTGTTTATTCTTTAGTTTTCTATGTTGTGTCATGTGTACTATTGTTTTTCTGTTTGTCGTTTTCATTTTTAGCCATGGCGTTGTCAGTTTGTTTTAGATTTATGAGTTTGACTGTCCCTTTGGTATCTTTCGTCCCTCTTTTACACTGTTTTATATTCTTAATCACAGCAAAGTATCAATTGACAAATAACAGTGTACACAACTCCACATAGACAATTGACACTCAGCATCACGATCCCAATGAAACGCCTGGAACGATCTCATGTGATTCGAAAGAGTATGAAGAATGTACTTTACACAAAAAAAAAACCAAATACACCAAAATATAAAACAACTCACAATTTATCAGAAACATAGTAGAAAACAAACAAAAACAGAAAGCGAACAAAAAACCCAATTTGCACAGCATGCATTTATTTAAAAAAAGGAAACAAAGTAATCGAATGTTTTCAAAGTTGTTGTTTTTTGTGTCTGGATTAAATCTGAATTTAAGTAGCTAGGGAACCACCATATCATATATAAATAGAATCTACATCCTTATGCTATTTTTTTTCTTGGAAATCTCTTTAATTAGTTGTGGATAGGTAAAACCAGATATATCAAAGCCAAAATACGACAGACAAATACTAAAGAAAAGATAAGCTCTTTGAACGAAGACCCGGATGTTGAAATTCTAAGACGAAAACAAGAGGTAAGATAGGAAAATGAAAAATTTGCAAACATGTATGATAATTAAAATTTTGTTAACATAATAACCATTGCACATAAATTTAAATTAAAAATGCGTAGTTGATATCTTGTGTATCTATGTAAAGCATCAGTGATTTCTGTCATTTTAATCTTTAAATGGTACCATAATGTAAAGTTCCAATAATAATGTACACATAGAAAATATAAATAAATAAATAATTTAGGAGATTAAATCAATGTGTAGTTTTGATATCCTGCATCAGAAAAAGAACAATAACAATTAAAAACCAATTGTTCAGAGAACAATTGAAGGTCTTTCCATCAAAACAATGTATTTTGATATGAAAAGTTGTGAAACTTAGTTTAAAATGTCATTTCAATCGTCAAATGATAGCTCCTAGTAAGCTGATTCCAAAAATATATTGTTTCCATACATTTTTTTTAAATAAGGGAGATAATTTGTTACTTCCGGTTTGAAAAATGTTACTTCCGTTTATATTTGAATATTTACTTGACACTGATTCCAAAAATATCTGGTTCTATATACTTTTATATTAATAAAGTACAAAAAAATAGCTACTTCCGGTTTACAAAAAGTCACTTCCGGTTGGTTTTTTTCAAGGTTAAATGGTTTGATATAGTTGTATATCTTTATCATGTATACATATAGAATAAAAGCAAAGGTCAAAATCTAGAACGTCAAATTAAGCTATGACCTTGAGATCAATTTCAAGGTCATAAACCAAGGACCTCAAATCAAAAGACCATAGGTCTTAATTATATTTAGTTAATGAGTTATATCACCAAACGCGTATTTTTAAATACAAGAGGGGAGAAAACTCCCTTTTACATTCAACGTACGCTTGCAATCAAAATTTACATCTTACGACATGTCGCAACTAACAATTTAGTAAAAATAATTTGTTGATATCTTATACAGTCTTTGGATATAAGTGAAAATAAGCCAAATTCAAATATTAGAATATGACCTTGACCTTTGACCTTGACCTAATTTTCATTTTTTGGGACCAAGGACCTCAAATCAAAAGATCCTAGGTCTCTATCACTTATGATTTATAAGATAGAAATTCATATCACTTATATCAGATGCATAAGGGGAAATAACTCTCATATGGAGCGGTCATATCGCTTCGGTCAAAATAGGACAAATCATGCGAAGGATATAACGAGCAATTTTGTAAAATAAATTTGTCATAATCTTTTACGGTTGCGAAGGAGATACGACAACAAGGAAAACAGTGTTTGGGGAGATAACTCCTACAAAGAAAAGTATTCGTTTACGCAGGGTAAATTTCAAAAGCGCATAAACTGTTCCATATCATATACAAAATATCTAAGCGACATATTGCGAAACAAATGTTTATCGCAAGAACAAAATTAGGCGGAAGAAAAAAAAATAATCAGAAGAAAAACAATAGGTCTTTCCACAGAAAAGTGGAAAGACCTAATAAAAGAAGCAAAAAACAATGAGATAATCACAATAGAATAAGCAAATTTAAAAAAACTTTTCAAAATCAATACCTTTCCTTCTCATATTTCAATTTCCCAAATACTGATATCTTGCATCACAGCAATGATGGTTTTGTGTTTATTTTATTTAAATTTTGTTTAACATTAAAGTGGGTCTCTGTATTGTTTATAACGAGGTGCAATAAATGAAACCTACTCGAATATATATATAGCCTTTGGTATTATAGTACAATTATAACATTAACACTTTAGATACGCTTGTCTGCATGTACTAGTAATTGATTTATGTTAATCAGGATTGTCCACACTCATAACTTAATGCGACTCTTTAGTTGTAAAACATCAGTTATTAACCTAAAGGAAAACTTTTTTCATAACTAAAAAATAAGTTCTTATACATATATCATAAATTGTTTCATATCTATTATAGATCTCATGGATAGAACAAGAAAAAATCCAAACGAGAGTGGCAAGGACAGTAGATCCAGAATGGCCTAATCTATGGTACTTGGTAAGTCATAGCTTTAATAACGATTGGTTGTTTATATTAACATTATTGCTGTGGGATGATCTATATGAAATACTGATAGTTAACATATTGAAATGTGCTAGAATCGAATGCAATCTGGCTTATATTTTTAAAAGCACCTGCCAAAACGTTGTTATTGGTTAAAACGTCATAAGATATGGTAATAAAGATAGTGACGTGTTTTTATTTTCTTTTTCGAGTGCGATGATTGAAATTAACCAATGTTCTTTAGGTTCTGAAAAAAGACATTTAAAGTCGAAGAGAAATTGACATTTGATTAAAAGAGATTGTAGTTACAGCAATTGGAACACATCCTTGGTCAACTTCAATGTTACCACTTGAAATCCCTTTGTTCAGTAACCGCATTGCAACATTAACATTTTATGAAGAAAACAAGGCGGGTGCCATATGTGGAGCAGGATCGTAACCTCCCGGAGCACCCAAGTTTTTTTTTCTATGTTGTGCTTTGTGTACTAGTGTTTGTCTGTTTGTCTGTTTGTCTTTTTTAGCCATGAGCCATGAGTTTGAATGTCCTTTTGGTAAATTACGCCTCACTTTTGTTTACTTCAAAAATATCACACGATAGTCTTGAGTTAATTATTTTAGGTTCTGAAGTTGTGTATCTTGTTAATTTCTTTATAGTTTTAAGTCTATTTTGTTCCTCTTGATCGCATTACTCTTGATATGACTCGGTTATATACATCTAGTTGTCTGTTTTTTGACTGTGTGGGTTATTTATTATCCTAGTATTTTATTCATTATTTGTTTACTGTTTTAGTCTATAAACTACAAACACGTTTTATGTTGGCGCCTTATTAAAATTTACTATCAACTACAATAGCAACTATTGATATTAGTGTCATATTAATTTGCATGTTTAATCGAATTTCTACTTAGTTGTGATTTATGTATGTCTATCATGTATGTGTACAGAATGTTGGCAGCTGGGTGTCATTAACCGATTAGTTTGTTCAGCGAATTGTTTCAGAACTTTAAAAAACAATTGGTTTATATAAAAAAGAAGATGTGGTATGATTTCCAATGAGACAACTATCCACAACAGACCAAAATGAAACAGACATTAACAACTATAAGTCACCGTAAGGCCTTCAACAATGAGCAAAGCCCATACCGCATAGTCAGCTATAAAAGGCCCCGATAAGCCAATGTGAAACAATTCAAACGAGAAAACTGAAGGCCTTATTTATGTAAAAAAATCCATTGATTGTA
This sequence comes from Mytilus edulis, assembly GCF_963676685.1. Lineage (NCBI taxonomy): Eukaryota > Metazoa > Mollusca > Bivalvia > Mytilida > Mytilidae > Mytilus > Mytilus edulis. The sequence goes on along the minus strand of NC_092355.1, from coordinate 77,280,980 downwards.
TTATCTAACTTTTGATTTTGCCGGGTTTAATGGACTTCCTCTTTTTATTTTGTTATATACATTGAGTTCGGTATTTTTGTTAATATTTCTTTCTATGAAATTTAAAGTAACAATACCAATTTTAGAATGATGATGTTTCTCCATCACTTAAAGTATCCGAAGCATGGAATGCTGGCTACTCCGGCAAAGGGGTGATCATTGCTGTGGTTGATGATGGACTTCAGACAGACCATCCAGATATCTCTCCAAACGTTGTATGTATTCTACAAAAACGAATTTTGTATGCTTTTTATACTTTTAGTTCAATCATTTTTTTTTTATTATTCCCTCGATAGCTTCGTTATTTTTGGGAAAATCATTTGTGACAGTTGTAAATATCTAGATTGTATTGTTTTAGAGATAATACTGAAAGAAATGTAAATGATTCATGTACTGATATAAAACGTAAAACCTCCATTAGTAGTCATAACATATTTATAAAGATGTAAACATGTAAATAGTTATAAGAAGATGTGGTGTGAGTGCCAATGAAACAACTCTCCATCCAAATAACAATTTATATAAGTAAAACATTATAGGTCAATGTACAGCTTCAACACGGAGCCTTGGCTAACACCGAACAAAAGCTATAAAGGGCCCCAAAATTACTAGTGTAAAACCATTCAAATGGGAAAACCAACGTTCTAATATATATATAAGCATTTACTGATTTTGATGTTTTAGGATGTAGAACATGGTATTAGTTTTCGTGATGGAGCCAAAGATCCCAAACCAAAGTCAGATAAAGACGGGTAAATAAGAAAATAACATAACATACATATTTACCAAATGCTTTTCAGGTTCAATCCACCATTTTCTACATAATAAAATGTTTGTCCTAAGTCAGTAATATGACAGTTGTTTTTCATTCGTTTGATGTATTTGAGCTTTCGATTTTGCCATTTGATTAGGGACTTCCCTTTTAAAATTTTCAACATTTTTGTGATTTAACTTTTTTTACCATTATTAAAACAAAAAATCAGAACCAACCAAAAAAAAAAAAAAAAACCCAACCAAACAGAAACCCTATACGATATGTAGAGTCCAACGTTCTGTCCGCTTGTTTCATTAGTTTTGCTCAAACGTTCAGCTTCGTTACACATTTAGCTTTTTTCCAACTTTAGCTTTTCATTTGGGACTTTTCACTTAATTTTATAGAAACATTTTCAGTTTTTTATTTACTGTTTTAAATCCTACTACATATGGTGAAGAGCCAAACATTGTTAACATACAGTTATTTCATGCATAAGTTAGAATATCAGAAATCCTGACCTCCAAGCAATATTTAAATTGGCAAATGATTTATCAAAAAGCAAAATCTAAATCTCAAACCCAAAACAACAACCGAATGAAATAGAAATGTCATATTTCTGACAAGATTGTTTTATTCTATTTAGTGCAATATTTTCTTCTTGTCCAATTATAGCGACGGTAGTGACAAACATCACACAAATATCTTCTTTCTGAACAATAAATGATATTTCATGATCAGTAAACATTAAAACAATTGAATCATATATAGTTAAGTTGAACGGGAGTGGACAAAATGATTCGAACCGAATGTACATCAATGAAAAATCCCGATACTGATTAGTTATGCTTACTTGACCATTTGACGAATTAATTTACTCTACATATCGACACATTGGTTTCTATGGAAACAATTAATTTGACGACCCTGTATGATTATCATATCATTACATTATCTCGATATTCAGATGCAGTTTAACGAGTTCGGAATGCATACAAAGTTTAATTAAAATAAGAACATCCCCATTACAACAAAAAAATATTTACCAATTGATAACATTAGATCTCTTTAACAATGATAATTTATAACGAATTTAAATTTTTCAAATATATTTATTTGTATAACTGATGACTCTATGTATGAAAATGTTTTGATATGTAACAGTTGATTTCAGCCACGGTACAAAAGTTACTGGATTAATTGCAGCCGTCAGGGACAACAATATATGTATTCCAGGCGTAGCCTATAATTCAACCATCGTAGGTGAGTCACATAAAATATTATATACACTTACAAATGTACCTTAAACAAATACAGTCTTAAATGAGAAATCAATATCTAACAACAAAATTAAAGCAGCATAAAACACACACACACATAACCAACCCATTAACAAACGTAACAAAATAGAAGAGGAAGATAGTCAAAGGACATTAAACATTAATACGATGAAGAGAAAAAAGCTATAAATAAAGCGAAGAAAATTCTGAAAGAATAACAATTTGCAATTAAATGGCCAAAGGACTTATATGTTTCAAGTGAGGCGCGCAATTTGTCTACATAAGACTCATACGTGAAGCTCACAATAGAAAAATTAAAAAGCATAGTTAAAAAGAGGCGAACCATATCAAAGGGCAAACTGTTAAAGCGAAAATAAACTGACGACGCATAAAAGATAAAAACAAAAACAAAAACAACAACAGTATATAAAACACACAATGAAAAAGTAAAAACTGTGCAACACTTACCCTATCAAAAATCGAAGGTACGAAGTTGAAAGGCATTCCGAATGGAATGTATTTCGTCTACTTTTTTTGTATCACTTTAAAATAATTTGTTTTACAGGAGTGCAGTTGCTTGGTACCAACGATAATATAAATAATACAGTAGATTCAGATGAGGCTACTGCTTTTAAGCATTATATATCAAATGTCGATATATATTCTAATAGCTGGGGACCCCACGATGGTAGTGGATTTGAAGGCCCTGGTTATTTAGCTAAGAAAGCGCTTCACGATGGAGTAACGACAGTACGTAAAACCAGTGTTTGTATAATCTCAAATCCTTTAAAGATTTATAAAAATAGTTAAAGACAAAAGAATAAAATTTAAATTGTGAAAAATACAATGAAACTGTCTAAAACAAGATTTGATTGTCGTTTTCGCTGAAATATCACCTTTGACAGAAATTTTCGGTTACTAAATACACATGTTTTAACAAATGCTTGCAGAAAGAGAACACAATAATTGCTTGAGACTTTTTTTCTTTAAAGCTACCATTTACCTTTCTATAATGCTATTCAAGCAGATTTTGTATGCAGTGCGTGTTTCTCAATTCGAAATTCATGCAATGGTGTCTGCCTACTTGGAAGCAGCTAAGTAAGTATAAAACTAACATAACTTTTTTGGCATACTCTCTTTGATTTGACGTTGCATGACATTTCAAAACCCAAAGGGAAAGATAGTTATAATAGTCTTTGATTGAATCAACATATGTAACTTTTTTTGTGTTTTTTTATGCGCACATATGTTTTATTTTTATTTCAGGGAAGAAACGGAAAGGGCGTCATTTACGTTATTTCAGCAGGTAACGGTGGATTGGATGATAATTGTAATGCTGATGGTTATGCGAACAGTATATACACAATAGCTATAACGAGTGTACAAATTGGAAAAAATGCATTTTACTCTGAAGTGTGTGCGCCTGCATTAGCAGCAACATATGGTGGCAGTTATATGGATAAATATTTGGTACGTGATTTGGCAGTGATGACATTTGTGTCTTTTTTCTTTTCCTTATAAATGTTGTTAACGAACACAAACAGAAAACAGAATGTTATAGGATATGGTGATGACATAACTCGTTGCAGAGAACTTTCAAAATACTGCTTTATTTTACATATTAAAATCCACAAAAAGTGAAATGAAACATTGATTTATTTTAAGGTTATAAAGTATTCATATAAATTCTAATTCTCTAGTAATAAACTTATTTTTAAAAGCGATATCTGTGATTTCCTGTATTACATAAAAGCTGTTATGTATTGGGTCTCTTCCATAGGTAGTATAGAAAATGGTTTTATCTATGATGTTATACAAAATCTTGATATGGTAATGAATTGTATATTTCAGACAACAACTACCATCAAGTCAGGTTGTACTAGCGCAGGTATTCAGGGAACTTCTTTTTCGGCACCTATTGCAACAGCAATTATTGCCATGACACTCGAAGCAAAGTAAGTTCTACACTTGAAGAAAAGTAAGTTCTACACTTGAAGAAAAGTAAGTTCTACACTTGAAGTAAAGTAAGTTCTACACTTGAAGTGAAGTAAGTTCTACACTTGAAGCAAAACAAATTCTACACTTGCAGAAAAGTAATTTATACACTTGAAGTAAAGTAAGTTCTACACTTGAAGCAAAGTAAGTTCGTTCTACACTTGAAGTAAAGTAAGTTCTACACTTGAAGCACAAATAGTTCTACACTTGCAGAAAAGTAAGTTCTACACTTGAAGTAAAGTAAGTTCTACACTTGAAGAAAAGTAAGTTCTACACTTGAAGTAAAGTAAGTTCTACACTTGAAGCAAAGTAAGTTCTACACTTGAAGAAAAGTAAGTTCTACACTTGAAGCAAAGTAAGTTCTACACTTGAAGAAAAGTAAGTTCTACACTTGAAGCAAAGTAAGTTCTACACTTGAAGCAAAGTAAGTTCTATACTTGAAGAAAAGTAAGTTCTACACTTGAAGCAAAGTAAGTTCTACACTTGAAGAAAAGTAAGTTCTACACTTGAAGAAAAGTAAGTTCTACACTTGAAGAAAAGTATTGAAGTAAAGTAAGTTCTACACTTGAAGTAAAGTAAGTTCTACACTTGAAGAAAAGTAAGTTCTACACTTGAAGCAAAGTAATTTCTACACTTGAAGTAAAGTAAGTTCTACACTTGAAGAAAAGTAAGTTCTACACTTGAAGCAAAGTAAGTTCTACACTTGAAGAAGAGTAAGTTCTACACTTGAAGTAAAGTAAGTTCTACACTTGAAGTAAAGTAAGTTCTACACTTGAAGAAAAGTAAGTTCTACACTTGAAGCAAAGTAAGTTCTACACTTGAAAGAAAGTAAGTTCCAAACTTGAAGGAAAGTAAGTTCCAAACTTGAAGTAAAGTAAGTTCCAAACTTGAAGCAAAGTAATTTCATCACTTCCATTATCGAAAATAAGCTCAATAGAATTGTTGATTATTATTATCAAAAAGAAGAGAGGCGAAAGATACCTGAAGAACTTTCAAACTCGTAGATTGGAAATATGCAGACAAACAAAGGTACACAAGAAACAACATATAAAACTAAAGACTAAGCACCATGACACCTACCAAAAACTGGGTTGATCACAGGTGTTCCGGAAGGGTAAGAAGAAGATAAGCAGATCATGCTCCACATGTTGCACTCGTCGTGTTGCTCATGTTTTTATGAATAAGGTAAATAGTCTTATTCTGTAATATCTTCCCCTTCGTCATTTCAAAGTAGTTACCATAGTAAATTAAATGAAAATTACACAAAGACTAGTTATATCGAATAGCCATTTAATATATTGAACACCTTTATTTAACAGCTTATTTAAATCTATAAACATTTCTTTCTAATCATTATGTCTGAAAAATCAACAGAAGATACCTAAAGAATTTCAAATAAAAAGATAAATCAACGCCATGACAAATAAAACCAACTAAAAACGACGAGAAGACAATATCAAAGAAAACTAAAAATTGATTAACAAGTTTTCATCATTAATTGATTGATTGTTGGTTGCTTAACGTCCAGTGGCAAATATTTCATGCATATTCAGGACGAGATCAAGTTCACAATAAATACAATAGGTAGGTTGTTGTAATAGAGGCCATCTAGAATGATGGTCGGGGAAATTTGGACTGCCACTGGAAAATGAGGGTATATTGGATAGGGACATTGCAACAGGCCACCTACGGACCCCTCAAAGAGTTGTTGCAAGGGTTCTTAACGTGCAAAGAGCGTGGCACTCTCTTTACACGAGGCATCGGATTTAACGTCCCCTTCTGACGGACGTGACTGCGAACTTGATACATCCCGCACAGCCAAACGGACGCCCCACTTCAGCAAGCGTTTTACTGCCGGTCGAGAGAAGACCAAGTGACCATATTTCTATACCCCAGTCACCCTTGGGGTGTTCATCATTAATAAATTTCTTACTAATGTTAGTTTCTCCTTCTTACTCTTTTAGTACTACAGGGTTTGTTCTGTTTTTTATAATTTGCCCGATTTTTTCGTATTTGTTTGTTAACTGTGGCATGTTTTCCTTTTTTCTTCTTTCACGATTTGATGTGGCATGTGTTGTAAATTTTCAATATGTATGTATTGCCCCAAGTACAATCATTGTTTGTCCTTGTTCGATTGCATGAAGCGACATGTGCAAAGTTAATTAAATTGAACATAAATAAGTGTGTGTTTGTTTTGTGTATACTAAGTCAATTTTTCAAAACTTAAGAAAAACAGAAATTGAATTTGCAGTCCAAATCTGACATGGAGAGATATCCAACATCTAGTTGTGCTGACTTCAAATAGAAACAACTTCATTGATACATTTTCAGATTGGTCATTAAATGGAGCTAATCAAGAATGTAAGTGCAATAACTATTTATATATCTATAAGGAGCTATTTTATTTCAGAACGACAGGGCTGGTTTTTAGTTAATATACTAGATTACTTCCAAAATGATTTGCAATGTTCATGTATCGAAACAATTGCTTTGTTTCTTGCTTCAAACAATTACAATGAAATTTTTATTTGATTAAGCATTACATGGTTTTAGCTTGTAAACTGATTTTGTCTTCTTTCAATCGATTTATTATTTAAGGTACTAGTTTGTTTCACTTGAGGTTTAGCGCTATAAAACCAGGTTCAATCCACCATTTTCTACATTTGAAAATGCCTGTACCAAGTCAGGAATATGACAGTTGTTGTCTATTCGTTTAATGTGTTTTATCATTTGATTTTTCCATTTGTTGAGGGATTTTCCGTTTTGAGTTTTTAATCCTCAGAGTTCAGTATTTTTGTGATTTCACTTTTAAATTTGGTTTATATTTGTAGGATTTAGTAGGACAACTCGGTTGTTAGTATCAGACAGATTGAGATCTCACAAACATGTTTAACCCCGCCGCATTTTTGCGCCTGTCCCAAGTCAGGAGCCTCTGGCCTTTGTTAGTCTTGTATTATTTCAATTTTAGTTTCTTGTGTACAATTTGGAAATTAGTATGGCGTTCATTATCACTGAACTAGTATATATTTGTTTAGGGGCCAGCTGAAGGACGCCTCCGGGTGCGGGAATTTCTCGCTACATTGAAGACCTGTTGGTGACCTTCTGCTGTTGATTTTTTCTATGGTCGGGTTGTTGTCTCTTTGGCACATTTCCCATATCCATTCTCAATTTTATGAAACATAAGAATATCAATTGCGGTGTCATCAAAAAGTTTTATACGTAATATTATACAATTTATGACTCTTCATCAGGTTGATTCAATGATTTATCAACCCCAGAGATATAACATTCACCGAGGGCAACGACTGAGTGTGAATGTCATATATCTTGCGTTGATAAATTACTCTATCAACTGAAATCAAAAGTAAACAGTTGTTTTATTATATATTTTTTTCCAGTATATATGCCTAAGATACTTTTAAAACTTCTCTCTGTTTTTATATCAAATATATCATATGCTTTCGCAGTTGCTTAGTAAAAATATTCAGTACAGTAAACCATTTTGTAAACTAAAACCAAAATCACAAAAAAAAAAGAAGAAAAGAGAAAGAAAAAAATCCACCGAAAACAAGAAGACAAAGGAAAAAAGGGGATTTTCTTGACGTCCCGAATGTACGTCGACGTTGCCTTGGAATATCTATACTTAGGTACACGGTTGCTGTCCCAACTCTTATATTGACCTCTTTGATTTTTGGCGTGGTGAATATAACGTTTGATCAATGAGGATATCCTATGTTATTAGCAAATGAGAAAACAGAAAATGTTTAATCATATGATAAAAAGTGTTTATATGATAAGACTACGACAATAACATTTAAACAATAACAAATATACAATGTGCGCGTTCCAATAATTTGTAGTTTCAGAATCTAAAGAATCATGGGTAATTTCATTCTTCGTACCCCAAAATGAAAATAACGTTACGTCATTGGTTAAATTTCCATTGTTTATGACATTTTTAACCAATCACGACGTTTTGGTGTACAATTTTGAAAATATTACCCAGGATGCATTAGATTCTGAAACGACGAATTTGTAGGTGCCAGTACATTTCAAAATTCGTTCGAAAGACCACAACAATAATAAGAAACTAAATAATGTGTTTAAAATTATGGATGAACAAGTTGTGCTATCTTTTTGTTTTGTTTATAAAAACTAGGCCCGACAAAATCTACATTTGAAATCGAGCAACTAATGGTGATAAAATTATTCTTTTATAGGAATACATTTGTTTTATCTATTAAAGACACACATACTATAACTCTATTCATTCAAATATACCTAAATGCGTGAATGTGTTGTTATATGACTATATCAATGTTTACAGTCCTGTGCGTGTACATTTATTGTGTCCGATATTGCACTTTAAAATTTTGAAGGTAAAAAAAAGGGTGCTATGTAAAAAAAAAAAATCATAAATAAAAACATGTATTTCACTTAAAGTCCGTTTGCAAATGTAAGTTTTGTCGTGCTTAGTTTCAAGTTTCATATACATGCACACGAAATTTTGAAGATAGTTAATAATTCCGCATCTTGCATATCAATAATCTAAAACTAAATTTTAAACACCTTGATAAATGTCCCCCTTTTTATGTTGTATTCTTTTATAATTATTATTATTAGTCAGCCAGGTTCTAGGCTTTGGTCTTATGAATGCTGAGACTATGGTATCTGTCGGTTCAAAATGGAAATCAGTCCCACAACATCAGACTTGTGCATCAAGGACCAAATTCTCACATATGTAAGTCTTTCCTGTGGGGCAGAATTGTTCGTATTCTCAATAAATATGTTAATTGTGGAATGATATTCCCTTTTTTCTCTGTAAAATTTGCCTTCTTGTATAACAAAAAATGCATATAAAAGTTTAAGTCTGGCTTTATGGATGATAAATGCACAAAAAGGTCCGCTTACCGTGTCTTTGAATTCGACCCCGATCCGTATGGGTTTTATGTTATTCCGGTAAATTTGTTTTGACCTTGCTTTTTATATTTGATTCATAAACATCTGTTTGCCTAAATAATTATCTATATGTATTATTTAAGTATAAACAAACAGTTGTTGAAGCTATCTTATGAACTGAAAGAATACCAAATCCATTTGGCACGTTACCAAACCGTTGATTGTACCATACATGCCAAATAGACAATAGTTGGCATATAAAATGCATTTCGAAACGTTGAATAACCGTAATTAAACATGTTACAAGAAGCAGAATATATCGAAGGGGCACACTAACTCGTCGAGAAACAAATAAATGTTAGTCGGTAGTTTATTCAGAAAAAAATATTTTCCATATTGTGACAGGGCGATGATTTCAGTTCGTGTTGTCGCCTTGCGCACTGATCATTTGAGTTCTGAGTAAGGCTCTATTCAAATCATTTTAATGAGTGTTTTCAGATAGATACTTTGTATGATTTTGTTATGTATTTCATGCTTCGTACCGATCTGGGTTCTAGCATTTAATTCTTTTTCTGCTAATACCTACGATTTGTTTATTTGTGTAGTCTTTTATACCACTGTACAAGGTTTTGGCAACGATTGAACGCTCACAAACATGTTTAACCCCACCATAAACAATTTTGATGTAACGGACATTTTGATCTTACCAGCTATGCTATTGAAAGACTGATATATAGATAGATACCATTTCGGATTGTCAGACTCTACTTAACAGTACTAAATGGACAGTATGTAAGTGCTGAAAAGCACCGATTTTCCCACTAATCCTGTATATTGCGCTAAACACTGACTGTGCCAAAATGATTTATCGTTTTCACTTTTCGGATGATTTTAAGATCAAATGGGAATTATAACACATCTCCTTTTTTAATTTAGAAAATAATCCTGTAAATCCTTAAATCCTTAAATCAATCTTCTTATATCTACATAGAAATTTAAAAGTAAATGATACAATATGATAAATCAATCAATGTGAACAATATTGTTTATTTAAGGAGCACAACATCTACAAAATCGGATTTCATTGATATATCCGGTCTGCTATGTTCAACAATAAATTATTTGGAACATGTTGAGGTCATTTTAACATTTTCGTATACAAGATATAGAGGTGGTACTCAATTGTACTTAATTTCACCTGCTGGTACAAAGAGCAACCTGTTACATCACAGAAAGGAAGATGCAGAGGATAATCCGTCTGCTGGGAGTCTAACTTGGACTTTTATGTCAGTTCATTTTTGGGGAGAAACTCCAATCGGAAATTGGACCTTACAGATGAGTTCAACAATCAATTCGGTTAAAGGTAAAACTTTATATCAAAGACATAAAATTTCTCGTATCCAAGGCGTCACATTGTATTGTATGAAAACTCCGTAAAAAATGAATACGACAGATATATTTAAGGAATGACTGTAATTTTTTTCTGTCTATGCTTAGTGGGTAACCTTAAAGTGTGCACAGTTTTTTTTTTAAATGTTGTTTTTTTCGAAAATAAAGAACCACTATTACAGTCATCCCTTGAAACATGTGAAATGTAACTCTAAATAAATAACATTTTTAGCCGGGGAAAATAGTGAAAAAATGTTGATGACGTCACAATCACATGACAAAATTATGTCTATGAGCTGATATACAAACCATTGTCAGCCAATCAGAAGACGCGTTAAATCAAACATTATGAATACATAGTATCGGCTATTGAAATTCTTTTTGATTAAGTCTACATTGAACTTTGCTACCTAAAGGTATGTTGAATGTAAAAAAATGTTACAGTTAGTTTGATACTGATTAGTGTAACATGTATAATGTTGGTTAAAAATGCGTCATAAATTATTGTATACATGATTGCATACAAATATAGATGAGATGGAATCGATGTGTTTCAATATAGTTCACAAATGACAGGAAGCCAACAAGACAAACAAATATGGAGTCAATAAATGGTCTACATATATGGAGACGTGACTTTATCATACGGCAATTTCTAAACCCTCTTTATTCTAGACAAAAGAATACAAAAGAAGTCATCTTATGACATAAATTTAAGACGCACTAACAAAAACGTCGAAATACAAAAAAATAAAATAAAAAATAATACAAAATTGAAAAGGAGTTTCCAATTGTATATACTTGATTCGATCTATTAAATGAAATATCAGAATAAAAATATTCGATTTGGTATAATTTTGATACATCAACTGAAATAAGTATTGATAACTTTTTGCTCATGATAGTTTTCAAACTGCTTCTTATTTTATTTTAAATCATCTGTGTTGGCAGATGTTAACTTTTAGTTGAAATATTCGATAAAGATTACGAAAAAAGGACACCTTAGTTAAGAAAATCAGAAACATTATACCGAAAAATAAGAAGGAAAGAAAAATCGAGAATTTGCATTGCATTATAAATGGAAGTTTCGCGGTGAATATAACGTTTTATCAAAGAAGACCTTATCTATATTAAATGCTTCTAGCCATCAAGAAAGATAATATTTTAAGTCATAAAATAAAATAATAGTTAACAAAGGTACCAGGATTATAATTTAGTACGCCAGGCGCGCGTTTCATCTACATAAGACTCAGCAGTGACGCTCATATCAAAATATTTATAAAGCCAAACAAGTACAAAGTTGAACATGTTGAAGAGCATTGAGGATCCAAAATTCCCAAAAGTTGTGCAAAATACGGGTACAATAAAATATCAGGTTACGGTTTGTTTTTTTACGATATTTGTCTGTATAGGTCATTATAATGACGTTCTGTATATTTTCAGTAAGATTAGATAGGTGGTCCCTGAGGTTTTATGGTACTACAACAGATCCATGGCAGAGTAAGTTGTATTGCAACAGAGCCTTATATACAAAATAAAATCAATAATCTTGTTAGAATTATCATTCAATTTGTGTTGATATTACTTACAGAATATTGAGATATTTCAACCGAAGTCTTTTGTGAACACGTCATTCATTGTCTCTACTATTTGTTTCAGAATATTCTCTTTCAAAAGTAACTTTAACAATATTCAATATGGTTGATCCTTAATATCAATTTTATTTTATTCCAATAACAAACAGTAATATAAGCAGAACCAAAAGTTATAATTCGGTTTATTGTTTGACATCAAAAATGTTAAAACGACAAATCAGTACATCGACTTTGAAAAGTTTTGTCTGCACCTCAATTACGGTGGTCGTTTTTACACGTGTAATGTTGTCATTTTAATGTTATAATTAACACTGTAATTAAAGCGGGAGGTTTGGCATGCCACAAAACCAGGTTCAACCCACTATTTTTTTCATCAAATGCCCTGTACCAAGTCAGAAAAATGGCCATTGCTACATTATAGTTCGTTTCTGTGTGTGTTTCGTTTCAGTGTAGTGTGTCTCTGTTGTGTCGTATTTCTCTTATATTTGATACGTTACCCTCAGGTTTAGTTTGTAACCTGGATTTGTTTTTTCTCTATCGATTTATGAATTTTGAACAGCGGTATACTACTGTTGCCTTTATTTGTCTTTACACGTTTAAGTATTTTGCCTTTCACTCCGAAAACGATAAAAGATGGATAGAAAGTATTAGGAACTAAATGATTAGCATGACATTACATGATTGAAATTTAGGCAAACTACAAATATGAATTATCATTGGAATAATAAGAATATCATTTTTTTAGTGGTAATGCGTTATGTATTTCCTGTGAACTTTGATAGATAGATCATGTAGAAAGACACATAACAAAAGTAATTGGGGAGGTAAAGGCTTTGTAGATATTTGCATCTTTTGATAGAACATAGCGTTTACTATTGTCAAACTATCAAGCGTCTCGTTTACATACGTATCATTGAAAAATTTGATATTTTACTAACTTGTAATGTAAATTACATTTTTTCTTTTGATGTTTTAATGAAACAATATGCTAAAGAAGTGTGTTGAGAGAAAACCATGGTATATTATCTGCATTTAGATGTTGTACCATACCTTGATAATTTAGTTTCATGCTTGTATCACCATTTGCATGATTTGTGTGGTAAGCTGCTTAACTAATTATATTTGCAGCTCAACTAAAGTCCAAAGGAAAGAAGACGGAGCTTAGCTATTTTACAACATATTCATTTTCATGTTATTCCATGGCTAAAGCTCCACCCATTTTTTAAAGATATCCGCCTCTGAACTATGCTTACCCTTCCGGAGCACCCGATTTCGTGGAGTTCGTGTTGTTTCTTAATCTTTTATTTATATCTGTTGATGTAAATGTCCTTTGGTCTTTGTTTATTCCTTGGTTTTGATTGTTATTGTCTATATACAAAGCTGAAAAACGTAAAGGGTCACCAACACTTACTTTTTTTTCATTTTATAACGAAAGCAATAAAATTGAGAAAGGAAATGGGGAATGTGTCAAAGAGACAACAACCCGACCATGGAGCAGACAACAGCAGATGGTCACCAACAGGTCTTCAATGCAACGAGAAATTCCCGCACCCGGAGGCGTCCTTCAGCTGGCCCCTAAACAATTATATATTTACTAGTTTAGTGATAATGAACGCCATACAAAACTCCAAATTGTACATTTTTACTCGTAAATATGTTAACTCGTCAGAACCATGGTATATAAAGTACTTATGCAATGAATTTGTCAAGAACTTTTATCATTATATCAATGGAAGAATGCAGAAAAAAAAAATCAATGTTTTGTTGAAATTTTTTGAAATAAAATCGTAAAAAAACTTTATATATAACTATCTATAAAAGAAATTAATTATCATAAAACAAATGCAATGAAGTCATATTTTATTGTGTTTAAAATGTCAACAAAAATATGCTTGCTTTATATTCTTGGTAATTTTAGCTGCTATCTACAGAGTGGTTCTTGTAGTTGAGACATCAGCTTATCAATCTTCAGACATAACCACTTTAAACAATCCATCATCCGAAGAATTCAAAGATGTTAAAACAGGAGTAAGTGAGCTATAACAATACGTTCAAATGTCTATCACTATTCATTATTTTAATGCAGCTGACATAACTAGCTGAGGGAGCTAATGCATTTATTTACGTTATTGACGTTCAAAAAGGAAATGAAAAGCTAAACAAAAAAAGTAACATTTTCGTGTATTTATTGATACAACCCACTCAACAGCCAGAATGTGCATGCTTTAGACAAAGAGAATGTATAGTATCCCAGAGCGTTTTGTGTCCAGAAAAATTGTCTACACAACAAACATGCATTGTTGCGTGTACATGAATCCTGGTATAATAATCTGAATACCCTTGTCAAACATTTCCTGGTCTATTTCATTGTTGAGGTACGGGAAACAATGTACAATCTAATTGAAATGATTGTATATACATCATGTACATTGTTGTGTCCATAAATGTAGAAAAATTAACTCGCTACAAACAAGCAATTAGGCTTTTGAATTTTGTTATCTGCGCCTGTTCAAAGTCGTACATTACATTTCTCTGCTTCTAACATTGACGCTTTCATGTGCATCTTTTTGATATTAAAATTCGCCTCACATAAAAGTACGTTGGCCGTTTGCATGATACACATTTTCACATTTGTCTAAATTTTGATTTACTTCAAGTGACTGCAACACAAGAAGTGTGTTCCGGGGACTATTCAACTTTGTAAGACCCCAATCGATAGAATTTAATGTGACATTTATTTCTCGTGGTCAATCAAATGTCCGTATGGGCTATTGGTTTCTGACATTTAAGTTTAGTTCTTTTACTTTCTCTTCTCCTTTCTTACATTTACAGCTTCAAAGGTTTTGGTCCACCAACACTGGAACAAGTTTTTATAGTCTAGCTATAAATAAATTAACACCAGCAGAGTAAGTTACCATATAGCCTGTAATAAAGATATGTATCGCAATTATCACTTTTTATAAGAATCTGTTTCATTAGCAATTACAGTGTTTGTCCTTTAATTAGTTTTCTGTCTGTAAATTATAAAGAATCTTAGGTCTTGACTGCATACAGCCGTCTGTCCGTAGGTATGTATGTCAGTCTTAAAAAAGATTTCAGTAATTTTTCTGTAATGTTTTTTCACATGATTATATATTTGGTTTAAATTCATGTATTGATATACAATAGCCTCAATAGTATTATCCTTAACATATATAAAAATATAGCAAAGGTACATTTTAGAAAAAAATATAGTTTTGATTTGGTATACGATTCGTTGTGTTTTAAATTCATTCGTCTTGGATCACAAATATCTGAAGAATCTAAAGATTTGTGCTTTTAAAAATGTATAGCAATACAATATCATGTGAAAAAAGTTAAATCCTAAAAATAGTAAACTAAAGGAAAATTCAAAACGGAAAGTCCCTAATCAAATGATAAAACGCATCAAACGAATGGACAACAACTGTATTGGACCTGGATTTGTTATAGCACTAAATCACTTATACGACAGTCGCATCAATTTCTATTATATTGACAATGATGCGTGAACAAAATTTTACAAATAAGGGTACAAAAACAACACGGACCCCAACAAACCTAGGGGTGATCTCTGGTGCTCAGGGAGGGGAAACAGTCATTAGCCAGCACACGTTATGTTCGCTATAAATATAATCTGACACAACTTTGTTTGTCCACTCGCAAGTAATTTGTGTCAAATAATGTACCTTTATACAGACCTGCATGTGTTTATATAAGGTTTACATATCTGTACCAAGTCAGGAATATGACAAGTGTTTTCAAATAGTTTGAGGTTTTTGTGTTTTTGATTTTGCCATTTGATAAATGTCATTTTGTTTGTGAATTTTACCTTGAGTGTGGTATTTTTGTTAATTTAAATTTACATTAGATAAAACGATTAAGGTGATTTCCTGATTTTAACATATCAAATTGATTTATTATGACTCTTTATCTTTTTAAGGAAAGGTTCTATAATTGTTGATCAGAAAGTCTACACAAACGAAAATAGTGTTGGATCATTGATAAAAGCTTGCTACGACTTAGTGAATAATGCAGAATCGTTAAGATTTGGACGTATTTCATCCTTAAAAGTATCAGTTGCTAATATTACAAACTATGAATTACCTAACAATACAGGTAAAACTTCTAAACTGGTAATGAAATAATTGATATTTACACAGAATGTCTTACAACTTAGCTATGTTAGAAAGCTATTGCTTAAAGCAACATATACATTAGCGTTTTTCATGAATACCATTTTTAGACATCTATATGTTAAATGAAATATAAAATATAAAGAAATATGACACAAAACTATTTTAAAACATATTTTTTTTTAGTGACGGGTAGTTAAAACCATATTCCATAAAAAAAATTAAAGTCTAATATAGTATTGGTTGTCTTCTGGTAGCACCCTACCTCCAATGCAGTTGGCTTTTTGTTTTAAACCTCTACAGCGTGTGATTTGGATTTAGTACGTGTCTAAATGAAAGTATTTTTATTTTCATCAACATCTAATTATTCTGAACATTTTTAAAATACAATACAGTGTATTAATCTAAAATACAAACATTTGTAGAATTATCGTTTATTCATCTTTTCAGTGGAAATAACAAACCAGACACAGAAAAACGAACTGTGTTCCATCTATACTACATTTTCAACATGCAGTTCTAAACTTAAATGTAAAGTTTTTGAGGGCAAACCATCGTGTGTCTCCAAGTAAGTATGTAGTTGTAGAACTGAATAATGAATCTTTGATATGTTAACAATCATCAGGTCATTTACTGCCCTTCTGCTATATTATTTATACGAAATTGGCAAATTCAGGGAATATCCGGACTCAGTTAATATATAAGCAAAAGAAAACAAATGTTTATTGATATTCGTAGTCAAGTGTAATGTGAATTTTCCTTTAGTCTAATATTGTGCAAAACATGGATCACTTCCTTGTTATTGCAGTATTATTTAATGATAGATTATATAATTTATAGTTTAATCTGTAACAGATTTTGTTTTATATTCTTGTTATTGTCAAAGTCAATTTTCATAATAATTAACTAGTACTGTTGCACGCTTCTAAACATTCAACCAACATCTTTTACAATGCAATCAAAAACCTAATGAAATTACTAATCACAATAATACATTTCTTATACGTGTCCACTTATTTGTATTGTTTTCTCAAACAAATAGAGGGAATCATTTTTTCTGCAGGTCATCCTCTTCAACAGGTATGTATAAGTTCTACATTTATCTTAGTAGAGAATTCATTAGTTTTCCAACCATCATAAACAAGGTGTAAACAATGGAGAACAAATACCAAGGGACCATTCAAACATTCAACCAAAGACAGACAAGACCGTGGACATAGATCAATACGACGATCGGACAAACATCAATAACGAATAAGTACTTATGAAACAAAAGACTAAGCAGCATGAACCCCAATAAAACAAGGATAAAAGGAATAAAACGCTCTTCCCGTTTCATATGAATAACCCGTCATGTTAGTTAAGAAGATCTGGCTTGAACTCCTCTCCTTAAAGGTGCATTCGACTGGGATCTAAAGATCTAAGGGAAAACCAATAATAATCAACTTTTACACAAGTCAAGTTTTAAAATTCTGCACATATATCTTAAAGTTTGTTTTGAACATTCATATAAATAAGTGCTTTTCTCAATATTTAAACATATGATATATCTTTGTTGGAAACAACTTTTTGCTCTTTGACTATTTACTAGACATAAAAAAATATCCAACGGAATAGTTGCATGTTAAACTTCAAAATACTGATGAATTCAGTCTAGGATTATGCCAGGCGATGGGCTATACTCTTTCCGAATGGATTAAGGCTGTGAGGTCGTTAATACAAAACCGAATTAAGAAACTTAATTGGATCTATCAATACCCACGCTACGTCAATTTTTAAAGACCCAAATGTTGCAAAACACTTGCCCTATCTCCGTGACAAATATGTTGTTGTCCCCGCAGATAAAGCACAGAACAATATCGTTTGTTTGTAAAAATAGCATTACATAAACTGCTTTATAAATTAATTAGGCATTGACAATTCGCTTGGAAACTCAACATATACCCTCATGACACTTACCAAAGAGGAAATGCTAGATAATCATAGGTCTGTTTTATGTTCCTTTGGAATTTCAACCAAAGATGAAGAACTGGATCTTCCATCACTGTATTGGATACCTAAACTACATAAGTGTCCTTATTGATAGGTCTATCAAGTGCTTCCCAAAACCTCTTTCTAAATTATTAACATCTATTTTATCAGTAATCAAAGCCGGGCTCCAAAGTTATTGTGAAACTGACTTTCCTAGATGTGGATACTCAAAAAATTCAAAGATCTTTTAGAGTACATACAATCAAAGACTCTCTCATCTTGCAATAGTATTAAAACATTTGACTTTTCTACACGTTACACAGGTATTACCCATTCCAAACTAAAAGACAAAATAAAAGAGTTGGTAATACTTTGTTTCATAAAAAAGAATGGCGAACGTAGATACTACAAGTATCTTGTCTTTTGGAGGGGAGGGATACATCCTACTTTGTAAAGGATCACTCTGATTTAAACAAAAAATTCTCTGAAACTGACATTATCAAGATGCTTGATTTCTTGATTGACAACATATTTGTTACGTTTGGAGGATGTGTTTTTCAGCTGACTGTTGGAATTTCAATGAGAACCAATTGTGCCCCTCTTCTGACCGACTTGTTTCGTTATCATTATGAGGCTGACTTCATACAAGAAATTCTTAAAAATAAGAAGTAAGAAATATATTGTAACGTTACGTTCCGCTATATAGATAATGTTTTCTCGTTAGATAATACAAAATTTGGTGACTATGTAGAACTAATCTACATGTATCCCATCAAACTGGAGATAAAGGAAAATACAGATACAGCTAATTCTGTCTCATATCTTGACTTACATCTAAAAATTGACAATGAGAGTTGGTTGAAAAGAAAACTTTATGACAAAAGAGATGATTTCAGCATCCCTATTGTGAACTTTCAATTTCTATGTAGCAACATTCCAGTAGCCCAGCATACAGAGTATATATCGCCCAATTGATACGATATTTCCTATCATGATTTACTCGATAGAGGATTGCCACTAGCAAGGAAGCTACCAAACAAAGAGTTCCAAATGAGGAATTTGAAATCATCCCTTCGTAAATTTTACAGAGGCCATCACGAGTTGGTTGACCGTTATGTAATAACCGTTTCACAGATGATATCAGATTTTTTCATTATGTCGTAACTACGTACAATACCTCTTTCCCTTTTCCCGAATGTGACCTACCGAATAATACTATATACCGGAGTTGTAATAACATAAGCAACACGACGGGTGCAACATGTGGAGCAAGATCTGCTACCCTACCGGAGAATCTGAGATCACATTAAGTTTTTCGTGGTTAGGGTTCGTGTTGCTTAGTCTTTAGTTTTCTATGTTGTGTCTTCAGTACTATTATTTGTCTGTTTGTCTTTTTATCATTTAGCCATGGCGTTGTCAGTTTATTTTCTATCTATGAGTTTGACTCTCCCTCTTTTATGTCTTGTTCAACATGTTCTAATGGTTTGTATGTACTTAATGATTACGGTAGCACCATATATCAGTGTCAGGTTTATTGCATAACATAATTAATTATTTTAGTTAATAAAGGTGCTATTATTGGAGGGGTGCTCGGTGGTATCGCTACTACAATAGCATTGGCGGGTGCATTATATCTACATTGGAAACAAAGACGGCAATAGTTAAACCAAGGTAAAAAAAATATTGATAGTGTATAGCTAGGGAACTACTGATATTTTATTTCTAATAAGTCTTAAAAAATTGATTGCACGTTTCTTAATACAAAAGTACATCTGTTTGATCATTTCAATGGTTTAGTCATATGAGAGTTTGTCATCATTAACTACTTTTCAATCCATACATTTAATGAAAAGTAAAATCACTTAAATAATCAAAAGACAAAACACACCAAACGAATGGACAACAACTGTCATATTCCTGACTTGGTACAGGCATTTTCTTTTGTAGAAAAATGTAGATTGAACCTGGTTTTACAGCGCTAAACCTCTCACTTGTATGCCAGTCGTATAAAATTCAATTATATTGACAACGATGCGTAAAAAAACAGACATGATAGGTAAAATTGTCAAAATAGGGATACAGCCAGCAATACCGTGTCACAATATCAATCTGATCAAAACAAACGAATAAATAACATAGATGGATAAAACGGGATATATAAAAAAAAAAAAAAACCACATGCATTACTTCTTATACATGTATTTAAAATCAACCCAAATTACTGCATCGCGAGGTTCCGCGTGTTTGATGTTGGATTAAAGTTGTCAAATTTACAACTGACAGTGGCAATTCTTCTAATACAGTTGAATTACTCTTTTTCCCAATACAATGCTTCTTATATAAACAAAATCAAATATTCCTATTATTAACTATGCGTTAGCAACCAGATTGCCAATGACTTCAAACGTCAACACTGGAACTAATGACACAATGCATTGTTTAAAGCAATGATTCAATACATAGCATATGGCATTAACCTACACTTCTACAGTCTGTGCAATACCTTCATTATATAATAATTAACTAATTCCCGAAAGCCATAAATGAATTGTAAAAACATCCATTAAACATATTAAATATGTGACAATGATTGATATATTTTTTTTTATAATTGAAACAGGTTATGTTTTATTGTAGTTCAAATAATATATAGTGAAAATGAAGAAACACGATTTTAACAAATAGATATTTACAATGTAATTTAATCTTAATCGAATCAATGATTTTCAAAACATGTATCTATACCACACTGATAACATTTGGAGCATAAAACATAATAACAATCATCCAAAAAATATAAGAATTTTGCGATCGATTTATATTTTAGAAAAATGAAATATGTTAATACACAATGACGAATTTTTTGAGTGGATTTGTTAAAATTAGTTGTTAGTTTGTTGGTTTTTTTGTTGGTTTTCTTATTTGTATTGTTTGACATGTTGTTGAATGTCAGGAGCTCTTTATAGCTTGCTATGCGGTAAATATGTGCTAATTATTGAAGGCCTATGACCACCTATAATTATTAATATTTACGTCATTGTCACCACATCTTATATGATAATGATGTTTAAATAAATTTTGAATATATTTTTCTCTCATTCTAATCAATTTAACATATCATAATTTTGAAAGGTGATAGATATTTACTAGATAGTATGTTGTTTAAACCTGAGATCCTGATTTCGGTAAAAATTATGAAATAGAAATGTGTCGAATTAGAATAGCCAAAAACTACCTTAATATATACGTCTAGATCATTATTTTTTCCTTTGTCATAAATTTACACTCGTGAAAGTTGAAATCAAAATTCCATCAATCTTATTTTCTATTTCGCATTCGTCATTAGTACAATGTATAGACTATTTTATAAAGATCTGTTTTGACTTTTTTATATTTAAGTGTATTATCATTATCACGTATACCACGTCTATTTTTATACATAATAATATATGTTATATGTGCTATAAGATTGCTAGCCATAAGATAGTTTGTATTTGTCGTGTGTCTGAGTTTGATAAAAGTTATTTTGTGTTGTTGTTTTCAACATTATAATGGTTATTGGTTATGTGTACTTTTGACTTTTCTTCAATCCTTTTTGATTTTGATCAATTATATTTTAGCCGCGCTTTTTATATTGGGATAGAGAAGTAGCGCCACTGAATAGCATGCGAATAAAAACATTCTTATTCATCTATGACTGTTGTTAGTCAAGATGACTACCGAACTTGTAAATTATGATTTGTATTTGATATTTTTGATTTGTAAATACATACTTACCTAATATTTCGATATATTCGTAGCATACATTGTTATATTTGTAAGTTTTTTTTAACGATTTAACATTTCAATATTTTTAGATTGATGTATTAAATGTGTATTTACTTATGTGTTTACATATTTGAATAAAATTGAGAATGGAAATGGGGAATGTGTCAAAGAGACAACAACCCGACCATGGAAAAAACAACAGCAGTAGGTCACCAACAGGTCTTCAATGTAGCGAGAAATTCCCGCACCCGGAGGCGTCCTTCAGCTGGCCTCTAAACAAATATATACTAGTTCAGTGATAATGACCGCCATACTAATTTCCAAATTGTACACAATAAACTGAAATTAGAATAAAACAAGACTAACAAAGGCAAGAGGCTCCTGACTTGGGACAATCGCAAAAATGCAGCGGGGTTAAACATGTTTGTGAGATCTCAACCCTCCCCCTATACTTCTTGCCAATGTAGAAAAGTAAACGCATAACAATACGCACATTAAAATTCAGTTCAAGAGAAGTCCGAGTCTGATGTCAGAAGATGTAACCAAAGAAAAAAAACAAATTGACAATAATACATAAATAACAACAGACTACTAGCAGTTAACTGACATGCCAGCTCCAGACTTCTATTAAACTGACTGAAAGAAAGATTATGATTTTTTCATATGAACATCAGGCACAATCCTTCATGTTAGGGGTTTAGTATCATACCATCATAACATATATGAGAAGAACATAACCCGTGTCATGCCAACAACTGGTTTTTGAATAAATGTGTTTAGCTCCGATGCAAAGACCCTATAAGTGAATCAATATTAACGCCAAAATATGCAATCTTTAATGACCTGACAACAGTATCGTAACTATATCCCTTCTTAATAAGTCTATTCAAAGGTTTTGTTAGTTTCTGAGGTGAATACTGATACCTTTGTGCTTTATAAAGAGTATTTCCATAAAAAAATTGGATGTGAAATACCTGATCGTAAAAGAAGTCTGCATGTTGAGCTATACTTACGAATGATGTCCTTCTACCGATGATAAAATTTAGTAAAAGTTTTGACTAGTTTGTGATATCGAAAACCCTGGTGTAATAATTTTTCAGTAATACATATATTTCTCTTGTTAAAATCTAAAACATTGTTACATACACGAGCGAATCGTACTAGTTGAGATATATAAACACCGTAAGATGGTGACAAGGGTACGTCACCATCTGAAAATGGATAATTGACGATAGGAAATGAAAAATCATCTCCTTTGTCATAAATTTTAGTATTCAGCTTTCCGTTAGTGACATAGATATCAAGATCAAGGAAAGGGCATATTTTACTTATATCAATAATAATTTAATACCTTTAAAGCACTTTTCTTGATTTACTTTCATCACGAATGCTTCAGGCACAAAATAACAATAATTTATCTTTCGAAAAAAAAACTAACGTCAATTCAGGATACATATTTACTCAATCATTAAGCCACCGACAATCATTTACACTAACGTGAATTTAGTCTTACCGACGTTTTTCTTTGATTAGGATTACATGTCTTATAGGGTGATTGTAGCTTTTCAGGAACACATTACAAAAGTGCTTGAAGCAAAATAATTCTTTTCCATTTACCTTTGCACAAGCTTTAAGGTAGTACAATACAAAGATTTTTTTCTTCCAATCACTAACCTTTGAAATGCTGTAACTTTCTTATGAATGCATAGAAAATAATAAAAGAGGTATATATAGATAGATAAAAAATTAATCTTTTAAATGAATGCAATCATTATGTAATCAATTATTATGTAATTAGTGGCAAAATCTGGGTAAGTTCACTTGAATGAATTTAGCTCTATCATCTCTTTGACTATACAGAAAATTTTAACAAAATCTTAATCAACACATCATGGGCTTCAAAAGGGTGCCTGAGATTGTTTCTATGGTATTCCATTCACTCATAAATCTCTAATTAGTGTAGACATCCTAACCACATAAAAGAAGATAATGTTTAAATAGGTTTAAAATTTGTTGTATACATTCTATCTGAAATCTGAGACACTCTTTTGTAGATAATGGCCATAGGAACAACATATAATAAAATCAACCCTCTAGGTATACCTATGCAGAAGCTAATTTCATTTGAAAGTGGAAATTTGGTGAAAAATATTTTAGACACAGTTAACATTATAATTGGTTACATAATTGTTGCATAATACTAACATTGTATTAATTTGAAAGAGTAATCTCTTAGCTATCCATAAATACCACTTTTATAAATTTTCAAGCATTATTAAGAAAGTTACAGCATTTTAAAACTTGGGAGTTGGAGTTATAAAATCTTTGAATTGTGCTACCTTAACAGTTTCCGATTTATTCAATAAAAAATATTCTGGGGTGGAGGGGTCACGTGTTAAGTTCATAGATCAGGGAATCTAAAGGTGAAAATAGTAGGACCCGACGAGGTATCAAGTCAAATTACAACATTTTTGGAATATTTATTTAGGAGTATTTTCCTTACGGCCAATCCGTAGCTTTTCAATCAAAACTGGTGAAATGTTTTCCTGTTGTAAATGAGTCATGAGTACCAATGATGAGTATTCGACCTTTGAACTATGTTTTTTATTGGTAGTGACGTTTGACGAAATTGGTGCAGAACTGGAACGGAATTATCTGCCATTAGGGTTTGTCAAATTATGTCGATCCCATTTAATGACATATTGCTGTGTTCTCGGGTTTCCCCTTCCCGTAGTTGTTTATAAAATAATGGCGTTCAAGTATATATGACGTGGCTCTGTACTTTAAACATCTCGCCATTGTGTTATTGTTCTTTTATAAGTTTTGAATAATTTGAACGACACACTTGTTTTACATCTCTACCTGTGTGACGTTTACATTCTGACGTCAAAAACGCGATTCTACGCCAGAGTTAAGACACAAAAACAAGTAAACAATGCATGAAGTTGTTAATGTCATATATGTCTTTTTGTGCTTCTCTGTTGAATATTTGTTTGGTTTTGTTGTGATAAATATTCTGACACGAGGTTGACTGCTGTACCACTATTTTGACAAGTTTACTTATTATGTTTGATTTATTTTTTTCTTCACGCATCGTTGCCAATATAACGGAATTTGATGCGACTGTCATACAAGTGTGATTAACGCTATAAAACTAGGTTCAATCCCCCATTTTCTGAATGTGAAAATGCCTGTAGAAAGTCAGGAATATGACAGTTGTTGTCCATTCGTTTGATGTGTTTGTGCTTTTGATTTTGCCATTTGATTAGGGACTTTTCGTTTTGAATTTTCCTCTTTCGTATTGTTATGAAATTATTTTACCATATTTATACAGAAATGAAAGAAAAAATTTAGTCCTGCGCTATCCTCGATATAGAGTTACCATTTTAATGCATTATATATATATGCGAGAGTAAATAAGATGTGTCAAAGAGCCGAAATTCAACAATCATAGAATTATGTAACATTTTCACTGTTATTTTCTCTCTTTTTTATGAGGCTTGTTAACTACTAAACGGCAGGTATAAAAATAAATATATTTTCTTA
The DNA here is from genome assembly GCF_963676685.1 of Mytilus edulis. NCBI lineage: Eukaryota > Metazoa > Mollusca > Bivalvia > Mytilida > Mytilidae > Mytilus > Mytilus edulis. Next base: position 77,255,593 of record NC_092355.1, on the reverse strand, counting down.
CCTGAGAAACCGAAATATCGATGAACTAAAATACAAGAGATTTATCTTTTGAATGTTTGCACATTACGTAATACTTCAAACATTTTCATTTTCCAATATTTCTGTACGAAGTTTCGCTCTTCATTTTATTGCTGACAAAATAAACTTTTCTGACACTTGATTATTCAAGAAAACGGGAATTGATGTATGTAAATTTTGGTTATTGTTTTTGTAAGTAATCTGTGACATTTGTCCGTAGAACCATATTTATCATTATCATTTCTGCTCCCAATCTGATTAACTAATCATTTAATATAAGTCAAGAGATAAAATTGATCCTTGTCCTAAGGCTAACCTGCATATTGTATTTTGTTCTACTTGTTTTTAATTACTGATTTTATACATTACAGAAATAGTTTTTGACGAAAACATTTTTGCACCTGTCCTAAGTCAGGAATCTGATGTACAGTAGTTGTCGTTTGTTTATGTAATATATACGTGTTTCTCGTTTCTCGTTTTGTTTATATAGATTAGACCGTTGGTTTTCCCGTTTGAATGGTTTTACACTAGTAATTTTGGGGCCCTTTATAGCTTGTTGTTCGGTGTGAGCTAAGGCTCCGTGTTGAAGGCCGTACTTTAACCTATAATGGTTTACTTTTTAAATTGTTATTTGTATGGAGAGTTGTCTCATTGGCACTCACACCACATCTTCCTATATCTATTTCCATCATCTGATTGAGATCTATTGCATAACGTCCTTGTCTTTTATAAAGAAACATCTTTATCAAACAGCATATAAGTAAAATGTTTCCACAAATTGAAACATTGGTCAACGATTATTGGTATGCGAAGTATAGAACATGATAAAGTTGTTTTTCTGTAGATAATGCATAGTTTTATGTTTCTCTTGTATAAACTCGAAAGGGTGTCGCGATTGCTCAAATGTGTGGGGAAACCGGACACCAAAATACGCATTATAACTTATATACTCACGTCAAACAGATTCAATTGATAAGTACTCTATTTTTATATCTGCATGATTATTTAATATCTCTAAAAACCAAGTATTTTATTTTAAATAAAGACAACAGTTGTATACCCCTGTTCAAAAGTTATACATTGCTTTAGATAAAACAAATCCGTCTTACAAACTAAAACTGAGGGAAACACATCAATTATAAGAGAAAAACAACGCCACAACTGAACACTAAAGTGCAACAAAAACAAACGACAACACCGTTTTTTATTGCTTTTATTTCGAATGTTTTTTTGTTATGATGGGGGGGGGGGGGGGGGGGAGTTGAATAACTTGCAAATAGTACTTCAACTTTATTGATTTCCTTTATTGAACAGCAATAAGAATTGTCCTAAAAGATTTTACTTTATGTATAATTATTAAATGTAACAAATATTCATATAAATCTCACAATAAGATATTTGTTAAATCGAAATAATACAATAGCCTATACTTTAAATGCTTAGCTATACATGCTATAGCACATTTAAAAAAGTTTTATTTCAAATTTTTCTATTTGTTCCATATCATACACTCATTCATTTGTGAATTCGTTTGGTGACACCAATAGGTGATTAGAAATCAATAGTAATTTAAACGGCAATTATTCTTATCACACACATCTTTAAATAGACTACCCTTATACAAATTAAAAAGTAAGCTCCGCCCTATCAGTTAAAATAACATTTTTAATAACACATATTGATTGTCAAACGTATTTAGATAATATTGATCATTTGATGGAAGGACATCTGTTCAAAACTTGGTAAGTTTATCTTTCATTACCTTCGAGAAGGAAGAATAATAACTTTACTTAAAAATACTCAATTTGCTCTGCTATAGAACAGAATATGACAATTGTTTTCCTATAATTCCGTTCGTTTATATAGGTCATGGATTGATTTGGCCAAGTTTTATGACTTCCCCTATTCAATCATTTACCTTTACTGTTTAATCCATTTTTGGTAATGTCCCTTTGGTGTATCAAAGTACTTATACTTTTCGTAACTGTGTCATTGTGCTACGTATTTTTGTATCCGTCTCTTTCAATTTTGCTTATGTGCTTTGTATATGTAACAGGAGGGTCGGGCTTGGATTCTTCTGTCCCCTCTAGTTATTTCTGTCGTGTTAATAACTGAGATATATGACTCTATATACCTAATATACAAATAGCTATATAGTGTGTTGACGATTGATGCCAAGTAAGATCATTAGACTATCTCAGTTCTTATAGATCTTCACAGGGACCTGAGCTATCATGGCAGTAGGATAACAAGATACTACAGATGTTTATATTTGTATTAAATATACATGATTACATCTTCTGACATCAGACTCGGACTTCTCTTGAACTAAATTTTAATGTACGTATTGTTATACGTTTACTTTTCTACATTGGTTTGAGGTATAGGGGGAGGGTTGAGATCTCACAAACATGTTTAACCCCGCCGCATTTTTGCGCCTGTCCCAAGTAAGGAGCCTCTGGCCTTTGTTAGTCTTGTATTATTTTAATTTTAGTTTCTTGTGTACAATTTGGAAATTAGTATGGCGTTCATTATCACTGGACTAGTATATATTTGTTCAGGGGCCAGCTGAAGGACGCCTCCGGGTGCGGGAATTTCTCGCTACATTGAAGACCTGTTGGTGACCCTCTGCTGTTGTTTTTTATTTGGTCGGGTTGTTTTATCTTTGACACATTCCCCATTTCCATTCTCAATTTTATGACGTAAAGTAACAAAAACAGTATACAATATCAACAAATGTAAACTTGTCTAAAAGGTATATTAAATTCAACAGTTTATAGTTAACAATAGTTAAATAATATTCTGAGTAGTATAACAAGTACGCACTTTACTGATGTAATCTCATTGCAATTTATACCATAAATCTCACTATAATACATAATATTAATACTATAAACACATATATATTTGCCGACTGTCCTAGAGGTTTCACCTCACCAATTTCTCCCTCAAATTTAAAACGTATGTGAAAGTTGGCCTACTCGGACAAAAAAAAGTGCATTTGATGTCATTGTTTACTTAAACTAACCAACAAATTGGCTGAAATGAAACTTTCGTGAAAGAGAAGTATATTAAGACCATTTTGAGCTAAAATTTACTTGCTTATGAATTTGCATTCAAAATTGAGGATTATTGCACTCCATAGCATACTAATTTGAGATTTCCAGAAAACCAGGGTTATTTTTAGTGGTACCTCTATTCGGAAGATCTTTTCTTTTTTATATGATTTTAAACATCTATTGAAAATTGGCATGTATAAAGCTGATACATGTACATTTCAGGATATACCTAGTTTCTATGAAGTTAAACTTAAGGTAAAATATTTAGAAAGCTGTGAAAATTGAAAAATTTGGTTGAACAGATAGGGACTTTTAATTGGTGGTATGACACCTAGAGGACACCGGATTTATTACGAATAAATAAACATGATGACATGTGAAATAGAACAGCATGTATGATATAACCATACAGCATAACATACTGAGTTGTAACTAATAATAAATCATCAAAATTTCTCCATCCTCTTCGATCCCGCCAGCCAGGAAAAACTGACTCTGTCGGTAGAAGGCGTCGGAAACCTGTGTCCAACACCCTAATTTGCTGGTAAGCTAATTTGCTCAAAAGACCGTTTCCGGAGTCATACTTGGACAGTATGACATATAACAACAATAAAAAAAAATAATATAAAGGGGAAGCATGAAACTTTAAAATAACCATGTATTACGTGCATCAGGACATTCAGCAAAAAACGTAAATAGATATAGGAAGATGCGACGTGAGTGCCAATGAGACACCTCTCCATCCAAATAACAATTTATAAAAGTAAACCATTATAGGTCAATGTACGGCCTTCAACACGGAGCCTTGGCTCACACCGAACAAAAAGCTATAAAAGGCCCCAAAATTACTAGTGTAAAACCATGCAAACGGGAAAACCAACGGTATAATCTATATAAAAAACGAGAAACGAAAAACACGTATAAATTACATAAACAAACGACAACTACTGTACATCAGATTCCTGACTTAGGACAGGTGCAAACATTTGCACCGGGATTAAACGTTTTAATGGTACCAAACCTTCTCTCTTTTTCTGAAACAATAGCATAACATCACAACATAGAAAAACATCAATTGGAAGGCTTAACTCATTCAAAAAACGTAAATTATGAACGAATAAATTTGAACTGCGATACCTGAATGCAAATGCACAGTTAATAAAATATGAGGGACACACATTTAAGGCAAAAAAGCAAACAAACAAGTCCAAACAAAGTCATGGCAAGACACCACCAGTGCAAAATTTTAACCCTTCGAAAATAATCTCTTTTGAAGAAAACCAGTTATAATAATATATACAGGCAAATGAAAAATAACTTTGTCGTTTTAGGTATAAAAAAGAAGATGTGGTATGATTGCCAATGAGACAACTATCCATAAAAGACCAAAATGAAACAGACATTAACTATAGGTCACCGTACGGCCTTCAACAATGAGCAAAGCCCATACATGTTTAACCCGTCACATTATTTATGTATGTGCCTGTCCCAAGTCAGAAGTCTGTTATTCAGTGGTTGTCGTTTGTTTATGTGTAACATATTTGTTTTTCGTTCATTTTTTTTTTATATAAATAAGGCCGTTTGTTTTCTCGTTTGAATTGTTTTACATTGTCACATCGGGATCTTTTATAGCTGACTATGCAGTGTGGGCTTTGCTCATTGTTGAAGGTCGTACGGTGTCCTATAGGTGTTAATGTCTGTGTCATTTTTGTCTCTTGTGGACAGTTGTCTCATTGGCAATCATACCACATCTTCTTTTTAATAATAACAAAATTAAATTAGCGCAAGGGAGATAATTATCCTTTATCTTATGGCGAAATTGTTACATATATATGCCACTTGTTATTTGTTGTTGACATATTTTTTTCTTTTATATTGATTATGATTATAACTCAATGTTGACTGCTGTATCCCTTTTTTAACATTTGTACCTATTATGTATGTTTATTTTAATCACACATTGGTGTTAATATAACTGAATTCTAAGCGACTGTCATACAAGTTAGAGGTTTAGCTACAAAAATGTATCTATGAAACTAGGTTTAATTCACCAGTCTCTGCATAAGGAAAATTCTATGTCAGGAGTATAATATTTGTTTTCCATTCGTTTCATGGGAATTTGCATTTGATTTTACTTTTTGATAATGATATTTCCGTTTTGCATTTTCCAGTATTTTTGTTATTTTAATTTTTATCATTGAGTTTTTTTTTTCATTAATAGTTTTGTCATTTTGCTCTTAGTATCGCGTGGTTTGCAATTTCACTAATTAATATATTTTACCTAATTCCGTTAATGAATAAATCCAGTGGACATACACAATGTTTAATATCACTGTTGAGCCCATCAAAATTACCATAACAAAACTATGCAGTCAGGTATATTATAAAGTATTGATTTCATTCACTGTTTGAGCCTTGGATAACAAAATATGACAGAATGTAAAAGAAAAACTGCCTGATTTTAGAGTGAGCATTAAAAGAAAAATAATTATAATGACAGCAACCAAAAAGAAAAATCTTGCCAAAAACAAAAAAGTAGTGTAATTAACCACAGGTCAAAATGCGACATCAACGTGTACTGCACAGTATTCTTTTATGTCTAGGTCATGCATATATAAAATATGACCAATTTGAAAGAGAAATAACATAATCCGAGAGGCAATTTAGAACTATAGGTCAAAAACACAGACAATATCACCGCAAAAAGACGAATAGACAAACACTAGTCAACACAACATTCTACATGGAAAACAAATAGAGTGAGAAACATGAACCCATTTGAAAGTAGGTGCTTTACGGAAGGGTAACAGTTGGACACTTGCATTTTAACTCTTTTCAAAGTAATATTTCGGAGAGTAGATGGGACACTAAAAAAAGGGTACAGAATTGTGACTACAACTACAACAAACCATCTGTAGTCATCTGAAATTCAAATACAGGTGAAAAAGCTAGCTTCTCTTAACTTTTGTTTCTCGTATTGATTGGGTTTAAACTGACCCTTACTTTAATTTCGAGATGAAAATTTAGTTCCGGTACACATGTTTACTACAGCAACAAACAAAACATTCGGGTAAAGAGTAGCATACTAGTAGTATATTCTCACAGGAATGTCAATTATCTGTACAAAAAAAACCACGTTATTCACCAAACAAATGTGTTGTCAATAATGAAAATTAAACATAAATCATCCAGTTCATTTGGTAGATTTAAATTTTTAATATTACTATTACTGTTAAGTTTGTTTTTCTGTAATATACATTTGACGTGACTCTGTACTTATGTATCCCGTCATACTTTGAACCACACTATTATTTTATATATTATTATTATTTTTACTGTTAAGTATGTTTTTTGTTATATCTATTTTACGTGACTGTATTTATGTATCCCGTCATACTTTGAACGACAAAATTATTTTATGTCTACCTGTGCGAATTTAAAAACGCGCAATTTTACACCAGTACTTAAAACCTTCCATCCTTTATGCGTGCATTTTACATAGATAAATAAAATCGTATAATATAAGCAAAACGGGGATGTTAAATTTGATGTATGCCTTTTTGTGCTTCTTCGTTACATTAATTTTGTTGTTTTTATAGTGATTAAGATGATAAAACAATGTTGATTGCTGTACCCCTATTTTTGACATTTTTACCCATTGTGTCTGTTTGTTTTGTTAACACATCGGTGACAATATAATGGAATTTGATGCGACTGTCATACAAGTGAGAGGTTTAGCTAGCTATAAATAAAGGCAACAGTAGTATACCGCTGTTCAAAACTCATAAATCCATGGACAAATAACAAAATCGGGATAACAAACTAAAACCGAGGGAAACGCATTAAATATAAGAGGAGAACAACGACATAACACTAAAATGTAACACATATAGACAAAATCCCACGAGAAAAACAAATATAACATATATATATAACAAGGTTCAATCCACCATTTTCTACATAAGAAAATGCCTGTACCAAGTCAGGAATATGACAGTTGTTATCCATTCGTTTGATGTGTTTGAACTTTTGATTTTGCCATTTGATTGGGGACTTTCCTTTTTGAATTTTCCTTGGAGTTCAGTATTTTTGTGATTTTACTTTCCATCAACGAAATTTACACGATATGTTTGGTTTGCAGTTTGATCAGAAGAAACACCCACAAAGCTAGATAATACAATTAATTTATTTAATTACTACTACAATTAAATATTAATTAGTATTATAATTTTCAGTGTTATTAATATAAGTCATACAAATCTAATCTGGAATTTCATCCAAATTCTTTCTTAATTTTCGGAACACGTTTTAGAAATTGATATGTGACGTCACTTTGGGCGTTGCATTGACTATGGCTTACAGGGCTGTGATTTTGTAATGTATTCGTTTTTATTATATATAGCTAGTCACCACTTCAGTTTATTTATCATATAGTTATTTTATAAAATTTACTGTTTGCAAAACTATGTATTATTCTTGATAATAATGATGTTTTTGTCCCAGTCGGATAGCCCTGGTCTCGCAAATTTTTGGAACTTTTGGTCCTCGGCGATCTTCAACTTTGTGGTTGTTGTGGCTTTCTAACTTTTTACACCCGAGCATAGTTTTGTGTGGACGTAGCGCGCGTTTGGCGTATACAAATATTTTTTAACATGTTACCTATGATGGCTATTATTCGTTTGTTTCTCTGTCCTATATTTTCTCCCATTTATCTGTTTATTTATTGTAACCCTGTCGTTTAATGTCATTTTGATGTTATAATTAATACTGCCATTAAAGCGGGAGGTTTGGCATGTAGTATACATGTAGTTTGTTTCTGTGTTTGTTCCATTTCGGTGTTGTGTCGCTGTTGTGTCGTAGTTCTCTTATATTTGATACGTTTCCCTCAGATTTAGTTTGTAACCCGGATTTGTTTTTTCTCCATCGATTTATGAATTTTGAATAGCGGTATACTACTGTTGCTTTTATGGACCTCACACTCATCTAAGCCTCGAAACACAGGAATTTGATACTGAACACAGATGTTGACAAACATTAAATTTTAAGAATACATTGATCTTTAAACTTATGTTGATCTGTGTTATTACAGAAAAAGCAAGCCAAGTTTGCAGTAACTTTCTTTGCAATCTACTAGGATCAATCATTCGTTAAATTCGATTGATATTTAACGGTTTACGTACGATAGGACAGTCTTTACTTCAAATTATAAACTAATCATTACAATTTTCCTTTTTACTCACTTCCTGTTAGGCGTTTTATTCACACATGACTATGTACCAGAGTGACAACTTTGGATATTCCATACCGGATTTCATAGAAAGATACCAAATGCGACTTCCTATGATGGCAGTGGTAATCAAAGGTTTCTTTGGAGGAACAAAAGATGATACTGTCAGCACTGGTCAGGTAATATAACTGTCAGCACCGGTGAGGTAATATAACTGACAGCACAAGTCAGGTAAAATAACTGTCAGCACTGGGCAGGTAATATAACTGTCAACACTGGTCAGGTAATACAATTGTCAGCACCGGTCAGGTCATATAACACTCAGTACCGGGCTTGTAATATAACAATGTCAGTACCGGTCAGGTAATATAACACTGTCTGCTCCGGTCAAGTAATATAAATGTCAGCACCAGTCAGGTAATATAACTGTCAGCACCGGTCAAGTAATATAGCTTTATTTTTTCAAACGTTTAGCTGGGCTGAAAAAATTAGATGCAGGTAAAACTTTTAAATCAATTATATAGATTTGTGATAGGGAGCATGAGTGTAAGCCTAACTATTTGAAACAAAAGATAATCAATTCGGGTTTGTAACAGTATACATTGAACAGGAATTTCCTTTATCCTTTGTGGCTGAGGCTGGTATGTTTTGATATACTTATCTAATTATACGGCCAAAGGCCTTGCAAAGTGCATTTATATCTGTCATTGATTGTCACGAGTTATCAAATATACTTTCTTATAGACTTAGATCCTCCAGATACTTCTCTGTATAATTCTAGTTCCTAGCAACTTTTGAACACCATATACTTGTTTATTTAGTAACGATAAACATTTTTAACCCCGCCGCATATTTGCGCCTGTCCCAAGTCAGGAGCCTCTGGCCTTTGTTAATCTTGGATTATTTTGTAATTTAGTTTCTTGTGTACAATTTGGAGCAGTGATGGGGTAATCGTAATCTGTAATAGTAATCGATTGTAATTGAGTACATTTTTTTTCCAGTAATCGACAGTAATCTGTAATCGAAGACATTTTCGATTTCATGTAATCTTAATTTAATCGATTACAGCAAAAGTTGTGATGTAATCATAGATTACTTTTCGATTACATTTCAATTACTTTTAAAATAGTTTGATGAAATATAACCTATTATAAACATGATAAATGAAAGTATGTATGTATTCATCACTTTAAAGTACGGATAAAACAGAATGCATTAATATGACTTTTATCAACTGCTTTATCTATTGTCTCAACATATAAACCCTGCATAGTAAGTAAATAGGTTTGTAAACGCATGTACTAACATCTCCTCTTTGACTGTACCGGGTTTTAAAAAAGAACATAACACAAATAATAAAATCGGTTGAAAAAGTCTTCGTTTAAACAGAAGTAAGTGCAAATCCTGTGATGTCTACTTCGACAGGTCACAATCGGTGAGAAGGGGACGGGATTGGATGTATTTTTCAACTTAATGCGGTATTTGACCTTCGAATGTTTGCCTCTTCCGATGATATTATTTTGTATGCTTAGAAGACACGTACTATTGTCATCCAAACTTTAATTCTGAAGCTTATCTGATGAAGATTATTCCAGATACGTGTGTTTTATTCACTTAACTATGTATCATATGTCTTTAAAAGAGAGGCGAAGGGACATTCAAACTTAGCAGTCGAAAATAAAACTAACAACGCCATGGCCATAAAGGGAAAGACAAATAGACAAACAGCAGTACACAAAACACAAAATACTTCATAAAAAAACCAAGACAAAGCAACACGAACCCACCAAAATCTAGGGGTGATCTCTGGTGCTCCGGAAGAGTAGACAGATCCTACCCCACATGTAGCACCCATCATTTTGCTAATGCAAGTAAAAACCCGGTGATCTCTCATTCGGCAGGTCACATTCGGGGAAAGGTTGATGGGATTTTAGATATTTTCAAATCCAAGCGGTATTTGACCTTAGAATGTTTGCCTGTTCAAATGCTGTTATTTTTATCAATTGTTTTTGCTCTGAAGACACGTACTATTGTCATCAAAACTTTAATTCTAAATCTTGCTCTAAGAGTAGTTACCTAATAAAGATTATTACAAATACGCTTCTTTTATTGACATAATGATGTATCATATGTCTTTAAAACGTGTACCGAAGAATTTTTTGGCTTTCTAGGGATATTTGTTACCCATCGTCTTGACAATATATTTACAGTTACTACGAATCCACTGTGTACAAACGATTCCAAGAGTCAAAGCTAAAATAGTTGATGACCAGGAAGGACGTTACAGAAACATAAAAACTATAAGTTTACCTGTGAGTTCGAAACAACCAATTTATGTACGAACAAAAAAAGGTTTGTTACGATGCTAATCAAAAATATAAAAAAACAATAAGAACAAAACCAGGTTTATACTTACACAAGCAACACGAAGGGTGAGCAGTATATGCTTCCCCTTCCGTAGTACCTGACATCACAATATAATTTTGGTGGGCTTCGTGTTGTTCAGTCTTTAGTTTTCTATGTTGTGTTTTGTATACTGTTTGTCTTTTTATCATTTTTCAGTGTTTGCCATGGCATTTACACTAAATCCATTGGATGTTGGATGTGTACGAATTGATTGTTTAGTCTTAGAAGCATGAATTTATTTTATTAGTTGTTAGTGGCTTTAAACTAGCTGTCAGATAACTGCGAGTCCTCTGTTCCTAGTGTCTTTTTGTTGTCGGAATGTACAAGTACCCGGCCACGTCCACTTGTATTTTTGTCCATCTGATGAGTTAAGCCTTTTTCAAGGATTTGTATAGTTCGTTCTTACGTTGTACTGTTATACCACTGTCTAAGGTTAGGGGGAGGGTTGGAATCCCGCTAAGATGTTTAACCCCGCCACATTATTTATGTATGTGCCTTCCCAAGTGAGGAGCCTGTAATTCAGTGGTTGTCGTTTGTTTATGTGTTACATATTTGTTTTTCGTTCATTTTTTTTATATAAATAAGGCCGTTTGTTTTCTCGTTTGAATTGTTTTACATTATCACATTGGGGCCTTTTATAGCTGACTATGCAGTATGGGCTTTGCTCATTGTTGAAAGCCGTACGGTGACCTATAGATGTTAATGTCTGTGTCATTTTGGTCTTTTGTGGACAGTTGTCTCAATGGCAATCAAACCACATCTTCTTTTTATATTGTCAGTTTGTTTTTGTCTTATGAATTTGAAAAACACTTTGGTGTCGTTCGCCTCTCTTTTCCAGTGAATGATAAACTGATAAAATTGACGGGCGTTTATATAAATTTGTTGTTGCAGCATTTTTGGTAAGAAAGGGAGGCTATTTTTAAGAATGTTGTGTTTTTTAGTACTGCTTACAAGGAAGCTATTGCATCAAGAGTAATGAGTTGTAAAGTTGAAGTAACATTTATGGATTGTTACATTTATTGAGGCGACTTTGTTGAACCGTTATGGAACAGCTGTGAAACAGATGAATACTGATGAACGTCATTTCCACAATCCCGCTTTGGTTTCTTAAATTGTGACGTTACCAAATGCATTTTATCATATTGCATAAGTAACGTTACATTTGAGACTAGAGGCGCTTCATTTACATGAACACATGTGTTCACCCAAGTGTTTTAAAGGGTTGGTATTGCTCAATATTCAATTTTCTGTATACTACACTATTAATTTTGTGTGTCTTTTTGTCGTCTTCTTTTGACATGGTGTTTGATTGAACTAACGATTTTCAATTGACCCCTTTATAACTCCATCATTTCTTTTATGTTTGATTGTGTATTTTTGAGTTTTCCTCGGTTTGGTTTCGTTGTTCATACGTCATGAATCCTAAATAGGAATAATTGTAAAAGAAATTAAGTGGGAAAAACATTATAAGCACATGTACTTTTCACTTATGAGTGCACGTGCTTTACGTGACGATGTTAAGACAATGCATAGAAAAACAAACGAAAACCGTAATATAAATCTTAGATACATATTTGTAGCATAAAAAAATAATTATATAAATTGAACGCATCTATTTATAATTTTATAGAGTTGTGAAATCGTATATTTTAAGAATGAAGTGCTTCCACGTGCTTCGTCCAACGTTTTTACACCAAAGAACAATTATGAAAAGAAGCATTTAGGTCTTAAATATTGGTTTGTTATTCGAAGTGCTTATTTTGAGCTTTAGTGTTGTCGGTTTTTATTGGACTTATGACTTTCATTTATTCCAGTATTATCTTCTGTATTAAGTTGATATGAGACAACATTTAATTATGAATATTTATATTGTTGAGATTTTAGGTAAAATCAAATCACTGATAGAGATCAGTAAGAAAGGGGAATTCTCTTGCAAGATTGCATTTAAAGACACATATTATCTCAAACAACGTGATAATACCTCTTTGCGCATAGATCCATCTGTATCGCTGTTGTTAGAAGGACATACTGACTTACGATACCTCCAGGGCAATCCAGTTACCGGCGGTGAGTCTTATAACAGCTATGACTGCTATTTGTCAAAAATTGGAGAAAACAAAATTTCTCTAAATCTGATTAAATTGTGGTCTTCGTAGATACTAAGTCTTTTTTCATTACGTGTACACTTGTTGACGATTTTTATTCTGATAAATGTATGGCTAAGGTATCTTTTAGGGTCATTTTAGTCACTGATGAGTTTTTGTAGACAAAACGCGAGTTCAAATTAATTATCCCGGTATCCATGATTAGTTTATTTTCATAACATGGTTTGCTATTAATTTGATGTTCTATAGTGGTTATATATATATTTGCGCGTTTCTTATGGCAGCAGATCTAGAAAAACAACTAATAAGATCCGTTGAAATGCATTTAATTAATGAATTCAACCACACTTACCGCTATCCTAATGATTTTTTCGTTAAATAATCAAGAATTAAATATTCTGCCGAATTTTACTCACATAGACTTAATTTAGATCAATCAAATATAAACGGTAATAACTGTCCTTTCCTAGATTTATATATTTCAGTTATACACAAAAAACACTACACTTACATTTTCGAAAATTGTTACCTATTGTTAATTTTCCTTTTTTGGACGGGGATGTTCCTTTGGCTCCATCTTACGGTGTTTATATATCACAACTCGTTCGCTATGTCTGTGTCTGTTGTGACGTTGTCGATTTCAAAGTAAGTAATCTATGTATTACTGGTAAATTATGAAGTCAGGATTTCGTTACCACATAATACTTAAAACATTTACTAAATTCTTCCATAATACAAAAATTTGCTTTGGAAGTTTGATTGCACCTATATAAAACTTATTTCAAAAACGATAGCATATCCTAATAGGTATGTTCTATACTTTAAATAAATTTATTCTAAAAGGTTGCTAATTGAACACTGTAATTAATTTGACATTGTTTTAATGGTATCAATATTGATTTTGATATTAGTAAATTAAAATCTAACTAAATATTATTGTTATATACATATGCACTACCATAGCTCTATAATATATCGATACCTGTATCTTGGCATTGCACAAACTATTTTTTTTCTTTATAAAAATAAGGAGATGTGGGATGATTGTCAATGAGCCAACTATCCACCAAAGTTCAAATGCAGTAAGCATTTATAGGCAACCATACGGCCTTCAACAAGGAGAAAAACCAATACAGTGTAATCAGCTATAAAAGGCTCCGATATGAAAGAGGAACGAAAGATACCAAAGGGACAGTCATACTCATAAATCTAAAATAAACAACGCCATGGCTAAAATATGAATCAACTTAATTAAGAAAACTAACAGCCTAATTTAAAACAAAACAATTTACGAAAAACAAATATGACAGAAATGAACCAACGACAACCACTGAACTACAGGCTCCTGACTTGGGACAGGCACATCAAGAATATGGGGGAGTTAAACATGATTGTGAGCGCTCAACCCTCCCCGACCTGGATCAGTGGTGTAACAGTAAACATCAGTTGAAAAAGGCTTAACTGACCAGATAGATACAAATAGAAATACATCTAACAAAAACACCTAGTGGACGTGGACGGATACTTGTACATCCCACAACAAAACGACACTTACACAGCTACTTTTGCATAGGTACTATTTCTGTACTTAGTACTAGAAATTTACTTTTAATATTTATAGTACTATTTCTTTACTTTAAAACCATTGTAATATTGAAGTACTTGTATTTTTACAGTACTTGATTTGTACTAAATATTTTGGTACAGAAATAATACAATATTTCATGTTTGAAAATCATAACTTTAAGAGATTTGAAATAGAAAAACTTTCAAAATGTTGAAAACGTAACGGTAGTAACCAAAAATCTGTAGTACCTAAATATCAAGTACAAATAAAGTACTGTAAAATACAGGTACCTAAATATAACAATAATTTTAGAGTAACAAAATAGTACTGAATATTAAAAGTAGATTTCCAGTACTACAAAGTTTTAGTACAGAAATTATACCTATGTAAAAGTAGCTGTGTAGTACAGATCGAAGAGTATTCGCAGTTACTGACAGCTAGTTCAAAGCATATAACAACTAATAAAAAAATATGTATCAAAGACTAAAATATCAATCAGTGGACATCCAACTTCCAATGGATTTAGTGTAAAGGCGTCATTTACAGTCACAGAAAAACATGACCTTCTTCTATGCCAAACTATAGGTATCGACAGATTGTAGTACCGTGAAAGTAAATATGTGTAATATTTAGTATGGTTTCAATTTACTGATAATGACGTCTGTTCACTAAATCCATTGGATATTGGATGTGTACTGATTGATATTTTAGTCTTAGATGTATGATTTTTTTATTAGTTTTTATTGGCTTTGAAGTAGCTGTCAGTAAAAAGTAAAATAACAAAAATACTGAACTCCAACAGAAATTCAAAACGGAAAGTCCTTTATAAAATGGCAAAATCAAAAGCTCAAACACATCCAAAGAATTGAAAACAACTGTCATATTCCTGACTAGGTACAGGCATTTCCTTATGTTGAAAATGGTGGAATAAACCTGGTTTTAAAGCTAGTTAAATCTCTCACTTGTATGATAGTCGCATATAATTCCATTATATTGACTACAATATGTGAGCAAAACAAACAGACATAATAGGTAAAAACGTCAACAGTTGGGGTACAGCAGTCAACATTGAAATATAACTGCGAGTACGCTCAAATCTGTACTCAGTTTATATTTTGTTATGGGATTTATAGTACCCGGCCACGTGTTTTTGTTAGATGTATTTCTGCTTTGTATCTATATGATGAGTCAAAACCTTTTCAGCAGATTATAATAGTTTGCTCTTATGTCATGTACGTTTTACTGTTACAACACTGTCCCAGGTTGTCGCCTTCAAAATAGTTTCACATTCTGTATGTGCCTGTCCCAAGCCAGGAGCCTGTTATTCAGTAGTTGTCGAGTGTTGCTATACAATATATCTGTTATTCAGTAGTTGTCGAGTGTTGCTATATATTATATCTGTTATTCAGTAGTTGTCGAGTGTTGCTATATATTATATCTGTTATTCAGTAGTTGTCGAGTGTTGCTATATATTATATCTGTTATTCAGTAGTTGTCGAGTGTGACTATATATTATATCTGTTATTCAGTAGTTGTCGATTGTGGCTATATATTATATCTGTTATTCAGTAGTTGTCGAGTGTTGCTATATATTATATCTGTTATTCAGTAGTTGTCGAGTGTGACTATATATTATATCTGTTATTCAGTAGTTGTCGAGTGTTGCTATATATTATATCTGTTATTCAGTAGTTGTCGAGTGTGACTATATATTATATCTGTTATTCAGTAGTTGTCGAGTGTTGCTATATATTATATCTGTTATTCAGTAGTTGTCGAGTGTTGCTATATATCATATCTGTTATTCAGTAGTTGTCGAGTGTGACTATATATTATATCTGTTATTCAGTAGTTGTCGATTGTGGCTATATATTATATCTGTTATTCAGTAGTTGTCGAGTGTTGCTATATATTATATCTGTTATTCAGTAGTTGTCGAGTGTTGCTATATATCATATCTGTTATTCAGTAGTTGTCGAGTGTGACTATATATTATATCTGTTATTCAGTAGTTGTCGATTGTGGCTATATATTATATCTGTTATTCAGTAGTTGTCGAGTGTTGCTATATATTATATCTGTTATTCAGTAGTTGTCGAGTGTTGCTATATATTATATCTGTTATTCAGTAGTTGTCGAGTGTGACTATATATTATATCTGTTATTCAGTAGTTGTCGATTGTGGCTATATATTATATCTGTTATTCAGTAGTTGTCGAGTGTTGCTATATATTATATCTGTTATTCAGTAGTTGTCGATTGTGGCTATATATTATATCTGTTATTCAGTAGTTGTCGAGTGTGACTATATATTATATCTGTTATTCAGTAGTTGTCGATTGTGGCTATATATTATATCTGTTATTCAGTAGTTGTCGAGTGTTGCTATATATCATATCTGTTATTCAGTAGTTGTCAAGTGTTGCTATTTATCATATCTGTTATTCAGCAGTTGTCGAGTGTTGCTATATATTATATCTGTTTTCTGTTCATTATTTGGTACATAAATCAAGCCGTTAGTCTTTTGTTTAAATTGTTGTACATTTGTTGGGGCCTTTTATAGCTGACTATGCGGTATGGTTTTTTTCGTTCATTGTTGAAGACCATACAGTGACTGGTCTCTGGTTAGTGTTGTCTCATTGGCAACTATACCACATCTTCTTATTTACATAAATGTTACATTCATTTTGTTACTTTTATGATTTTATTATTGTTTCTGTTTTTCCTATATTTTTTATTTATATTTTATATGACTAACATTTGAAACTAAATATCACATGCAAATACTGTATTGATTCCTGGAATTGCAATTAATAGTTATTTTAATTGCAAAACTATAATGAATTGAAATGTTTTCACATTTTTCAGTGGAATTATTAAATTATCCTGTTATATTGCCGGAGTACATTCGAGAGTTGGAATTAGCAGCGGTAATTGGAATCAAAGGATTTGATTACAAACAATGGCAACAGCTTCAAATATATATGTCCGATGTTGTTAAAAGATATGTTAGGTTTGAGCAAGAACCTGTTCTCGGAGGTATATAACTGAAAATACTGTTATTTCACTAAATACTTTGAAACTTGCAACATATTCACCAAGACTAGTTTTTCATTAATTCTGGCTCAAAAATTATTTTTTGAAATTTTTGTCAATTTGCATTGAATAGTATCGAAAATGTGTTCGTCAATTCATAAATAAAGTATGACTGAGATTTATCAAAAGGTAGCAACATAATATATGGCCCTCTCGGTTGTGTAATTTATTTTTTTGCCGTATTGAATATTCTGTTATTGATGTTTTTTTTTTTTTTTTTTTTAATTAATTATTAATTTTTAGTTTGCGTATTTTTTTTAAGTTTCTTCGATGTTATTACATTCATAATAATATTGCCCGACAAGTCATGTGTTGTAAAGAGAAAAACTAAATTTACATAGAATTTTTGATTTTTCAGGTCTGATAGCCCTGTCCGAGTTCGACACCTCTACATATACTAACCATACAAATGAATATTTACAATGCATACCGTCAGAAGAGGACAAACAGCAAGGATCGTCTATGAGGTCTTATAATTCCTTAAAACAACATGCAACAAGTGAAAATGTATACGATGTGATACCAGATAACAGACATGCTGATTTGTCTACACTATCCAGGGAGTGGAAACAAAGACTTAATATTACAGTTAAAAATGAACCAGTTCAAATTCAATATTCTGGACATCGAGCATTAGCAGCAACTATGCCTAACGAGTCTGTTTTAAACCAGAAGGCTTCAAAAGTTTCTTCGAGACAAGTTTTAGCCCATAACGTAGCACCACATTTACCAAGACTAAACAAAGAACGTTCTAATCCAGGTATTTTCTTTATAATCAAACAAGCAGAGCCAGTACTTTGTTAACACAAAGGCGTGAAGTATAATCGTTTTCATGTAAATACACCAAGAGGCAATCCCCAGCCTTTAATTGCATTCACCAGATAGGAAGTTTTAAGAGACTAATAATCAAGAAAGTCAATTTCATAATGATTACTAGACATTACAATAAAAAAGTACTTTTGTGATCAGAAAATCTCTTTTAAGGTTGATATATATCCACATGCTCTCCCACACTAATTAAAAATTAACAAAAAGATTTACGATTAATTTCTTCACATCTATTTGTCCAGAACGCAGCTTTGTATTTCAAGAATAATTTCCATCGGTTTTCTATTTACATTGCATATTAATAGGCTCAATGTGTACTTCCTGACAACATTCAAGAACTGTGAAGAGCAAGAGAAGTGAAATGAGATAGCAATCCTATGTTTAAAGAGGGACGAAAGATACCAAACGGACAGTCAAACTCATAAATCTAAAAAAAAAACTGACAACGCCATGGCTAAAAATGAAAAAGACAAACAGAAAAACAATAGTACACATGACACAACATAGAAAACTAAAGAATAAACAACACGAACCCCACCAAAAACTAGGGGTGATCTCAGGTGCTCCGGAAGGGTAAACAGATCCTGCTCCACATGTGGCACCCGTCGTGTTGCTTATGTGATTACAAATCCGGTAAATAGTCTAATTCGATAGGTCACATTCATGAAAGGGAAGGGGATTGTAGTTACGACGTAAGGTCGTTTATTAATACTATATATTAAAATATTCAAAGACATCAAGCGGTCTTTAAATTCTGTTACATAATACAGAACAAAACAAAAGTTGTGAATATATTTAATAGATATTATCAAATAATTGTAATCAACATGAAAGATTTAAAAGATATGGAAAAGATACCAAAGCGACATTTAAGGTGGTACCCAACACTTTCACTAAAATTAATTTGGCTCGTTTAATTTTCATAAAATTTTGATAAAGTATTTACTCCGATCCTTTAACAATAATATAAAAATTTCAAAAATTTTAAACCAAGAATTTTGTCAGAAAAATTACACTGGTTATAAAGCAATTTGACAAACACCAATTTGATCATTGAGAACCTTAATATTCCTTTTACAACACAACGTAATTAAAACGTTAAACTGACTTTACAGAGTTATCTCCCTGTAGTGTTAGGTACCACCTTAAACTCATAAGTTAAAATAAACCGACAACGTTAAAAATAAAGAAAAATACCATCTGAAAAACAACGGTACACAATTTTTAACGAAGAAAACACGACTGAGTAACACGGGCCCCACCAAAACCGAGTTGTCTCAGATGGTACAGGATGATTAGAAGATCTTGTTCCACATGTTGCACCCGTCGTGTTGCTTATGTTAGTACAAATCCGCCGATAAGTCTACTTGTACAGCTTAAATTCCTGTTTAAGAGGACGGGAATGTCGTTACGACAATAGGAACATTTCCGTCGGCATCTAAAAACAAACATCGCACTTACCTGGTTTATACCGAATTACTTGACGACAACCAGAGCCTTAAACTATCAACAAGTCTTAATATGTACACCTGATTTAATAAATATACGGCAGGTTTGAAACAAGGATACCTGTCGTTGAGGCGATACTTGATTTAGTATATATACTTTTAGGTGACATGTTTGAAACAAGGTTACCTGATATTGAGTTGATACTTGATTTAATATATATACTTTTAGGTGACATGTTTGAAACAAGGTTACCTGATATTGAGGTGATACTTGATTTAAAATAACTTTTAGGTGACACGATTGAAACAAGGTTACCTGATATTGAGGCGATCCCTGATTTATATATATACTTTTAGTTGACACGTATGAAACAAGGTTACCTGATATTGAGGCGATACTTGATTTAATATATATACTTTTAGGTGACATGTTTGAAACAATGTTACCTGATATTGAGGCGATACTTGATTTAATATATGTATACTTTTAGGAGATTCCTTTGAAACAAGGTTACCTGATATTGAGGCGATACTTGATTTAATATATATATATACTTTTAGGAGAGTCCTTTGCAACAAGGTTACCTGATATTGATACGATACTTGATTTAATATATATATACTTTTAGGAGAGTCCTTTGAAACAAGGTTTCCTGATATTGAGGTGATACTTGATTTAATATATATATATATACTTTTAGGAGAGTCGTTTGAAACAAGGTTACCTGATATTGAGGCGATACTTGATTTAATATTTATACTTTTAGGAGAGTCGTTTGAAACAAGGTTACCTGATATTGAGGCGATACTTGATTTAATATATATATATATACTTTTAGGAGAGTCGTTTGAAACAAGGTTACCTGATATTGAGGCGATACTTGATTTAGTATATATACTTTTAGGTGACATGTTTGACACAAGGTTACCTGATATTGAGGCGATACTTGATTTAATATACATGTATATATATACTTTTAGGAGAGTCCTTTGAAAGAAGGTTACCTGATATTGAGGCGATACTTGATTTAATATATATATATACTTTAAGGAGAGCCGTTTGAAACAAGGTTAACTGATATTGAGTTGATACATGATTTAGAATATATTTATACTTTTAGGAGAGTCCTTTGAAACAAGGTTACTTGATATTGAGGCGATACTTGATTTAATATATATATATAATTTTAGGAGAGTCGTTTGAAACAAGGTTACCTGATATTGAGGCGATACTTGATTTAATATATATATACTTTTAGGAGAGTCGTTTGAAACAAGGTTACCTGATATTGAGGCGATACTTTATTTAATATATACTTTTAGGTAATATGTTTGAAACAAGATTACCTGCTATTGAGGCGATACTTGATTTAGTATTTATACTTTTAGGAGAGTTCTTTGAAACAAGGTTACCTGATATTGAGGCGATACTTGATTTAATATATATACTTTTAGGAGAGTCCTTTGAAACAAGGTTACCTGTCGTTGATGCGATACCTGATTTAATATATATACTCTTAGGAGAGTCGTTTGAAACCAGGTTACCTGATATTGAGGCGATACTTGATTTAATATATATATACTTTTAGGAGAGTCGTTTGAAACAAGGTTACCTGATATTGATACGATACTTGATTTAATATATATACTTTTAGGAGAGTCAAACAAGGTTACCTGATATTGAGGCGATACTTGATTTAATATATATACTTTTAGGAGAGTCCTTTGAAACAAGGTTATGAAATTGACTGTCCCTTTGGTATCTTTCGTTCCTCTTTTACCTGATATTCAGGCGATACTTGATTTAATGTTTATACTTTTAGGGGAGTCCTTTGAAACAAGGTTAATGGTATTGAGGCGATACTGGATTTAATATTTATACTTTTAGGAGAGTCGTTTGAAACAAGGTTACCTGATATTGAGGCGATACTTGATTTAATATATATATATACTTTTAGGAGAGTCCTTTGAAACAAGGTTACCTGATATTGAGGCGTTACTTGATTTAATATATATGCTTTTAGGCGGCAAATATGAAACAAGGTTACCTGATATTTAGGTGATACCTGATTTTGATATATATATATACTTTTAGGAGAGTCGTTTGAAACAAGGTTACCTGATATTGAGGCGATACTTGATTTAATATATATATATACTTTTAGGAGAGTCCTTTGAAACAAGGTTACCTGATATTGAGGCGTTACTTGATTTAATATATATGCTTTTAGGCGGCAAATATGAAACAAGGTTACCTGATATTTAGGTGATACCTGATTTTGATATATACATATACTTTTAGGAGAGTCGTTTGAAACAAGGTTACCTGATATTGAGGCGATGACAATTGCAGACATAGGCAGACTTTTACATCGATTGCATCTTGATAGTTATATTCAAATGTTTGCAGACTCTCTCGTCGATGGAGTAATTTTAAAGGAATTCAACGAGGATATTCTAAAAGATTTTGGATTTTCACGACTGGAAATCATACGACTTATGAAATTTATTCAGTGTGGTCATGTCCCAAAGTGAGCATATAGACTGTAAAATAAACTAATTGTCGATACCAGGCTTAATTTTTTTACGCCAGACGCCTGATTCGTCTACAAAAAACTCATCACTGACAATCGAATAACGAAAGTTAAAAAAATCATTTAAAGATCGAAATTAAAAATCATTGAGGAACCACAATTGAAAGAATTGATCAAACACATCAAACGAATGAATAACAACTGTCATATATTCATGACTCTAAACAGTCATTTTCTAGTTTTAAATAATGGTGAATGAAACCTGGTTTTAAAGCTAGCTTAACCGCTCACTTGTATGACCGTCATTAAATTCCTTTATATTGACAAGGATATCTGAACAAAACAAGCATACATAATAGGTAAAAATTTCAAACATTGGGGTACATCAGTCAACATTGTTATCATCTTAATCACTATATCTAGCATGTTTGTCATAAGAATTCATAATATGTAATAAATTTGGTAGATTTAGCTAACAAAGTCCTTTTGTTTGAATAGAGTAACATTATGTGTTAGTGGAAAATTGTTTAAATGTTAATTAGGCTTAAATTAAAAATTGTTTGATATCCTCTCTCTGTGATTAAAGTAAGATAACTCTGATCTATTTTCCTAACTTTCAATCATTATGGGAATATGATATATTTCAGTTTTCATTTATAGTATTTTTTAGAAAAGTTCTAATTGTTCTGGGAAGGCTCCAATAACAATTTTTTCCCTAATGCATTCGGTATCAGTTAGAAGCTTCTATAATAAAGTTGTGTCTATGGTGTACTGTTTTGTGTTTGTGCGTATGTGTGTTTGTTTTAGGCGTTATTACACTTCTTTCATGTATTTGTCTTTAGGGATCGAGTAAAGCAGATAAGTTACATGAGCGTTTCTGCTTCATTTGAGTTCTGACATAATTGTATACACCATATCGATCGTAGAAACAAATACCTTCACGAGTAGAATGACGAATGTTGTTGGACATTTTTGATGCATACCACAAATTGAAACAGTGTATTCTTGACAGCAAAATTAAACCTAGGTTTTTCAACGGCATACTGTACCTCAAATTAAAAGTAAAAAGAAAGGTGTTTTTTTAATAATTTCCAGGGTATGGCTTTAAAAGACAGCAATTTCATGAATACTTGGAAGAAGATGCTTTTTCTGTGACATAGGCACCTGTTTAAGAATATTTCCTCCTATATACCTTTACGTTACATGTATATTAAATATAATACAGGAACTTTTTATTTTGAAACAAGTGCCTGTGATCTCTGATTTAGAGCAGTTTGTCTCATCGCACTAAGAAACTTAATAATGATGAGGGTAGATTTGACCTTGCTCAGATATGATGTTTTTGCACGGTCTGAATATTTAAAAGAAACAAAAACATATTGATAAGATAATAACATAATTCTTTATATTGGTATATGTTAATTTTAAAAATTTCAAAACAAATAAAAGAAATTATAGATATGCATAATGTCCTTGATAAACTTATGAAAAATACGAGTATCTAGTACGTTTACAGATTTTGTAACGATTTTAAATTCAATAAAAATAAACTATATGTAAAAGATTTATAGAATAACTATTAGAAGAATTCAAATAGAGAAAAATATTCAACGAGTGACACATTGATTTACGAATGCGCGTAGCGCATGAGTTAGTTATCAGTGTTGTTCGGTCACATGGCTTTTTTTTTTAAAGAAATTAATGTAAAACATGTAAGGAACTATATCTTTTTTCTACGCACATAATTTGTTTTGATCCGCCGTTATCGACTTCTTGACAACGCCTTATGTTGTATGACGTAAGAGAGTGAAATAACCACTCTTTATTTAACTGGGAAATCAATGTAATTCATTGCAACTAATGTAATAAAAAATTATAACCATAATCAAGGTAGACAATCAACACATTGACTATATGAAATTGAACATAGTTCAAAGGAATATAACTATTGTATACAAATGACACATCAATCGAATTAATTAGATGCGCATTTAAGGAATATTCTAAATTACCAATATAACCACAAGTTGTCAATCTATAGGATACTGACGACTAATGAATGCTGACCCACAGTTAAGCATAATTGTTTGAAATTTTTTAACACTTATTCAGAAAAATGCTCGAACTACTTGCATTTCAAAGCTCATAAATAACGTGTTTACACACTGATAAATTTTGGAATTCTATTTCTGTCACAAATTCCGGTTAAGATTTGACTAAATACCAATATCCTGATATCGTCAGGTAAATATGCTACTATATATCGCATTAACCTGACGATATCGGGATAAAGGTATTTAGTCGGATCTTAACATGTAATTGTGATTTGTTTACAAACCGGTATTGATAAAGATAAACAAACAATGTCGAAATGTTCAGGTCTTAATCAAATCTGTATGTGGGTAAGTTGATGCAAGCATACGATCTGTATTGCGTCTTACACTTTGAGAAGCAAATAATCTTTTACTATTTTATCACAATATAGTGTAAAAACGTTAATTATGAGCTATGAGGTCAAGTGGCTCAAGCATTTTTCTGAGTAAGCTTTAAAAATATCAAAGAAATATTTTTTTTACAGTGGGTTAGCTTGCATTAGTCTTCACTATCCTATAGATTAACAACTTTTGGTTATATTTATAATTAAGAATCTTCATTGTAAGTTGAGCACGAATGCGCAGTTAATTAATTACATTGGTGTGTCATTTGTATGCAAGAGTGACATTCCTTTGTATTTCCGATTCGAAAAAGTCAATCTACGTTATGTGAGGATTGTCTTCCTTGAAAATATTCATTATTTTATAATCGAGTATAAGTTTCTGATTTAATTTTGAATAATTACAAAATGTATCAATTCAATAGATTTTAGTTTTTTGTTTTTAGTGTATCAAAGACATTGATGTATGTATATAGTTTCATATATTTGAAACGTTTAAATTGATCAAATACCAATATAAAGAACCGTTCATCATTTTTTTTAATTCTATTCAGTTACTTACAATTATTTACATCACTGACATGCAAAACTTTCTCACAAAACCGTGTGTAAAGTGAGACACTATACGGCAATGCATCAGACAGAAACGAATGATGTCTAAATAAAATTTGAGGTAAAACAGTTAGGTGATCAAAACACATGTTAAAGACAGATGTAGTCATCCAGCAGTCATGGAAACATTATTAAATAAATTGTGTCCACATCATCTAACCTGCAACAGCATTCATCCTGATAATTGTTAAAGCATTTTTTGCTTTATTATGGTGTATTCTATTTTGTCAGAACTTATTTAATCTTTATACTCGATCCCTTAAGACAATTACATGAAAGAAGTGTAACACCCCTAACACATACACATTATGCAAAAACACAAAAACAGAACACCAAGGCCACTACTGAATTCAAACTGATGACAAATGCTTTAGCGAAGAGTTATATTTGAAAAAAGATTATAAATGAAAACCGAATTATTTATCTCCCAATAATGATAGAATGATTGGGAAATTAACCAGAGTTATCTAATATTAATCACAAAGAAGGACCAGAAAGCAATTTTTAAATGTAGCTTATTTAACGTTTAAACAATTTCCCACTATAAAATAATGTTACTTTCTACAAATATAAGGACTTTGTTCGCTAAATCTACAATTTTTTTTAGATATTATAAATTTTTATTACAATAGATTAATATGCTACACTATAATAACAAAAAGATATGTACAAAGGAAACCCCAAAAGACATAATAGACAAAACACATTTTTTTACATCACTATTATGAAACCCCAAAAGACATAATAGACAAAACACATTAGTTAAATTGAAAGATAAGAATACAATTTACCATAGCACAATAACACAATTTTTGATAGAGACAAATAAAAGAATACTATAACACGTTGTTAAGATGATAAACAACGTCATTACCTAGAATATATGCTACAAGACCATCTTGTTTTATTTATGAAGTTGATACAGAATAATTATCAACAAAGTCTTGGTACCGTCCGATGGTCTTTTTTTTAGAAAAGGACCAGATGTTCTTTGACATACCCCTGGCTCATCAACTTTCTACTCGGACAAAGGTGACGTTTTACAAAGTCTGGGTAGCAGGTTCAAGCTCTTGAATAGCGAGTTAGTTGAAATATATATATAGGTTTTAATCTAGTCATATTACAACATGTCTTGAACCTTCAACTAGGAGGTATTACGAATTGACCGCAGCTTTTCGATCAAAACTTGTTTATTATTTTCCTGTGGTCCAAGTGTCATGAGTTTTATTGATGAATATTCGACCTTCGCCCTATGGTGTTTTGGTAAAATTAGTGCAGAATTGGATCGGTATTATCTTCAACAAATAGCTATACGTTAATATAAAATTATGAACTTGTTCAAGGGAGACAATACTCGCATAGCCTTACTTGAATTTTTTCGAATTGGAACATAGTACAGAGGAATGTCACGCTTGCATACAAATGACACATACTCACTGACATTGATTTAATGAACACTGCTTTCGTGCTTCAACTTCAGTGAAGATTCTAAATTACCAATATAACCAAAAGTTATTAATTATAGAATAGTGACAACTAATGCATGCCAATCCACATAGTAGTAAAGAATATTTGTTTGAAAATTTTATTAAACTTACTCTGAAAAATGCTCGAACTACTTGAATTGCATAGCTCATAATTCACGTGTTTACATAGTAATATAATATAGAAGCTAAATAGTATTTGCCTCTCAGTGTTAAAGACGCGATACTGGTCGTATGCTTTTTCGTGCGTATTGTTATGCGTTTACTTTTCTACATTGGCTAGAGGTATAGATTTAAAAAAATATGTTCAACTCCGCGGCATTTTTGCGCCTGTCCCAAGTCGGGAGCCTCTGGCCTTTGTTAGTCTTGTTTGATTTTTAATTTTTGTTTCTTGTGTATAATTTGGAGTTAAGTATGACGTCCATTATCACTGAACTAGTATATGTATATGTTTAGGGGTCCAATAAAGGACGCCTCATGGTGCATCGAAGACCTATTGGTGACCTTCTGCTGTTGTCTGTTCTATGGTTGGGTTGCTGTCTCTTTGACACATTCTCAATTCCATTCTCAATTTTATTGCATTAACTTACCAAATCATTAATTTAATTTAAGCCAGAACAGTTTGATACTGTTAATTATCTTTTTATTTCTTTATGTTTTAAAAATGTCCTATTAAGATTCGACTAAATACCCTCAATCCGATATCGTTTAGTAAATTCGCTACATCATAAATTATACGAGAAGAACATAGCCCATTAAATTGCCGACAACTGGTTTTAGACATGTGTTTATTTCCGATGAAAAGACCCCGTGAGGGAATCAATATAATTACCAACAAATGCCATCCTCAATGATCTATCAACAGTCTTGTACCTATATCTCTTTTTAATAAGTCTGTTTAAAGGTTTGGTAATCTTTTTAGGTGGAATCTCAATGTGCCTATTGATTCCTGCCTGACATATTTCTTTGTCATTAATTCGTTTATTAGGGGTTCGTTTTCACTATTGAAAAGTTTTAATTTTTCATACCAGAACCCTTAATCGATATAGTATGGATTTTTTGTTGAAGGCCGTATGGTTGCCTATAATGACTTTCAATTACTACATTTGAACTTTGTTGGATAATTGTCTCATTGCCAAACATACCACAAATCTTTATGTTTGTTTCCCTTTAATCTCAATGTTCCATTTAGGTTTTTAGGGAAACTGTCAAATTTAAATATAACAGGAAGTTTTCGTGAATTAACTCCAGCATACTATAATACATTACAGCTAAGACGAGCTTATATTACCACATGATTATATACGTACATAAAGTCAGCAGTAGTATATCATACACAGACATACAATAATTGAGGTGCTCAAAGTGGCTGTAATCTCCGTGTAAATATCTTTCTTTTTTACCTTTCTTCTCGTACAATGTGAATAATTTAACGAGATATCAAACAAATTCGAGCCAAGGTTCAATCAATTCGTCATTTTAACATGCATTTTTACTTATTTCTCCGTTAACATAGAACGGTTATAGAGAATATAACACCTCACAATAGAAAATAGTTATATATTTGTACACATTCTTCGATATCATAAAGATAAGAAATATATAAACAGAAACAACCTTTTCTCTGTCTAATAATGTTCCGTCACCGCGCCAGATATTAGATTCCTTCGACTCCAAACATTTTTTGCCGGGGTGGTTTAGACACAGTGGTATACTGATGTTAATAAAAAGATAACTTCCACCTGTCGTTTATCATGTATATATAAACAAACATTTAAACCACATCATATTTACAAAATTTATGAAACGAAGTATATATGATAAACATTATTGATTTATGTGACGCAAAATATTTGACAAAATAGTTACTTCCTGAATCTATCACGTGACAAATATGTACAGAAATTACAGGACAGACTATTCTGTGAAAGATTTTATTTCCAAATATCATACAAAGTTTCCCCTCCTAGCGGTCGTTACTCAAGGTTACCATGGAAACAGTGATTTGGACACATTTGCTACCGGACAGGTAAATATTATAACGTTTGACATATCAGGTATATACCATTCTATTTGAGGAGTTTTAAAAACAGACTTTATACAACACGGTGCGTCAGTAAAAGCTTATGTATACTTTTTGAGTTGTTTACTGAATGATTTAAATAAATCAATATGCTGAACAACTGTGTACTTACCTTACATTTGAGAAATGCTTCTGTAAGGTTTAACTTTTATGCCGTATCAAACCTTAGAAAAAATCTACTAAATACTTTAGTAATTCATTCATAAAATGTGCTTGTTAAAAATATTTATCCAGAGTTTCTTTTCTTTTTAAAATAATATTCACTGAATAAGCAATGATAATCTGTAATGGGATGTGGGCTAGGAATGTTGGTCCTCAATGCTCTTCAACCTCGTACTTTATTTGGCCTTTTTAACATTTTTGGATTCGAGCGTCACTGATGAGTCTTTTGTAGACGAAACGCGCGTCTGGCATATGTACAAAATTTAGTCCTGGTATCTATGATGAGTTTATTTGAATCTGATATTTTTTGTCTTCACCCAAAGCAAACCGGTGTGAAAACGTAATATCTGATCCGTGTGTTCGCGTTACTGTTGATCGGTAGAAATCATTGATTGTTCTTTGTTTAGGAAGAGAATTTATTTAAGAAAGAGCATATCCAACTTCTATCTCTTAAGGTGGTACCTAACACTACAGGGAGATAACTCTGTAAAATAAGCAGAACGTTTTAATGACGTTGTGTTCTTAAGGGAATATCAAGCTTCTCAATGATCAAAATAAGTGTTTGTCAAACTGCTATATAACCAGACTGAGTGTAATTTTTCTGATTAAACGGTTGGTTCAATTTTTTTGATTTTTTTATATTTTTGTTAAAGGGTCAAAGTAAATAATTTGTCAAAATTTTAAGAAAATTAAACGAGCAAAATTAATTTTAGTTCAGGTGTTAGGTACCACCTTAAGATGATATTTTGCAAATCCTTTGATTTTTAGAAAACAATTAAAATATCCAAAAATTTATGTTATTCATTCATTTGGATGATAGTGTTGCCAACATATTCATAATATACCACTTGCGACACAAAATTTTGCTACTGCTATTTCAGCTCCGCTAAAAATTTACTGGACATTTTGATTTTTTTAAATTTGTTTGGCCAAAAAATTGAGACATAATTAATAAGAAATGCTGAGTCCTTTTTAGCTCACCTGGCCTAATGCACCAAGTGACTGTTTCTCGTAACTTGGCGTCCTTTGTCCGTCTTCGTCCGTCGTCCGTCGTCGTTCGTCGTCATCCGTTAACTTTTACAAAAATCTTCTCCTCTGAAACTACTGTGACAAATTTAGCCAAACTTGACCACAATCATTATTGGTATGTTGTTGAAAAATGTGTCCAATGACCCGTTTCCCAACTAACATGGCCGCAAAGGCTAAAAATAAAACATAGGGTTATAATGCAAGTTGTGTGTCTTATTTTGAAAACCTGTATGAATAGAGACAATCTGACGGGGGAAAATGTTAAGAATGTTGGGCTCTACCTATCGTCCGTATACGTCAAAATTGTCAGATGACTCCTTATTACCTTTAAATGAGAAATTTACCATTTATTATTTCTATTTTGCCTATTATCTTGAAAACTTTAATAGATAAAGAGAACCAATCCATGACAAAAAAATATCAGCAAGACAAGTTCTACAAATAAGTTTCAAAGTCGAAATCGTCAGCCAACTCCTGCCGTTTGATGATGAGTTTTACCATTTTTTTTTTAGTTTTTGTCTTACTATAATAGATAGATAAAAATATAAAAATGAAAAAATATCAGCACGACAAGATCCACAATAAATCAATATAGAGGAAATCCTCTGACGTCTCCTTGGAACTATTGTCTTTTGAGACAACTCTTATCATTTTTGGGGGTTGATTTTACATCATAAACAATATAATAAATAAATAGACACTTTAAATCACAAAAAAAAAATTATCAACATGGTAAGATCAACCAATTAACCACATTCCGCCCATATAGTTAGAAGGTTGACACTCTTAATAGGAGTGTTTGTCCAGCCCCTTAAATAAGGATTAAGTTTCACCCTCTTTTGTGTATTGAGCAAACACTTAATAAGATAGCTAGAAACTACACATAAAATGATCAGCAATACAAAATCAACAGAACGGAGAGTTTTTCATGGATTTAATGTTGTCTACAATGTTGGAGCGTGTCCTTTGTTGACTATACACATATACCAAGATTAAGTCTGCATTTGTGAACTCGTGCCATATCGGTACGGTAGAAAATAACAACGATATAAACATTCATGCAAACAGTTTGTATAAAAACTGAAATTTTAAAATTGACATAGTTTCGTTTTATAGATTTGCAATTCAAAGTTGTATAACATTACCATGATTATATTATTGTTCCTTTACACTCATTGTCGATGTATACGGATATCCGTGTCCAATGTTCTATTACAATTTCCTCTTTTAGATATTCATAACTATAGAACAAACAACATTTTTTTATAGTTTTATTCATTATTTCCATTTGAAATTGATTCATTCATTGTGAATACTTTGCCAATTATTTCCCTCTCTCGCTAAAATAATATCGCTATGTCTCCAACTTGCATTAAACTTATTTCGACAAAGTCATATAGTATTTTGTCTGTTGCATGCTCCTTTTGTTTGTTTGTTTTTATATCAAGCTTTTAAAAGACAATTGCTTATTGTATATAAATAATGGAACTAAAAAAGCAGGAACAAATAAACATTTGTGTACTTTTTTCAGCTATAACCATTAAACATTTTTCGAAACATGATTCCCTTTGAATTTTTTTTTATAAATTTGACATGCACAAGGGTTGATATGAATTTAAAGAATGACTTTTATAATAAATGTTATGAAATTAGGAACATTAAGAAGAGGTTAGATGGTAAAATGTTTAATGGCACCAAATGGATATAGTCAGATTCTTAGTCTGGCAAAACGCAAATTAAAAACAAATCCACATACATTTTTGACCAAATAGACAACTTGTAGTCATATTCTTTTTTATTTCGAATATCAAAATTTTTATATCTGTGGATTTTACTACAACACTTTTAGTTGCAGCTCATGCTGATGGAATGTACATTAAAATTTAAAAAAAAATATATTTTCCCTTTCCCTTTCCCAGTGACAAGGGGGGACCCACGTCTACAACTGATTTATTGATAGTTTTATATTTGCAATCTGACTTAAGTCAGTTTAATACATACTGTAGTCTTAACTAAGTATTGTTTTACGGAGTGGTTCAACACGGTTCAGTAATGCCTTCCGAAATGCATTGAGTTAACCTTTGGAACAATGGATTATGTTCTTCTACTTCGTACTTTATGCGGCACTTTCAACTCTTTTGTTTCGAGTGTCACTAATGAGTCTTTTGTAGACAAAACAACCGTCTCGCGTATATAAGTCGGACCCTGGCAATAAGTTTACTTTTACTATTTTACAAAAAAAACCTTGTTACTGATTTTTGAACCCCCTTTGATTATAGAAATAGCTTAGGACAAGACCTTTGGCATCTACAGAGAATTTAAGGGTATCTTGTCGTTTTGTACTTGTTATTCGAGCTTCACTGGTGATTCTTCATTGATATATTTATTGCGTGCTGCTGGTGTATGTGTCCATGATATGGAAGTTTCCAAGAAGAAGTTTTTAAAAGTTAACAAAATTATTGTCAAGCTTCACAATGTATAGAAAGATCAGGTCTACTCATATTTGAAATTTAGAATATAAAGATAAAGTATCATATTTTGTAAAGACATACCTATTGTTGTCGTTGTTTATATAATGATTACAAGTTCATAAACACAAAATGATTCCTAAATAGAAACACCCACACCATGTTAAGGTGTCATAGCCATTACTTATATTCTGCGTACGTTAATGGTTAGTTGATTGAAAAGTACAATCATGAAATTACCGAACTCCAAGGAAGATTCAAAATCGAAAATCCCGTATCAAATGTCAAAATCAGAAACCCAAACATATCAAACGAATGGACAGCGAAAGCTTTGATATATTCTTTATTTTTACTGAAATCCGAAAAAATGAAGGTACTACTAAACAGAAATATATATGCAAATGACATAAACATAAAGAATACAACAAAAGAACTCTCCACTCTGTTCTTTTTATTTTAGCATCCCTTGATTATTTATTTCTTATGTTATGGTCCATTGCTGTCTATTCTTTTTATTAGAATGTAATTAAACTCTAGAATTTTCCCTTTTGAGCCGATTCTTGTCTATTCTCTATATTTGTTTTGTTCCTTTATTTGTTGGCTTGATTTGTCCATAATCTTGTTAAATATTAGACTGTATTTTTTTAGCTACGTCAAATAAGATCTGTTAAGTCAGCAACTTCATAAAATGAAACAAAACATTAGAGAGAAATTATGTCATAAACAATCAACTTCAAAATATTTATCGTACGAATCCAGCTTAAAGCTAACGTCTACAGCATTCATTGGTTTAGGCTTGGTGGTTTTTGGCACTGATATTTCTTGACTCACTGTCGTGGTAGTCTATGACGAAAGAAATAAGTGACATAATAAAAATTACATAATTTGCAAATTGATCTCAAACGAATTAGTTACAAATAAGAATGAATGTGTCTCTCTGTTTAAGGTAATACGGATACATTCCGTGAAGACAGTTCCACGAGTTATTGGAATAATTGCAAAAACTGAATGTTCCCGTACCACAAAAGCTTTAAGCTTACCGTTATCACCAAACAGAGACATTTGGATTAAAACAAGTAAAGGTAAGTATTTACAAAGTTCTACCTATAAATGTTTAACGACAAGAAATAAAACAAAAATGATACTAAACTCCAAGGTTATTTAAAAAAGAGGGAATTTCCTAAAACTGACAATATTTATAGATACCATGATTGAAATGCGTATTTACATTAATTTAACACTGATCAAAATTATAAGAATGATAAGATATGTTTTATAATACGCTTAAAGAAAACTAAAAGAAAAATTGTGTCACCGAACTTGTTCTCTTCCTGTGAAGTCGGCTTCATATCTTGACTCACATCTAGAAATTGACAATGAGGGTCGGTTGAAAACAAAACTTTACGACAAAAGAGATGATGTCAGCTTTCCAATTGTGAACTTTCCATTTCTAAGTAGCAACATTCCAGCAGCACCTGCATACGGGGTATATATCTCCCAATTGATACGATATTTCCGTGCTTGCATTTCCTATCATGATTTTCTTGATAGAGGGTTACTACTCACAAGGAAGCTATTAAACCAAGAGTTTCAAATGGTGAAGTTGAAATCATCCCTTCGTAAATTTTACGGACACCATCACGAGTTGGTTGACCGTTATGGAATAACCGTTTCACAAATGATATCGGATATGTTCCTTACGTCGTAACTACAATTCCCTTCCCTTTCATGAATGTGACCTACCGAATTAGACTATTTACCGGATTTGTAATCACATAAGCAACACGACGGGTGCCACATGTGGAGCAGGATCTGCTTACCCTTCCGGAGCACCTGAGATCACCCCTAGTTTTTGGTGGGGTTCGTGTTGTTTATTCTTTAGTTTTCTATGTTGTGTCATGCCATTGTGTACTATTGTTTTTCTGTTTGTTTTTTTTTTTTTCATTTTAGCCATGGCGTTGTCAGTTTGATTTAGATTTATGAGTTTGACTGTCCCTTTGGTATCTTTCGTCCCTCTTTTATCAGGTTATCGTCCGTTAAACGCACTAATCACATGATTTACAACTATGAAAAACGTAAAATATACGTCTTTAATCTAATAAATCTTAATTTCAAAAGTATGCTTTAAATGCATTGAACTTCACGAGTGAGAGGTTAAGCGCTACAAAACAAGGTTCTATCCACCATTTTCTACATTTAAAAGTGGCTGTACCAAGTCAGGAATATGACAGTTGTTGTCCATTCGTTTGGTGTGTTTTTCATTTGATTTTGCCATTTGATTAGGGACTTCCCGTTATGAAATTCCTCGGAGTTCAGTATTATTGTGTTTTACTTTTTACAAGCATCTGTAACAAACATCCAAAAATGAGAAATAGCAAAAATTTCAAGGAAATACACAACGTATGTTTGTGTTTTTGCTCTGTAATCTCAGGTGCTCCTGACTGGCAATTAGATCCACCTCTAGTACTTTACTGCAGAATTTAGTACTGTGAATAACTCATTCCAGTCGACCAGTTACAGATTACCCTGTTGAGACATTTGGCCTCATTCAATTTTGAGTTCATGCAATTCCCTCATTTTTAATAGTCTTCTCTTAATCGATTTGAATATCGGAAATCTACTGCCGTCTTTTTGTGTCTATCCGTTAGTAAGCCAATCCTGTGTAATTGCAAACTTTCACGTTCAATGACACATGAAGATAAGAGAATGTACAATTATCGATGATTTACTTAATTGTTGATGTCTTATAGTTGGTCAAAAGACATTTACTAATCCACTGTTCCATGGCGAATAATCATTAATCAATAAAGAAATAGGTGTTAGCTTATTTTTCTTAAACATCAATCTGTTTTTACACTAGATATAACTATATAATGAAAAGCTGTGAATAATCATTTAACAGGGAAACGGAAGTCACTTAGAAAAATAACAAGAAAAGGACAACTACCATGCGAAGGTTTCCTAACTAACGATGATCAGCTGGGCAAATATAATGACACTTCTTTGTTTCATCAAAAGTCAATACAACTTCTACTCGAGAGACAAGTAGAGCTACGATTTCTTCTGGCTAATCCTGTTAGCGGAGGTATGTCATTTCAACTTTTAATAGAGAGACAAGTAGAGCTACGATTTCTTCTGGGCAACCCTGTTAGCGGAGGTATGTCATTTTAACTTTTAATAGAAAGACAAGTAGAGCTACGGTTTCTTCTGGGCAACCCTGTTAGCGGAGGTATGTCATTTTAACTTTTAATAGAGAGACAAGTAGAACTACGATTTCTCTCGGGCAATCCTGTTAGCGGAGGTATGTCAATGGATCTTTTAACACAAAGACATGTAAAACAAGGACTTCTCCTGGGCAATCCTGTTAGCGGAGGTATGTCAATAGAACTTTTAACACAAAGACATGTAAAACAAGGACTTCTCCTGGGCAATCCTGTTAGCGGAGGTATGTCAATGGATCTTTTAACACAAAGACATGTAAAACAAGGACTTCTCCTGGGCAATCCTGTTAGCGGAGGTATGTCAATAGAACTTTTAACACAAAGACATGTAAAACAAGGACTTCTCCTGGGCAATCCTGTTAGCGGAGGTATGTCAATAGAACTTTTAACACAAAGACATGTAAAACTAGGACTTCTCCTGGGCAATCCTGTTAGCGGAGGTATGTCAATAGAACTTTTAACACAAAGACATGTAAAACAAGGACTTCTCCTGGGCAATCCTGTTAGCGGAGGTATGTCAATAGAACTTTTAACACAAAGACATGTAAAACAAGGACTTCTCCTGGGCAATCCTGTTAGCGGAGGTATGTCAATAGAACTTTTAACACAAAGACATGTAAAACAAGGACTTCTCCTGGGCAATCCTGTTAGCGGAAGTATGTCAATAGAACTTTTAACACAAAGACATGTAAAACAAGGACTTCTCCTGGGCAATCCTGTTAGCGGAGGTATGTCAATAGAACTTTTAACACAAAGACATGTAAAACAAGGACTTATCCTGGGCAATCCTGTTAGCGGAGGTATGTCAATAGATCTTTTAACACAAAGACATGTAAAACAAGGACTTCTCCTGGGCAATCCTGTTAGCGGAAGTATGTCAATAGAACTTTTAACACAAAGACATGTAAAACAAGGACTTCTCCTGGGCAATCCTGTTAGCGGAGGTATGTCAATAGAACTTTTAACACAAAGACATGTAAAACAAGGACTTCTCCTGGGCAATCCTGTTAGCGGAGGTATGTCAATAGATCTTTTAACACAAAGACATGTAAAACAAGGACTTCTCCTGGGCAATCCTGTTAGCGGAGGTATGTCAATAGAATTTTTAACACAAAGACATGTAAAACTAGGACTTCTCCTGGGCAATCCTGTTAGCGGAGGTATGTCAATAGAACTTTTAACACAAAGACATGTAAAACAAGGACTTCTCCTGGGCAATCCTGTTAGCGGAGGTATGTCAATAAATCTTTTAACACAAAGACATGTAAAACAAGGACTTCTCCTGGGCAATCCTGTTAGCGGAGGTATGTCAATAGAACTTTTAACACAAAGACATGTAAAACAAGGACTTCTCCTGGGCAATCATGTTAGCGGAGGTATGTCATGACAACTTTACAAAGAGAGACAAGTAGAGCTACGATTTCTCCTGGGCAATCATGTTAGCGGAGGTATGTCAATAGAACTTTTAACACAAAGACATGTAAAACAAGGACTTCTCCTGGGCAATCCTGTTAGCGGAGGTATGTCATGACAATTTTACATAGAGAGACAAGTAGAGCTACGACTTCTCCTGGGCAATCCTTTTAGCGAAGGTATGTCATAACAACTTTGAATAGAGAGTCAAGTAGAGCTACGATTTCTTCTGGCCAATTCTGTTAGCGGAGGTAGTGAATACAATATCTAATAGAAAGACATGTAAGACTACGTTTTCTTCTGGCAAATCCTGTTAGCGGCGGTATGTGAATATAATATTTAATAGAAAGACATGTAAAACTAGGATTTCCCTTTGGTAATCCAGTCAGAGGAGGTTATTTCTGTGAAATATACTGTTAGCTTTTTTAAATGTCACGTGATAATGAACGCTTATTTTGTTTTTCGTTTTTGATACTCTGATGACATGTTAGTTAAAGATAAAAGTCAAGCAATCAGGTATTTTTATGATTCTATCTAACATACAAGCCACATTATTAATTTAAGAAAAACATCGTTATGTTTTATCTGAACCGAACGCAAGACGGATATAAATGAGGAGCGAAAGATACCAAAGGGACATGCAAACTGACAGATCGAAAATAAACTGACAACGTCATGGATAAAAAAAGAAAAAGACAAATAAACCAAACACTAGTTCACGAAACCGAACATAGAAAACTAAAGACTCAGCAACACAAAACTTACCTTATCCTAGGGTGACCTAATGTGCTCCGGAAGGGTAAGCAGATCTTACGTTAATGGATATCTTTTATACCATTTTACTATTTGCTTTTAAACCCTCCATGTCATGCATTGTAGTTGAGTTGTTGAACCGTATCATAGTCTTACCAGAGTATTTACAAGATCTACGTTTGTCTGTTGTAAATGGTATCGAAGGATTAAACACAGAACAATGGAACAAGTTACAAACCTATATGGTAGAAGTTGTACAGACGTACATAAACTTTGACAACTTTAATTTTTCGGAAGGTGAAAATTATACTGAAATTTAGTTTGAAGTAACTAAGATATTAACAGAAATAAACGTCTCGCAGTAAATGATCGATTATAAACAGTTATCAAAAGTACCAGGGTTATAATTTAGTACGCCAGACGCGCGTTTCGTCTACATAAGACTCATCAGTGACGCTCAAATCGAAATATTTATAAAGCCAAACAAGTACAAAGTTGAAGAGCATTGAGGATCCAATATTCCAAAAAGTTGTGCCAAATACGGCTAAGGTAAAATTGTTTCAGAAAAAATGTTAGTTTTTGTCTCAATAGAATTTTTCCCACAGTAAGAAAAATTGTATAAGATACCGCGGAAAAAATATAACAAGTGCTATTTTGGTATGTCTAATAAGTAATGAGTTTCCTATTTTAGACACAAATTTTCCCATTACGTCAATGTCATTCAGACTCTTTCTTGACTTTACGTATGGAATGAAATAAGATCAGATAACTACGAGAATCATTTAGACATTTCCATAAAATATGATCAATCTGAAACTGAGATATGTAACGAGAGTGACGAAGATACCTTTTACTGCGAGATGTTTATTTTGCAATTTTCGGTAGACGAAATAATTACGATTGACATACTTGGGTATGACTGCTATGGATGATTACGACGACAAAAGTAGGCGTGTTATACACAATTATGAAGATAAATCTATTCAGATTCACGACATAACAAGTTTTAGTGGGGTTGACAGCCGAGAAATCGGCAAAACACGGAATTACGTTACCACTTGACATTTTTCTAAAATGCAAGTTAAGTACCTTGTATTATATTAAGATATATAGCTTTTTTTTTAGACAAGTGCCTGTGAAGTTATGTATAACAGATACTGTTAAGTCAGAAATTTGACAGTTGTTTTCCATTCGTGTCATATGTGTGAGCGTTTGATTTTGCTATTTGTAAATAGACTTTCCATTAAGAACTTTCCTTGGACTTCAGTATATTTAATAAGTTAAAAAAGAATAATGTTTCTTCATAGGAGAGAAAATCTATAAAGATATACAAAGCAAGAACATTTTGCTTGTCTGTCCTTTTATATTAGATATGACTTATTTGTCAGTCATGTGTGTGTCA
The DNA here is from genome assembly GCF_963676685.1 of Mytilus edulis. Classification (NCBI taxonomy): domain Eukaryota; kingdom Metazoa; phylum Mollusca; class Bivalvia; order Mytilida; family Mytilidae; genus Mytilus; species Mytilus edulis. The sequence continues at coordinate 77,216,244 of NC_092355.1, read as the reverse complement.
GATAACATTTCGTCCCATGTTTTTGCTATCAATTATTTACTCATCCGATATCCTTCATGTAACTACATCGATAGCAGTATTGGAGTGTGCACAATAAAAAACATCATTGAGAGCAACAACTCAAAACGGATTAGGTTCAATGTATCAATATCACTTTATAAGTAAGTAAGTAAACATGAAATAAGTAAGCATGAAATAAGTAAGCTTTTTATTCCGATACAATGCATATTTATTGTACAAAGGTTATGTATAATTGTAGGTATAATTGCACTTCCGGATACCGACGATGAAACACACACCTTACACACCTATGAATATGTTTACTGTAATCCCTTGAATTCACAAGGGACTGCACAAAAAGAAGAATACGTCAGCTTACAGCCAAAGCCTTTAAACAATTCACAGGAACATATTTATCATACCATTCCGGATAATAATTGTGAATATCTATCATTTCAATCTTTGGAATGGAAACAGATGTTAAATATGGGAGACGATAAAGGCTCAACCGGAGGTTCATTACAAAATGCAGAAAATTTAACGGATAGCAATTCGTCAACAACAAAGGTAGTACCACCACCATTACCTCGCAAACCTATCAGACATAAAGTTGAAATATGTCCAGATGATGGTTTTGGTAAGAAATGTCATGCTTCGAACACACCACATTTAGAATCAGGTATATTATCTCACTATTCTTGAATATTTACTCGATTTTTTTGTTTGGTTCATAAATATAGTGTTGAGATTTTTTTTGAGAAAAAAAACCACTCTTAATCCAAACTATTCGTTTCAATAACACCAATGGAACTAACATGTTTTGTGTTGAATGATATACATTCAATGACTTGAAGCAACTACCAATCTTTCTGATAAGAGTTCTTAGAATATACTTACCCCTTCTCGTCCAATGAAAAGTCAGTTTTCTGCCCTCTAATTTTCATAGTACATGGTTTTCCATGCACTATGAAATGCTATACATGAATGACTTTTCATTGTCAGTTAATTATGAAAGTGAACTCTTAATAGCTGCACTAATGAAGTGTACAATCCCCTAAGACATTTTCCTTGGGAAAATAGCCTACTGATTAAAGGCGAAAGAGCAAAGATTAAAATAAAAACATTTTAAATTTTGCAAAATTTCATGTATTTTTTAATGGTACACATATAGAATACACAAAAAAAGTTGGTAAGGATAAATAAAAAGATATTTATTTAATTTATATAGCTTACATTTGAGGGAATTATTTTCTTTTTCTTTCAAAAAAACACAATGCAAGACTGATGACATATAAAGCAAAGGATTGCTTTCGGAGAAACACAATACATAGACAAACTATGTCAGTGCTTTTTCATTTCATTCATTGAAATGATCATTACCTATGTTTCATATTTAGTTCATTATAAAAAGTGAACTCTTATTTAGGTTTGAATATTACAATCGGAAAGGACAGTTTTGTAAGGTCACTCGTAAGTGTGAATATGTTCTAAATTGGTCAGACAATACTTGGTCATGTTTTATGAAGATTTAAGTCTTCATAAAACATGACCAAGTATTGTCTAACCTATAATTAGGTAATTACAATATTTTTCCATTTCTTTCAAAAATCGATAAAACTGAAACACATCCGGTTCACAAACAAAAAATTAGGGAAACACGTCATCTATAAGAAAAAACTAAACGAACGGCTTTAATACTGAACTGCGACATAAAAAAACGAAAACATACATAATCTATGTGATAACAACTGCCTTGATCTTGATCTGAATTACTCATGTTTTCCTTAGGAGTTTTGCTGCTCTGTTTCAAAATAGCAAGCTTTTCAAAAGACTGTTAAAAATTGATAGTATATAAATAAATGTACTTTAAAAGTAGAAAAATCTTGTTATGTTTTCATTGCTTTTGAAAGATAAAAACTGCAATGTTAATAACATGAAAAATCTAAAAAAAAATATTTCAAATAGCTTATATCTCGAAAACAAGCACAATGAACCCTTTTTTTTCTGCTTGTTTTGTTCATTTATTTATGCACTATCAATTTATGACAGTCTTAAAAAAGGCTTGTTATTTTGAAACAGAGTAGCGAACATCCTTAAGCATCTCAAGTCACACTGGTTACTAATGGTGTTAATATTGCTCAGTCTTTTATTTCATTTGTAAGGTTTAATATACCGTTTCCTCGGTTAGTTATTTTGTCATGATGTAGACAAATTGTCTTCGACTCATGAGTTGAATGTTCCTTTTGAATATCAAGCTTCAGTGGTTTTTTTCTCTATTCAAAGCACAAAAAGTCTTGAACTAAAGCAATTGAAATATATCCAATAAAATTGAGAAAGGAAATAGGGAATGTGTCAAAGCGACAACAACCCGACCATAGAGCAGACAACAACCGAAGGCCACCAATGGGTCTTCAATGTAGCGAGAATTTTCCGCACCCGTAGGCGTTCTTCAGCTGGCCCTTTAAAAATATGTATACTAGTACAGTGATAATGGACGTCATTCAAAACTCCAAATTATACACAAGAAACTAAAATTAAAAATCATACAAGACTAACAAAGGCCAGAGGCTCCTGACTTGGGACAGGCTCAAAATTGCAGCGGGGTTAAACATGTTTATGATCAAAATTACAAAACTTATTATTATAATTCCAGAGGAAGCCCCTCAAGCGGCTGATCAAAGTAATCAAATAACAGAAATGAGCATTAAAGATATTGGAAAAATCTTGGAACGTCTAAATTTACATGAATATGTGGACTCCTTTGCAGGCGCACTCGTAGATGGGATGATATTAAAAGAGTTCGATAAAACGACATTGGAGGAATTTGGTTTTAAATCAATAGAATCAATAAGACTTCTGAAGTTTATCCAGTGTGGACATATCCCTAAATAACTAACGTAAACTTTTCTGTGTTGACTAAATAAACTATAAAGAACCATCATACAAGTGGGAGTTAGTAATTATAAAACCAGACATAACCCAATATTATTATTGCAATATGTTTGTGTCGAGTCAGGAATCATTTGTATTCCATTCGTTTTTTGGTTGAGATAGTCAAACGTGTGATTATGTCAGGTTGTATAAAGTTTCCTATTTTTGATTATTTCTTATAACTTTTTGATTTTGAATCAATAGTGATACATGCGATTAAATATTCAAATGCAACATTGTTTGTAACGTTCATTTTGATTGGACATTGTTTGTAACGTTCATTTTGATTGGATAATATCACCACGCTTTCTTATGTTGTTTACAAATCTCTAGGCGTGTTTTATTGCGTGTTTATTTGCCTTGTATCCTTTACTCCTAGTTTATTTATTCCCTTACAAACATAATTCCATATTTATATTTTTGTAACGCTTAAGAAATATCTACAAATAACACAAATACAAACTTTATCCCAAATTCATATTCTATTTTTAAGAAATTTACCTGTGACATCACTTTTTTGTGGCGTTAATACATTTGCGTGACACACAGTTAATAATTATAGTGTGTTGCTTTGTGTGTGGAAGGTGTCTGTTTTTATTCAGGGGATTACTTGTTGTTATGTTCTATAATATAGTATTTCTTTGTAATTCTCTTTCCTAAGTGATCTTTTATTTATGTGTTCTGTTACCTGTCAATTAATGTTATCACCTTAGTCCTTTTTATAACATTGTCATATAGATGGGAGGTTTGGCTAACAACAAAAGCAGGTTCAATCCAACTTTTTTCTTGAAATTATCTAATACGAAGTCATCAATTTGGCAGTTGTTATCAAAGGATCAATTTCTGTTAACTATTGAACAGTGGTATGCATTTATTTGGAGTAGAACCATTTCTGAGGAAGATCAATCTAATTAGTTATCAAAGGTATCAGGATTATAATTTAGTACGCTAGACGCGCGTTTCCTCTTCATAAGACTCACCAGTGACCTTCACATCAAAATAGTTATAAAGCCAAACAAGTACAAAGTTGAAGACTACTGAGGACCTAAAATTCCAAATAGTTGTACCAAATACGGCTTAGGTAAACTATGTCTGGGACAAGAAAAATCCTTAGTTTTTCGAAAAATACAAAGTTTGATAACAGAAAAATTATAAAAATAACCATATATTTAATGTTCATGTCAACACCGAAATGCTGTTAGTGTGCTTCGGACGCAGCAAATGAATATTTCATAATAATTTGTCCTTCCGACGGTTTTGATTTGAGCAACCCTAACGAATCTTGTATTAGTGCAACCTCACCTGACGTTCTAAATCACGAGCCAACCAAGTATCTACACTTTTTTTCTTTTTAAGAAAAAGCATACATTACCACAAAAGAATAAATAAATTGTTTGCTATCATTTATTGTTCAAATTTTTATCAAAACTTTAAATTTTATGACATGTTTTATCTTAAATAAAACCTTCATTAATGAACTATTTAGGGATTTGTTCGTAGTTGTAAATTCTTAAAAGTGAAAGAGAAAAATCAACTAGCTCCAAGGAAATTTAAAAACAGAAATTTTAATGTCAAAGTGCAATATCACAATCTCAAACATCAAACACATCAAACAAACTGTCGTATTCCAAACTACAAATTCAGAATCTGACTTTGACCTTTTACCTTGACTCCATTGTTTTGGGAGGGGACTAAGGACCTCAACTCTAAAGACCTCAGATCTCTATCACTTTTGGTTTACCAATTGCAATAACATTTTTCTTATATAAGATACGGCTAATTTTCGGCTAATTTGGTAAGTTTCAAAATCGCAATAACTGTTCGATACCATATGCACAACAAACATTAAAGTGATATTTTGCGAAACCACAAAGCACCGTCTGAACAACAATGTGGCTGAAAAATAACAAAATAATGATAATATAATATTCAGAACAAAATCAATAGGTCTTTCAGCAAAAACATGGAAAGAAGTTATAAATGTTTGTTTTTTTAAGACATAAATTTAATTTAAAAGAAAATTTGTTCATTAATTAAAAACTACCCTGAGGTTTCTTTACGGTAGTAAGTTCAAAACAGTGAAATAAAAAATACCGAACCGCAAATGAAATTAAAAACGGAAATGTCCTTTTCAAATCACAAAATCAGAATCTCAAACACATCAAACAAATGGAAAACAACCGTCATATCTTTAACTTTGTGCAGACATTTTCCAATATTAATTTAATTGTGTTTTGTGGAAAATACATGGAACAATTGAATGTTCCATTATCACTGAACTAGTACACAGTTTTTTTTCGGGGTTCCAGCTGACGATCGCCTTCGGGTGCGGGAATTGCTTGTTGTGTTGAAAACCTATTGGTGGCCTTCGGCTGCAATTTGCTCTTTGATTGGTTTGTTGTCTCATTGACACATACCCCATTTCCATTTTGAATGTTATCATCAAAGATTTAACAAAACAAATATTTTATAGTGTTTTTTAAATTGGACTCAGCTTTTTTTTTAAATACAATTATACTTTACCACAAAATATCAAATCATTCTTTTGGTAGTATATAACTGCATTTTGGCTTCAAATAATAAGTAAAATGTTATAAATTCTTTGCGTTCAACGCGCTTGTTTGATTTTTCTTTCACAAGTAAATTTTCATTTAAAGCGAGTAGTTTTATAAATACAAAGAACGTTAGTTACTTCCAAAATAAAAACAAAGTTTAACATTATAGACATTTGCTAAAATATTTGCAAGAAATTTCTTCAAGGAAAGTCCCTAATCAAACGGCAAAACCAAAAGCTCAAACACATCAAACGAATGGATAGCAACTCTCATATTCCTCACATGGTGCAAACATTTTTTTTTTGTAGAAACTGGTGGATTAAACTTGTATGACAGATAAACGCACGAATACTCAGCACAGATAAACAAACAAACAGATAATAAACAAGTTGTTTTAACATGAATAATAGAAAGTGTTACATTTCCTTTGAATCACATTTTCTATCAAGTGTTGGAAAAACTTGTATTTTAATAAAAGTAAAACTGAATCCAAGGAAAAATCAATTCAGAAAGAAAAATCAAAACCCCCTTTACATGAAAAGAATGGAAAACAATTGCCATATTCCCGATTAGAAAAGAATAAATTTGACTTATTTTATACATGTTATAGTAAACTAAACCTCTCAATCGTTTGAAATTGTTTTATAATTCCACAATAGATAAACTTAATATGACATCTTTTTAAACCACATTCCTTTGCAAGTCATTATTTAAATCTGAGTTGAATCTGTATTCATACGACCTTGATCAAACTAATGATTTGTGACACATGTTGTTTTTCTTTCTTTGTATCCTTGAAGGGACAACACATCCTTGAGTATGCAACATCCAGCAAGGCTCTATATCTATCTCAATTCAATCGGACAGTCCTATATAATACTGAATTTTGTTTAATTTTTTATCCATTTAGTGTTATTTCGGCAGATGATGCGCATTTTATGGTTAAAAATCTCTATCACCAGAAAAATCTTGAAATTTGATATTACCCATTGCCCGGTTCCTATGCATTTTCAAAAATTATCCTAATAAATTTCTGGTTAGTCTTGATTTTTAATTTTTTTTAAATAACAAAAATACTTTACTCGGAGGAAAATTCTAAGCGAAAAGTCCTAATCAAAATGCAATATTCAAGCTCAAAAACATCTGTCATATTCCTGACAAGGTACATGCATGAGATTAAACTGCTACACCTGTCCTTGGAGTTACAGTCGTAAAAATTTCCATTATATTGACAACAATGTGTGAACAAAACAAACAGATATAATAGATAAACATGTCAAAATTAAGGGTACAGCAGTCAACATTGTGTAAGGTTATGTAGCACACCGTTTAACATTTTATTTTGGACAAAACATTATCATAATGAATAAATGTTTGAAAACATTTTTATTTGACAAAGGAGGGATGAAAGAAACCAAAAGGAAAGTCAAACTCATAGATCGAAAATAAAATGACAACGCCATGGCTAAAAAAGAAAATAAACAAATAATAGTACACAAGACACAACAGAGAAAACTAAGGACTAAACAACACGAACTCAAAAGCTGGGAGTGATCTCATGTTCTTCAGAAGGTTTAGCAGATCCTGTTCACAACATTCGTTCATTAATTTTAGGAAAAACTATTATCCTAAAGAAACAAAAATGCTTACACCACTTTACTGTGCAGGTCAATAATTATTTCGCGTTTTAATTTGTGTTTATACGACCTTGATAAAAATCATTAATGAGTTGTGTTGTTTTTATTTCTTTTTGTCCTTCATCGGACACCACATCCTTGAACATTCAACATCTAGCAAGACAATATATCTATCTCATTTCAATCGGACAATCCTTTAATGCGCTGGTATTTGTTTAATTGATTTAATAGGTCAGCATCCAGTTTAAGTAATTTCACCAGAAAAATAATTCCTCCTGGTTTAACATCTCTCTTTTCAAAAATGTCCTTGGATGTGATATACTCCATAGCTCCTTTCACTTGCATTTCAAAAAACGTATTAAGATCAGGCTCGATTACTTATATTATTTTTTTTCAATTTCCCTTGAGCGTTTAGCACATCTATTATTAATTTCAGAAGCGCGTTTCGTCTACATAAAAGAGGGACAAGAGATACCAGAGGGACAGTGAAACTCGTAAATCGAAAATAAACTGACAACGCCATGGCTAAAAATGAAAACGACAAACAGACAAACAAAAGTACACATTACACAACATAGAAAACTACAGAATAAGCAACACGAACCCCACCAAAAACTAGGGGTGATCTCAGATGCTCCGGAAGGGTAAGCAGATCATGCTCCACATGTGGCACCTGTCGTGTTGCTCATGCTATAACAAATCCGGTAAATAGTCTAATTCGGTAGGTCACATTCACGAAAAGGAAGGTGATTGTAGTTACGACGTGAGGAACATATCTGAAATCATTTGCGAAACGGTTATTGATCAACCAACTCGTAATAGCGTACGTACAATTTAGGAAGGGATGATTTCAAATTCACCATTTGGAACTCTTTGTTGAATAGCTTTCTTGTGAGCAGCAACCCTCTATCAAGAAAATCATGATAGAAAATGCAAGCACGGGAGATATATACCCCGTATGCAGGTGCTGCTTGAATGTTGCTACTTAGAAAAGAAAAATATCGAAAACAACACGTTATTAATTTCGTGCGTCCGGGGCGCTTTTCTGGATTTACCTTAATCAGGAACGCTCAAAGCCAAACGCTTGAAATCCGAAAATATATAAGTACCGAAACCTTGGAAGAGCTATATGTCAAAAATACCTACAATAAATAGCCAAATTCATCTAAAGCCAACTTTGCCTGAGGGAGTTGAAACTTTAGTTTCTTAATAATTTTTGAAAGATCACATAAGACTCATCAGTGACGCAAAATAGTAACAAAGCCTTCCGTCACATTCTTTATCAATTTATGACCAGAGCATTATCTACAAAAGGAAATATAACTTTTATTTTTGAACCCCGTTCTTTATCAATATCAGGACGAAATATATCAAGACGAAATATCACAGTTTCAGAATTCTGTGAATACCTCCTGACCATATATCATAGAAATGTGTCAAAAGATTTTTAAACAAAGAAAGGAAAAAACGCAATTTGTAATTAATACAATCTGTATGAATTTAAAGGCGCACTGCTATTTTAATACATAGAAGAAAGAAAGAACAAATGATATAACTACATATTTGGTGTAAAACAACTTTTTTCAAACCTTAATGGGCACTTTCCCTTGATCAAATTGCTCCATTTTGCTAATTTGATTTGTATGTAAAGGACATGTGTATCTCTCGAGATGGAATATTTTTTGTTTTTTTTCAGTTGATATAAAAAAGTGTATTGTGCTCTCGCCTGTTTCAGCTAACTGATCAACGGTCATTAAATTTACTGATTCTTAAATGTAGTTGTTGTGTGATAAGCTACATGATCACTAGTAGAGTAAAATTGATCAAATAATGTTAAACAATCAGAAAGCATGAAAAAGTAGATGAAAGTTTGACGCTCTCAAATCATATGGTTAGCGTTCAATAACAGATGAAGAAAAAAAAATGCTAAACAATCAGAAACAAGAAAAAAATAAATGAAAGTTTGACGCTCTCAAATATATGGTCCGCGTTCAATAACGGATGAAGGGAAAAAATGCTAAACAATCAGAAAGCAAGAAAAAGTAAATGAAAGTTCAATGCTCTCAAACATATGGTACGCGTTCAATGACAGATAAGAAGAGAAAAACAACATATGTCACTAACCTTGGTTGCATATCGGTAACAGATATTCTATAAATTAGATTTGAAGTGAGTAGCTAAATCATTTTGAAAGACATCTTTCTAGCTCCAGTTTTTGGTATTTCCCATTCAGGTATGTTCTAAGTTTGACAGTCATATTTCTAGCTTAAAGTCTGATATTACACATTAAGGTATGTTCTAAGATTGATAGTCATTATTCTAGCTTCAGTTCTGATATTACACATTAAGTTGTGTTCTAAGTTTGACAGTCATATTTCTAGCTTAAAGTCTGATAATACACATTAAGGTGTATTCTTAGTTTGATAGTCATTATTCTAGCTTCAGTTCTGATAATACACATTCAGGTGTGTTCTTAGTTTGATAGTCATTATTCTAGCTTCAGTTCTGATAATACACATTAAGGTGTATTCTTAGTTTGACAGTCATATTTCTAAGTTCAGTTCTGATATTACACATTAAGGTCTATTCTTAGTTTGATAGTCATTATTCTAGCTTCAGTTCTGATATTACACATTAAGGTGTATTCTTAGTTTGAAAGGCATCTTTCTAGCTTCAGGTATGATATTATACATTAAGGTACGTTTTAATTCTTTTACTTGGAACAAAACGTGTTGTAATCTGCAATTGTTCAATTCGTTTAGTGTGTCATTTGAAGTAGCATTTTCACATTAATGTTGCTTATTAAAAAGTGTGAACTTTAAATTAAAGTAACTTATATTGAAAAACAAAAACAATCCTGAAAAATATACATTTGAATGATTGAAAAAGTAAAATCACAAAAATACTGAATTCAGAGGAAAATCAATACGGAACGTCCATAATCACATGGCAAAATCAAATAACAAAACGCATCAAAAACGAATGGACAAGAACTGTCATATTCCTGACTTGCTACAGGTATTTTCAAATGTAGAAAATGGTGAATTAAACCTGGTTCTATAGCGCTAACCCTCTCCCTTTAAGAACAGTCTCATCAAATTCCGTTATATTTACATGATGCGTTCAATAAACAGTCACAATTAATGAAATAGTCAAAATATGGGTACATCAGTCATCATCGAATAACAATTTTAAAAGGGACAATTTAACAGAACACAAAAACATCTATCTACGAACACATAGATTGACTTGAGTGTCTGACGTCATAAAATTTGTATACGTCACATAAATTTGTCGTTCAATGTGCATACAAACAGTTTTAAAATTTACATAGGCAATGTAAGCATATAAAGTTAAAAAATCAAAAGTATGTAAGAACAAATTACAGAAATAGACCGAGATTTAAACTAGTCCAAAAGTTATAGGTAGAATTTATGAGAATCCAAAAATAGTTAATTCCACTACGCGATTGAATGATTTTGACGTTTGTGGTTCAACGTATATAGTAACTCATAATAGAAATATATCATAATGACATATAATAGACCAAAATAATACTGACCGGATCTTTTAAAGTACAGAGTCACGTAATAAGAACAAAAGAAATACAAAGAGTCGCATATACAAAACAAACCACCAAAAAATGAAAGACATCCTTCTACATATACGATATCTAGTATCATTTAGAAATAATGAATATTCTTCTAATATATCAAGTTCAATTCTGGCAAAGTTACATATTCGTTTCGTGCAAACTACTCAGTTGCATGGATGATATCTTACACACATTTTTTTGAATAATACATAACAATGATATCAGTTGTTGATTTTTTTATTTTAAGACATCACCAAATTTGTACACTATTGGACATGTAAATTGTTCAACTTTATAGAATTAAGGAAGCTGGCTTGTCATGTTTTAGATTATTTGTCAGATTTTCACAATCCTCTGGTTTCATTCATTTGAATGCCTTGAAAATATTTGACCGGTGACCCCAATTTTTCTTTTTGTAAATCTTTTACATGTATAATGATAAGCCATCTGTAAAAGTCTTATAAAATTTTAATTACTTTTTAACAGTTTTTGAAAACTTCAACTTGTCAATTAAAAGGTATGGAAAGTCAAGAGAGAATATTTTCCCGCCAAAATTTCAAAGGCTAATATCTCGGAAACAAGCACTGTGATCTATATATTTTGTTTGCTCTTTGAATTCCTTAATTAATCCCCTATCTATATAAACTAGTGTTATGAAAAGATAATTACTTTGAAACTGAGAATCGAACTCCCTTAATAGTCTTCAATATTGCTAGACAACATATGAAAATAAAATAACATAATTCTGTTTTCAGCATTATGACAAACTTTTGCTATTTGATGGTAATACTCCTCTGTACAATTGGTGTTTCTAATGGCGACGGTAAGTACTTTAATGTATAATAAAACATTGACTCAAAGATGGTTGGTGTTCGATAAGGGACATAAGGCTATTATGTTGTAAAATTAAAACCACAAAAATACTGAACTTCAAGGAAAATCTAAAAAGGAAAGTTCATAATTAAATGGAAAAATCAAAACATCAAACATTTCAAACGAATGGAAAACAGCTGTCATATAACTGACTTGGCACAGGCCTTTTCTTCTGCAAAAGACTCATCAGTGACGCTCATATCAAAATTTTTATAAAGCCAAACAAGCACAAAGCTTAACAGTTGCATCAAATTCCATTATATTGACAACGATGCGTGAACAAAATAAACAGGCACAATAGGTACAAATGTAAAAAATTGGGGTACATCAGTCAGCATTGTGTAATTATCTTAATACTATAAAAACAAACAAATGTTACATAAATGGTAACTCGTAAATAAGTCATAAATAGTTACTCGTAAAATTTACGATATTTGAATAGCGATATTCTACATTTAACGTTAAGATGTTTAATTCAAATATAAACTATGTTCATAACTGAATTGAAAAAAAAAAGAATCCAAGGATTTTTTTGTCAGCTTTTTTGGATTTACCCATTTTATACATTATATATAATTTGGGGAATAAACACCTCCATTTTATTACAATAACGCATGATAACTTTTGTTTTGGCTACAGATCTGTTCCAAATTTTCCTGCTATATTCTTATTGAATAATGTATAAATAAAAAGTCAATCCTGCCATATTATATCAAAGAACTTTACTTTTCAGGAAATTGTCGGGCTTTAAATGGCAGATGTGGAGTAAGAAATGTTACTTGTGAGCTAAAATTTGGAGAAGGATGGGAAAGTGTAGGCAAATGCTGTCATCAAAGACCATGTTGCAAAAGTTAGTATAAACATAAATGATACAATAGTTATTATTCCTCTTATTCAAATAGAGTGAAATGTATAGACCTGTGTTTGAATAAGACCATATTTATATTTGCTTCCTATATGTTATAATGTTTGCACAACAGTGAAGAACGCCAATGAAGACGACGGACAACAGTTTCCAACTGAAAACAACATATTAACGTGATGTCTAGTTAAGTTTAGTTTAAACAATATTTTATTCAAATAAATTGAATTGAAATGGGGAACAGGCATATCCTATGTAAGCCCTCTTTCTTACGCGATTTCAGTGCATGACGTAACGTTTTAGAATTCAATAGATTAAAAAAGTGAATTACGTGTCTCGTTTTGTACCCATTGTCACAGGTTAGGAATGATCAAACTTGTTTATCGTCGCCACATTCTGTATGTTCCTGTCTCGTATTGTACTGTTACACTATAGTCACTGGTAAAAGGATCAGATATGTTTATCAAACAATTTTGGTCCTTGAAATACACATTTATCAGAAAATGGAATTGACAATGTTTAGTTCAGCAGTAAAATCGTTGCTCATCGTAGTGTTGTTTGACCGATCATGGTTAAAATATTTCAACACATTTATTTAACAGTAATATGTCAGCGGCTACCCAATGCACACACCATAATAGGAAGTAGAAATGTGTTAAATACTTCATAATTCGTCCTTAATAATTGCCAACCCAAAACATGTTTTCACTTTTATTTATTATTATTTTATAATGTGATCTTAGAAAATAAATTTAACTTTTTTTCTAAAGATTCAGCTGTCGATGATCCCCAAGTCGTTATACAATACAGTTGTGGATTTGAAGTTGGGGAATCGTGTATTTTCAAGAATGTAGATGGGTCAACTTATGAATGGACGAGAGCTATTGATTCAACTGTAAGATCGTCAAAATCAAAAACGTTTTCAACTTTTAATAGAAAATGTTATTAGATTAACTACCAGAAATAATTGATTTGTGTTAAAGAGATAAAAAGTTACAAAATGGATTTTCAAACTCATAAGTCGAAAACAAACATACAATACAATCGTAAAAACTTGAGTAAAAAAAATATCTCATAAACAGAACATAGAAACTTAAATCTAAGCAACTAGAACATCAACAACAACTGGATGATATCGTGTGTTCTAGAAGCGCAAGCAAATTTTATTCCATGTATGGCTCCCGTCAGATTTCTGGTGCTATCAAATATTTGACAATAATTCTAATTCGATGATTAATTGTGAACTGTAAAATGTTTCTGACAAACCTGATAATTGCGCACTACTGTTTTAAGCTCTTTATATCTAAATCGTTCACTTGGTTGATAAAATGTAATTTTTCAGTTTTTATAATGTGATAATTTTTATAAATTTCCTGTTAACAAAACTTTGTATTTTTCGAAAAACTAAGGATTTTTTTTTATCCCAGGCATAGATTGCCTTATTTGGCCCAACTTTTTGGAACTTTGAATCCTTAATGCTCTTCAATTTTGTTCTTTTTTTGTTGGCTTTATACATATTTTGATGTGAGCGTCACTGGTGAGTCTTGTGTAGACGAGACACGCGTCTGGCGTGCTGGATTATAGTCCTGGCACCTTTGACAACTATTTATGGACTTTACCTTTTTAAACTTACCTTGAGGTTCGGTACTTTAACAGTACTTTTTCATAAAATTAACTAGAAAAAGTGCAAAGAGCCAACATTGAACATATAATATTTGTCATTACCAAAATCATCTAGTTGATTAATTTATTTATAATATTTGGAAAAATAAAGTAAATAAACAAGACTTCCGAACTCTAAGGAAAAATCCAAAAGGAAATTCCTTACATAAATGGCAAACCCAAACAATAAAACACATCAAACAAATGGACAACAGCTGTCATATTCCTGAATGGGTACAGGCATTTACTGATGTAGTGTATGAGACAAAGATGCTTCGCCCAACACTTTAACATCTTATATCATTACAATATTAAATTTCAATTCTTAATTAAGAAAAACGTTTTTTGATGATTCCAGAGATGACACATGGCTAGAGTTTACATAATTAATATGATGTACGTCCTACAATATATTCAGAGGTATCAGTTAAAGGTGGTACCTAACATTTCAGGGAAAGTACTCTGTAAAATCATCTAAACGATTTAATCACGTTCTATAATTTATAAAAAATTAAGGTCCTAATGTTTTGAATAAGTGTTTGCCAAACTGCTATATATCTAATGAAATCTTTCAGTGAAAGTTACTGGTTCAAATATTTTTGAAATTTTTATATTCTTTTAAAAGGCTGAAAGTATTTTTTTTCTTCTTTAAAATTGATGAAAATTGAACGAGCAAAACTAATTTTAGTCAAAGTGTTTGGTACCACCTTAAGTCCAGTGTTTATCAAGTTTAAACTTTTGATGTTTTAGCCTTCCACCAGTGAAGATATAAGGCCTGACATAGCCGCCAAGGGAAAGTACTACACATACACAGATCAAGATGGTATGACAACAAGCATAGCTAAACTCACAACTGAAGCCTCTGACTTACAAGGTACCTTTATGTAGCCGTTTACTTTACGTTCACAAATGGTCATACAACAAGCATAGCTAACCTCACAACTGAAGCCTCTGACTTAAAAGTTACCTCTATGTAGTTGTTGACTTTACATTCGAGTTATCACGCACTAACTAGGAGAAGATTTCTGCCGGGCTTGAGAACATTTAGCAAAATTTTCATTGGGTGAATGAAAATGAAGATTCTGATAGTAAGAGAAAGAAACAAAAATAAAAATGGTCACATTCCATGTACGGCTTGCATTGTTAACAATGGACATATCAATTTCAATTCTTTATGATCTCTTTACAATATTGATTATTTTAGCAAGTTCTTTGTGTCTATCCTTCCAATACTTTTTGACGTACAGCATTACATCATTAGACGTAAAGGCTGGAAATAAAGATTCTGCTTTAACAAGTATCTGGTCCAAATCAGGAGATGAAGGACCATTCATATGGAAATCTGCTTCTATAGATATACCATATTTAGGTAAACCGGTTGTAAGTATTCAGCGACTGATTTAACAACTATATGAAAAATGAAATTTAAATCTCATGCTGCCGGAGAAACACTTATATCAATGTTTTAATTTATGTCATTTTCTCATCATCGTTGTATCTCTTTAAATTAAGTACCGAAGTTTAAACAGCGGAATATTTCTACGTTTATGGGAGTCCAATGAAACACCATAAGGGCTTGACGTCATATATCAAATTACAATGATAGACATTTGACCTCACAGACGTCCATCAGTCTTTTTCCCTACACATGAAATGCAGCTATATAAAATATCGGGATAAAGTTAGGTAAGGGAAATGTATAACTTAAAATGAATTTTCGAAGTTAGAATAACTGAAAAAAATAGCACGCGTAACATAAACATCAAGAGATATTGTATGCAATTGCTTACAAGGCAACAACCAAAGTTTTACTGATGTGGATAAATGAGTTTATAGGTTACAATACAGATTTTATAAATCAGCTAATCTAATACCATTGAGTTTAATTTATCACCATTCATGAAAATAAGATGTGACGAACAATACTTGAACTTTATTGTACATTCATCCTGGCTTGGAGAATCGTTACTAAGTTGAAAAAGTTGTGTATTATCTGTATGCTAATTTTGAACCATTGAATCATGCTTTACTTAATCTTATTGTATGGCATATCACTATTTAATAAAAAAAAATTATAAATATTGCGTCACTATTGAAAACTACTACTAACGGAAGAAACTTAAATATCATTTGATGGTAACACAAAAAGTGGCAAAGTCGTAACTCTCCTACTAACCTTGTATTGAAGGAAGCCCACCTTCCTACTAACCTAATTTGGAATATACACGGTCCCCACGCGGACGTTTTTAACCAATCATATTCCTAGAAATGTATAGAAGGTAAGATAAATTTATATATTTTTCATGGTAATACAAAAAGTAGACAGTAAGCACAAATATATGTAAAACTTTTCAATATTTGATTATTTCAGATCACCATAGAAGGAGAAATTTTTGAGAATGCACAAGCTGTCATTGCTATTGATGAAATCTCGCTTATTACTGGTCCATGTCGTAAGTGTTATTAGTTTCGTCATAATAAATATTCATTATATTAATTAGATATTTGACACTTTAGGTTAATATTACAACAGTCAATAAAACTTTACCTTACCAGTATACCAGTTAATGATGGAAGGAAACACTTATTGAATAACGATAACGAAAAGGGCATACGATACAGTTATAGAAGGCGGTCGTGACGTTCCGAAAGTAAAATGTTATTTTTCGCTACGTCAAACTGTGAAACATTGACCGATTTTGAAATTAAATTGAAAACAAGTTCAAGGATAACGTACTTTGTTTTCAGAAATGACATTTGGCTTAACTATATTGATACCTCTATCTTTGCGTTACACAAGTAATTTTTTATCCCACTTTTGTACAAATAACAGGCACGCATATGTTCGCATTATATATAGTTATACAGATTAGTTGCCCGCGTTATGACATAGATGAATATTGTCTCTCCTTCAACAGAACACTGATTCATACAGTCGTTAATAAATCATGTATGTAATTGACATATATCAAATATGAAGATCGGTGGTTTTCTACGGGCACTCCAGCTTCCTCCACCAATAATAACTTGTCGCCACGAAGTAGCATAAAAGCGGTGCTTAAAAGTGGTGTTAAAGCACTACAAAATAAATCAAATATAAAAAAAAGCATCAATTTATTTTTCTCTCTTTTTTAGCAGGCAAAAAGTAAACAGAAAACAGAATAACCCTTCTATTATGCTAGTGTGATATTAACAATTGTTAATAATTATCATGTGACATAATGTCATTTATTGATCATGAGATATACACAGTCACGTGGTCGTCATAAAGACTATGTAATATTCAATAATTTGACCATTGACTGTGCTAGCAATTTTTTAAAATAATAAACATAACTGAAATAAATTTGTGTTTTTATTTCATTAAGGGGCATTGTTCACTTTGCCTTCTACTATCGTCTGTCGCCTATTGTAGTCAAGCTTTACCGTCATCTATCGTATGTCGTCTATTGTAGTCAGCCATTGCCATCACCTATCGTCTGTCGTCTGTTGTAGTCAAGTTTTGCCTTCACCTATCGTCTGTCGTCTATTGAAGTCAGACATTGCCGTCACATATCGTCTGTCGTCTATTGTAGTCAAGCTTTACCGTTATCTATCGTCTGTCATCTATTGTAGTCAGGCAATGCCGTCACCTATCGTATGTTGTCTGTTGTAGTCCAGCATTGCCTTCACCTATCGTCTGTCGTCTGTTGTAGTCCAGCATTGCCTTCATTTATCGTCTGTCGTCTATTGTAATCACCTATCGTCTTTCGTCTGCTGTAATCAGGCATGACCTAAACCTATCGTCAGTGGTCTATTGCAGTCAGACAATGCCATCACCTATAGTCTGCAATCTACGGTAGTCCGGTATTGCCTTCACATATCGTCTGTCGTCTATTGTAGTCCAGCATTGCCTTCACATATCGTTTGTCGTCTATTGTAGTCCAGTACTGCCTTCGCATATCTTTTGTCGTCTTTTGTAGTCCAGTACTGCCTTTACATATCGTCTGTCGTCTATTGTAGTTCAGTTTTGCCTTCACATATCGTTTGTCGTCTATTGTAGTCCAGTATTGCCTTCACATATCATCTGTCATCTATTGTAGTCCAGTACTGCCTTCACATATCGTTTGTCGTCTATTGTAGTCCAGTACTGCCTTCACATATCGTCTGTCGTTTATTGTAGTCCAGTACTGCCTTCACATATCGTTTGTCGTCTATTGTAGTCCAGTTTTGCCTTCACATATCGTTTGTCGTCAATTGTAGTCTAGTACTGCCTTCACATATCGTCTGTCGTCTATTGTAGTCCAGTACTGCCTTTTCATATCGTTTGTCGTCTATTGTAGTCCAGGACTGCCTTCACATATCGTTTTTCGTCTATTGTAGTCCAGTTTTGTCTTCACATATCGTCTGTCGTCTATTGTAGTCAAGTACTGCCTTCACATATCGTTTGTCGTCTATTGTAGTCCAGTACTGCCTTCACTTATCGTCTGTCGTCTATTGTAGTCCAGCATTGCTTTCACATATCGTCAGTCGTCTATTGTAGTCCAGTATTGCCTTCACATATCGTTTGTCGTCTATTGTAGTCCAGCATTGCCTTCACATATCGTCTGTCGTCTATTGTAGTCCAGTTTTGCCTTCACATATCGTTTGTCGTCTATTGTAGTCCAGTACTACCTTCACATATCGTCTGTCGTCTATTGTAGTCCAGTTTTGCCTTCACATATCGTTTGTCGTCTATTGTAGTCCAGTACTACCTTCACATATCGTCTGTCGTCTATTGTAGTCCAGTTTTGCCTTCACATATCTTTGTCGTCTATTGTAGTCCAGTACTGCCTTCACATATCGTTTGTCGTCTATTGTAGTCCAGTACTGCCTTCACATTTTGTCTGTCGTCTATTGTAGTCCAGTTTTGCCTTCACATATCGTCAGTCGTCTATTGTGTTTTAGCTTTGTCTTCACATATTGTCTGTCGTCTATTGTAGTCCAGTTTTTCCTTTAAAGTCCTTACTAAGAGCATCTGCTCTGAAACCTTTTCTTCCAAATTTAATAAAAAAATAAGCATTTCATTTTTTGTTGGTTTCATGTGAAATTTGACTTCACGGTTAATCGGTCAAAAATTTTGTTTTGTTTTGGTCTTTTTTATATGAAAAGCAGTGTCTCACCTTTTTTGATGTATGGATGATGGTCTTCTATACCTTCTCTACTGGTGAACCGTAAGTCCCCGAAAATGTTCCTTACCCGGAAGTCAGTCGCCTTCTCTGTTGGTGAATCGGAAGTGCCCGAAAAGGTTACTAGTCCGGTAGTCAGTCGCCTTCTCTACTGCTTGACTGTAAGTCCCTTAAAGTGTTACTAGCCCTGTAGCCAGTCACCTTCTCTGCTAGTGGACCGTAAGTTCCTGGAAGTGTTACTTGCCCGGTAGTCAGTCGCCTTCTCTGCTGATGAACTGTAAGTCCCCGAAAGTGTTGCTAGCCCGGTAGCCAGTCGCCGTCTCTACAGGTGGACCGTAATTCCCCGAAAATGACTAGTCAGGTAGTCAGTCGCCTTCTCTGTTGGTGAATCGTAAGCCTCCTAAAATGTTGCTAGCCTGTTAGTCAGTCGTTTTCTCTGCTGGTGGACAGTAAGTCCTCAAAAGTGTTGCTAGCTCGGTAGCCAGTACCTCGGGTTTATCTGCTGATGGACTGTAAGTCCAGAAAGTGTTGCTAGCCCGGTAGCATGTCGCCCCCTCTGCTGCTGGACAGAAGGTCCCCGAAAGTCGCATTCTCAGCTGGAGGACCGTAATTCCCAGAAAGTGTACTAGTAACTAGCATAGAAGCCAATCGTTTTCTCTGCTAGTAAACCATACGTCCCCGAAAGTATTGCTATTCCGGTAGCAAGTCGCCTTCCCTGCTAGAGGACCGTAATTACCCGAAAGTGTTGCTAGCCCGGTAGCCAGTCGCCTTCTCTGCAGGTAGACATCAAGTCCCCAAAAGTGTTACTAGCCTGAAAGCCATCCGTTTTCTATGCTGTAGGACCACCATAATTCCCCGAAAGTATTGCTAGCCCGGTAGTCACTCGCTTTCTCTGCTGGTGGACCATAATTCCCCGACAGTGTTACTAGCCCAGTAGCCAGTCAGTCAGTCACCTTTTCTGCTGATGGATCGTGAGTCCCCGAAAGTGATGCTAGTCAGGTAACCGATACCTGAGCAGTGATACACATGTATGAAAATACAGATATTGAAAAACGTTTCTTAAAATTGAAAATCATTTTTCATCAACGAAATGTATCTTCCTCGTGCATGGCCCTTTTTAGTTGTCTTAGCTCTTCAACTTTGCTATTTTATTTTTTTAATTTGTAGTTTTTCCCCAATGACCACTAAAGATACATTTATTGTCAACCTGAGAACTGTTGTAGACCTTTGAATCGTTAGAGAAAGGTGAACGATACCAATTTGACAGTCAAACTCATAAGTAAAAAATAAAGTGATAATGCCATGGCTTAAAACGAAACAAACAGACACACAGACTAACAGAAATCAAAAATATACTAAATATTACCAAAAAAACTAGACAACAGTCACGAACCCCACTAAAAAGTGAGGGTGATCTCATGCTATGTTGAACTATGTTATATTTTTTTTTCTTCTGTGAGTTCGAATATCAGTAACGCAATAATTGAACGAAAAATATATATTCATAATTGTTGCGGCTTTTCCTCTAAAGCGTTTCATATTCAACAATGATATTTGGTGAAATAGACATGTTTGATAAATGTTATTAGTATAGAATAAAGTGTTTGGAGTCGATTGTTGAAATTTCATAATTGGGATCATCTTTAACATCATAATTTTGTGAACTTTTTTTTTTATCGAACTGAAATAGGGAAATTTATCAATAAAGGACATGGGATAACCATTCATGATTTAAAGAACTTGATAACGAATAAGGATAATGTTATATCCTAAAATGATGAATGATATCGGTCAAAAATTAAGGATGAAATAATGGATTTCATTAAAGATAGCAGTAGAATTACAAATTTATAGATTATAATTAGTTCATTAATGGAAAACCTTAATTTATCTAAGTTCGCGTCTTATTTGTCCTTAATTTATGTCCAAAGTTTTCTTCCATTTATTTGTACTGTATTCCTGTCAAGTTATATTGTAATTTTAGCGGTATTTTTAACATTGGCATCTAAGCGGGAGTTTGGCTTGCAATAATAGCAGGTTCTTACAGCTGGTTTCTGTGTGTGTGTGTGTGGGGGGGGGTGTGTTTGTGTTGGTGTTGGTGTGTGTGTGTGTGTGTGTGTGTGTATGTGTGTGTGTGTGTGTGTGTGTGTGTGTGTGTGTGTGTGTGTGTGTGTGTGTGTGTGTGTGTGTGTGTGTGTGTGTGTGTATGTGTGTTGCATTGTCGTTGTGTTTTTTTGTTGCACTTCAGTGTTTCTGTTGTTTCGTTGTTTTCCTCTTATATCTAAGGTTTTTCCCTTAGCTTTAGTTTGTAACCCGGATTTGGTTTCTCTCAATCGATTTATGACTTTTGAACAGCGGTCACCAACTATTTATTCTTAAAATGTCCTATTTCTATGTATGTTGGCGTCGTTTGTTTTTGAAGCAGTTCAATTCTCCTGTTGTTGCCTCTATATATTTTTAATTAAGAACTCATAAAACTTTATCAAACATTGAAAACCATATTTTTAACCAAAAAAATGCGATAAGTATTGCATTAGCTGTCAAAAAATTACAGCTATATGCATAAAGGAAACATTTTTTAAAAGCTCGAATATGTTTGTAAAGGAGGGACGAAAGATACCAGAAGGACAGTCAACCTCATAAATCAAAAATAAACTGACAATGCCATGGCTAAAAGAAGAAAAGGACAAACAGACAAACATGACACAACATAGAAAACTAAAGAATAAACATCACGAACCCCACCAAACACTAGGGGTGATCTCAGGTGCTCCGGAAGGGTAAGCAGATCCTGATCCACTTGATGTGTAAGTTTTAATCACTGCAGTTAGATTGAATAGTGGTACAAAGGTATAATAAAAATAATAACCAAATTATTTTGTTGTGTACGTTACGCCTTACACGTTTAAATAATAAAATATAACAACATAAATAACAACCATAAGATAACAATGTAAAATTGTATTTCAAAATTAACAATAACAATAAACTTATGAGGTATCTTACAGCAATCTACAATAATAACTGATAAAATAAAAACTTAAATCAACTCTTAGACTATACATACTAATTCAACTTAAAACAAAAGTTGCCAATAGGCAACCAAACCATAAAAATCAAAGAAAGACAAACAAGATTTGCAGACAAACACTATATTTTAATAGATTATAATGATGTCTAATAACATAATATGTATGAAAGAACATGGTAAAGGGGACGTAACAAAACAGTAAATATTTATGAAAATGTATATAAAACACTATTATATCATAATAAATTATAATGATGTATGAAAGTATAACTCTGATGAAAGTACATGTTAAATGGAAGATAACAAAACAATAGATATGTAAAAAATGTAAATGAAACATTATTATATTACAATAAATTATAGTCTGATGGTAAGACTCTTATAAAAGTCTATGATAAAAAGGGGGAGGTAACAAAACAGGTAATACACAATGTGTATAAAAACATGATATAATAATATATTGTAATAACGGCTGATAGTTTGACTCTAATAATGAAAGTACATGTTAAAGGAAGGTAACAAAACAGTTAATATATATAAATTATTTTTTTGATTAATAGTCCCAAGACAATATCCATATTTTCAAATAGAAATTTTTTCTCAGAGTCTCAATGTAAAATTAAAGTTGACTATCCCAAAAAAATATATATTTAAATCTTACTCATAATCATTTGTATAAATATGGTGACAAATATATTTGTATTACTATAAGTAAGAAGCTGGCAATCTAGTGGTTGTCGTATGTCGCTGAATATCATATCGAACATAAATTAGGCTGATATTTTTTCTCTTTTGAAATTTCTTAAATGTGTCATTCCTTTTACATTAGAGCTGAATTTGCTGTATGGCTTTAACAAAATGTTGAATGTCCTAATGCTATTAATTTCTGTGTCAGTCTTTCTCTTGTTTATGTTATTTTTTATATTATGGCATAAAGATCATCTTTGCAATTAGCTTTCTGTAATCGATCACATTGCTTCATGGTATTTTCATCTCTTCAGTCTGAACCCGTGCCATTTTGACGCTCCACTTTGATTTTGACGCTCCACTTTGATTTTGACGCTCCACTTTGTTTTTGATGCTCCACTTTGATTTTGACGCTCCACTTTGACGCTCCACTTTGATTTTGACGCTCAAATTTGACGCTCCACTTTGATTTTGCTTGATTTTGTCTGTTTTGATGGACTTCCCAATTTCAGGAATCTTCTTATACTTAGCTATAGAATAATGAAACTATCGTTGGATAGGACCATTTCCTATCTCTGGTGCTAAACAATAGATTGTTAACTGGTAGTTAATAACGTACTGGTAATATACATCTAATTTAATGTTTTATGATGAAGGTGGCGTCTACTAAATGAAAATCACGTTAGACCAGGAATGTCTTGACTGTGCCTTTAACAAAAGCCCTACACATTGGACACCTTCGCAAAGCTGGTGCGCAGTCAGAACAACTTACTAAATGTCCACAAGGGAGGAAAGCTATGGAAGCATCCAATTCTAGACAAATCTTACACAGACGTTGATCTCGTAGCTGTCTATTTTCTTCAATTAATGACTCCGCATCTGTAATAGTAAGGTTCCAAGTAGAAAATCACCTTTTAAAAATTTGGTTCAAATTTTAAATTCTGGAGATAGCTTATCTGATTAAAAGTTGAATATAGGTACATCTTCAAATGGATGAAAAGCCTTTTCTTGAGTCTAAATATGTTGAAACGTTTTAAGAATCCTATTATAACAAATCAATAAATACGACTTACCGTCCAAATTTGATTCACTCAAATTATTTATAAGGGGTTCAGGTATATTATTTCCTTGTGAAGTTGCATTGAGTGACAAATCATTAGCAGATGAATTGTGCCTAACTGCATTTGTTGAGTCAACGTTCGGTTGATCATTCTCCAGTAAAATACTCATGATATCAGTTGCTGTGTATGTTCCATCTACAAGAAAAAGTAAAAATCACTACAATACTGAACTCAGAGTCAAATCAAATTGGAAAGTCCATAATCGCATGGCAAAATCAAATGACAAAACACATCAAAAACGAATAGACAAGAACTGTCATATTCCTGACCTGGTACAGGCATTTTCAAATGTAGAAAATGGTGGATTAAACCTGGTTTTATAGCGCTAAACCTCTCACTTTGTAGACAGTTTTATCAAATTTGGTTATATTTACATACTTATTTTAAAGCTAGGATACAAAGTAAGAAATTACGTTTTCAATTATTTTAACACGGATTCTTACCTTTATATGTTCGAAATTATCTAAACGTAAGAATTACAAAGAAAACATTGGCTTATCTTTAATATGATTCGTACCTCTTAACGCAACTATTGAAATTTAGATTGTTGGCGATGTCGTTATTATTGCAAAAATTGCGATGAGATAAATGTCGCCAAAATTGCGTCGATTGTTCAACAAACGCTAACATAACAATAATTTCTTAAGTTGCAATACTCTGTTTGTCACCTCTTAATTATATATATAATGCATCAAACTAAATGCATACAAACCTAATTCGAAGCTAGAAATATCTATATTGCAAAAGCCACTACTTTAAAGAGTTACGGCCCGCTTTTGTGTTACTCTAATCCCATTGAGTTTAAGTTTTTATATATACCTGGTTTTTCCCGTAATAATTGCTGGATAACTCGAAGCACCTGTTCTTGTGTGTAACCCATCTCTAAGACACTCATGGCTGCTGCTGTATCAAGATAGCTGGGACTGCTACTTTGTTGTGGATTGCTGTGTGAAAGTAAATTGGAACCGTTTTGAGTTGTTTCTGTCGTTTGAAAGGATGTAATTTGATCACTTTTCTTACTTTCTTCTTTGTTCTTAAATTAAATAATATGGACATGTGAATCTAGAAGGAATTTCTTATGATTTAAATGATGTAAATGAAGATATTGAAAGTGATTGGTATGGTTTTACTTACTAGTAATTAAGCATCAAGCCTATTTAATTTACTTACCAATTGTTCATGTTTATCTTGAACGGCTTTTATAAACCTATCACCCTTGTTCTGACGTAGGTAAGAGCACTTCGGAAACCATCTAGCATGTTCCACCCATGGATCGTCACCTGCTTCCCAATTTCGAAGTCCACCACCACAGAAGAAACATCTAGTGTAGTCCTGGTAACCAGCAAACAGGAAACCAGCTGTTGCCATTTGTTTTGGTGTCTGATCTAAATACGATGGCCATCCCTGAAAGGAGCTGATTCTCACTTGTAAAGCAGCGTAATTCGGGTATCTGGGATTATCGAGATCGATACCAAATGAAGAAGTGGCATTGCTACTTATTCGGCTGGAACTTGATGATTCATAACAGCCACATGCTCCATGACTAAGAGTGTTATTCACTTCCGGTTCTGAGCATGTGTCTTTTTTGTTATCTATATGTTCCAAATTGACTGCATTCCTGCTTGGTTTCGGCTCCGCGTATTTGGTATCATCATTTCCAATTGATTGATTGTGACCTGTTGCTCCGCTTGAATTAATAGAAGAATATTGCATTATGGGACTTAAATTTCGTCCCTCAGACATACACCCACTTTGTTGTATTCCTATAGATTGTTGTACATGAATGCCTGGTATGAAAACAGATTGTGTTGGTATATTAGTTAATCTTGCATCCTGAGAAGGTATGTGTTGCTGTTCATTTGTATCTATAGCAACAGAATTACAGTTTCGAATATGGGGACATAAGGGTGAGAGTCGTCTGTGTATTTCTATCGGAATATCGCCACGTTTCCAGTTCCGGTATGTTATTCCACATGCGTAACACTGTACGTTATCATCGTTTCCTGTGAAATAAAATCCTGCTTTAGATAGATTACTTACAAATATGTCTACGGTTCGAGGGAAATTGTTAAATGAATGAAGTCGTAGAAGACCATTTGACATGGATTCGTCCGTAGATATTGCACTACCAGAAGATAAGCTATCGAAATAAGTATTCAAGGTCACTGGCAATATATTTAGATACTGCGTTGGTATCCATTGAAGCATAAATAAGTAGTCTAATAAGTCGTACAGACCTTTGGAACGTTTAGGTGATTCTACATTGATTTCTTCTTCCGATTTCACGTAACTGTGAAATTTTGAATAAATCTTTTCGTTCCTTTTAGACTGTACATCTATCAACGTTTCAACTTCGTCTAATGTTTCTTTAATTATGTTTAATTCCTCTTGAAATGTGACGTTCTTAGTATTCGACCTGTTCTTTGAGGTTCTTTTATTAGTCTCCTTGTCTAACAACTCTGTCCTCAAGGACGGTTGCAAAACCCCTACATTACTGTTCTTCTGTTGGTTCAACTTGAGGTGTATTCGCAATGTACTTGATTTTATATTTGAAATACTTTGAAGATTTTTTAGTCTATCAACCTCATCCTTGCAAACAATAACACTGGTTGACCTTTTAAATATCTGCGTTGAAGACACAATAGGGTATGTGTTTCTTTCTGAGGCTTTCCTGCCGGCTGCAGCCACTGGGAATCCTGTAGAAGATTTACACATGTCTCTTTTCTGTCGTCTTAATATTCAGCAATCTATTCAAATAAAAAAAAGCTTAATTATTATAAATTGTCTTTCAATCACTCATGAAAATTATTATAAATATGTTCTTTTAATATTATGTTGACAATAAGATGCTTTTCTTCAGCAAAAACGCGTTTTCAACAAGTTCATATATATTTCTCACACTGCAATTGTTTTTCGTTACTTGTAGTTATCTTCATAATAAATAATTGTAGACAAGTTTGAGCGGTCAAAAGACGCATGTTGTTCTGGAAACAACAGTATAAATAGATTGAGATGAAGTATAATTGCCAAATAGGCCTAAAATATCAAACAGACAAGATGGCACATGTATTAGCTACTATATATTTTAAAGACGGATCAACATTATTCAAATCCTTCCGAATCATAATATGTACACAGGTATATTCAAATATATATGAGGTTTACTTTTTTTAATGGGTTGGTATATATAGTTCCTAGATATTATCCACTATACATTTTAGATAACCATAGATAACAAAACCTGCATTGCATTGTTAGCTATAATAGGCGTAATAAAAAGGATAAAAACGTAAAACTAATTAGTACTGTTATGCTATTCTATATATACATGTATGTAGGGTTGTAAAGGTTATTAAAACGTAAATATAAAAAGATGTGATATGATGGCAAATGAGACAACTCTGCACAAGAGACTAAAATGACACAGAAATTTTAAACAGCTATAGGTCATTGAATTGTAAAATGAGAAATATTTTTCGTTGTATCGGTAAATAATTTTTTTTAGTTGTAATGGACAGGAGAAAGCTCGACCAGTGTACTACATAGTCTTTCTTCCTGTTTGTTAGGTAAAGTGTGTACGTTATAACATACATGAACAAAAATAAAATATTTGTAGTTTATTTGTATGTCACAATTTATATAGAGTACGACGAATCAACATTCTTTAAATCCTTTCAAATCACAATATGTACACAGGTATATTCAAATATATATATGGGGTTTACCTTTTTTAAATGGGTTGGTGGTTCCTTCACTGACTCATGTTCATAATGACGAAACAGTAAACTTACCTGATATATATACATATACTCTCGAATGACGTATTTCTAAATATAAGTTTGTTATGTCATTGGGGGCTAAAGTCCAGTACATGACAAGTGATTTGTTCTCTTGTTTTGATATCTTGGACAGGGAATTTAGATTGGTTAACAAACAAAACAAAGGTATTAGTATACCATGGAAAATAAAAACATCGTTATGTATCTATATAATCTACTAATTTTATTAAAAGTAAAGCTGTTTGTCTTGTTTTAAGTTCTAAAGATATAAAGCTGATAGATATTATAATGACGTAGTATTTCAAAATTAAGTGTGATGTCATTGATGGTTTAAAATAGACGAACATCACATGACATAAATATAAATAAACAGTAAACATACACGTACGTCATACACAGTCCATGAAATGTTTGTTATTTTAACAATTATATACTAGCTAACTAAGGGAATTTAGAACAACAAACGAA
This sequence comes from Mytilus edulis, assembly GCF_963676685.1. Classification (NCBI taxonomy): domain Eukaryota; kingdom Metazoa; phylum Mollusca; class Bivalvia; order Mytilida; family Mytilidae; genus Mytilus; species Mytilus edulis. The sequence goes on along the minus strand of NC_092355.1, from coordinate 77,187,896 downwards.
ATAAAGGTATTGATTAATTTGTACGTAAATATAATTATCATTATTACTTGTTTTACTTATGGACGACATCAAAATATCAATGTAGGATAAAAAAAATTAAACCAAATAGTATGAAGGTAAAAATGATGCAAGTTTTGTTTATTCAAAATCGATTTAAAATATTATATATATATCCATTTTGATCAATAATTTTTTTCTAAAATTAAGTTAGAAGATCAGTGAAAAAACTACGTGAATTATTTTGTTTACCTACATTGAACTTTTGATGTCGTCTCTTTAATAGGGTAAACAATTTTGTGATGATTGTTGTTATCAATATTATAACTAATGTTTGAGAGACCCTCAAGTTCGGATTGATAAGACCCATGGATTCGATTCACGTTTTAAACTTACGAGTACAACCACTCATTAGCCCTGAACATTTCAGTATAACTTACAATCAATTTTAGTCGTAAGATATTTTGTAAAAAATAAGAGTTCATGTGTCTTACAACTCACATGAAAATATATCTGCTTTTGGCACATTTAATCTATTCCAGAGGCGGATTTAGGGAGGGGGTCTAGGGTGCCCGGTAGAAGCATACATTTGTTAGTAGATAGATATAGGAAGATGTGGTGTGAGTGCCAATGAGACAACTCTTCATCCAAAGTTTGTAACTACATGTATATTTGTTATTTCGGTCTAAGTACTTAATCTAAAATTGAGAATGGAAATTAATCTGACTTCTAATATCATTCAATTATTCCAAATAACATAGTTTACGGTTCAGGAAATTTATTATTCAAAACTTCACATCGAAAGCACAAAATTAATGCGAAGACTGATTATTTCTTATTATTAAAAGGGCAAAGTTCCAATCCTACAACCACTTGTACAAGTAAACTAAGTTGTTTTTGTTTGAGCCACACATTTTCCTGACAAATGGGATGCTCGGCTCTTACACCTTACAGAAGAAAACAAAATATGAAAAAGTATCTCTATTGCTATAATAAGTGTGTATAGTACCATGTACTTTATAAGTCGTTATATTTCGCTCACTCCATTGGCAGTTAGACAGATCGAATGTGTGGAAAAGAGGCCTGGATTATGTGCGTTGTTTAACCATTTGCTAGCGATTTTTAATAATAAAACAAGACAATTATTCTATCTAGATAAGGTGCTTTAAAATAGTAGCAAACTAAACTTGTGTTGTCTAATTATTTATTATTGGGTAAATATGCCGACAATCCAATACATTAACTTTTCATAAAAAAAATCAAAATGATCAACCGTTATAAAAATCACCAAAAAAAGTATTTAAAAAAAAGTGTATCCTTACTTTTGTTGTCCAGTAAAAATGTTATATGGATATTCAACGTATATATAATTGATCCAATGTCATTCTAATACTAATTACAACTGTTCTAATCTACTTTATTCAGACAGAATTATATTTACTTTATAGGATCAAATATTTTATATGTAAACATAAAAATTTCCTTTAATTCCGCTTATTTTCCCTAAACTATTCAAATATCAACCAACATTAGAAAGGGGTTTTCATTTCTAGGTACCTTTATTACAAGAAACTATATTTGTGAATGTACTGGGACTTTCTTTTGTTTAAGTACAAGGACAAGGAAGTGTGTATTTCAGTTTACTACTCATAAATCCTTTTACCCATTGACAAAAAAAATTAATGTCTTCCTCATTCTTTATATTAATGAATGGACGGTATGTCCCACTGAAAATACTGTATGACGCTTTCCATCAAGATTTCAACTTTATATACATTTTAAACATAAAATAAGAATGGTAATGGAGAATGTGTCAAAGAGACAACAAACCGACCAAATAGCAGAAAACAGTTGAAGGACACCAATATATATCATAAATCAGTTGCAATCGAGGAATAACAATATGAATCAAATACCAGATAAATGCATAAATACTGGCTTATCTTGGATAACGTGATTAAAAATTATGCACACAAGGCGCAAATTGTGTCTACAAAAGTCTCATCAGTGACGAACGACTAACAAAAAAAGCCAAATAAAGTACGAAGTTGAATAACATTGCGTAAGTAGGATAACAAATAATATAATATGTAACGGATAGCACATACCACTTATACGAGGGCTTAGTGAGGTTTACAGAATAGAGAATAGAGAATAATGAGCAAAACTGCAGAATAAAGGTCTAATAACATATAAATACAAGCTTTAAACTCTTGTAAGTTTTATACATATAAGTTTTAATTTTTTGGTGTTAAATTGATTTAAAAAAAATCACATTACTCATTAATACATATATATATATATTAAAAAAAGGATGTGTGACTGCCTGGTAACACTAGTCTAGTGCCTGACTGTTTATTTTCTGTTCGTAAAAGAAATTTCCTCGCGGAAAAGAAATACACGAGCGTTTATCAAGTTATAAAAGATATAAACTAGGCATTTACACGATTATTAAGTTTCAAATATAAAAAAATGTAGTGTAATTTTTTTATCTACGCTTAGGGGACAACCATTTGATATTATGTTGGGTATTGGTGGCAGGATGATTTTTTTCGGGTTGGGTTTTTCTCATGATTATTTGTTTCGCAGTAAAGCTCGCACCAAAATGTATTTGCACTTTTGTTTGTTAGACGATTGTTATGAAATTCATTTTTAAATATTCTCGACCAACTGGCATCTTTCTCTAATACATATACGACTTAAGCATCTACATCATCGGAAATGAAAAAAGAATATAACATATATGTAGGGGAATAAGAGTTATAGATCTCTTCCTATGCAGTTGTGAATCAAAGTTGTGAAGTATGTAGGTCATATATCAATAATTTCCTTTTAAACGGATGTTAAAACGGTTGGTGTATCATCCTCATAAGTACTATTTGACATTAACTTCTCCTACACGAATGTACTTTTGCAAGTATTGATTAAATTAGGTTATGCCGGTTCCTTTGATTGAATTTATAAAACAAATTTCCAGTTTCTCCTTAATGAAACTTAAGGAGGATAGAATAATAGCACTTGTGGTTAGTTCAATATTTCCTGTTCGTTAAAGGAAATTTTTCAGAGGAAAGAGATCAAATTTCCGTAGTTATACTTAAAAAGATAACTTTAACGAATATTAAGTAACAGGAACTGCTATTTCACACAGACGATGATATCAAGGAAATTGTTTTGATCATGTTTGAGTGTTTGATTCTTTATCTATTGATTCTCCGTCTATGATAGTAAGAGAGTTGCATTTAGTTTTCCGTTCCGTGTGTTTGTCTGTTCGTAAGTCCGTCTGTCTCGAATCAGCATTTTCGTAAAGGGAATGTTACATTTTGATTAAGGTATTTTACTGTGAAATTATTATCAATTCAACTTGATATACAGAACTTGGTTTCAACAAAGCACATATATGCGACATACTTCGTACACTTAATATAAAGTATACATCATATTACTTGCGTTTTTTTTCTCTACATAACATAAGCGACTTAATCGTCCGTGATAATACCATTGAAAATTTTCGGAGTACAGGTATGCCATATAATAATATATTAAGTAATTTTGGTTGCTACCAAATACAATATTATACTATACCAAAGAAAGTTCAGAGTTACTAAATACAATATAAAACCACGTGAGGGAGCTCAGAGTAGCTGAGTACAATATAATACCGCATAAAGGAATGCTTTTAGTTACTGAATACAATATAATACAACGCGAAGGAAGTTCAGAGTAACTTAATACAATATAATACCACGTGGGAGAATCTCAGAGTTACTGAATACAATATAATACCACGTGGGAGAATCTCAGAGTTACTGAATACAATATTATACCACGTGGGAGAATCTCAGAGTTACTGAATACAATATAAAACACGTGGGAGAATCTTAGAGTTACTAAATACAATATTATACCACGTGAGGGAATACACTTAGTAACTGAATACAATATAATATCACGTGAGGGAATCTCAGAGTTACTGAATACAATAAAAAAAAACACGTGAAGGAAGCTCAGATTAACTAGATACAATATAGTATCACGTGAGGGAATCTTTAAGTTACTGAATACAATATATTACCACGTGAAGGAATCTCAGAGTTACTGAATACAATATAGTACCACGTGAAGGAAGCTCAGAGTTACTGAATACAATATAATACCACGTGAGGGAATTTCAGAGTTACTGAATACAATATAGTACTACGTGAAGGAAGCTCAGAGTAACTGAATAGAATTTAGTACCACGTAAGGAAATCTTAAAGTTACTGAATATAATATATTACCACGTGAAGGAATCTCAGAGTTACTGAATACAATATAGTACCACGTTAAGGAAGCTCAGAGTTACTGAATTCAATATAATATCAAGTGAAGGAAGCTCAGAGTAACTGATTATAATATTATACCACGTGGTGGAATCTCAGAGTTACTGAATACAATATAATACCACGTGAAGAAATCTCAAAGTTACTGAATAACATATAATACCACTTGAGGGAATGTTCTTAGTTTCTGAATACAATATAATACAACGTCAGTGAATCATAGAGTTACTGAATGCAATATATTACCATGGGAAGGATTTTCAGGGTTACTGAAGACAATATAATACCACGTGAAGGAATCTCGAGTAACTGAATACCATATAATACGACGTTAAGGAATGCTCTTATTTACTGAATACAAATATAACTGTATACCATATAAATAAATGTGAAAGAATGCTAGGATTTACTGAATACAATATAATACCGTGTGAAGGAATGCTCTTGGTTACTGAATACAATATAATACCACGTGAAGAAATGCTCTTAGTTACTGATTACAATATAATACCACGTGAAGGAAGCTATGAATGACTGATCGTGAATACAACGTAATACCACGTGAAGGAAGCTTTGAGTTACTGAATACAATATAATACCGTGTGAAGGAATGCTCTTGGTTACTAAATACAATATAATACCACGTAAAGGAATCTCAATGTTACTGAATACAATATAATACCACGTAAAGGAATCTCAAGGTAACTGAATACAATATAATACCACGGGGGGGGGGGGGGAATCTCAGAGTTACTAAATACAATATAGTACCACGTAAAGGAATCTCAATGTTACTAAAAACAATATAATACCACGTCAAGAAATCTCAAGGTTACTGAACACATTATAATACCACGTGAAGGAACGCACTGAGTTACTTAATACAATATAATACCACGTGAAGGAGTCTAAGAGTAACTGAATACAATATAATACCACTTGAAGGAATGCCCTGAGTTACTGAATACAATAAAATATCACGTGAGGGTATCTTAGAGTTACTGAATATAATATAATACCACGTAAAGGAATCTCAGATTTACTGAATACAATATAATACCACGTGAAGTAACGCTCTGAGTTACTCAATACAAAACAATGACAAGTGAAGGAATCTCTTAGTTACTGAATACAATTAAATACCACTAGAGGGTATCTAAGAGTTACAGAATACAATATAATATCACGTAAAGGAATCTCATAGCTACTGAATACAATATAATACCACGTAAAGGAATCTTAAAGTTACTGAATACAATATAATACCACATAAAGAAATCTCAGATTTACTGAATGCACTATTACCACGTGAAGGAATACTCTAAGTAATTGAATAGAATATAATACCACGTGAAGGATTCTCTGAGTTACTGAATACAATATAATACCACGTGAAGGAATCTCTGAGTTACTGAAAAGAAAATAATACCACGTGAGGGAATCTCTCAGTTACTGAATACAATATAATAACAAGTGAATGAATCTACGAGTAACTGAATACAATATAATACCACGTAGAGGAATGCTCTCAGTTACTGAATACGATGTAATATCACGTGAAGGAATCTCTGAGTTACTGAAAAGAATATAATACCACTAGAGGGTATCTAAGAGTTACAGAATACAATATAATACCACGTAAAGGAATCTCATAGTTACTGAATACAATATAATACCACGTGAGGGAATCTTAAAGTTACTGAATACAATATAATACCACATAAAGGAATCTCTGAGTTACTGAATACAATATAATACCACGTGAAGGAATACTCTAAGTAAATGAATAGAATATAATACCACGTGAAGGATTCTCTGGGTTACTGAATACAATATAATACCACGTGAGGGAATCTTTGAGTTACTGAATAGAATTTAATACCACGTGAGGGAATCTCTGAGTTACTGAATACAATATAATACCACGTGAAGGAATCTTAGAGTAACTGAATACAATATAATACCACGTGAAGGAATTCTCTGAGTTACTGAATACAATATAATGCCAAGTGAAGAAATCTCAAAGTTATTGAATACGATGTAATACCACATGAGGGAATGCTAGGAGTTACTGTATATCATTTATGTTTTTAGTTTCTAAATACAATATAATACAACGTCAGTGAATCATAGAGTTACTAAAAGCAAAATATATTACCATGGGAAGGATTTTCAGAGTTATTGAATACAATATGATACCACACCAAGGAATGCTAGTAGTAACTGAATACCATATAATACGACGTTAAGGAATGCTCTTATTTACTGAATACAATAATAACTGTATACCATATAAATAAATGTGAAAGCATGCTAGGAGTTACTGAATACAATATAATACCGTGTGAAGGAATGCTCTTGGTTACTGAATACAATATAATACCACGTGAAGGAATCTTAAAGTTACTGAATACAATATAATTCAACCTAAAGGAATCTCAGAGTTACTGAATACAATATAATACCACGTGATGGAATCTCTGAGTAACTGAATACAATATAATACCACGTGAAGGAATCTCTGAGTTACTGAATACAATATAATACCAAGTGAAGAAATCTCTGAGTTACTGAATACAATATAATACCACGTGAAGGAATCTCTGAGTTACTGAATACAATATAATACCAAGTGAAGAAATCTCAAAGTTATTGAATACGATGTAATACCACATGAGGGAATGCTAGGAGTTACTGTATATCATTTAAAAACCATGTAAAGGAGTGCTTAGAGTGTATACTATATAAAACCACGTGAAGGAATGCTCGGTGTTACTAAAATAAATATCATACCACGTGGGGAAATACTCGTAGTAACTTAATACAATGTTATACGACGTGACGGAGTTCTCGGAGTTATTGAATATCATATAATATAACGTGAATGAATGCTCTGAGTTACTGTATACAAAATAATAGCATGTGATTGAATGCTCGGAGTAGCTGAATACATACATTTATCTTGCTTTGAATTATTTTAAAGCGTATGATGTAATATTAAAGAATGCTCAGATGTAATGAAAACAATAATATAACACGTTAAGGCTGCTTTGAACTACTTTATAGCATGCATATAATGTAATTTCTAGGAATGCTCGAAAGTATGCAAGCCCATAGTTACTGAATACTGTGTGAAAGAGAGACGAAAGATACCAGAAGGAACAGTCAAACTCATAAATGGAAAATGAACTGACAACGCCATGGTTAAAAATTTAAAAGACACACAGACAAACAATACTACACATCGTCGTTGGGCTTCCAAAATGTTGTAAATTACAAATTTTTCAAAAAAAAATATCTCACAAACAGGCTTTGGAAATTATGACAAAATGCATGCTTCTAAAATGTACGTGAACTTGAATACTGAAATAAAATCTTTGACATTTCTTGATTATGTGAGAACTCAAATTATTTTCACAGAAATAAAGAAATGTACAATTATTTTATTCCTAGGGCCATTATACAACGATTTTTAAGTTTTCATACAACATTTTGAAAGCAAACTTTACAAACAACTGACATTGGCAATTTTGTCATATTTTCTTATTTCAAACGTTTTGATTAGTCTTACTGCATTTTTATTTTGTAATACCACAGATTTCCTCCCGACGAAACCATTGGTTTCAAAAAGTATTTTTAGCCAAAAAAGTCTTATACAACATTTTGGAAGCCCAGCGACGACATGACACAACACAGAAAACTAACGAATTAGCAACACGAACCCCACCAAACACTGGGGTGATCTCATGTGCTCCGGAAGGGTAAGCAGGGTAATATATTACATGATACCAAAGAAAACTCGGAGCTTATAAAACGATATCATAACGCAGGGTTACTAAATAATATATTATGAAACATAAATGAATAATCGAAGCTTCTGAAAACCATGTAATACGACACCAATGAAGGCTTAGAGTTGTTGAGTACCATGGTATAACCTATTGAAAAAAGCCGTTGAGCTAAAAAAAAAAATATGCTAAGAATACTTAAAAGTGAACAAGCGGGCATGAACATATTAATATTGACCCATAATTCAATGTTATTTTTTAAACGTGCTTTATACCATCATTAATCAATCTCTTAATTTCTTACCCAGCCTGTCGTGATCGGAACTTGGCTTTGTTTCTTTTCTCTACTGTAATGCCAAATGTTTTTATACAAATGAATGTGTGTACGTAAATTTCCGAATAGTAAGCACTTTTTTAAATAAAGAACTTTATTAATTTCTATAAACTTTAAGAAAAATCATTTTTAATTAGAAACACAAAATACCTGTCCTGTCCTACCTGTTTATTTTTAGACAGTTTTCTTGTACTCCTTTACTTTCTGGAAGTAGCTTTAGACTTCGGTCTGAACTAATCTCGAAACTAATACGATGGAAAAAAATGATTGATTCTTCAATTGTATCTGGAAAAAAATCAAAGAATATGTTTTACTATACCATAACACTATAACTAACAAAGGCTAATACATTTGAAATCATTTATATGTTTATATCATTTCTTTTCTTTTGTCATTTGTTTACATTGTACATGTACGTTGTATTTGGGTTTTTCACAAAGCTTTCGGAAAAACAAGGAGGATCGATAATTTCCATTAATTACTTACTAAGTTCTTTGAAATAATATTTTTAGAATACTAATTAATGCTTCAATTTATTTGTTTGCATTTGTTTGAACATATTTCGACTGTTTTATTAGTTTTATCTATTGACCGCTGTAGGTGCATGTACATCCGCGAAAATAAAACAAGAATCTCACATAAAGCAAGCACCAACACCGACTTTTTAAAAATATTCTTTGTTTTTTACAATTTTGATGATTATTGGTGCATATTTTGTTTATAAATGAATTTTTCAAGATTTTCAAGAAAGATTATTGGCAGTCTTAGCATCTATAGGTTTCATTATAGTCTTTAACAATGAGAAAAATCCATAGTGTATAATAAGCTAAAAAAAGGCCTTTATAAGGATTTGTGTTATGATTTCTAATAAGACAACTACTCAACATAGAGAAAAATACGTAATTGTAAGCATGAATTTCTCGCTACATTGAAGACCTGTTGGTGACCTTCTGCTGGTGTTTTTTATATGGTAGGGTTGTTGTCTCTTTGACACATTCCCCATTTCCATTCTCAATTTTATCTTAATATTAAAGACTGTTTAACAATTTCTTCCTCCACTTGAAGATGACGAGATAAAAAGAAGTATTTTCGACATCTAAATATATACATGCACGTCCTATTCACAAGTAAAGATCAAGATACAATTACAATGTAAGGCCTGCGGTGTACAAATTTAATTTGAGATACGGCAATTTCCACTGGGACCCGCAGAATCGAGGAAAATTAATCGAATTTGAAAAAATAATACTTTCTCTGAACATGTTTCGTGATTTTTAAGTCGTTTTTTTTAAAATACATGTATGTTTTTAAGTTAATAAGAAACGTAACCAAATCGTGATAGCCTCCGTAAAATGTCCACTTGAGAACAATTATAATTAGTTATTTCTACGAAGAGCAGATGGTCCTAAATGCAACAAGTGTTAATCTTACTATTTGTACATTCTCAAACAGTTATTATGCCTACATGATGATTAACCTTTAATTAATTATTTTCAAAACATTTTGGAACTATTTGTTCAGGTGCATGAAAAAGCGAAAATTATAATCATATTCCGTAAAAGGCGTAGGTCCGGTAAAGGCCAATTTTGGCCTAAAATTTCAAGTTCATCTGACGAAAGAGTTTAAACACTTTTTAAACCCTGAAGTGTCTATTTCGGATAATTCAATAAGTTTATGTGAAAGATTTTAACTGATTTACTCATTAAAAATGCTCCGATTTTAGCTTTAATATGACAAATCTATCAAACATGCCAAAACATGTTACTTTTCAGATGGATTTTGTCAAAAACGAAAGTGGCCGCATCCTTGTTCATTCTCAACCTTTATATATGTTATGACGTATTATCATCAAATACAACTTACATTTCAATATTAAGAATGAACACGGATGCGGTCACTTTCATTTAAGACGGAAACCGTCTAAAATTTAACTAAAATGCTAGATTTGTGAAGATTTTAGTAATTTAGGATAACTTAAAGATTCTTAAGTTCCCATTTAATATGCATTAATTGTATGTTAAAAAAAAAGCCCATATGTATGTAGCAGAAGCATTGTACTTTCAAATGAATAACTATATGTATACAATTTAAAAATTTTGTAAAACTGCTATATTTTGGGGCCATAAAAGGGGTCTTACTGAACCTACTCCTTTTTAGTCTACACCGAAATAAAATGTATTCATGCCCCTGACACTGCTACTCCTCTGCTATTAAAACAAATCAAACCGTCTTTTAATTCCGTCTATGGATACAATTTGGACCGTCCAAAGAACAATCGGATTAAACTACAAATTATGTGGTCAAGCTTCATATTTACTTTCTCTTTAGTTATAATAACATCTACCAATGAAATTCGGACTTCAAAATTTAGAAGGTGTGTATTAATCCGACAAAACAAGAGGATACCGAAAGGTTTGTAAGACATTATGTACAATGGAGCGGTTTCAGATCATTCTCAGCAGACTGAGTTTGAACTTAAGATTTGCATATCAATCCGATTATACAAGGTAAATTCTATGCAGTTCATGACTGTTATATTATCATATGATCGATTTGAAGACAACTAGGTGATATAAAGTGCTGCTTGAATAGGTTTGGACACTTTTAGAACTATATAATAAGGTCTATACAATTTCTCTTACTTGTTATATGAAAATCCCGGCATTTTTTCACAGCCGAAAGTCTCGCCGTAAGTAAACATTTATTCATAAGGAATCTGATATTCAGATCTGAGCTCCGAGCAAAAGCAATATTCCAATAATTATGCCGGATTGTAACTAGTTTGTATTCTTTGTTTGTTCTTCTTTGTCTTTCTCAGTTTTTGGTGTTCACGGCTGTGATTTTTAATTCGCAAACGTGCCCTCTTTTCACATTTGGGTAATGATAAAATGATGTAAACATGAGAAAAAGCGTGCCTACGCAAAACATAATAAAATGCCCCACAGGGCGCAGATTGATACGACCGCAGAGGTCGAACACTGAACAGTTGGGCAAGCATGGACATAACATTTAACCTTGATACAGCTCTGAATTTGGATTGTTATTAAATAGTTGACACAGAATAGGTTTCTTACACAGAATGAATGTGGTCCAAGAATTTTTTTTTAAAATGGACATTTACCTTTTATGGCCCAATATCTAAAATCTAAACACATGGTTAGATTCAGCTTTTCAAAGAACCCCAAGAATTCAATTTTTGATGAAATCAAATAAAGTTAGATTTTGGACCCTTTAGACCTTAATGTGTACCAATTTGAAAACGTGGCCCAAATATAAAAAAATCTAAATACATGGTTAGATTCAGCATTTACAACATAAGTATAGTTTTTAATATATCGACACAAATCGAAGTGAAGTAAGTTTTCTGGTATTCAATTTTTTTAACAAACTCACAACCACTACCAACATCTGCTTTCCTAAGGCAATAGGCATACCTACAGAATAGAGAAGACAAACTAATCTATTAAAATATTTTTTTATTATTTAGCAAAGACATATGAACATTTATGAGTATTCCCATTACTGTCTAAAACTGTTTTTATAATAATGCTGTATATAAAATGACTATAACAACCAGTAACAAAAAGTACTGAAGACATTGACAATATTGACAATTAAAATGACTAGTAGTATTGAAGACAACAATAAGCAACAGTAGATGAAAAATAACAACAATTAACAATATTGAAGATACATGTAATAATAATTAAAAGAATTGACGATGACACTTATTAACAATATTTACTATAATAATACTTAAATATTTTTTACGATAACACTAATTAACAGTACTTACGATAACATAAATAACATCATTGACAATAACACTAATTAACACTTATAACGATAACAATAACTAACCGTTTTGACGGTAACACTAAGGAACAGTATTGACGATAACACTCATTAACAGTGATCATGATAACCATAATTAACAGTTCTGACGATAACATTCATTAACAGTGATCACGATAACAATAATTCACAGTATTGATGATAACCATAATTAACAGTTCTGACGATAACATTCATTAACAGTGATCACGATAACAATAATTCACAGTATTGATGATAACCATAATTAACAGTTCTGACGATAACATTTAGTGATAGTGATCACGATAATAATAATTCACAGTATTGACGTTTACACTCATCAACAGTGATAACGATAACACTTATTTACAGTTCTGACGATAACACTCATAAAGATACAATAATTCACAGTATTGGCGACTACACTCATTGACAGTGATCATGATAACCATAATTAACAGTATTGACGATAACACTCATCAACAGTGATAATGATAACACTTATTATCAGTATTGACGATAACACAAATAACAGTATTGACGATTACACTCATCAACAGTGATAAAGATAACAATAACTCACAGTTTTAACGATAACCATCATCAACAATATTGAGGAAGCAATTGTAATTTTTTATTTAAAGCAACAAACCAAAAAAAGAAGCTTAATCGTTCTAACCCTCACTAAAAGATAAAACAACTACATAAATTAACATCTTAACAATAATAACAGTATGCAGAATCAAATTAGCACCAACTAAACATTTCTTACTAACAATTAATAAAAAATAAGATATCACATTTAAGAACATGATCATCGTATAAAAAGGTACAGATAGATTATGCTTTTACATCAGTTGATGTTTCTTTGTTTAACTGTCTTTAATGGTGCCAATCGTTCGATGTTTATGGCGTCCAAAACATTTGATTGCATGTCTACATTAACCTGACTGTGGTTAATCTATGGACACAGGTTTCAGCATTGATATCTATATCTTATCATGTAATATATACATGACTATGACTTCTTAATTAAGCAAAACAAGCAGAATACTATACTATAAACACTACTGATTGGTTGAGTGTTAGTTGCTTTACGTACAGTGGTAGATAGTGCATGTATGTTCATGACGATGAATACTGCAGAATGGCATTTATCAATAGTTAACTTATGAACTTAATATATAATTTCGTATCTTTGGTCACTAAACTATAATGATCGTGTTGATTGCATGATCTACGTTGATTCTACATGTATGGGTATTGATTGGGGTAATTTAATTCTTTATTCTTTAATTTTTAGGCCGTTTTCTGTATTCTTTATAAATTATGCCAATTATTTCTCATTTTTTACAAATTGAGTTTCCATTATTCCTTATTTTCTTGTGTTTTTTTCTCCATTCCTTATTGCTTTGGCCTATTTTCTGTAGTACAATCACATTATTCTTTTCTCTTAAACCTGACCGGACTTTTTCTGGTATTGCTATTTCTGATAGTGAACCAATGGGATTGGGGTTGAAAGGCTGTACAGTAGTCAACCAACTTCCGGTTTATATTAGGAACGTCTTTACAGTGCCTTTGACGTACGTTCTACATATTGGACACTTCCTCATGGCTGGTGCACAGTCGGAACAACATACTAGATGTCCACAGGGGAGAAAAGCTATGGAGGCCTCTAATTCTAGACAAATCTTACAAAGACGTTGGTCTCGTAGCTGTCGGTTTTCTTCAACTAATAATTCTGCGTCTGTAATACAAGGTAAATCGGAAATATAATAGTGTTATGACTGTTTGAATTCCACTCTGCTTATAGAAAAAAAATCACATGACGGTTTATGCAGAAGAAGTGTTATCTTAAATTTGTTAAAAATACATGTGTGTTTAAGTTCTGACTAAAAGTATTTGACATTTTAATAGAGGATGAATTGATAAATCCGACCATCGGTGTTGTTGCTTTGCTAAAAGACGAGAGATTTAAATTTTGAAACCATTCACATTACATTTGTAATGTGAATGGTTTCAAAATTTAAATCTCTAATGTGAATGGTTTCAAAATTTAAATCTCTAATGTGAATGGTTTCAAAATTTAAATCTCTAATGTGAATGGTTTCAAAATTTAAATCTCTAATGTGAATGGTTTCAAAATTTAAATCTCTAATGTGAATGGTTTCAAAATTTAAATCTCTCGTCTTTTAGCAAAGCAACAACACCGATGGTCGGATTTATCACTTAATAAGGATGCTCGCTCCTCTTGTTTTAAAATTTTGTCAGATATTCCGAATCCTCTGGTTTTATACACCGTTTGCCCAGTAAACATTTAGTTTTAAAAGTTGTATTTGAAAATCTTATAAAATCCTTGTTAATTTAAAAAAAAAAAAATGCTTCCAAAGTTAATGTTGTAAGACAAATCTAAGAGAATCATTTCCCGTCGTTTTTTAATTGTGTACTATCTATTTAAAAAAGCCTTTGCAAAAGCTTGTTATTTTGAAACAAAGTATACTTCCTCATATGAAGGTTGACAATCACTCGATCACTAATTTAAAGTTGTGACTGATTTGATTATGTAGTTTGAGTCTTGGTTATCCTTAACACTGTTAACTTTCTTTACGTTTTCGTACGGACATCGTAATTACATGTTTATACCATAAAAACATTTTACCACACGTTTATAATATAAGAACAAATTTTAAGGTATTTTTTTTATAAAACAACCTTGTTTTGGGGTTGTTGTGTTGTTGTTTGTTTTTTTTTTTGGTTTTTTGTTGGTTTTTTTTTTGGGGGGGGGGGACAATCAAAAGACTCTTTTTATTTTACATTAAGTTTAATAAAGGTTTACTTACCATCTAGATTTGATTCATTTAAACTATTGACAAGAGGTTCGTGTGCTCCATTTTCATGTGTGTTTGTATTGGATGGCACTGCATTTGTAGATGTCCCGGATGTATTTGTAGATATCCCGGATGTATTTGTAGATGTCCCGGATGTATTTGTAGATATCCTTGATGTATTTGTAGATGTCCCGGATGCATTTGTAGAATTACCGGATGTTGATCCGGTAGAACCATTTGTCTGATTTTCATCCTTCTCCAATAAAACAGTCATGATATCAAGAGCTGTGAATGTTCCTCCTACAAATAGAAAGTATAACATAATAAAAATTACACAATTATTGTCTTTTTAATACATTGGTGGCTGAGTAGCGCGCTTGCATTGGGTATGGGAAATCACTGGTTTCATCGTCGGCTGCGTCAAACTATAAACTTTTATCTTTTGACCAGGTATTTTATGCTTTATCAACTTCTGCACGGTGATATTCCATATGTAATAATGGCTCTCTGTATTTTATTGACTTTCATGTTCTTATTTTTTCTATTCTTTCAACATTCAATTACACATTCGTATTCAAAAATTCGTTAATCATGTTAATTATTTTAAAGTTACTTCAATGTCGATGTGTCCCACTATCGCCTCAACTTTACTCGCTTGCAATTATTTTTTTTTTCAATTATGTTTGTCTTATAAATCGTCATCTTGATTATCATATGTCCCAAATCATATACTAGTAAGTTGATTGATATAACAATAAAGTTTGATAGGATTGATAAGCTTGTATAAGGTATACTTGTTAGAAATATATACCTGGTTTATCCGGTAATAATTGCTGGATAACTCGAAGGACCTGTTCTTGGGTATATCCCATCTCTAAGACACTCCTTGCTGCTGCTGTATCAAGATAGCTGGGACTGCTACTTTGTTGTGGATTGCTGTATGAAAGTAAATTGGAACCGTTTTGAGTTGTTTCTGTCGTTTGTAGCGACGTAATTTGGTCACTTTTGTCCTTTAATTAAATAATACGAAAAAAATACATATAAGATCAAATATATTTTAATAAAATATGTAAACTTAAATCTTATGCATGTACTAAAAACATATCTTGACTGATTGATTCAAATACTTACCATTTGCTCATGTTTATCTTGAACGGCTTTGATAAATGCATCTCCCTTGTTCTGACGTAGATAGGTGCACTTCGGAAACCATCTAGCATGTTCCACCCATGGATCATCACCAGCTTCCCAATTTCGGAGTCCACCGCCACAGAAAAAACACCTTGTGTAGTCATGGTACCCAGCAAACAGGAAACCAGCTATCGCCATCTGTCTTGGTGTCTGATCTAAGTAAGATGGCCATCCCTGAAAAGAGCTGATTCTAACTTGTAAAACAGCGTAATTCTGATAACGAGGCTTCTCAAGATCTATCCCCAATGAGGAAATGTCGTTATTAGTTAATTGTCTCGAACTTGAAGATTCAAAACATCCACATGCTCCATTCTGATTAGCTTTCGTCGATTCTGAGCATGCGCCATTTGTATTTATATCATGTTCAAAATTGGTGTTTTCACTAGAAGAATTAGCCGTTGGTTTAAAATCCTTGCTTCTTAATTGATTACGGATATTATTACTAGTTTCACCATTAAAAAGACTTGATGGTTCTGAAGTTGTCGAAATTGAAGTTTTGTTTTGGTCGTTGGAGGCAGCACCATTTAAAAGACTGGATGGCTCTGAAGTTGTCGAACTTAGAGTTTTGTTTTGGTCGTTGGATGCAGCACCATTTTGCAAGCTTTGTTTCTTTGGTGTCAAAGAAGATTCAGAAAGTACTGATGATCTATTATTACTAGAATTCATGTGCTGGTTTTCGGCTATACCTGCACCACCAAACAATCTAGAATTTTGAAGATGAGTACACGATGGAGAAAGTCTACAATGAATTTCTTCTGGATTATCACCCCGTATCCAGTTCTGATGAGTAATTCCACATGCATAACATCGCACGGTATCAGTACTTCCGGTGTAATAAAAACCTGCCTTTGACAATGCACTAACAAAAACATTCACATTACGAGGGAAATTACTGTACGAAGACAGACGTAGAAGGTGGTTTGACATAGATTCGTCCATAGACATAGTACTACCCGAAGATAAACTTTCGAAATAAGTATTCAAACTAACTGGTAAAGCCTGGAAACATTGATTCGGAACAAAACGTAACATGAATAAGTATTGAAGCCAGTCAAAAGAATTTTTCGATTTTAGGTTTCCGGTTTCATGTTTTAAATTCGGAATTGACATTTGCTTTTGTAAGTTAATTTGAAGTTGTTCCTTAGTTTTTGATTGTATATCAAGATCCATTTCGATGTCGTTAAGACCTTTCTTTATTTCTGTGACAGTTCTTAAACTATTCTGTTCAAATGTATCAAAACCACGTGATTTATCTGATTCACTTCTTGTACTTTCGATCGTTTGAGCCTTTGTATGTTTCATCTTAAGTTTGATTCGTAGTACTGAAAATTTTATTTCAGACAGTTCAACGGTAATTTTTCTATTTTTGATGTTATTTACTTCTGTTTTACTGGACGGATAACTGTTTAATCTCCGTCGTTTATGAATCGAATTCGACATTTTATCAGTTGGAAAGAAGCTTTGATGCATTGCCTGTCTTTCTGGTTCTCGTATTGCAGTTTGGTTTTCTTGTATATACATGTTTAGCTGATTTGTCTGAAATAATTATGCATAATTAATCAATATCATCTAAATCATTAGCATCTTTATCATCAATAATTACTAACACATATAAATATAAAAAAAGAAATGAATTACTGTAAAACATTTGATCGCTTCGCCCTTGTATCACAGTGAACCTTGGTGACCTTAATTCTAGATTTTTAACATTGCATTTAAAATGATAGTAGTATTTCATCACTGTATGTGTTACATGATGCATACAATACATTTTGCCATCTATTAAGTATTTAATAATTTCTGTTATTTTATTATCGAAGTCGAATTTTGAAAAGCTGATCCAATACTACGAGTCTATAGTAAATATAGTAAATACCTGTTAGGATTCCCCATGTATTACTTCATTCATAAAATGACGACAAAAAGGGTTAACGAGTTTATATATACTGTATTACATGCGTAGGTCTCTGACGTCGGATGATGAATCATGAAGTGTTAGTTACACAATTACAATAGTATAATACATAGCAGGAAAACAGTGCGTTTGTTTTGTTTACTTGGACTTTATCAATGTTTATCACCAAAATAAAAAGAGGTAATGTAATTGTATAATCGCTTATTTGATTTATTTTTTACTTAATACAGATTTAAAAACAAATCTTTTTGTTCCTTTTTGTTTATTTAGAGATAATTAACCTGGGACAGCCATTACTTTATAAGTACTTTGTTATGGATTAATTACTTTCGGAATCCTTCTTTGACGTCTTCTTTTTATAATAAGCGGTCTAAAACTTATTATGAACATTTTAATGAATACTATTGCAGTAAAATAAACGTTCAAATATCCTACCTGTACTATAAGGTAGCAGCGAAAGTTTTTTGTCGACAAGAAGTATATTTAAAAGTATTTTCAAGTATAAAGGAAATAGAACTTATCACTCAGAATATATACCATTTTTATTTTTGTAAGGACTATCCCAATCCGGTCCTGACAAACAAGAAAGCATCTCACATATACCCAATGTATTTCGAGATCTCGACTATACTATACTAAATTTAAGAAATGATCAAAACATATAAATTGAGAAGCAGAGGAAGAGGAAGACAAAACATGTACCTGGATAAATGTATTCCTCTTGATGAATTCAAGCAGATTTGGTCTTTTATAAAGATATACCGTTTTAAATAGGTTTCAACATCACAATATATGTGGGAATTTATTTGAACCCTAATTAAAGAGTTTGTACCAAAATGTTCAGATTGAAGAAAATTCGTCGAAATGTCCTTCAAGGAAAATAAAAATCCCGTAACTTAATTCAGATTATTATAGTATTGGAAAATATGTGTTCAATGCAATATTTATAAATCGTTTCACGGAAGTTAAGCTTTTCATCATAATACGTTATTCTCATTCATATTTGGACTATTGAATGTACTTCCGTTCTGCTTAATCTTTTTTTTTTGTTAAGCTTTAAAAGTACTTCCGCTTACGTATTTAGATGTTTTGGTGAGAAGGGTCTGGATGGGGTGTACAGGATAGAGATTAATAGACACGAAAAATAGTGAAATAAATTTGATTTATCTATTTCTGTAATTATGTTAATTCCCATCCAGACCTTACTTTATAAATAAAGTGTCAAGAAAACAGCAGCATAAACAAATGACAAATATAGCAGATATTGAAAATTCAACATACGGTCGTTTTGGAAAATTATGCACTTTATCCCTAAAAGTTGTTTTTTACAATTTTAGTTGAGGCACCTGGTTGTGGTCCTTTGACTTACCTCCTTAAAGTTCCAAGTCCGATGCTTTTCTTTTAACATTTTTAAATTATATAAATTTAGATAACATAATTAAAAAATCAACATAACAACGTATAAAAACACAAAAAAATGTAAAAATGAACATTTAGAGTTTGCACAAAATTGAAGGATACTGTTTATAATAGAATAAGTAGGTATATCGCTATTACATTTGTCTCTGCTTGCATGATCTTGACTGTTTGCTTACCTGTAGAGATGCTGTGCAGAGGTATATCAGTTCGGTGTTTTTTTGGTTTTTTTGATTTTTTTTAAAGCTGGCTACGAAAACCCCAACTATCTTCAAAACAATTTTAAATATATGTTATTGGTCAATTCAGTCTTCCGGTTTCGACATTTATATATGATAATAATCCAGATTTTCTGAAAGTGCACCAATTAAACTCTCAAAGAATGGGGATATTAAACAAGAGAACGAATACCAATTATAATAAATAATTTAAACCAACAAGTAGTTGAAGAAATATAGGCTAAACCATAGTTATACAATAATACAAACAGACAAATAAAAAAACATCAGTACAAAAATAAACTGAGATTGAAATTATTTTATGTTTTGTATCTTGCAAGACTTTTTTTTATTGTTTTTTTACTTTCATTTTGACAGTTTATTCTCTATTTTCGGGAAGTTCTGATACTTTCATCTATAATGCTAGTTTGAGAACATGTATAATCCTTTGTACAACGAGTAATACATTATATTAAAGCTCAATAGATCATTGATTAAGATCAGTCATGGTTAATGAATACAACATATAACTTTGTGAAGAATGTACAGGAACAAGGTTGTTTTTTGTTTTTTAATTATTTATTTATTTATTTATTTATTTTTATTTTATTTTATTTTATTTTATTTTTTTTTATTTATTTTTTTTTTTGGGGGGGGGGGGGGTACTTCATTTTCAAAAGAATTCAATTCGCTTTTTAAACATGTACTTTAAGAAAGTGAGATGAATAAATGATGCCTTATTAGTTGTGTCCTTAGAGTTTAATATTTGTGTTATCACTTTACTTTTGAGATACTATTGAGAGCGAAAAAGTCCTAAGTACACCAACAAAGGCTTCATTTTCTTTAATGTTTTAATGACCAGAGCAAATCATTATGGTATCTTTCGCCTCTTCTTTAACAATCGCTTTAGACGGGTATTTTAGAAATAAAAAATTGAAATCTCTAAATCCTCCATAGCATAAAAAAGGTTAAGAATAAAAATAACTGAGACCACCAAGAATCTGTTTTCTTAAACGGTTACATTCATACTATCTTTACACCAATCTGACAGCAACCCGACGTTACTAGGAGACAAAGTTATCTGAGTTAGCCATGGAAAATGGATTTTTTTATTGACAACAAGATGCGTTTACTTATCTAAGAACAAATGTGCCATCATTTAACTTATAAGTTCACATTCTTCGACCTGAGTCTGAACTTGTTTGCCATATTGGAGTCCTTATTAATAAGTATTTAGAGGGTTGACACTCCTCTGAAAGACATATTCATGATACCCAGTCCTGAAGCAACTATCACATTACCAGATTACATTTGTGTATTTATTTTTAAAATGTTCATTTTTATGGGTTTTTTACACGTACGCATTTCATTTGTTATTGCTTGACCATATGGGTGTAATTTATTAATAGAAATATGAATACATTGTGTTAGCATGCGTCTTTATCGAGTACGTTTAGTGGCGTGTTTCCTTAGTTTTTTCTCCGTTTTTTGGGGGGTTAATATCTTTTGATATTTTATTTGATTACATTCGGCAATCATACCAAATCGCTACGTATATTCTACTTATTTGTTTATCTTGAATTATATTGTGTTTAGAGTAAATTCGATATGTTTAATATCGTAATTATACTTGTAAATAAACAAAAAACAATTATACAATTTGTCCACTTGACTTGCGCTCATTTACGTAAATCATTATCAGATTTACATGTAACATACACTGAAGAAAACAATAACATCCGTATGTTAATGAATTAAATACCTCACATTTACATGGCCTTAACCTAAATCGATTTCCGTAAACAAACCACTTCCACATGATTAAACATGTTAAACTGAAATGTATACAGTATATATAGTGTATTCAGATTGTAATAAACAATTAATTTCTCCATAGGCATGGACTACAGGACAAAACACATTAAGATATATTCAAAATCCTATAGATTTATGAAGATATTGTGGTTAAGCATCTGCTAATGCTAATCAACTGGCACCAATGTAAGAATCTATACATGCTATATGCAAACTAAATTATGTGCATGAACGACTATTGCTCTACGCATTGTATCATAATTATGTGCTTTGTCCAATAAAATATTTGATTTTTTGATTTTGTATGCCAAAATAGAATTGCTGTCAGTTTTTCTATTTCGCTAATGATCAAATCTTTTTTTATAAATAATTAAAATTGCGTTAAATTGTTATTGAATTTTTAAAAAAAAAGGCTATACATTTTTACATACCCACTTCAGTAGTTAAAGATCCAGCTGAGGATTTTTTGCAGGATGGAAATTATTATTCACATCAACTGTTAAAAGTTTCAAGGAACTAATATTCAAATTTAGAATTTCAGGTGTGCCATTCCACGTAAAGACCTTTGATTGTTTCCGGGAAGAATCTCATTGAAGAAACGGAACGCAACCTTTTATATATAGAAATACAATGCAAGATCAGTTTTGCCTATTGTTTCCAATTAACTCTTTCATAGCCTTAAGGAGATAGATCAGAAATAAAAATTTAACTGTTTGGTGTGAAGAAATACCATATTGCAGGAGAGGTGGAATCTGTTTCAGACAATATGTAGAGGAACTTCAGTCATGGTGTATCCTTCTTTATCAGTGATCTGGAAAAAGTGGGTTTGTGTCGCCATTTTTGCTAACGTCACAATAGGAATTCCAAGAAAAGCAAGAACATTGACATCATAAACTAACGTCGAACAATGAAGAACGATCTTTCTTTGTCAATGCATGTGTTCATTTGTTCGATAGACTTTCTTTTCCTATCATTCCGCTCGTCATGACATTGATAAAATTTTACCAATTTCCCCAAAATTAAAGCATACTTTAAGACTATTTTTATAACGTCAGCAATAATACACTGCCACAAGAAAATTTGTAAGATGAGGCGAATTCCCCGAAAAGTTCGAGTATTATATTATGAACACTGAACACTTAAAGGGGCACTAGCTATCAAATTCATGTTCACCGATTTAAATATAATTCTCGTATTTGATTTATAACAATGTAAAACATTTATCCAAACTATTAAAAGTCTAAAATAAACAATTAACAGGGCACGGGCATGAAAATACGTAGATTCGTTTCACATGAAATTCATGTGAATATAAAAAAAATAAAAGTAAAACAATTGAAAGGTCTTTCCTGTCAAAGTGGTGTTTTTGTAATGTACTTTGTACGACCTTTCGTTTGATATACGACAAGCATACCTTCTGAAACTTTTCGCTTTTAACACTAAATGACCTCATCCGCCTACATTTTTGAGATCGGAATTATGATAATTGTAACATAGAGTAGATGAGCTTTCATTTGATATGCGACAACGCCATGTTCTAGAAAGTTTGATTTTTCATTTGATATACAACAACCCTATCTTAAAAGAAAATTTCTTTTTTGCACTCAATGACCCCATCCAACCCATTTTTGGGAGACGTCAATTTGAAATTCGAAATGTACGCTTTATGTTCTTTCATTTGATATGCGACAACCTTACCATCTACGAAATTTGAATGTTTGCACTAAATGACCTAACCCATCCCCCTGGGATGAAAAGGGGGTTTAAAATTTTCATATTTAAGTAGAGTTTACTAAGATCTTCAATTTGATACATTAGATGACCCCATTTGACAAAGTGCAAATAATGATGCAATATCAACTATCTAAATAGAAGTTATGAAACTTACAAAGTCAATGCAGAACTTGAAAATTTCAAATTGATTTTTTTGGTGTTTTTTTCCATGGAATGTTTTTGGTATTTGGTCAAACATATAACTATGTTAACCTCTTCAATTTCTAAAACATTTTAAGTGGTAAGCTCTTGTTGATTCAGAAATACATGCCTCCGCTCGCAAAAATTCAAATTGCATTATCTCTAAAACGACAATAGATATCTCAAATCTGTTAAATGATAAATGATCTACAGTTGAAGGACAACATTAAAGAACAAGAATTGGGACAATTTCGAAGTTCACCAAGGTCACAATTAATCATCAAATATATGATGCAATACCAAACTTAAGAACCGGAAGTCATAGAGACATGGGACTATCAACATTCAACTCAGGACTACTTGACCTTTCAAATATCACAAGGTCAAGGTCATTGTATACTGTGAAGGTCAAGGTGAAATTTCATCATGACCTGACATTGACCTCAAATTGAAGGTCTTGAATTACTGATCATCTTTGCAATTTATAGTAGGTTGATATCTGTTACCTTTAAAAAGATATACACACAATCCTAGACTTTTAAGAATCATCCCGTTGTAACTTTTAAACAGACGGTTGGACATTTTTGGGCTTACTGTTTAAAATGTAGAGCTTGTCGAGAGGAACATTTAATACACAGTATGTATGCAGCAAACTCTTATCGTTTTCGTAATATGTAAGCTTGAAATTGCAGCGTAATTTTTTTTTGCACTCAGTGACCTTTGACCTGGGTGCAAATTAAAGGTCACATGAATTAAAGAATATTAGTGAAGGTCCCTAGTCTCTACGACTTCCGGTTCTCGAAATATAATTTTTCTAAAATTTCTAAAAAATTATAATTTTTCAAGGGAAATAACTCCTTATCAGGGTAAATAATCTACTAATTTTTTATGTTTATTAACATTGCCATCTGTTCCTATACATGCTGTCATTTTCAATTCTATTCTATCTCTAATACTTTTTAAGAAAAATGCAAATTAAAAAAATGCTTCAAGGGGATATAACTCTCAAAGGGGATGATGAAATCCTTCACAGCCTCATCTGGTAATACGTCATAATGAAAAACAATAAGGTCTTTCCTCACGTAGGGGAAAGACCTTAATAACATCTAAATAAATTTTCAAATCATGAAAGTACCTATTATATATTTTTTGTACAGTTCAAACACGAACTATGCGAAATTCACAAGATAAGAACACAATGTTGACAAAACGGACTTTATATGTTTAGTGTCGTAAGTTTGTCACATGGATGAATGCAGTCCAATCAATACTACTTCACTGTAAGTGTAGAAGCTATTGGGAAATATATATATATGATAGCGCATTTGGAGGACATTGCACCCTCTTAGAGATTAAGTACGCACTTCCGTAAACAAACAGAATACTGACATCATTTTACATCCACACATTAATTACGTATACTGATCAAAAGTTATTCAAGGTAGAGAAATGTTCCTTTTTTTAAATTCAAAAACATTGATAAAGAATTATTTCGATGACAATTTGTACATGTCTCGGTACATGAATAATTCATATGATTTCAAAACAAAGTTGAGCGAACTGATCTTTCTGTGGCTAGCTGATGCCCTGTTAAAACAGAGCGCAAGGGGAGATAAAGTTTTTCAAAGTAAACATCGCTTTAGATCTTAGTATTTCTTAGTCGATTTTTTTTCTCACGTGTTAATAATAAAATCCTACAGGCTTTACATAGTTAAAAAAAGTCCTCGTTTACGAAAAATGTGTGAAAATTAAGTTGTATCTTCGTGAACCATCAATAGAACTGGTCCAGAACATAGGAAGTACGTGAAAATAGGGTCAAACTTAGCAAGTTATTTAGGATTATGTACCTTTATTTTATGTTAATTCTAAACATCTGAATATTTTATTAAAAACATCCACAGCCGTTCCCCTCGTACTCTTATATTTGAAAACTCTGTACTTGATAGATAACTTTTTATTGTAAAGTTTGTCTAGGACTTAGTGTAAACAATAATCTCTAGTACAACATGGGCAAACAAGTGAGTAAATAATGTTAGAAAGAGTTACAACGAAAACGCCTGTAAAAAATGTCTGTGGATTTTCTGTGTAGATCGTATCTTAATTTGGCCAAAATCCCCGTTTTCTATTAAATGAAATATTATTGATCAGAATGACGTTTCCCTTTGGTATATGTACAAAATGGCACGTCTTTTTACTTCAGATTTTTTGCTGTTTGATATTATTGCACTTTTTTGTAATAAACAAGCCTTCAGAAGGGAACATCAAACTTAAAATTCGATTATAGTAAACAATGATGTTAAATGTTATTTGAAAAAAGTTGTGTCTGAAAGAAAAACATTTGATATCCCGCCAAAAAATTATAGGTAAAAAGTAAAAATTTGCACAAGAAAATAAATTTCTCTTATTTTTACTTTAGTACTAACACCCTGCTTGACATACACGTTCTATCACGACAATTGTATGGGATGAATGAGCCGCACAACCATGTACCCAACATGCCTAACTCGATAAAACAGCTTGTCATGGAAAAATTAGAGAAAATCAAAATCTTGATTATTTGCACACCTTAAGTAAAGTTATCGTATAACCCCTTATATAATTTCAAAGATGTAGCTTGAACACTGTAGCAGTCTTTGGCCAATTAACCATGTATTCGATGTCAGACGGCGGTATGGATAGGGGTAAACCAATGTTTCCTTGACATTTCTTCGCGGGTGTGGGGCGGTTAGTGGAGGGCTTGGCAGTACACACGTTTTCTTTTGCATTCGTTACTTATTATTATTATTCAAGAAGATTAAATGTATGATCTACAAATGATGGTGTCAGCAAAAAAATTCAAAGGACCATTTTGTCCACAATTTAAAGGATCGTTTTATCAGCAATAAGTCAATTATTATTGATGTTGGTGTTCTAACGAAACTTTTTAGCGCCACTTTTGGTCTATTTCGTGGTGACCATTTTTTTCTTGGTGGAGGAAGCCGGAGTGTCCGAAGAAAAACATCGACTTTCGATAGGAAAACTGACAACCCTAGTCAATTAAGATTGGATTCGAGTGCACCCACACGAGTGGAGTTCGAACTCAAAACATGAGTGTTGACTGGCTAGTGGTTACAGTAGTTACTATTTAGACCAATTGGCCACCGAGGCCTCTACACTTCTTTGACAAATTAATGTAACGGTAAGATATTGGGATATTAATCTTGATTAAAATGTTGCACTCTTTCCAGTTGAAAAATTAGGTTTGATTTGATAATTTTCGTTGTTTTACACGATTGAGAGGTCAAAATGATTTTTATTGTGTTTAGCATCTAATGTTGTTTATGTAAGACCATATATCTTGCAAATAAATCATGATCATTACAACTATTGGTTCCCCTTATGAAATAGAACAAACCATATCGTGACCTTCTCTAGATTTTTTTTTAATTTCCCAATTGAGAGGGTCTAGATTTTAGTATACTTCATTTCTTTACTATTTATTTTTCGTGTTCAGTTCTATGTTCTTTATTTGTAGGCCTATTTTGCATTTTCGCCTTTTGCCCTATAGAATATAAAAGTAGTTATATTCTGTTCTAAGTAAAACTTGAACAAGAAATAAAATTTCTGTTGATTTTCATACTTTTATTTTAGTACTTACTCCCTGCGTGACATACACGTTTAATCATGAAAATTATATAGGAGTAGTAAACTGCACAACCACGTACCCCGCATGCCTTATTCGATCAAAAATACAACCAAAGGTATAACAGCTTGTCATTATGGAAAAATTCCAAATCCTGATTATTTGCACACCTTACATGTAAGTAAAATTGTGGTATTACCACTTATATAATGTAGCAGTCTAGGAGACTTATCCATGTACTTGAAATTGGAAGGATGTATGGACAGCGGTAAACCAATATTTCCTTGACATTTCTTCGCAGGAGTGGGGACTGCTAAGGTAGAGGGGCAGTATACACGTTTTCTTCTGTAATCGTTTTGCTTTTAATATGAGGCAGGAATTACCTGTGAATGGGGACGAAGTCTATGATTTTTTTTTAAATCAACAATGTTAAAAAGAGAAACGGAAATACCGTAACGTTTCCGATTTTGGTTCTGTTGTTGGGGATTTTAGTTGTGACGTTATTTAAGTTATGACGTCATATTCAATGTAAACAAAGAAACGCTGTCATCAGGTAACGTTTTTTTAATAACAAACATTTTTTAAAAATGAATTAGTATTAGTTCCTTTCTTAGACTGATAAATATACATTTAATTCAGTCTCATGTAAACAAGACCGGAAAAGGAAGTAGATTTCTGCGCCGATCCGGAAATTCAAAAACGCGACAAAAAAAAAATTTAACGATTTTGAGTTCATTAGTACAATGAAAAATTCGGAAAATTTTCCCGATTTTTTTTTTTTTTTTTTTTATTGAATTTTCTACTGTAATAGGAGACTTCGTCCCCATATTACTTGAAGAGATTAAATGTATGCTTTTCAAATAATGACTTCAGCAAAACTTTAAAGGAACTTTTTTCCACAATTATTCTCTATTTTTATGACCAGTATGTTTACAATTAAGGGAATGTTTTTAACCACAATTTAAAGGGTCATTTTGTCATCAATTGGGCAATCATTATTGATAATAGACAACTGAAAACAACGGCAAAGTTACTAAGGAATAGTATAATATAGGCCTCCGCACGACCGACCTCCGACTACGACTCCGACTATGATGGTATTTAAGTGTGCTGTACAGTCGATCAAAAATATCGAACTCTTAAGATAAATTCAAAAAATGGAATGTCCGTGAAAACTGACATGATAATGACTCCTCCTTTAACACTGGTTATCGTGTTGCAAACTCGAGATACACTATTTGTATAGCAACCCAACAACATCAAAACAATATAAGACACTTTAAGTGTATAAGGGAGCAACCATTTAGCCTGAAAATGGGGTTATGTTTTTTTGTCGGAGTCAGAAAAATGTTTTTTCGCAAAACGCGAACATTTTATTTAGTTATTCAACGCTTTCAATAAAAGGAGTAGGTCCGTTAAGAGCCGATTTTGGCCTCAAATTTCAGGTTCATCTAACGAAAGATTTTAGACACTTTTTAAACACTTAAATGTCTATTTCAATTGATTCAATTAGTTTATGTGACAGATTTAAACTAAGTTAGTCATTAAAAACTCTCCGAATTAAGCTTAAATATGAACAATCTATCAAATATGCCAAAAAACATCACTTTTCAGATGGTTTTTGTCCAAAAAAAAAGTTGCCGCATCCGTGATCATCCTCAACCTTTATATATGTTATGAATTATCATCAAATACATTTTGCATTTCAATATTATGAATGAACACGAATGCGGCCACTTTCATTTAAGACGGAAACCGACTAAAATCTAACTAAAATGCTAAAGTTGTGAAGATTTCAGTAATTTAGCATGACTCCATGATGCTTGTCCCCGATATATGTGCATTGT
Source organism: Mytilus edulis (assembly GCF_963676685.1). Classification (NCBI taxonomy): domain Eukaryota; kingdom Metazoa; phylum Mollusca; class Bivalvia; order Mytilida; family Mytilidae; genus Mytilus; species Mytilus edulis. The sequence continues at coordinate 77,158,876 of NC_092355.1, read as the reverse complement.
ATTGTCAAAAACAGTCCATATGTATGTAGCAGAAGCATTCTACTTTTTAATAGATAGTTAAAAGATTAAATTTTCACAATTTTGTAAAACTGCTATATTTGGGGCCAAAAGGGGGTCTTACTGAACCCACTCCTTTGTTTTTTTCAATATTTAACAATATAAGGATAAGGATTCAGAATCTACGATAGGAGATGGGCATTAGGTTTTCTGGTCTGTGAGTCCGTTGGTCTGTCCATTCGTCCGTCCGTCCCTCTTCAGGGAAAAGTGTTTTGTCAAGGTAGTTTTTGATGAAGTTGAAACAACTTCAAACTTAGTACACATGTTCCTTATGATATGATCTTTCTTATTTTATTGCCAAATTAGAGTTTTTACCCCAATTTCACGGTCCATCGAACATAGAAAATGATAGTGCGAGCAGGGCATCAGTGTACTGGGGACACATTTTTGTTTTGCCATCTGCTTGACCAAAATATATTTTTCCATCAAATTACGGATCAGAATATTTTTGTAGAATAAAAACCATTACCACAACCCCTCACCCCTTTTGAAATTAAATGGTCCTTCCTTAAAGGTTAAATTTGAGACATTTTTTCTACAGGGTGAGAAATGAACTTGAGAATGAAATCGGCAGGGGAATAAGAACAACTCGACCAAAGAGCAGAAAACAGCCCAAGTTTAACAATGGGTCTTGAACCAAGCAAAACGTCAAACACCCGGAGTTTCTTATCATAACTTTAACACGAAACCATGATACTGTGAGTTTAAGACGCATTCGAATATTAGCTCAATTGCTTTTAATAAAAAAAAAATTTGGTATATAAAGTGTTACCAATCTCTTGTGGGATTTTTGTAGTAATTTATAGAGAAGGTTGGCCACAGCATTTTGGATGTCAATTGTTTCTTTGAACTAACATTTTTTGTTTCCTTTTTATCAACTCCCAAATTTCCTAAATTTATTCTATTTTCTTTAATGGTGTCATCCGGTAATTATACTGTATTGAAATGTATTTACAAATTTAATGACATAAACAATCTTTGGGGCCAATTTCTCATTTCGTCTGTTTATTTCTTAGGTTAAAAAAATCACACACACACACACACAAATTGTGGATATTCATGCACATAACAAAGTTGATACTATTTTAAATGACATGTATGTAAATATACATTAACACCCTGTTTCTTTTCATATCACACTGAATTTACACACCTTTATATAGTAATAGTTATAATCATGTTCCTGTTTGAAATAGGGGGATATTTTACCTGTTTTAATGGGTATCGCAGACTTCCGGTAAAATACATCTTACTAACAATAGGTCAACATAATTGTCTTACCTAAACAGCAGTAAATTGAACGTTATCTGTGTACGGAAAGTACATTCAAATACAATGCAAACACAATGACGTGTGCATTTATACAAAACGTACAGCATTTTGTAATATGGTGCAATATTTCATAATGTGTTGTAAGGTAAAAAAAACGTTCCATTATGAAATGGAACAAAATTATTTCTTGGTCTGGTTTTTTTATTTCCCATTTGGAAGGATCTCTTTGTCTTCTATTTAGACTTCATTTCTGTATTCTTTAATAATTTAGTCCATTTTCTCTTCTTAGTTTTTGGGTCTATTGAATATTTTTGTATCTCTATATTCTAACGCCCCCAATTTTAAAACTACATGTCCTGTAATCTCGATCATCATTTGAGAATGGTTACACTTGACATGTATTGTAATATTTTACTATTACGGTCTATGCACTTAAAACTCAAATTACATAAGAAAGATTTGAGGTCATGGGATTTGAGAATAAACTGTATAAATTTATGTTGCTTGAAAAAATCTGTTTCTGAAAGGAATGAAAAGATAGTATATTTGCGTTGAAAACTAGGGGGGGAAATAATTCATTGTTGATTTCTAAAGTCTTTCTTGTTCCTATATGAGAGAGAACTTCTACAATTATAATCGTCTTATAATTTGGAACATTTGATAATATCACAGCCTATCTCAATCATAAAATATAATAAATGGCCATGTTTTATGAATGAGTATATTTAATACATTGTTATCATATAACAACGTGACATATTTTTAAAATACTCCATCCTGGCAACTACAATAATAATAATAAATATTTTAGAGGAGTTTGAATGTCATGCCCTCAAATACATGTAACCATACTAGGTCAAAATTCTGTATACATTTGATATTTAAATATGAAACGTCATGTTATCATTAATGTGAACGGTAATACATATATTTTTATATAACTTTCATAATCATCCGTTTAATTTTTGTTTTATATCCAAATATGGTCTGTAATGGTAGAAATCATTAAATTCAATTGACATTAAATTTATCTATTATCAATATGTAGAGATTTCAAACTGATTTAAAAACAGTCCTTATAAAATATCTTATGTTTTAGTATTTTATATATATTTAATCAGCGCATTACATTTGTGTGCAATGCCCTTTACATTTGCGCTGGAAAAAAAAAAACATTACGTTTGCGTGCAAGTTTTTGTACAATTTGTGCACATTTATTTTGCAGTTAATTGAGGTAAACACATGTAGTATTAAATATAATTATATTATATATATATATATCTATTTATCAATCTATTTACAAGTATCCTTCCGTTTGTCTTAAAAATGTATTCACAAATGCGCGCAAACGTAATGAAAAGTCAACACATGCGCACAAATGTAAAATAAATCCACAAATGCGCGCAAATGCAATTCCCAAATTAACTAGTAGCATTATAGTGTGTGATAACATTGTGTGAGGGAATTCGACGTTTGGTGTACCACTGTTCACTCCAGTGCAATTTATGACAATACCACTGCATCAATCAGAATTATTTTTTTTGCAGTGTTTTAAGAAATGATTTTGCTTTGTTGTCGCGTATTATTGGTGAAACATTCAATGTTTTAAAAAGGCGAATTTTCTTTATAAAGTCAATGATTATGTTGACTTTTGAAGGCCAAACTTTCTACAGCCTTAAATACGCTAATGAAAGATCCAAAAACTATACCAATACATAACGACATGTTTATGAAATTATAACAAATCTATTGGTTAACAAATTTTTACTCGTTATTGCAAAATAATGAACTTAATATATCTGACATTTTCTCCCTACCCAGTTTACCCCTATACATTTTTATGATGTGGACTGGTCATTGTTATTGAATCGTAGGCAATTTGATTGGATTAAGTTGTTATTTGTTTACCTTCAAACTTGTTTATGCTTTTCATACATGACAATTGATTAATTAGAACGTGCATGAATGTGTACGGTAACTAAAATGACCTTCAAACTGGACACTGGACGAGTCAATATTATGTTTTATCAATGAAAGTTAAGGTATGAAAGGTAAGAATTGCCACTTATTCGATTTTCACAAAAGTTTCGTAATATACAGTTGAAAGGTTAGTTTTAAAAGCCTATTGTGAAGAGTAAAGAGAAAGTTTACAAATAATACGTTTTGTTCCATTAAACAAGTCATTTTCGTAAGAGAAATACCGAAATATATTTTACGCACGACTACGGCAGGTAAAATTATTATTTATCATAATAAAAAAAAGCATTTTTCAGTCTCATTGGAATATGTTGATTACAATTAATCCCAAACTTAAGAAGTAAGTAACTAAAGTCAAAATATGTCCGATCTGCCTATTTCTGCACATCAAAAGTCAATACGATCGTTTTAAAGTCAATTTCGTCTACCTCACAAAATCTTGTTAGGCACTATAATAAATGTTTGTTTCATCAAACACTCCTTTGGTCACTTAATTGATAACCGTGTATGTATAACAAAAGACTTGGCGACTTAAGAATTGGTATGCTCTTTCTCCGCTAAACACGTAACAATTAAGAGTAAAAGTAAAGACTTATCAGATTAGAGTCAAAATAAATAGAGTTCCTCGAAAGGCATATAATCACGAGGACTCGTCTGCTACATTGTGAACAATGCTCAGCCTGAAGTTCACGCTGGTTTCATATTATATTCAGGTTCGCAATCATATGTTCTCTTTCTGAAATGCATTTAATAGTTGTCACTGTATGTTATAACATTCATGTAAAGAAGTAGTGAGAAGCTGTGTTTTTGTGCTTTCAGTTACCAGTCTTTAATGATGGTCTTGATGGCGTCCTTTTCTTGTATATTCTATAAATTTTCATGCCATTTTTCTCCATATTTTCTACTTTATTCCATTATCCTCTTTTCTTTATATTTTCGCAACTCATTATTGTCTCTTTTTTTTTCCATTTTTCTCTAATCTTGAATTTTTATTAGTCATTAAATCCCCACCCTCACCATCTGTTATATATAGAATAATAGGTAGTTTCGTTTTTGATACTGACTATATCATGTGGAATATCGTGACGAGCCCGTTAGAGATATTCCACATGATATAGTCAGTATCAAAAACGAAGCTACCTTTTATTCTGTTTATCAGTAATTATGACGTCACGCAATGTATTGCCTAATATTTTCAGTGATACAGCCAGTACGTCGATACTCGAAAATATTAGGCAGTAAAATTAAAAGGAAAATATACGAATTACCGAAAAACTCTATATATTGTGCTCTCTGTAATTGTTTTTCTTATCTATGTGTGTAATGCCTGTTTTACCGATTTAACAACATCAAATTTAAAGCAAATGGTAATCTTTACGAAAACAATATAATTTGGAACATTTTAAACAATCAAGGGTGATAACTAATAGACGTTTAACGAGAATATGATTTAAAAAACTTCACCTGCATGTGGTTCTCCGTTAAAACACCAACTATTTTCATCGATACATCATTGATAAATAATAATTTTGATGAACATTAACTTTTAAACAACCAATGTTATGAATGAACTAACGTCATTGACGACATGCGTGTATTATTAAACATTCAAATACAATATATTTAAATAGATTATGTACTAGATCCTATTTATCGTTTTTTTCATTAAAAATATGTACATAACAATTCTTTTTATACAATACCAGTAACGATGATATACAACATTTCAACCCTGGTATCTATGATGGGTTTATATACAAAGAGCTGAATTAAAACTAAGTTCAAGTGTATTTACACATGTTACATGAGTCACGACCCCTTTATATTTGGTCCACACATATTACACATGAAGATTTTGATTGGTGAGCAAACTTTCAATAAGGTTTCTCCAGTGATCCCAAAACCCTTTGCTTTCATTTGATTCTAACATATTTTCATCTATCGACGAAGAAAACCTATGCGTAACAACTATTTTGTTTGAAATTTGAACTTATTTCTGGTATGTTCTCTACGACCGGGCCTGAATTAGTGTTCTATACATCAAAGATTCGGCACTCCACAATAAAAAATTACCATCGTTTCTGGGAATTTATAATTTTCAAATCAAATTGTAAAAATCTTATTTCGATGGTTTTATCTGGCGTTTATACTGTATTGAAATTTAATAACAAAATAAACAAATTAAAAGGGGTTCGGGGTTATTGCTCATTTCTTCTTATGTAATTTTTTACCGTTTCCTATAAAAAAAAAAAAAAAAAAATTACTTATGTACCTTTACATAGGTAAACAGTTCGGGGTCAAGTGCCCATGACATATTCTTACATGTATATACCAATAGTTATGATCATATTATGGTTGATAAAATAACATGGGTATAACAGACACAAGAGTAAGTCAACATAAGCGTCTCACTCCACACCGCAATGTATTCTACCCTACACATGTGTACACAATATACATTCAACTTAAATAAAATCTATATTCATATAAAACGTACAGCATGTTGTATTTTGTAATTTCGTTCAATGTTTCGTAATGATTTTCAGGTCAATAAGTTGCATTATCAAATGGAACAAGCCATTTCAAGACCTACTCATATGCCTTTTTCTCATCTTAATTTGAGGTATACTTTTAAATTTAGCGGCCCTCTTGTTCCTGTAGAGTGTTGTACATCTCTATCCTGTAATCCTGATCTTTATTTGAGATTTGTAACATTTTTCATTTAGTGAAACATTTCGCTTTCAATATTTGTGCACTTTTTGGGCTTAGCTAATTTTGTTATGTTTCCTCAAGAAATTGATGGTTCGACCAAGTAGTTTAATCCAAGTAAAAAGGTAATGTGAGTCCAAGCTCATTTCACGTTTTTTATTTTTTTATTCGACGACGTCTCATGGCAAATATCCAAAATCTTTTTTATATAATTTTATCACTGGTTCTATCATTCAGAACACTCAAACATACTACAGCCTTTATTACGTCACAATCATGAACAAAACCCGCCAATTTCATTCATAAGATATTATGAATAGGTATTATTTATGAATGAGTTTACCCAAGTCATAGTTATCATATAACAACGTGATATATAACATACTCCACCCTCGCAACCACAATAATGAGGATAAACATTTCAAATGTTCTGATCTTATTTACATGTAACCATACTAGGTCATTAATATATACATTTGATATCTAAATATATATAAAAAAAAAACACGATTAGTAATGTCATTTATAGGTAAAACTGTAGTAAATATTGTTTTAAATGAAATGTCTTATATTTTGTCATCATGTAGAAATTTTGAAAGTAATTAGAAAATAGTCCGTTGAAAAATGTTTTATTTCTTAGTATTGTACTTTTTAACCTAATTCATTACATATGAACTCACTACCTTTTATTTTTGCGCGAAAACATAAGTACGTTTGAGTTGCGCGCAATCATTTTACAGATACATTAATAAGTTTATCACTTAGTAGTGAAACATTTAGAAAAAACTTCTCCATCTACCTACATGTACCGTTAGTCTTAGTCCCAGCTCCCTTACTATGATGCATGCTGAATATTCGAAAATGTATGATGTCTATTTTTTATTCTGATACTTTTAATATTTAATTTTCAAACTTTGTTTAGTATATCTCATTCAAATGCTGCTGGTGAATCAAACCTTCTTAGATTGACATATATTGTGGTTTAACATTTAAAACAATCAGAACTTCCTGCATGTATATTGGCAATATAATTTAAAGTTGAATTAGACTTCAACGATAGGTTTTTTTTTTTTAATGGTTGTCAATAGCTTAGGGTTCTCACTTTTGAGAAAATGGACTTATCGTAAAGATTATCCATAACAAAGGACAAATTTGCATACGTATCTTATGTATATATTACATTGTTTCAATCTCAATATTTCTTTTTTATTGAGGGGATTGGTTTTTTTTTAATTTGATACCTTAAATTGCGTTTAATATTTTCCTTCATATTCTACTTGCCCTTTTTTATTTATGTCTTGACAAAATCCGATTTTTCCCCTTTTGTTCAGTTGAATTGCGTTAAAATCAATCTCCTGTCTTGTTTATTGAATATCAATCAAAGGTAAAAAGTACGTGTTCATACATGTTCACATATGATTAAACAAAACAAAAAACACATGATTCTGAATTTTTTAAACAATTAAAGGCTATGACTTTTGAGAAACTCCAACTAGTAAGTGATTAGAAGTCGAATCAAACCATGTTAATAACAAACTCATTTAGCAATACACCCTATATATACTCTTTTATAATAGTATCGACTTTTTGGAGGTTATTTATGAATGAATTACTACGAAACCTATCTTAAGAAATAACTGACGTAAACGGATGCATTATCTTTCAAAATTCGAGACTCATAATTGACTTTTTAACTCCTCCTTTTCTGTCAACAATAGAAATGATGATGTGAACATAAAATTACTTTATAATACCGGTAACAATGACACGTTATATATACAAATAACTGAAATCAACAGTTGTATACTGGGTGACTATCATTTAAGTATTTGGTCCAGAAATGAAAATAAACAATTTAAGATTGCGAATGATGTCGTCATGTGACTTTTAAAGCGTTTGTTACTGATTAACTTTCATTAAAAAATGCGTTTCTTGACAACTTCCAAAGCAAGAAAATGTACTTCCCAACTGTCCATGATTACCGAGGTAGGGTTGCTGTCTCATTGATTAGTACCAATGATTTCGATTTGGTCATACCATATACTGGGATAGCTGAAATAAAAGATTGAAAAGAAGATACGAAGGGTTCAATAAAAAACAGTCGAAGAAAAACAGACAATACCATTACTAAAATGAATAGGGTGAAAATTATGTAACATCAAATGGTCGGAAAAACAAGAAACAGAAAAATGAAGATTGAACACTTTTAATTTTAGTAGACAATCTCATTCCACTCGTTTTGTGATGTACTCATGGCATGTTAACAAATCGCTGATAAGTCAAGCTTGGTAATAATTTATACCTTTAATTATACATAACTGTTTTACTCGTGGTTTAAGGTCCTGCGGTGACCTATAGTTGTAAATTTCTGTGTCATTTGGTCTATTGTGAAGATTTGTCTCATGGGATATCATACCACATCTTCTTTTTCTTTTACTTGTACATATTTGTACTTATTGTTAAAGTTCCATTAATTTAGATATTAAATTCACCGATTCAGAATCATACAACCTCGGTAATATTTCAAAAGCGTACACTGACACTTTTTGGTTTGCAATCACGCTTCCAAAATCCAAAATTCAACCAATCGCGCTAAGATATTTCCCTTTTGGTTTGTGATACAATTAATAAGATGTCTCATTCTTTACGGTGAACACGATTTTCAGATAGTCATTCAATATTTACTTTAACTAAAAATATCAAAATACTTTCTCAACTTCAACCTGTAACCCAAAACCTCTATGATTAAAGAGAAACACCATGTTTGGTCTGACTTCACAATTTTGAAAACATTAAGTACTTCTGACATGAATGCACTTAATGAAGGATAATTTTCGAATCATAAACGAAATAAAGTAAATTGATACAGAATTCGTGATCATCTGAGGTTGTATTTAACAAAAGATATCATTCTATATTATAGGATTTATTAGAATTTTACTTTATCACATCAATACACTTTGATTACTTTATATATCTACGAAGGAAGTATATTTAATATCAGACGTTATGTGCCTAGGAACACGTGGAGGATATACGCACTGAATAACGACTGGATGCCGGACGCAGAAAGTCTTTTGGGGATTTTGTTCCTTTTTTAAAACACTGTTATCCATAATCACGAGATTGTTATCAACTGTTATCAATAAACATGAGATTGGAAGATCCGGTGCAAGCAAAAGTTCATCAATTTATTCATAATTTTGTCTACAAAAAATATCAGCATACAAACAATACCAGAACGTGAAGCTCTTTTTATACTTAATCCTTTGTAATCCAATCAACTGTTAGGATTTTGTGCTGGGGCTATATTATCTTATTGTTATAGATGGATAGGAGACAAACGGAAGCAGGATCGCAGTAAATGTACAGTTTAAAGTTGCTGCGCATATGGTTTACCTGTTATTGGTTTACTTTTTGTTTATTGTGAAGCTGGGTATTTTGAATTATACGTAAAATTACTATGACATGATATTTCTTAAAAAAACTACTGTTGAGATTATTATTTTTTAATTTGCTTTGCAAACTGAAAGATTCTGAGGACGCCTTTTGTATCTTCTCAATATTTTGTATTTAGTTTTATTTGTCCCTGCAATTGCAAATATAGTAAAATCATTCAAAAATTTCAAATTTATGTCAATTTCATGTATGACATAATCTGAAATATTGAGCTCAAAAATGTCTCTTTTGATGTCACTTTGACGCCATTAACTGGTCGCCACTTGGAAGCCCAAATGCGGTGCGTAAACGTCGCGTTAAAAACATGTAAATCAAAAATCAGGTCAATTACTTTTGATTTTCGAATACAAATTGCCCAAAAAATTGGTATTACGATGACTTCTTCTTTCTTATAGTAAGATTGGCCTTATCTTTAATATGAATTACCTACCGTTGCAAAAAATATCAGTGACACTAACTGTAGTGCCACTGATCTGATCATATAAATGAATATTCTTACTATTTCGTCTCATTTCTGAATCGACATTTGATGACATATTCAAATTATATCTCTATTCCTATTGTTTTCTGCTATTTTACAATTCAAGATGACGGAATATGTCCATATCACCTTAAGTGTCATGTTAAGTATCCCAATCACTCTCTAATGAAGAGTAATGGTCAATTTTTAGATGTGCAGATAGAGAGGATTGAAAACAAGAAAAGCAACTATTTTTATTGAAATTAAGTTCTGTTGATACTGGAAACCAATTAAGTAGCTGTTTCTGAATTATGCTTTTACCATCTTTTTTTTCAAGTTTAAAAGACGATTGTTAGCACTTAGCTCGAGCTGTCGAATGAATAAATCCGGACAAATTAGACATGTGTAATCATTGATGTTTACTTCGCCATATGCGTTATCAAGTTATTTTATTGTAATGAAATTTTATAATTAAATAATGTAAACAACGATTCTAATCTAGATCTTCTCTCGAAACATGCTAAATCAATTACGTCATGTCTCCTACAAATCTTGGAAAGTTACTAAAACCGAAATTATAAAAAGATTTTATATAGCAAAAACAGTATACAATTGTCTTAAGTCAATCAGATTTAGAATTTTAGTTCATGGTCTTTATTACCTTGTACCAAACAAAAAACCATGGCAAGAATAAAACATTGATAGAAAAATGCTAGCTGTTTCCATGAATGATATAAATAAAGAGTTTACAGAAGCAGAAGTTTGCGCTTTCAGTTTAAATGGACATATAAACATTTAATGAATGGCTATCATTTATTTTGAATTTATATTGAACCATAAAATTATTTTTTGACTCTTCACATTGAATAATCGCGAAGCGGATTATGTAAAATGTGAAGAGTCAAAAATTATTTTTATGGTTCAATAAAGTCAAAATAAATTATTGCCATTCATTATAAATAAATTTCTATAAAAAATAAGGTTCAAAGAACTTTTTATATTATTTATATTAAAACAATAACAACGTACACACATGTTGGCGCATGAATGCACAACGTCAGAGTGGGCGTGTCTCCTTAAAAATTGACAACATAGAAAATAAAACTAATACTTTTAACCAATCAGAAGACAGTAAATACACCAAATTTATTTATTATATAATAAAATCGAGACAACTGTAACATACTAACAATCAAAGATAATTTAACTGACAAAACTATCATGTAAAAGTTCCAGTTATTTCAGTACTTTTTCAGTATATGTCATAAAACAAATGTGCTTGTTTTTACACTGTTTTTCTTAAGCTTGTTCCGGTCTTCAATGATTTAAATATTTTGTCTATTTTCAAGAATATTCCTGGATTTTCCTGGTTTCATTTTGTATGCAATATTTCACTCAACTTAGTTGTAGAGTTTTGCTCCTCAAACCAAGTTGACCAAACCAAGAATTGGCTGCTCTGCTAAACTCTTCAGCCAAAAATTTACTTCAGCATTAATTTGGCTATTCTATTAGCTCACCTCACATCTGATGATCTAGTTTGTATAGATTTATATTTTCAAACATGCGGGGGGTTTTAAAGACATTTTGTTTTTCAGCAATCTACCCATGGACTGCCGAAAAACAAAATGTCTTCAACCTACCAAGAAAAACTTAAATTTTCTGATTGCAGTCAAAATTTTCCGCTTTCATTATCCTTCTATGTATAGTGTCCGGCTAAGATCGTGGATTTTTCGAGTAGTTTGATACGGCTTTTAGAGTATGAACACTTTGTTATGAGTGAATATGATCAATAATGTAAACTAACAGACTTCCTTTCTTGTGAAAAAATATGCTAAAACCTTAAAAACAAGATCATAGAAGGTAAATTAGTATTTATGATAACATGATATCATCAACCATAAATGATTCTGTTCTAAAAATGTTGAATATAGCCTTATGATGCTTTATTCTTAAATGTAGATTTAAGCCATTTTTATACACATAACAAGGCAAAGGTTAACAGAAATTTGTATATGGAATCTATGTATACTTGAATATACAGACAATTTACAAACATTCTTGTGTCTGTATCGAACGGACCTTTTTGGCGACTAATGACCGTGTTTCATAGATAGTGGTCTGTTAAAATGTAATATGTCAGTGACTTTACTTGAAAAATCCAATGGCAAGGTTCAAATAAAGTACTTTTCAAAACATAAAACCAGTTTGGCCATATTGTACTGTCAGGGTCGATGCCACTACTGGTGGAGATTTATTTCCCCGAGGGTACAAATGTATCACCAGCCCAGTAGTCAGCTGACATGAATTATCATTGATATGGTTATATTTATAAATTAACTGTTTACAAAATTTATAGAATTTTTGAAATACTAAGGCTTTTCTGCCTCAGGCATAGATTACCTTAGCTGGATTTGGCAAAACTTTTAGTAATTTTGGTCCTCAATGCTCTTCAACTTCGTACTTTATTTGGCCTTTTTAACTGTTTTGGATTCGAGCGTCACTGATGTGTCTTTTGTAGACGAAACGCGCGTCTGGCGTATATACACAATTTAGTCCTGGTATCTATAATGAGTTTATTCACGTACCGTTTATTTCATAAAAAGTTATCCTTTATTTGCATTCAGAAATCGTCATGTTAGTGTACCACTGTGTATTTCATACACATAACACAGTTTATATCTAGTGATGTAAACAATCCTTATGTGAGCTGAGATATGCTAGACTGGGGTGTACGTACACATAGTGTGAAAAGCGTGTAAATTTGGTCTTTTTTTTTAAAGAAAATATATATTCTTAATGTTTCATTTACTATTTACTTGTTGTCTTGATGGTAATATTAGCTATATTGGTGTAATCAGAGGTACTACTGTGCAGAATTTAACACCGGTGTTGAAAATATATACACCCTGAGGTCAAGACGAAATTCGTATGAGTTTTTCAACATTGGTGTTAAATTCCGTACACCAATGACTACACAGAGATAACGAATTCATTTCTTATTTTGCCATTTACGGGAATAAAATTGAAAAACAAATCGTATGACCAACTTCCATTACACACTTTTTAACACCGACGTTTGCTGTGCATTTTTCAAATATGATCTTTATTATTTTATGTGTGGAAAATTAAAAAATTTGATTATTTTGGGGAATATTAGTGCTTACATTTTTTCTTAAGCAAAGTATTTATAAATTTATTTATTTTTCAATCTAAAATTCTTTTTCTTTTTTTTTCCCTAAACATATTTTTTGGGGGGAAGTGGCATATTTTTTTCATCTCCTAGTGGACTAGAATGGGGGTGTTGTTTACACCCGGGTAATAGACCAATCAGATTGAATGCAAAATTCTTACCATATAAGAATAACGTTTTATCGTTCCAGAAATGAAAATCAAGATCAATGTTCAATTGCTTAACTGTGGAGAGGATTCTGGTCAAGCGTATGCTATGCTTGGTCACACAGTAATAAAGCACCAGTATAGCTAAAAGATTGACAAGGTATATATATTTGTGAGGTTAACGCATATTATATACACATTTTTTTCCTTCTAATTATCATATAAAAAGGATCGTATTGAAGCTTATAGATTATGTAATTCGTTGTTTATTGAAAACATTGAAAAAGTTTATCCTCAGTAGTCAGTACTTCTGTATTGAAATGTTTCATGACAAATCTTTCTAAAATTAATTACCTCCTAGAAGAACAGGGAAAGAGAAATATGATCACATAAGTCCTGTTACCAACCAACTTTGTGGAACGTCCGTTTGGCCTTGTGGGGTATTCAAGAACGCAATCACGTCCGGTCATAATGAAGCGTGTAGATAGTGCTACGCTCATTGCAAGTTGAAAATCTTTGCAACAGCCATTTGAAGGCACCTTATAAGTAAAATTGAGAAAGGAAATGGTGAATATGTCAAAGCGACAACCACCCGACCATAGAGCAAACAACAGCCGAAGGCAACCAATGGGTCTTCAATGTAGCGAGAATTCCCGCACCCGTAGGTATCCTTCAGCTGGCCCCTAAAATATGCATAATAGTACAGTGATAATGGACGTCATACTAAACTCCGAATTATACACAAGAAACTAAAAATTAAAATCATACAAGACTAACAAAGGCCAGAGGCTCCTGACTTGGGACAGGCGCAAAATTGCGGCGGGGTTAAACATGTTTATGAGATCTCAACCCTCCCCCTATACCTCTAGCCAATGTAGAAAAGTAAAAGAATAACAATACGCACATTAAAATTCAGTTTTTAAAATTTTAAAATTCAAGTAGACTATGTGACATGACCTACTTTTTGGATTTATTGATTTGTTATTGTCCTGAACACGAACAATTTTCCCCTGGACGTTAAATAAGCAACGTGCAATAAATATGTTCAATTTATAAATTCAAAAAATACAAATACTAGTAGGTTAAGGTGTCGACTTCATAAGCCAAAGCTGACTTTATATGATTTGACTATTCTTGTCCTTTTGGTCATATTCATACAATTGTAAAGTGTTGTTTTTCCCTTTTTATTAGATATATTATGCATTTCAAATGTTGTTGTAATTCATTATTTTGTATATGATGGGGGGGGGGGGGGCTCTTTTAGTTCAATATTTTGGTTTATATTGAGTTTTTCTAATTGTTTACTCCTTTTCCTTTGTTTACTATGACTGTATAAATAAAGGTAGGATGCACTGAAATTTAAAAAAAACAAAATAGGTAACTGTACTGGGTTATTGGTACACCTTGATTTTATATATATTGTAATACTGCTAGGTTATAGAAAAATGTTTTCAGAACAAAAAGATTGAAATTTATCAACATTGCACAATTTTTTTGTGAATTATTGGGAATATATGATATTGTCCTTCACGATATTACTGTTATAAACTAGAAAAAAAGTAAAATCACAAAAAAACTGAACTCCGAGGGAAAAGTCAGTTTGCAAGATCAAGTTTCAAAGCATTATTGGGAATATATGATATTGTCCTTCACGATATTCACATTTTATTTATAACAAAAATACGGACCATTTGTTAAAACGCTCAGCCGAACACTTTTTCCACCGTAGGTATTACCTAATCAAATGGCAAAATCAAAAGCTCAAACACAAGATTAAACTATTGTATTAAAAGTAAGTTTAATCACTTCCTAAATATACATGAACTATTTGCCACTGGACGTTAAGCTATGAATCATCTGCCTGTGTTCCCATTAAAGGTCGTGCCGAAAGAAGAAGATGAGTGTGAGTTATACACCTGGGTCGCTGTTTTGATTTCATAAATTATTAATTTCCTTATTTGGATAACAAAACTGAATCATGTGATACAACCAACTCTTATAATATATCCTTACAAGATCAAAGAGAAGAATCAACCGTCGCTGAAAAAAAATTAAATGTGCAGATTTTTTTCTTCTTGAGTATAGCGGTCAGTATAACAATAAGTGTGAAATTTGACTGATTTGTGAAGAAACTTGATTACATTGACATCCCACATAGCGACAAAAGGGAAATAACTTTTACTCACATTGTGTAAACATCGTAACTCATGAACATTGTGTTGACTTCATTATCAACTGAAATTGAGGATATTACTATTGATTGAATGTTACATATATTTTATTGTCATGCAAGATATGTTTTAACAGTTCCTTTTATGTATTTGCGACATATTGGACAATTTCTCATAGCAGGTGCGCAGTCTTTACAACACACTATATGTCCACATGGTAGAAAGGCGATAGAGACGTCTAAATCTAGACACACTTTACATAATCTTTGTTCTTTTAATTGTTGGTTTTCTTCTAATATTTTTTCTGCTTCTGAAAAAAAAATTCACAGTTGAGACATTTGCTCATGAATTTTAGGGTAATAAAGAGAATATAATTATGTTTTCAACTTTTGTGTTCAAATTTGTCTTAAACAGTTCCAATTATGTTGAACAAGATGCGCATTTCGACAATCAGTGTCTGTTCAGTGATTCTCGAGGCCAAACGATTAAAAAGTCAAAACTTTTTTTATTGATTTTCAAATCCTTTAAGAAGACTGTAAACATTCTGTAAAAAAATTCAAATGCAAAAAGTAAAATGACTCCGAGGGAAATTCAAACCATAATCAAATGGCAAAATCAAAAGCTCAAACATATCAAACGAATGGATAAGAACTGTCATATCCCCAACTTGGCACATGCAAGATTGAATTAGTACCAAGATTGATTGTATGGCCTACTTTAGAGGGCCCTCATGGGGTTTTTGATTATGTGATTACTTGGCCGTTTTTTTAATGATTATTTGATTAATAAGCCAAATATTTCATGATTATTTGATTACCTAGGACTGTATTTTTAGTTTATGATTATTTGATTACTAAAGATAAGCAAATATTTAATGATTATGTGATTATATTGGCAAAAAAATGGTGATTATGTGATTACTAGGACCCCCCCATGAGGGGCCTCACTTTAGGTCAACTTGAAGTGTCATATACAGTTATATTAGAAACGTCCATTGCACTACGAATTATTTATTATTGTTATGTTTTGCCTTCTTCAGAGGTGTATAAAATGCATGCAAATACATTATTTATTACTTATTATTTGTCAATAAGGTACAAAGTTTGAAACTGATTTATTTTTATTTCCCTTAATCTTGACATTAAAAAATAACTCACCATCTCGTAAGTTTGGGGTACTTGGCGATAAAGTACTAGGCGTTGCTACACTCTCGGTGGCTTGTGTAGATGGAGATGTATTGAATCTGATCGCATCCTCACGATCAAGTAAAATTTGCAGGATATTATGAGCGGTTAATTCTGAAAATAAAATACAAAAACGTAATAGCAATTTCATGAATGATTGATGATGTCCATTTTACCTCGTAGCTTTGTCATATGATTTGCATTACGTTATGTTGTTTCTACAAATTATATAAACTTTACAGATAGTCTTTCTCATCTTTACGTGTCATTGAAAACTTATTTTGGCTGATATTTACAAAAACAGTTGTGTTTTTTAAGGGAAATGGCATAATATTCAACCTTTTACGAAATCATAATTTTGTTTCAAACAAACTTGGTCGTAAACTTAACAGGTAAGATAAAAGTAATTTCACCTCAAAATTCAACTTCCAAGGTGTTTCTCTATATACGGAAAGATCATGAATAATCGATTCTTGTATCCTTCTTTTATTTTTAAATCTGGCTTTTTGACGATTTTTTGTTGTTCCTTATAGCAATTGTATCACGGTTTCGCTTCCGATTTTAACTCTGAAAAGGCCGAAAGTTTCAAGGTAGACAATGTTCATCTGTAAACGAACAGAAGTAAAAACATATGTACAATTCACCTATATGCTGATAAATGGTTGATTCGACTTAGGAATTGGCATTGTTTGCAAATTTTTGGGGGCATGTATAATCCAATTGTAATGGCTGTGGTCATGTTACGGCAACTATGCAAATTACGTAAAATTTTGCTATATATTGTATTGGATTGAGATCAACCAAAATTAACCAAAGAGAATAACAATTCTTCGTCAGGAAACCTGTCTATCCTCGTCAATTTAATTAGGAGTCGAACGCACCTGCCAACAGCATGGTTATAACTCACAACCTCCTGCTATGGTGGTTAATTTAAGTGAAATACTTAGACTTAGGCCCCAATATCAACTATAATACAGATTGAGCAATATTAAATGAAAAAAGATATACATATATACATGTATTTCATTAATTTGAACATTTATCTGAAATAATAAAGGGGCAATAAACACCATAATTTAAAGAAAGACGGACAACACCAATCCCAAAGAAAAAGACTAACAGATAAACCACCAACCATCAACATAATAATACAAAAAGCAACACGCATCGCACAATAACCGGGGCTAATTTATATGATTTTTTTCGAAAAACTAAGGATTTTCTTGTCCAAGGCATAGATTACCTTAGCTGTATTTGGCACAACTTTTTTGGAATTTTGGATCCTCAATGCTCTTCAACTTTGTACTTGTTTGGCTTTATAAATATTTTGATTTGAGCGTCACTGATGAGTCTTATGTAGACGAAACGCGTGTCTGGCATACTAATTTATAATCCTGGTACTTTTGATAACTATTATATGCTAGTTTCGCATCCGGTTGATATATTGACATAGAATACTTTGGAATAGGATACCAAATACACAACAAAATTAAAATTCTGAACGTTTTCTAAAACAAAACATCGGAAGATACCTAGAACTTGTTGATAAATATTCCTTATCAACCACAAAAAATACACGATGGTCTTAAAGTATTGATTTTAGGTACTGGCGTTTTATTTGTCTTGGAAATTAATTATTTTTACTGTTTAGTCTATTTTTGGTAATATCTATTTGACGTGGCTCGGTAGTTATACATCCCGTCATTATGTTATTTTTAAGGTAAATTTTTGTATTCTTGTTTTTCGTTTTTGCTAATGTGCTTTGTCTAAATGCATATTTTTGTGTTTTTTACTTTGTTGACATATTTGTTTGTTTTTATAGTGATTAATATTATAACTCAATGTTGACTGCTGTACCCCTATTTTTGACATTTTCACCTATTATGTCTTTTTGTTTTGCTGTCAATATAACTGAATTTTACGCGACTGTCATACAATTGAGAGGTTCAGCTAGATAAAGCTAGCTTGTTGTTCGGTGTGAGCCAAGGCTCCGTGTTGAAGGCCGTACATTGATCTATAATGGTTTACTTTTATAAACTGTTATTGGATGGAGAGTTGTCTCCTTGGCACTCACACCACATCTTCCTATATCTATAAAACCAGGATTGAGTAACCATTTTCTACATAAGAAAATGCCGGTACCAAGTCAGGAATATGACAGTTGTTATCCATTCGTTTGATATGTATGAGCTTTTGTTTTTGCCATCTGATTATGGACTTTCCTTTTAGGATTTCCCTCGGAGTTCGGGATTTTACTTTTACTATGCCTGTGCTTTATGTTTTGATAATATATAAAACATCGGAATAGATTTAATGAGAGTACTTAGTAAATGATGGCCATACAGCCGTAATGGATCTCAATCAGCTGTATTGGCACCATGCTACCCGTCGAGCCTAACAGCTAACTTCGATCTTATCCGACTGTTCTTTGAAATTATACAGGATCAATACGAAAACATCCATTTAAAAAAAACTATAAGATTAATGATTAAATAGGAACCAAAATCAATCAAATCTATGCTAGAAACATTGGTTACCTTGTCCCGAGTCCTTGATTATCTGTAATGGTTTTACAACTTGTTCTTTAGTATATCCCATCTCACAAACACTTTTAACAGCGACACTATCTAGTAATGGATGTGTATCAATGTCTGTCGAAGTCTGTGTACTTCTTCTACTACCGCTAACTTCAGCTGACAATGACTGTAAGTTGTTCTGCTGAGTAGTATTTTCCTTCAATGAAACATTTTCAGATCAAATAAATGAAAACATGAATAAATAAATTATGAGACATTCTTATGATGCCCTGTCTTTGAAAACTGTCTGTGTAATTCATAAAAAGAAAGGTAACAAAAGCAAAAAAAATACTAAAACAACATTTCTGCAGTAGCTTTCACATCCCATATATTTGTTTTGTTCATACTAAATGCATTCACATTATCTTTATCGTGTACATCCATCTTATTAAGTTTAGCCAACACATTTGATAATTTCTCATTATATTATTACGTGGATCAGAAACTGCTTACCCGTTCGGAACACCTGACTTTGTTTGGTTTTTTTTTTTTGGTTGGGTTTGTCTTTCAGTCTTTAGTTTTCAATGTGACGTGTTCTTTCTTATGTTTGGCCATGATGATGTCTGTTTTTATTGGATTCAATATTTTTGAATTCCGATCCTCTCTTAGTATCTGGAGGTTCAGACAGCTATCGAACCAGGTTTAACCCGCTATTTTTCGTCGGAAAATGTCTGGACCGAGTCTGGAATATGACAATTGTTTACCACTTCTTCCGTTTACTGATCATGCTGATAACGCCTGATTTTGTTATATTTCATGGACTTCTTTTTTATATTTTACCTTAACGTTCCGTATTTTTTATACTAGTTTTCCCAATTTCCCTTCTTTTGCAATTCACCTTGTTTTATGCCATGAAAGTCCATAAATATACTTAGCTGACTATGCGGTATGGGCTTTGTTCATTGTTGAAGACCGTACGGTGACTTATAGTTTTTAATTTCTGTGTCATTTTGGTCTCTTGTGGACGGTTGTCTCATTGGCAATCATAATCTTTTTTATATTAGGAATAATTACCAATTGTTGTTTCCGTCTCTGAATGTCATTAACAAATACATCGCCTTTGTTTTGTTTCAAAAAAGAACATTGTGGAAACCAACGCGCATGCTCTACCCAAGGATCGTCACCAAGCTCCCAGTTTCGTAGTCCACCTCCACAGAAGAAACACCTCGTATAGTCATGGTAACCTGCAAAAAAGAATCCGGATACAGCCATCTCGCGTGGTGTTTGGTCAAGATACGATGGCCATCCTTGATAGGAACTAATTCGAACTTGAAGAGCAGCATAATCTGGATACTTCGGCTTGTCAATGGTAATACCAAGCGATGCATAATCGTGTTGACAGTCGTTCGTCCTTGAATTATTTTTACTATCGTCACCAGTTTCTCCTGTTATGTCACTGGTTGGCATATTTCTAGCCGCATTTCCGGTTGAAGCATGAGAACTTTGAACACTTATTGCATTTACTGTCGTTATCTTGTGACCAGTGTACGCATCTCTTGGTGAAGATGCTGTACCTTGACTTTGTTGATGATTTTTGTCATGAACACCGACGTTCATAGATGTAGAGGCATCTTTTGGAGGTGTTCTTACTAAGTAACTATCGCCTTCAAACGGAGGTATTTCACAACCAAAATTGTTCACAAGTATACAAGATGGTGATATACTTTTGTGAATTGCTGAAGGATCATCTCCCGATTTCCATTGGTCGTAAGTTGTACCACATGAATAACATTTTGTTGCACAGCCCTCTCCAGTAAAGAAAAAACCAGCTTTTGCTAAACGTGTCATGCTGATATCTATATGACGTGGGAATGTACTTAATGATGAAAATCTCATCATTTCATTTGACATTGATCTTGATAAAGGATAAAGATAATATGTATGATATTGAGGTACACGTAGTCTCAATAAACTGCCTAACTCTTGTCTTGGTATTCCTTCTGCATTAACCATTTTCATATCATATTTTTTTCCATGTAAATGTATACTTTCTGGATCATGCATTCGGATAAAACTTTCATCGTCGGTCTTTACATTTCCTTTCTTTTCAAGTTTTTCACAAGTCGCTTTTAATTTATTTTTATGTTTCACAATATTTGTGGCAATATCCAAATTACCTCGTTTGTTCAAATGTTTTTGGATTTGCAACAATAGTAATTTGCATTCTAATATACCCTCTGAAAGGCATTGTTTTTCTGACGATTCTAAACTTAACGAGTCATCCCGCTTAAGTCTTCCCTTATCTGGAATCTCTTTGAATAATGACATTAATTGTATCTGCTTCTTTCCTTTGATCGACTCGTGGAGTGAAAAAGGTTCCATCGAAAGAGTTTCGTTGAATTCTCGTGCTGATGCAAAAGTTTTTGCCTTCATATTGACGATATCCTACAAAATTTATTTAATTTATTAAATCATTATATTATGTTGCTGGTTTGTTTTAGAACAATATCTATCCGGGGGTACGACCTGTCTGATGAAATCGAGATGGTGCTAAATGTGGTAGTAGATCTACATATGTTCATGTTCCTCCTTTTTGGTTTTCAACAAGGAGATCGGACCTTCTTTAAATGAACTTTAATTATTAGAAAAGTTAAGATAGAGACTGTCATATAAATCTAATGTAAAAAAAACACACACACAAAAAAAATATCCAAATCACAAGTAATTGCTGATAATGAGTTTCAGTGGCGGATCCAGCCATTTTAAAAGGGGGGTTCCCAACCCAGAGTAAAGGGGGGTTCCAACTATATGCTCCCATTCAAATGCATTGATCGGCCAAAAAAAAGGGGGTTCCAACTATAAATTTGAATCTATGAATCAGTTAATTTTAGAAAAGATTGACGGACTATTACAAATTGCCACTGGTTTTAAATAATTCAGATAAAATTGGTCCTACCATTTACAAAATGATTTACTTTTATGCAATTATTTATGAATGTATTCCTCAGAAAACTAGAAATGATTATTGAATGTAATTGTAAATTAATATAATCGATGTCCTCCGTAGAATAGCTAAAAGTAATATTCGGAATTGTTTAAATAAAAACCTGTATGACGTTAATGATTATCGTGAGCTAATAATCCCCTGCCAAATAGATAATGACACAACGGATTACCCTTTTTATTATTTCATAATAGGGGACAATGATTAGTGTCCAGTACACATCGTTCTATTTATAGCAAAGGTCAATAGGGAAACGAAATCAAATATGGAAATATTTTAAAAGATCATAATAAGAATAAAGAATTACAAAATGTTTACTCTTCGAAATTACAAAAAAGTAATACAATTTGAAACACTTATTAATAACAAGATTGCCTTCGATCTAACGCCAGTCTTTATATTTTTAATTTGAAGTTTCTTTCATTCATAACTTTAACTTAAAATAGACGTTGTTACACATCCTGGTGACCAAAAATAGATATAATACAATACATCACAATAAACATAAGTAAAGATCAATGAAAGTTACCTTCAAAAGTATCCTCAACTTATCAGTTTGACTTTTTTAGACATTTTATTTATGGTAAAGAATAAAAAAAGAAATGATTTGCCTCGTCATACAGAATGTTCTAGTGACAATATATTATATATATCGATGTGTAATAGACGAACTGTCATAAGGTATATATAGAATGGGTAAATATAAGTAAATAAATAAATCTCAGCATTTGCCCAAGTTTAAATCGAGCAATTTTTATTCGGGGATACACTAATGTTACACAACCAGACGACATAAGGACTCAAAACTAATGATAGTATATGTATACCACTCTCTGAAATATGCCCCTCCCCTCAGACGTGTTCATTCGCGTCATTGTATGTCTTAAAATGATTAGATTTAAATTGTGTTCTGATTGTATTTGTCAATTTATTAATGTAATGATAATTTGCGAAGGTATTTAGATTTGAGGAGGGTTTTTTTTAAGCTAAACAAGGTCGTTGCTTTGTTTTAAAATCAAAAGGGTGTTGGTTTTTTTAAGTGCACACTAACATCGACCAATTGTATGTTCTAAACTATCCGTTTGGTTTTGAAGTTTTTCTCTCGATCGTTTGAATTGTTTGATTTTTTTAATTTTATCGTGATTGGGGTATTTAAAGCTTACTAAACGGTAAAGTTGAAGGCAGTTATGTACCTTTTATTTTCTTACATCAAAGTCAATTTCGTGGTTAATTGTCTATTCACACTATTGATAATCATAAAAAGTCAAATGATAAAAATACAAACTCAAAGGAAAATTCAAAACGGAGAAATAAAGGCAACAGTAGTATACCGCTGTTCAAAATTCATAAATCGATAGAGAAAAAAACAAATCCGGGTTACAAACTAAAACTGAGGGAAACGTATCAAATATAAGATAACTACGACGCAACAGAGACACAACACCGAAACGTAACTCACAGAGAAACGAACTATAATGTAACAATGGCCATTTTCCTGACTTGGTACAGGGCATAAGTCACTGATCAAATGGCAAAATCAAAAGCTCAAACATATCAAACGAATGAAAAACTGTCATATTCCTGACTTGTTACATGTAGAAAACCTGGTTCTATATCTAGCTAAACCGTCCACTTGTATGATAGTCCCATAAAAATCCATTATATTAACAAAAATGTGTGAACAAAACATACATTATAGGTAAAAATATCGAAAATTGGGGTATAGCAGTCAACATCGTGTATAATCTTACTCACTATAAAAAAAAAACAAAGAAAAACAAAATGGCATATAGACAAAGATAATACGAAAAAATGAAAAAAATTACCAGAGAACAATAAAAGAGGGACGAAAGATACCAGATGGACAGTCAAACTCATAATAACACATTGGCGGGATGTATAAGTACCGAGCCACGCCAAAGGATATTACAAAACATTGACCGAACAGAAAAGGTTAATAATTTCCAAAGACAAATAAAAGAAATACAATACCACATATTCTTCTTTTAATTTGGAGAACGAATGCTTTTATAAAAATAATCATAAAATATAACTATACAAACAAAAAAATAAAATAAAGATTACCTTGTTCTTCAACATTGAAGTATCTTTCCTGTATGAAATTGTTAGTATTATGTTTAAGGAAACAGTAACTGTTGGTACTGGAAAATCAATTGAAAATTTTGACCTGTTAAGGCAATACAGACAAAATGTAAAATACAGATGACGAAATGGTCATAAATAAATTGGATATGTCGGTTGGAAACAAAACTCAACGACAATAGAGATCATTTCAGCTTCCCAATTGTGAACTTTCTATTTCTATGTAGCAACCTTCCAGCAGCGGCCGCAAACGGAGTATATATATATATATTTCCATCGGATCACCATCATATATATATATATTTCCATCGGATCACCAGCAATGATGGTGATCCGATGAATAAATCTGTTGTAGAGTTGTCCCTGACTCAGACGTACTTATAAATATAATTATTTTCTGTGACTGTATCTTGCATTAATTTGTAGAATCCTTTACTATAGATAATTGAGCTGATCTGTAACAATAACATCTCTATGCCTTATATATCATGTGTAGTACGACGCAAGATTAAAACTGACGAGGAAAGGTAACACACGGCCACTGAAAGCTTTATTATTGTGAAGCCCAGGTGGTCGTGTGGTCTAGCGGGACGGCTACAGTGCAGGCGATTAGGTGTCACGATATCTCAGTAGCATGGGTTCGAATCCCGGCGAGGGAAGAACAAAAAAATTGCGAAAGCAAATTTACAGATCTAACATTGCTGGGTTGATGTTTAGACGAGTTGTATATACATAATGTACATAGCCATGTATCACCATCATTGTTGGTGATCCGATGGATAAATCTGTTGTAGAGTTGTCACTGACTCAGACGTGCTTATACATATGTATATAAATATACAAGTCTAAATTGAAAACTACGTTCAAACCTATGCTTGCGTTGGATAAAAACCGCTTTTTTATACGTGTGCATGTAAAACAAATTTCGTCGTAGAAGGGTCTAAATACAGCACAAACAACATTTTTCCAAAAGACCAAAAAAGGGAAAAAGTATATTTAAACAAAACGCATTTGACTAACAGGTCGAACAACTGGTGCTCGTTAACCCTGATGACTGCCATTGGCGATTGCCAAATAAAATTGCTCACAAGATCTAACAAAATGGATCTTAATATAAATTTAATACTAAACAGAAAAAAATATACTTGTGGCCAAGATGTTTTGACACAAACATAACTTGTCAATAATTTGTTAGTACACCAGATCCGGATTTCGACAATAAATGTCTCTTCAGTGATGTTAGGGATCAAAACGGTATTTGGAATGCCACATGATTTACCCTCAATTTAAGATAGACTCTTGAATTTAAAGAGTCGATATAGGATGAGCGGATCATTTAAACCGGAGGGACAATATGATACAAGCTCAAACAAAAAAATATAAAAAAATATAAATTGAAAACTACGTTCAAACCTATGATTGCGTTGGATAAAAACCACAATTTTTATACGTCTGCATGTAAAACAAATTTCGTCGTAGAAGGGTCTAAATACAGCACAAACCACATTTTCAAAAAGACCAAAAAAGTTAAAAAGTATATTTATACAAAACTCATTTGACTAACAGGTCGAACAACTGATGTTCTTTAACCCTGCTGATTGCCATTGGCGATTGCCAAATAAAATTGATCACAAGATCTAACAAAATGGATCTTAATATAAATGTAATACTTAACAGAAAAAAATAAACTTGTGGCCAAGATGTTTTGCCACAAACATAAGGTGTCAATATTTTTTTAGTACACCAGATCCGGATTTCGACAATAAATGTCTCTTCAGTGATGTTAGGGATCGAAACGGTATTTGGAAGGCCATATAATTTACCCTCAATTTATATATATACAACTCGTCTACACATCAACCCCACAATGTTAGATCTGTAAATTTGCTTTCCCAAATTATATATATATCCCAATTGAAACGATATTCCCGGGCTTGTATTTCCTATTATGATTTCCTAGATAGAGGTTTGCTGCTCATAAGGAAGCTATTAAACCAAGAGTTCCAAATGGTAACTTGAGATCATCCCTTCGTAAATTTTACGGATGCCATCACGAGTTGGTTGACCGTTTCACAGATGATATCGGATATGTTTCTGATGTCGTGTTTACAATACCCTTCCCTTTTATACGAATGTGACTTACCGAAATAAACTATTTACCGGATTTGTAATAACATAAGCAACACGACGGGTGCCACATGTGAAGCAGGATCTGCTTACCTTTATGAAGCACTTGTTATCACACCGAGTTGTTGTTGGGGGGTTCGTGTTTCTCAGTCTTTCGATTTCTATGTTTTGTCATGTGTACCCTTATTTGTCTGTCTGTCTGTCTGTTTGGTTTGGTTTTTTTTTTCATTTATGACAATGGCGTTGTCAGTTTATTTTCGATCTATGAGTTGTACTGTCAGGATATCTTTCGTCCTTCTTTTAGGAACTTCTTGTTTTTTTAAAGATCTTAATTTTGTAAAAAAAAAATGACTGGCCAAAAAATTAGCAGATTAAATAGCTTTCAATTTTTTATTACTATTTTAGAATTATCCACTTACGATCCATTTGTTTTCATTTCATTAATTATGTTTAGCTGATTCTAGACACATTTTGCACGTAGCTTTATAAGATATATTTAGCATGTTGAGATTCCTCCTGAAAGGTCATGAAATGCCATCTCATTAAAGACACTTGATAATAGTGGGATCTAACCTTAATTTGTTCAAAATTTGATAAACGTCCAACACTGTTTGCAAGCGATTAATGATAATATCAAAATTCTCTTGTTTCATAGAATAGCTTGAGCAAAGACTGATGCTACCCTTTTCATACAATTTCTATTTAATTGTAAATTCAGGCGAACGTAGTTTACCGATTTTCAAATCTCGTAAAACTGTAACGAGATTAGTATCAAGATTGACATTGTAAAAAATATTTATTGAAATTAGAAATAAAATATCCGAAGTCATCTCTTGTGAGTTTTGCTTCGAATCACGGTGCGGTTTCAGACGACATGCACGACAACTTGAATTAATTACGTATCACTTAAAGATTCTGATTAGTTGTTTTATGATGCGAATGAGATACAGCTACAGCTATTGGCTTAAATGAGATCAAGAATTACAGACATTTCTCGTCTCAGAATTAGACGTCAAATCCCGGAAAGTTAACTATGTGTATTTCAGTTCCGATCAACTGTCATTAATACAATTATGTACGTTTTATTAAGTATATATTGCACACTGAAATTAAATATTGAGATATCAATTATTAATACGTGTTTATTTGCTTTGTTAATCTGCAATATACACGAATTGTTTTGCTAATACTGTACAATGTTTACAAAAATGCATTGTGCAAATGCATGTATTGTAATACTCCTGCGGCCAATCTAGGCACACTTCATGAGTTGTGTCTATTTGTAAATGTTTTAATTTTCATCAAGTAAAGTGAACTTAATTTCAATGCATGGGTGTATAACGCACACTCTTAAAGTAAATCCATTTTATATGAATCAATATCTAAACATAACACATTTCCAATACCAAATCAACAAACACATGCACACATATTACCTTAAATAAGGATAGAGCGAAGTAGTTCATAGCTGTTTAGGAAGCTCAAACCTGGTAGCATTTATATATGCACGTTTACACAATAAAGAATGTTTGTGCAATTTGACTTTAAAAGTGTTCGTATTCATATTCAGCAAAGATAGCCATATTGACTTACTTTACATGGTTACTTACAAATAAATGCTATTCACATTTTATATAAATGAATTTTCCACAAATATGTTTGAAATTTTCAATAATAGATCTAATAGTAGCTATAATTGAAAAATAGCATTTTTCATATATATTTGAAGACGATAGAAAATAAAAAAAAACACGTTTCTACATTAAATTCTATCATACATTAAACTCTTTTAGGAATATGCATAGGCCGGATATTTGTAATCCAGTGATGTATAAGGGCTAGAAGACTAAAAGAGCCCTAAACAAATAGCAATCCATCTAAAGGTCAACTCTGCCTGGGGGAGTTGAAACCTTAGTTTAGTTATAAGTTCAAAATTGATAAACGGCCAGTTAAACTTGGTTTGTCATCTTTTATGGACTTCCTTTTTTTATTTACTAATATTTCGGTATTTTAGTTATTACTCTTCTTGATTGCAGACAATTTCATTTTTGGTCTTATTAGGTGTTTAATGTTGTGTTTTGTAAAATATTTAAGAAGCACGGGGTGACCTTGTAATCAACGTAAACGGGAGAGCAGTGACATTGTATTGTTGACCACAAGCGGAAGTTACTTTTTTATAAATTGTCATCGTAGTACCCATCTTCGCTAGCCAAGGGTTACGATCCACTCCCGTTCTCTTCACCCTGGCGGATTGAGCCAACATTTGTGATAACAAAGTTGCGCCATCTATCGGAAGATTAAAGACACGCCCATTCCGAATAAATTATTCTTGACCAATGGTAGCACTTGAACTCTTCAATTTGGAGATAAAAACACGGTAGCGTCTAGATTCTACACATTTAGTAAAGCCGGAAACGAAAATATACATCAATATGTATGCATTTGTGCAAGAAATATACAAAGGAACTTCTATTAGTCGATTAATGTGGTCGTATGTTTAGGGATGTAAAGACTTGTTGCACAGTAAACACGTGGCAATTTTTTACAAACACTTTCTACATTTACACGTGATCATTTTATAGGTGCTTTTTGATTGGATGCAGCGAGTTTCACTGCAACCAATAACAATCCTTATCTTGTGTCTCCGAAATTGTATCTCAATCCGCCAAGGGTGAAGAGAACGTAACCCTTGGCTAGCGAAGATGCGTAGTACCGAAAAAGATCAAACTTGATTTAGTTGAAATACCCTTATAAGTTGAAACAAAAGGTAAAGTCTTGTCTTCTTAAAAAAACGTTGATCTCATTCTTTGCTTTTTATAAACAATAATTTGATCGATGTATACAGTGATTACATAGCTATGAAAATTCCTAGTATGTTTAATGACTATTATCATTGTAGGATCTTGACATTGTTGTTTCTTTAAGTTACTGTGATGAAATTTCTGCTTTTCTATGAAGTGTTTTATAAATATAAACTTGAAACAAAATCTAATTAAGTGGATTGTGAAGTGCTATTTTTCACAATAGGATCTACTTCTGATAATTTGAATTATATTTATAAAATGACGATAACAATTATCCTTTAATTATTCATACTTTTTGTCATTCTTGTAAATAGCAGATATCATATGTGTGATTAAGAAATGCATTAGTTCATTTTTATATATGTGTTATTGTATGTATCTATATATGACGTGTTATTGTATGAATTTATATATGTGTTATTGTGTGTTCAAAATGTTTTCATTTGTTTAACGCTCAATTTGTTTTCAAACAATCATACTTCAAAATATGAAGTCAGACAATCTCTTGAAGAATGGTAAGGTAAAAGTTAAGGTAAAAAAAGGATTTATCAACCACCAACATTTGTTTTTAAAGGAGTTTATTTGTAATGATATCATGCATATATTGAAGAAGATTTCTGTGATAATATTATACATATAGGCTAAAGGATTGTAATTAAAGGGAGATAATGATGATTGAACAGAATTCTTTATCCATCAGCCTATATGTAACGATTTCTTCACATTGGAAAAATTGTTATCTCAAAGGTCTAATTTTTTTAAATGATTTGCCCTAAACTTATCTAAAAACATATCTATTAAAATGATAAGGCTTCATTATCAAAATTATGTTATATACAAAACGGAAACAGAACCTAAATACACGTTGCGCATATATATAAGTGAGACCACTAAAAAGTCACAAAAAGACTTCATGACCGCAATTACGACCTATGAAATGCGCACAAGGTATATTAGTGAAGAGAGTAGACTTTTGATATTACTGCAAAGTTTGTTATTGACGATTTTGGAGTATATCTTGAATTTCTTAAGATTTCAGTAAGGAAATGTTTATAAGTAATTGCCACAGCAACCCAACGACAAATATTAACAATTAAAATGTCAATTGTGTTTGAACAATTGAGAGGTCTTTCCTTTTGTAATGTAAAATACATGTTCCAATAGACGTAGAATGTATTGAAAAGCTTTAAAGCACACTGAAAATCCTTTAAATAAGGTCAAAAACACATAATTCGCTATATGGGACATGACCTTGACCTGTGACCTTTTGACCTTTGTCAAGGTCATTGATCCCCAATGTCATTGCTAAAGGCCCCATGGGTCTAGGACCTTTGGTCATATAGTAAAAGCTGAATTTGCCTTTTCAGAAACCTAAAACAAGAGTTATGCCCCTTACAGAAAGGTCAAATCTCTTCGATCAAAATGTAACAAAGTTGCGCATTAATGACCCAAACATTTTCCACTATACAACACTTCTGAAAGTATTAAGGTTGCTGAGATTATCCGCTAACAAGGTGTTAGGTCAAAGGTCAAGGTCAACATACACATTTGACCTTGAGATATTTTTCAAAGTCACATGAATTGATGATGAATGGTGAAGATCCTAGGTGTCTACGACTTACGGTTTCTGAGTTTTGGTGGCCAACCGACACCGGTTAATTTTAATAGGGCATAACCCTACCAATGAGTCGTTGAATCTTTTCGATCCAAATGTAACGGAGAACCAGGGACTGGTCCTGAACAAATTTCAACCTTCGTTTCTTTTCTACCTATTATGGTTACGGTGTTGGAACGATAACAAGGTTTTTGGGTTTCGGAGGGATTACTCCGAACCGACAAAATATTTCGACTCACAGGGTGAGTTTCGGATAGGTATTCATGACACTGATACAAAGTGTGAACATGAAAGCGACACGTCTTACGGTTAACGCGGATAAATTTGTCAAAGTTTGGCGGAAGAATAATAATAATAAACAAAAGAAATACAGTAAGGTCTTTAACTTTTGAAAAAGGAAAGACCTTAATTACCATCATAAAATAGGTTTATTATTATAGAATGTGAAAATAATATAAAACTCACCGCTTAAATGCTTATGTTTAATCCTTATTGCATCAAGAATATAGTTATTCAGTTGTTTTGTAGAGGAAGAAAATTCAATGCCTTTTGATTATTGTGCAACTATAAACACATGCAGAGTGCGGAAATTTTCATAGGCGTTGGCAAATATGCAATACTAGTACGCCATCACTTTTATTTAAATTTATTATTGCTCGGTGCTACATTGTACTTTTTTTCTATTTTCGGAGGATGATTTAACCAATTGTTATGTAATGCCTTGTAATAGCAAAGACAGGAAATAGTATCTGTTGTTTCAATAACTAAGCTCAGTGGCGGATGCAGGAATTTTCGAAAGGGGGGGTGCTAGCCCAGGGCAAAGGGGGGGGGGGGGGGGGGGGGGGGTGCAAGGGGGTGCAAAACATATGTCCCGATTCAAATGCATTGATCGGCCAAAATAAAGGGGGGGTGCGGACCCCCGGAACCCCCCCTCTGGATCCGCCACTGAAGCTTAAACAAACAAAAAAGTGTTTCCCAACTAAAACTATTTTTTTCTACTGTATGAGAGGTGTTTTTTCATGTTTCACTTACTATACGTATCATTGTGCAATGTCAAAATAAAAGTATCGACAGGCAGTAGGATAGATATAAGAAGATGTGGTATAAGTTCCAATGAGAAAAATCTCCATCCAAGACACAATTTGTAAAAGTAAACTATTATAACAATTGGTCAAAGTACGGCATTCAACATGGAGCCTTGGCTTAGATTTAAACTTATAATAAATAAATTATGTATCATCTTACATATATAGATAACACCACCTTCAGAACTATTAAATATACCATAGCGGTCAGTTATGATTGATGGAGGAAGCTTGAGTTTTCGCAGAAAACCACTGACTTTCGGCAGGAAAACTGACAATCGTAGTCAATTTAGATTAAAATCGAACGCACCTTTCACGTCCGGAATTTTAACTCACAACCTTACTGTTGATAACAGAATTCACACAAGGCTTGACAAGGAAGATATTCATATTAAATCCAGGCAAAACAAAACAAAACAAGTATTTTCAACTTAATTACATCAATTATTAAATTGTAAATAACAAGAATAGCTGATTATTGCTAAGCGTTCTTTTGATTTTACCCTTACGAGGAACAAGTAAATTCTGCAAATTTTCAAATTCAATTCATTTTTAACCGCTTTATCTCGAATTAGCACTGTAAATTGTTTATTTCTAAAATTGAAGTATAAGTCTCCAAGGAACAAGGAACTTCTGCAAATTTGCACAAATTCTATTTAATCTAAACAATGTATATCCGTTATGCAAGATTCGAGTAAATCTGTACGATGCAAATAAAAATACAAAGAGATATGTATAAATTATGCACATACAGATACAAACCATATAAAAATTCTCTAATTGTAAATAAAAAATTCAATATTTAACTTACTTTATTGTGAGCATTCTAGATACTAGTACTTGAGATTCAGAATAAAACGAAAAGTCAGAATTAAGATAAAATGTTATAGAAAATTCATACCGTAAGGTTAAAAGGTTATGAGTGACAATGTATGTGATTTTTAAATGCAGTAGTATTTGATTATGTATTATTGTGTGTCAATTTACCTTTGTTTAATTCTCATTTTGTTTTCATACAAAATCACTTCCCATATAAACAAAAGGGAGCAGTAGCATACCGCTGTCAATGGTCGTAAATCTATATGCTAAGTCAGTAAAGATCAATATAAAATTCTAATCAGAATATCATCATTACTATCACGTAATATCTTATCAAAACTTTGCGGTTTTGTGGTTTTGTGTTTTTCACAAAAAAAGATGTTTAAATGTCAACCGACCTCTTGAATAAAGGTAAAGTCAAAAGTCAAACATATAATTACTAGATATCAACAACCAGGTATGGTTATTAAGGTGGTATGGGTGTCTTTCGCCATCATCATGGCCTTGGTTTGTAAAAAACGGAGAATCTAGTTAGCAAAATATGGTGCAGGAATGCAGATAACTAATGTGAATTTGCATTTAAAAGAACAAATATTTACACTTTCGGAGTGCCTGAGATCACCTCGGTTCTTGGTGTGGTTCGTGCTGCTCAGTTTGTAATGTTGTATGTTGTGTTTTGTGAGATCACCTCGGTTCTTGGTGTGGTTCGTGCTGCTCAGTTTGTAATGTTGTATGTTGTGTTTTGTGAGATCACCTCGGTTCTTGGTGGGGTTCGTGCTGCTCAGTTTGTAATGTTGTATGTTATGTTTTGTGAGATCACCCCGGTTCTTGGTGGGGTTCGTGCTGCTCAGTTTGTAATGTTGTATGTTGTGTTTTGTGAGATCACCCCGGTTCTTGGTGGGGTTCGTGCTGCTCAGTTTGTAATGTTGTATGTTGTGTTTTGTGAGATCACCCCGGTTCTTGCTGGGGTTCGTGCTGCTCAGTTTGTAATGTTGTATGTTGTGTTTTGTGAGATCACCCCGGTTCTTGGTGGGGTTCGTGCTGCTCAGTTTGTAATGTTGTATGTTGTGTTTTGTGAGATCACCCCGGTTCTTGCTGGGGTTCGTGCTGCTCAGTTTGTAATGTTGTATGTTGTGTTTTGTGAGATCACCCAGGTTCTTGCTGGGGTTCGTGCTGCTCAGTTTGTAATGTTGTATGTTGTGTTTTGTGAGATCACCTCGGTTCTTGGTGTGGTTCGTGCTGCTCAGTTTGTAATGTTGTATGTTGTGTTTTGTGAGATCACCCCGGTTCTTGGTGGGGTTCGTGCTGCTCAGTTTGCAATGTTGTATGTTGTGTTTTGTGAGATCACCTCGGTTCTTGGTGGGGTTCGTGCTGCTCAGTTTGTAATGTTGTAGGTTGTGTTTTGTGAGATCTACCCGGTTCTTAGAGGGGTTCGTGCTGCTCAGTTTGTAATGTTGTATGTTGTGTTTTGTGAGATCACCCCGGTTCTTGGTGGGGTTCGTGCTGCTCAGTTTGTAATGTTGTATGTTATGTTTTGTGAGATCACCCCGGTTCTTGGTGGGGTTCGTGCTGCTCAGTTTGTAATGTTGTATGTTGTGTTTTGTGAGATCACCCCGGTTCTTGGTGGGGTTCGTGCTGCTCAGTTTGTAATGTTGTATGTTGTGTTTTGTGAGATCACCCCGGTTCTTGCTGGGGTTCGTGCTGCTCAGTTTGTAATGTTGTATGTTGTGTTTTGTGAGATCACCCCGGTTCTTGGTGGGGTTCGTGCTGCTCAGTTTGTGATGTTGTATGTTGTGTTTTGTGAGATCACCCCGGTTCTTGCTGGGGTTCGTGCTGCTCAGTTTGTAATGTTGTATGTTGTGTTTTGTGAGATCACCCAGGTTCTTGCTGGGGTTCGTGCTGCTCAGTTTGTAATGTTGTATGTTGTGTTTTGTGAGATCACTCCGGTTCTTGGTGGGGTTCGTGCTGCTCAGTTTGTAATTTTCTATGTTGTGTTTTGTGAGATCACCTCGGTTCTTGGTGGGGTTCGTGCTGATCAGTTTGTAATGTTGTATGTTGTGTTTTGTGAGATCACCTCGGTTCTTGGTGGGGTTCGTGCTGCTCAGTTTGTAATGTTCTATGTTGTGTTTTGTGAGATCACCCCGGTTCTTGGTGGGGTTCGTGCTGCTCAGTTTGTAATGTTCTATGTTGTGTTTTGTGAGATCACCCCGGTTCTTGGTGGGGTTCGTGCTGCTCTGTTTGTAATTTTCTATGTTGTGTTTTGTGTACTGGTGTAGATCTTTTTCAGGTTTTTTTTTAGCATGGCGTTGTCAGTTTATTATCGACTTTTGATTTTAAATGTCTCTTTAGTTTCTTTCGGCACTAGAATTGAATAAAGCAAAAAATAAACAGTGTTAAAATGAATCATATTAAGAAGTATGATACACCAGTTGTAGTAATACATAACATAGGGGGAGGGTTGGGATCCCGCTGACATGTTTAACCCCGCCACATTATTTATGTATGTGTCTGTCCCAAGTCAGGAGCCTGTATATTCAGTGGTTGTCGTTTGTTTATGTGTTACATATTTGTTTTTCGTTCATTTGTTTACATAAATAAGGCCGTTAGTTTTCTCGTTTGAATTGTTTTACATTGTCTTATCGGGGCCTTTTATAGCTGACTATTCGGTATGGGCTTTGCTCATTGTTGAAGGCCGTACGGTGACCTATAGTTGTTAATGTCTGTGTTATTTTGGTCTTTTGTGGATAGTTGTCTCATTGGCACTCATACCACATCTTCTTTTTTATATAGAGGTTTAGTGAAGAGGATTTGTGACAATGATTTTTTACTTTGATTTTTGAGATGTTACATTTTTGTAATAACTTCGATCGTATCTGCAACATGTTAATTTGCCGATGATAATTGTTTTGGCGATTTTGAAAAATATTGTTATCTGTAATCACCAGTAATTGTTTTACTGAATTTTTAGTTTTGAGAATATTTGATGTGTCAAGGATGATTAAGTTTGAAGAAAGCCGGACATTTTAAAACGAAAAAGTCCTAGAGTTGAAGGCGTATCTCTATCCATATATACTTGCTACGGAGGGAAATAATGATCAAATTGACAATAACATACACAAAAAAAATTACTAATTTACATATCAGTTTGACATGTTTGATTCAATAAATAAGGTTAGCGTTTCTGTGAAAAAATCAAACAAATTATTCGATTTCTTAAACAGGTGATCCATTTATTCAAAATGAAAAGAAAAAGATGATTTCAAGCATTCATTTTAATTTTTTTTTGTCATGCAGGTTTGATATAAATGGTTTTTCTGATGAGATAAGTTGATCTCCATATCACACCTATCATGTCCCTAGGGCTTTACATAAATGTTGGTATCTGCTCTTGTGTCGGGTTGTTGTCTCCTTGACACATTCCCAATTTCCATACTCAATTCTAATTTTATTATTTTATTGCATACTTGAAAATATAGATTTTCTATGCTACTGTTGGACTCACGATGACCAAAAGTGACGAGTCCCTAGACTCGCTTCCAAAACTCCTTAGTGAGAAATATGGTAAGGTATGAAAGGGGAAAGGTAAGTAATAGATAATAATAGAGCCGACTGTACAAGTACAAGGGCTGTTTAGCCAGTCAAGGTCGTCGAAAACTTCCATTTGTTGTAGATAATAATAAATGATATGGGGAAACCCCTTTGTTATCTATTATCACATGAAATACTTATGAACTAATGTGGTGTTATAAATAGGGAAATATCCTATTTAAATGAACATAAGTCAAGAGTTATGAATCCTTATAAGGACGTTCTTATCAACTTAGAAATATCACACAACATTTAAATTAACTTTGTTTAGTTTATGATTTTCACTAATTAAGGGTAAAAAGATTAAAATTTAAACAGCAAAATGACCAATAAGATAACATTTACCAAAGTTCAAATTGCCGAAATTTTCAGTAGATTCCTTATTGGATTTCGTGGTTTTTTATGACGACCTTTATCCATGTTTAGTGTGTTTGCCTGTTATCTTGAGAACTATAATAGATATATATAGACGCTAAGCTTGATTATTTTTTTATTTTTTTTTTTGTATTTAAGCGTTTCTGATAAAAGCTTATTTTGATTATCCACTTAAAAACTATCGCATTAAAATTAATCTGAATTTCAATGTGTCATAGCTCAAAGAAAATTCAAAAAGTCTCGTAAAAAGCTAAATTCATTGGAAGGTTTAACATTAGAATAAGTCTTCGAGCCCTTACTGTTGTACATCAAATTTAGAAACTACCTAGCCTATATATTCATAGACACTTCCGGGTCACATACGATCGCCGTTTTTTTTACTTTTCTAAAATTATAAAGAATAGACAAAATGGTATTTAAGAGGCCCCTCATGGGGGGTCCTAGTAATCACATAATCACCATTTTTTTGCCAATATAATCACATAATCA
This sequence comes from Mytilus edulis, assembly GCF_963676685.1. Taxonomy (NCBI): domain Eukaryota; kingdom Metazoa; phylum Mollusca; class Bivalvia; order Mytilida; family Mytilidae; genus Mytilus; species Mytilus edulis. Next base: position 77,121,726 of record NC_092355.1, on the reverse strand, counting down.
TTAAATATTTGCTTATCTTTAGTAATCAAATAATCATAAACTAAAAATACAGTCCTAGGTAATCAAATAATCATGAAATATTTGGCTTAATAATCAAATAATCATTAAAAAAACGGCCAAGTAATCACATAATCAAAAACCCCATGAGGGCCCTCATTTAAAAAATATTAAAGAATAAAGAAACAAATCCCCATTCCAGACCAAGGTCTACAATTTACTTCTGCTGAAATAATTACCAGTATTATTTTCTAGAAATATTTTTCATAAACTGTTGCTTGAATTGTCTCGTACTATTCGAAATATCTATTTTAAGTATAATTATTCTTTTGAATGAACCATAAGATTTGAGGTTTGTAAATTAAAAAAATGACTTCTCTTTGCCATAAATCATGGTTTATATTGAATCTATGCAAAATATTTTGATTTTTTCAATGCAGTTACATCCTTCAAATAAGAACTATAACATATACTGATACATCAGTTTGAATTCGTTTTGTTGTTACTTCTCTTTGTTATAGCCTTTCAGACCACTTTTGGACAAAATATTGTTGTACACATTTATAAAGCCCAAAACAACATCGTGTTTGAGTGTAAATTACTTTTACATATTTGTATATAATTACAATTTATATAAATTGCTTGATAAATAAGGTATTGACAATTCACGTCGAAACTTAGTTTACACCCCAACTCCCCTCCTACCCCAAAGACACGTACCAAAGAGGAAATCCTGGATAATCATATGTCTGTTCTGTGGTCTTATGGAATTTCAACTAAAGATGATCACCTGGATCTTTCTTTACTGTATTGGATACCAAAATTGTTTAAGTGTCATTAAAGACAATTATTGGGTCCTCCAAGTGCTCCAGGAAATTATCAAAGTCAATTGTATCTGTAATCAATGTCAGGCTTTATAGATATTGTGAATCTACCTTTCTAGTTTGCTGACCAGTGTATTATGCCACAGGGTGGTGAAATCTGTCAAGTGTGGTAGCAAGTAAATGATTTGTTAACTACCGTTGGCTAGTATGCTTGCTGTGTGAAAAGAAAGCGGAGTGTTTAAGTATTTCCTGACAGTACATAGCCTCTAAGTATCTCAGGATAAACGGCAGAAGATATCGGGGTAGCAAGTAAGGGCCCTAGAGATGCAATGTATATGCCTACCGGTGTGTGGACATGTCCTAGCACTTATCAATCTTGTCCCAGCTACGGTATGGATAAAAAGTCGGTAAGAATAGTGTCGTAGCTCAATAAGGCAATTCATCTAGGAGATGGTAACTTTCGACAATAAACCTGGATAGAACGGATTCATTAGTTCAGGACAGCAGCCCTTCTAAAAGAAGAAAATCTTGATCACAAACTCCCTGGTCGTCCTGGTTGGAGTACTAGTGTTGGGCATGGAGTTATCTCCGCCATCATGTAAAAACTATATCAGTTACAGATATCACAGAGGCCTTAAGTTCCACTGGAAATGAACAGGATAAGTAAGTACCTATACTAAATGTCCTCTTTGTCATAATTCAAAGTGTATTGACTATGTTGATCTTTCACAACGAATTTATATCAACCGACACAACAGCTGCAGCTCAGTCTGTATCACAACTTGACTTTCGTCTAGAAATTGACAATGGCCTGTAGTTCTTCAGTTTGGTGTCATTTTGTCTCCTGTAAAGGGTTGTCTCATTGACAATCTTCATGCATACCACATCTTATTTTTATGTTTAACGATTGTCGGTTGAGATCAAAACTTTACGACAAAAAGTTGATCTCAGCTTCCCAATTGTGAACTTTCCATTTTTTATGTAGCAATATTCCAGCAGTGCTTGCATATATAGAGTATATATCTCCCAGTGAATACGATATTCTATGGATCGCGTTTCCTGTCATGATTTCCGCGCTTCATACAAAATGTATTTCGGTTAACACTTTTACACCCCCAATAAAGTTACAATAAACAAAGACGTATAAATAACATCTACTATACGGTCAACACTTTTACACCCCCAATGAAGTTACAAAAAACAAGGACGCATAACTCACATTTAATATACGTCCTTGCAAAAAGGAAGCATTCAACTCATAAATACCCAAACATACAGTTTCGACATAATCTAATTGGATTATATAATAAAATTGAGAATGGAAATGTAATGTTATTTTATGGATCTTATTTAACGACAATTACACTTATTTCTGCACCTTTGACTTTGTTTAGTTTTAATTGAATATGTTTACGTTTACAGAGGCAAAATCTGAACTTTACAAAAAGGGGTTAAAGGCCTTTTTTAAACTAAGAAAACCATTTAATGACTCAACAAAAAATTTCAACATTCGTTCATATATTTGACTACAATTCAGCCAATTTTACTGTATGGATCAGAAATATGGGGTGCTGGCGGTTCCTCGAAACTCAAGGATTCTTCTTTTTTTTATAAACTATATAATCATTTTATACTTGAATGTAAAAAGTTGTAAATATGTACTTGGTGTAAACAGAAAGAGCACAAATAATGTTGTCATGGCAGAAGTGGGACATTTACCAATACAATTGTCTATTTTATTAAGCATCCTTAAATATTGGATAACTTTAGAAAAATCTGAAATATTTTACTAAAAGAAGCACTGGCACTATCTAAAAGCCTACATGAAAAAGGTCACACTTCATGGTATAGTTATATTATTAAAGTTTTGGAGCTTCTGGATCTCACTCCCAACAGTTTACTACATAATAATTAATATTGTATTAACAAAATAGTCATGAGAAAACTTAAAGGATTGTATATAAAAGAATGGAAAATAAACTTTTTTAATGATGTATTAATAACCAAAAAAATGAACTTCGTACATTTCGTTGATTCAAAACAAATTTCAATTTTGAACCCTATTTAAACCTGCTAAACTCGAAACAAATTAGGCAGGCATTAACAAAACTAAGAATTGGGGACCATCAACTTGCAATTGAAACAGGGAGGCACAAAAACATCCCAGCTCATGAGCGTATTTGTAAACTGGCTTTGTGAGGAGGAGGTGGAAGATGAGATCCACTTTCTCCTACGATGCACAAAAAAAAAAGGAAACATATAGAATAACATTTATTAAAGACCTTTGTATTTCTTATCCTAATCTAAAGAAATTTAACAATGAAAATATGTTTATATGGCTAATGGGTTGTGAAAATCCAGAAGTTCTAAAACACCTATGTAATTTTATAATCAGTCTCTAGATCTCGGGACTGAGAGGGATAATTTGATAAAAAAAAAATGTAAATGATGCCAAATTACTGACACCAACCAAATTTAAATTTTATGGCACAAATGGTATCCATAAACAGAAAAAATAACATTTTTATATGTTGAATATATATAAATACTGATCTGCGGTTTTAATTTTGCTTTTCTGTTTATTTTCTCTTTTCTATATTTTGTCATTATATATCATTAAGAATTAATGATAATCATTGTAATAAATTGTTTGTAATTATACTGCTTTCTTAGGGCGTCCTTGATTGACTATAAGAATATTGTATTGTGTATTATATTGTTATGTTATTGAACATCGTGTCACACTGGGTATGGTTCCAGATCGTGATATTTCTTTTAGCTTATTTTATACCGACCGGATGTTGATATTTCAACGTTGTGAGACCGAAAATGTCTGTACAGTCGTTTGTTAGCAAAAGAAAGAAGCATTTCATTGGTTTATCAGCACCGTTGGGATATGTTCCTGGTTTAGGAAGAGGGTAGGTCAATGATGTATACCAAGTTGACATCAGACATTCATGAATTAGTCCCAATTTTGTATTTTTCTTTGATGAGGTTCATGTAAATATGACCAACAGCAACATCAACATGACCAAAACTGGGAACAAACCGAAATTATGTATAATGAATATAATCAAAGGTTCATAATACGGTGCATTTCTTACAAGTGGTGGTGTCATCTATGGAATCAGTGTTTTTGGTGGTACTGTTTATAGAAAGAATGATTGATGGCCATGATGGCTTATTGATATTTGGAAATCTGCACCAGTTGAGAAGAGAATCTGTGCCAAATGACATTATGTAGTGTCTAATTTGTCTGTCAATCGATATTAGAACACCTGCCATGCCCCCACCTGAGTCTGCTCTTGTTTTGTATAGTAATAAAAATACTTAACACAAGATTAACTCTTGAGTTACACCTCATAATACCATAAAACTGTGTATTCACAGGGCCGGATCCAGGATTTTGAAAAGGGGGGCAAAGTTTTTTAAAGATCAGGGAGCAGAGCGAGGCGAAAATTTAAAGGACCTTTTAAATTATAAAATAAGTTTAAAATGCACCCTTTAATATGTTTAACGGTTCCTGACGTCGAAAATGTATATTTTACAGGGTTGGACATGTTTTATGCTGTACTAATTCTCCATATCAAGTGTCTATCATAAAATGATAGTGTGGATCAAAAGTTATGTACTGAATCAGGGATGGGGTGGATTACTTTAAAATGTAATTGATTAAATTACAATTACTTTGCTTATAAAATGTAATCGATTACATTACAATTACACCAGTGACCTATTTCAAATGTAATTGATTGCATTAAATTACTTTTCTTTAGGGTAATCATGATTGCTTGTGATTACTTATGATTACATTGTATATTGCAATATTCAAGAATTTCTAATAACTTTTTTTCCTCATGAAAAACCTAATTTTGGTGATTTTTTTTAAAGCCATAATTTATTAATCTTATTCAAAAGAATTTAGACAAGTACAGTGTAATTTGATAACATAGCTATATATAGACAAGTGTCCTTTCTCTATGTAAAAGATATAACTTTGTTTTTTCTACAAATTTTAACCAAAATACTGCCCAATTCACCAAAAAACTGCTTAAATAATGAAAAATCAATTAAGTATAGTTTTATTGTCTGTGAGGACATAATTGACACATCCATAAATGTTTTGACAGGTGTTAATCACTACTTTCATTTTTAGCTCACCTGGCCCGAAGGGCCAAGTGAGCTTTTCCCATCACTTGGCGTCCGTCGTCGTTAACTTTTACAAAAATCTTCTCCTCTGAAACTACTGGGCCAAATTAAACCAAACTTGGCCACAATCATCATTAGGGTATCTTGTTTAAAAAATGTGTGGCTTGACCCGGCCAACCAACCAAGATGGCCGCCATGGCAAAAAATAGAACATAGGGGTAAAATGCAGTTTTTGGCTTATAACTCAAAAACCAAAGCATTTAGAGCAAATCTGACGCAGTAAAATTGTTTATCAGGATCTATCTGCCCTCAAATTTTCAGATGAATCCGACAACCAGTTATTGGGTTGCTGCCCCTGAACTGGTAATTTTAGGTAATTTTTGCTGTTTTTGGCTATTATCTTGAACATTATTATAGATAGAGATAAACTGTAAACAGCAATAATGTTCAGCAAAGTAAGATTTACAAATAAGTCACATGACCAAAATGGTCAGTTGACCCCTTTAGGAGTTATTGACCTTTATAGTCAATTTTTAACCATTTTTCCTAAATCTTAGTAATCTTTTACAAAAATCTTCTCCTCTGAAACTACTGGGCCAAATTAATCCAAACTTGGCCACAATCATCTTTGGGATATCTAGTTTTAAAAATGTGTGGCGTGACCCTGCCAACCAACCAAGATGGCCGCCATGGCTAAAAATAGAACATAGGGGTAAAATGCAGTTTTTGGCTGATAACTCAAAAACCAAAGCATTTAGAGCAAATCTGACTGCGGTAAAAGTGTTTATCAGGTCAAGATCTATCTGTCCTGAAATTTTCAGATGAATCGGACAACCTGTTGTTGGGTTGCTGCCCCTGAATTGGTAATTTTAAGGAAATTTTGCTGTTTTTGGTTATTATCTTGAATATTATTATAGATAGAAATAAATTGTGAACAGCAGTAATGTTCAGCAAAGTAAGATTTACAAATAAGTCAGCATGACCAAAATGGTCAGTTGACCCCGGAAGGAGTTATTGCCCTTTATAGTCAATTTTTAACCATTTTTTCGTAAATCTTAGTAATCTTTTACAAAAATCTTCTCCTCTGAAACTACTGGGCCAAATTAAACTAAACTTGGCCACAGTCATCATTGGGGTAACTTGTTTAAAAAATGTGTGGCGTGACCTGGCCAATCAACCAAAATGGCTGCCACGGCTAATAATAGAACATAGGGGTAAAATGCAGTTTTTGGCTTATAACTCAAAAACCGAAGCATTAAGAGAAAATCTGACAGGGTTTAATTGTTTATCAGGTCAAGATCTATCTGCCCTGATGTTTTCACATGGATCGGATAACCCGTTGTTAGGTTACTGTCCTGAATTGGTAATTTTAAGGAAATTTTGTCGTTTTCTGTTATTATCTTGAATATTATTATAGATAGAGATAAACTGTATACATCAATAACGTTCAGCAAAATAAGATCTACAAATAGGTTTACATGACCAAAATAGTCAATTGACCCCTTAAGGAGTTATTGCCCTTTATAGTTAATTTTTAACATTTTTCATAAATTTTTGTTAATTTTTAGAAAATATTTTCCACTGTAATTACTGGGCCAAGTTCATTATAGATAGAGATAATTGTAGCAACAAGAATGTTCAGTAAAGTAAGATCTACAAACACATCACTATCACCAAAACACAATTATGTCATGAATTTATCCGTGTCCATTGTTTAATATGCACAAGACCAAGGTGAGCGACACAGGCTCTTTAGAGCCTCTAGTTTTTTTTACAAACAACAGGTGAGCTTGGGTACTAAAGTTTTATTGTCTTAATTGCAATATCAATAATGTTATAAGTGGTGAATTGTCATAATTTGTTTGAAAATTTTGAATACATGTACATATATATCATAATATTTATGGAAAACAAAATTTATTAAAATTGTCAAAAAATGAAATATGGTTTTAAATTCCATTTTGAATTAAAAGGGCTCATGCACTTATGTACATGATGTACAAAATGTATGTTGACCCTCAGAGTTAAAAGGAACTAAATGTTTTCTGCTTTTGAATTTCATTGTAGTTTTATAAAAAATATTGGGCATACTTATATGAAATTGGAGTTAAATATCAGAAGTGTTAAATCAATGAACAAAAATGCTTTCAACATGTTCAAGACATACTCTTATGTCATAATATTACACTGCAAAATATAATGGATTACAGCTGATTACGATTACTGATTACGATTACCCCATACCAGGTACTGATATATTTGATGTGGGATTTGTTAGTAAAACAAAGACATGGCAAATTATCGTGTGTTGTATGTTAAATTAGGATAAACTTATAGATTTCTATTTGTAAGCAAAATATAGCCAGGCTATTCAATGAAATTTACAAAACGTCCGACACGAGTTAAAATACAAGCCAAATGTTTCGTTAAAAAGTTTCACTACAAAGGAAGTAAGGGGTTCCAAATCAACCAAAAGGCTACTAATGAGTCTGAAATGACAATGAATTTATGAATGCCGGTTGACAAATGGGGACATAACGGCCGCACCCAGTAGGCAGGTTGCAGTCTGTTTTTGAAAAAAGTATTCAATATATGAGTTCTGCGAAACAGACATTCTGACCAGACATGGAAACCCGGCCCCCCTAAAATATGCCTGTTCTTTATTCATCATGTTCATTAAATGCTAAATAATTCTGTTGGAAATTGTTGTTTCTCATAGTAAAAAAATATGGACAAGATTAGTGTTTTCAATCCAGATCCGGCAAGAATTTTTGTTTAAAGCAAACATCAATCAGAGTTAGATTTTTTTCTCAAATATCTCAGACTGCCTCCTCAAATTTAAGTACCTTAACTTTAAATCTATCTAGAGCTTTAAATACTGACAGGGGATCATTGTTCAGCTATGTTATTCTGAAATAGACTAGGGCGCAATACTTTCTGGCTCAATCCCGTCTTGCTTTGAAGGTGTCATGATTGTCATCCACAGCCTAAGCAATAAGTTACTGTAATTTAAATTTCAAAATGACCGAGTGATGTTATTTCGACGCACTGGTCAACTCCACTAAAGCGAATCACATGACTTTTCCATAGTCGGTATATACCAGCGAAAAATATCTTTATAAGTAAAGAATTGTTGCATAAAAATTGAATACACAGGAAATGGCAAAGTTCAGGAAGTCTACTCTTATAAATCACTTTACAAAAAAAAATTCCAGCAAACATGGCAAAGGGATATAGCTATGTTACGGTAAACCATGAATTAAGATGTTCAACGAGACACCAATTATTATAATTGTATGCAGATTTTGGCAACCATGATTATACAGCATGTAAAAAATGTACACAAGAATTTGTCCTCAATCCATGAGAATTGGTACATACCAAAATAAGTTAATTCACAGTATAAAAGGTTTCTCTTTGAATTTGATATGGTCATGATGGTGCTTAATAGGCCAGTTCTGGGATACAGTTTTCAGACAAAAGGATTCAGGCGCACCTTCTGGTATAACATGTATAATGACATCATAAACAATGATAAAGGTGTTCAAGACATGATTCCAGAAATGATGTATTGGCATTAAGTTATTATTTATAGGAAATAAGAGAACATATAACATAATAGGTTATTTTAATTGTTCATGTATCATGTGTATGTCATACATTGTATGTTGTCACATGTCAATGCTTGTGGACAAAATAAAACGACTGTTTGGAAGTTAAAAATCAGGCAGCTATCGGAGGAATTAGATAGATATCCTATAATATGTACATTGACCTATAATGGTTTACTTTTATAAATTGTTATTTGGATGGAGATTTGTCTCATTGGCACTCACACCACACCTTCTTATATCTATGTATGTTGTATAACGAACCCAAGTATGAGAAACTTCCTATTTCTATTTCAGAGCCACTGGTTTCACAACAAGATCTGATATTGGTCCAGCTAGAGATGCAGATGATATATCGTAAGTACACATACACTATAGGTCATGTTTATTCTGTCATTTCTACTTGCCTTCTGTGTGCACCACACTCCTTCCTACTCAAATAAACCATAGATGATTTGATTAGTATGAAGCAAAACAAGGGGGAGGGGTCTCATGTCACGTGTGGAGCAGGATCTTAAGATTAATGCAAATGTAAGAAGATGTACTGAAGAGTATACAGGGTAATGAAAAACTATTCCAAAGCAGTGTTTTAAAGAGGATCTAGGATAAGAGTTAAATATAGAAATATCTGTTCATTAATAATTTATACACTACATATAAATGATATATCTCATTCAAAGATTTTTGAGAAAGAAAATACTTGTATGCCTCCATTATGTGGCAGTAAATGTGTGTGGCAAACAACGTTAGTTCAATCAATTGAGAAATGGATACATAAAATGAAAGGACAGCCCCAGAATACAAATGTGATTATGTTCTATTTGTATTTATGTTTATTGTAATTTTGTTTCCATAGTGATGACAGACACGCTCACAATAAGAAACAGAAAACCGATGAGGAGGAAGAGGAAGATTTGAACGATGCTAACTACGATGAGGTAAAAAAACCATGTCATTTCAGAATGTCTGTTGTTATTTCACTTAAAGATTCAAAGTTTGTAACTATCAAACATCAATCATATCTATACAGTATCAGTTTTGTTCATTGTTGAAGACAACAGTATTTGTGTAAGTGTTAGAAATCATGTTGCATCTCCTAATTTTTATATCATATATATAGAAAAAAATAATATATTTGCTATTTGCTTAAATATTTAAAAATGAAACAAATATAAGAGTTCCTTGTGAAGGCTGTTCAAGAAATACATATTAATACTTTTGCAAATGTTGTCTTGACTATGTTTACACATGGTGTCTCAGGTTATTTCCATACATAGGGCTTAAAATAAGTGTGGGTCTGAGGTCTGGGACTTTTCTTTTCTAGAAGAGGACTGTTCAATTTAAAATAACAAAATTCAAGGACAAGTTGTGAAACAATTTTATATGAATTAGCAGTAAAATGCCTTGTATTTTTCAGTTTTCTGGTTACGGAGGAAGTTTATGTGGTAAAGATCCATATGATGAAGATGACAAAGAGGCTGATCAGATTTATGATTCTATCGACAAAAGAATGGATGAAAAAAGGAAAGAAAGGAGAGAACTGAAACTAAGAGAAGATTTAGAAAAATATCGTCAAGAACGTCCCAAGATCCAGCAGCAGTTTTCTGATTTAAAGGTAACAGTCAAACCTGTATTAAAAAGGTCTTTATATTGTAACCCCAGAAACATATGTAATGTTTACATGTAATTAGATCTATGTGTATTTATTGTGTTTACATGTAATTAGATCTATGTGTATTTATTGTGTTTACATGTAATTAGATCTATGTGTATTTATTGTGTTTACATGTAATTAGATCTATGTGTATTTATTGTGTTTACATGTAATTAAATATATATGTATTATTTATTGTAGAGAAACTTAGCTGAGGTATCAGAAGACCAATGGTTAAATATCCCAGAGGTGGGTGATGCTAGAAACAGAAAACAGAGACTGGCTCGCAAAGATCAGTATGTAATACATAAAATTGAGAATGGAAATGGGGAATGTGCCAAAGAGACAACAACCCGACCATAGAAAAAAACAACAGCAGAAGGTCACCAACAGGTCTTCAATGTATTGAGAAATTCCCGCACCCGTAGGCGTCCTTCAACTGGCCCCTAAACAAATATATACTAGTTCAGTGATAATATATAGTCTGCTTTTGTATAGGGAATTTCTGTCATGAATTCATATACCATACCCCTGCTTTTTTCTAACAAAGTTAAATATCCCAGAGGTTGGTAATGCTAGAAACAGAAAAGAAAGACTGAATTTCATATACCATACCCTTCCTTTTCTCTGACAAAGTTAAAAATCCCAGAGGTGGGTGATGCTAGAAACAGGGAACAAAGATAGGCTCGCAAAGATCAGTTTGTAATATATAGTATGCTTTTGTTAACTATGGGGCTTCAGTGGCCAAGTGATTTGATTAGTCAAGCTACTGTATAACTATAAGAATGAGAAGATGTGGTAGGATTGTCAATGAGACATCTTTCAACCAGACACAAAATGACATAGATGGTAACAACTGTAGGTCACTGTGCAACCTTCCACAAGGAGCAAACCTATACCCTGTAGCTAGCTATAAAGGCCCTAAACTGACTAATGTAAAACAATTCAAACATAAAAACTAACTGCCTGATTTATGAATAAAACAATGAATAAAAAAACAAATAAGATATACAACAACAAATGACAACCACTGAATTACAGTCTTCTGACTTGAGACAGGTACATATGTATTAATAGATATAGGAAGATGTGGTATGAGTGCCAATGAGTAATCCATTATAGGTCAATGTATGGCCTTCAACACAGAGCCTTGGCTCACACCAAATAGCAAGCTATAAAGGGCCCAAAAAAGTATGTTTGTGCACACCCACCCCTCCACTAACATGGGACAGTGGTGTAAAAACACAACATATAAACAAACTGTATAAAATAGCTGAAAAGGGCTTAACTCTTCAGATAGAAACAAAGCTAAGCTAATAACAAGAACACAGACCAGACATGGCAGGGTATTTATACATCTCCACAATGAAAAGACATGGCAGGGTATTTATACATCTCCACAATGAAAAGACATGGCAGGGTATTTATACATCTCCACAATGAAAAGACATGGCAGGGTATTTATACATCTCCACAATGAAAAGACATGGCAGGGTATTTATACATCTCCACAATGAAAAGACATGGCAGGGTATTTATACATCTCCACAATGAAAAGACATGGCAGGGTATTTATACATCTCCACAATGAAAAGACATGGCAGGGTATTTATACATCTCCACAATGAAAAGACACAGTACAGATCTGAGAGTACTCACAGTCGCTGACAGCTAGTTCAAAGCCAATATCTGTTATGAATTCATATATTGCACACCTTCTTTCTCTGACAAAGTTAAAAATAACAACCAGGAGTTGGAGATTGGAAGTCAAAAAATTAATAAAATTGTGAGTGATAGGAGTGTGTGTGAACTCTGCTGACTAATTATACAGTTATTTATTACTTGTAGTTTTTAATAAAATACCATGCACTATAAAAAATCAACATTTTTGAAATGTATAAACTTTTTGTCTACCAATGAAATAAGTACAACATTGCAATTTTATTGAAATTCTCCCATATTTATTTTTCCAGATTTACTCCACTTCCAGACAGTGTATTGGCAGGGGCTGTTGCTAGAACAGGAAATGCTACATCAATATCAGATCGAGACCAGGTAACATATTAAACTGTTAAAACCTTGTCATAGAGACTAAAAATTATCTGAAAATATTGTTTTTGAACTGTCTGCCAGTCTATCCATCCATCCATAAGCTAATTTGTCAGTCACTTTTTTTCCAGTTGGTTACACAAATACAGTTTATTGGTTTGCACCCTTACAAGTATATGTGGTCATATAATGAGATGAAGAACCCTATTAATTTTGAGGTTACCATGTAAAATTTCAGGGTCACAGTTATTAGAAAAAAACACTAAAACTTGTGCAGGAAAGGGGTTTCTGGGTCCTTAATCAAAATGGGCTCACATATATAATAATGAAAAGAAGATTGCTATTTGTTTTGATGTAACTATATATAATAGAGTTCAAGGTCATAGTTACAAAAAAGTGGATTGTTATGTAAGACCATATTTTTGTCTAAATTCATAACAGAAAAGAATCTTCTTGTATAGCCAGCATAAAAAAATGACAGCAGGTCACTAAAAGCTTATCTCGTTATAAGAAGGCACCATATTTGTTCTTTAACTTTCATCATTAAACATGTTAAAATATTATTTATTTTTTGGGGGGGTTGCAGTCTCATTGAAATATACCCCACTCATATAGTATAATCCCTTTAAAACTTTCTTTCAATTTCTTTTAAACAGAAATATGGCGGAATTAACACACCGTTTGGAGCAATTACCCCTCTGGGTACCTCAACACCAGGGGATATTGATATGAAGAAGATTGGTGAAGCCAGGAATACATTGATGGATATTAAACTTACACAGGTAATTTAACTTACACAGGTAATTAAACTTATACAGGTAATTAAACTTACACAGGTAATTAAACTTACACAGGTAATTAAACTTACTCAGATAATATCAGTTGATGGATATTAAACTTACACAGGTATTGTGACTATGTCAATAACTTATTCTGGTAATGTCATTTGATTGGTGTTAGACTAACACAGGTCATATCAGTTAATGAATATTAAACTTCCACAGGAAATTTCAGTCAAAAGAGATACACTAACACTGGAAAAGGACATATAAAAGCATAGAGGAATGTGCAAAAACTAGATAAAAACATTTCACAATTTTTTTTATTTACCCATTGAGAGTGTTGACCATGAGAGAAATAGGTTTAACAACTTGTGAAAATTATATATTGCTTGATATCATCTCTCATTGCTAGGTAAACTCATTTGAGATAGTAAAAATCTTGTTCTATAAAGGCCAAGCTGAAAATACAATACATTTATCTCCTAATTTACACAGGTAATATCAGTTGATGGATATTCAACTTGTGCGGGGAAATGATAGTTGCTGGTTTTATACGAAAGACATTGATTTTGTAGATCATTATATTAAACATGGTAAGATTGAGCTGTTTGACAAACAGTATTGTTTTTCATGCTAACACCATATGTACTTTTACTTATAGTATAGTTAGACTGCAAAATGAAATTTATTTCTAGGTATCCGACTCTGTGAGTGGTCAGACAGTTGTTGACCCCAAAGGTTACCTCACAGATCTTCAGTCTATGTTACCCTCACATGGAGGTGATATCAAGTAAGTTGTTACTCTCACATGGAGGTGATATCAAGTAAGTTGTTACCCTCACATGGAGGTGATATCAAGTAAGTTGTTACCCTCACATGGAGGTGATATTAAGTAAGTGTTACCCTCACATGAAGGTGATATCAAGTAAGTTGTTACCCTCACATGGAGGTGATATCAAGTATGTTGTTACCCTCACATGGAGGTGATATCAAGTAAGTTGTTACCCTCACATGGAGGTGATATCAAGTAAGTTGTTACCCTCACATGGAGGTGATAACAAGTAAGTTGTTACCCTCAAATGGAGGTAATATCAAGTAAGTTGTTACCCTCACATGGAGGTGATATTAGTAAGTTGTTACCCTCACATGGAGGTAATATCAAGTAAATTGTTACCCTCACATGGAGGTGATATCAGGTAAATTGTTACCCTCACATGGAGGTGATATCAAGTAAGCATTATATGTTATATGTATAGATAAGATGTGTTTTGAGTACCAATGAAAAAACTCTAGTATCTTCTGAAAGTTGAGGCTATATTGCATCCTTGTCCATCTGTTAATTTGTGAAGAAAAAAATTCTATCACATATTTTTCAGGTACTTAGGAAAAGATTGACCTCATATATGGTCCCACCTAATTTCTGTTTGCTGATACTTTCAATTTTTCAATAAGTTGAATTAACCTAAACTTTTTGTTACACTTTCCTATAATTACATTAGCTGTATGTTTCATTATAATACGTTATTCTGATTGGCTACACTGCAATCTTGCGTTATTCCTTAATCAACTTCATTACACAAAAAAATTTACCATTCATGACACAAGGTCCCACAATAAAGTGCACAGGTAAATTAAATAAAAACTTGATAAAAATTGTGTTTTCATGATTCTAGCTAAAAAATGTAATTATAAGTATTGAATGCTTCTCTTTGTAACTTCATAGGGTTGTAAAAGCGTTGACCGTGCACACATTTTTAGAATCCAAATGTACTTTGGTCAATGCTTTTACAACCCAATGAAGTTACAAAAAGAAGCATTCAATTCTTAAATAAAAGCATTGCACAGAATGACTTTATATGTAGTGAGCAGCTTTGCAATGATAATTTTTTCCAATCTATCAGATACATATATATATACTTCTTGTTTTGTATTCTTTAATTACGAGTTGGTTAGCACAACAACCAGTAAAACTTTGGGCTTGTACTTGCTAGAAAACTGAAGTAAAGTTTGACAAGCCTCATTTTCTTCCTGTTATAGAAAGCTAGTACAAATGAATTTTATAATTTTCTATAATGAACGAATATTTTATTTTTATCTTTAAGTGATGTTAAGAAAGCCAGATTACTGCTGAAGTCTGTGAGAGAAACCAATCCTAAACATCCTCCAGCGTGGATAGCCTCGGCTAGATTAGAGGAAGTCACAGGGAAGTTACAGACAGCTAGGAACCTCATCATGAAAGGCTGTGAGGAATGTCCTAAGAGTGAAGATGTGTGGTTAGAGGCTGCTAGATTAATGGTAGGCAATGGTTGTATTTAAACTTTCCAACGGTAATAACCTAAAAAGAGGGCATGTTTGTGAGCACTTATTTAGCCTCCCTCTCCAGGGTTGGCAAAAACCCGGGTTTTATGAGTATTGCCCAGCCCAGTGGGAAATACTGGGAAAACCTGGGTTTTACTGGGTAATACTGGGCAATACTGGGTAATATAAGATACCGGACTGAATTTTAAAGAGGATTCAGTAATCAAACACAAATACAATACATTTAAAATATATATAAACCTATTTTTTATTATAAATAAGTTTACTTGTTTGAGTCTTATAATACATGCATGTACAAATGTATACATTTGAGAAAGAATTATTCTAACAACTCTGAGATTGTTTTTTCAACTAAATATAGCTAGTATAAAGTATTTAACAATTACATGTAAGAAAAATTATTTTGAAATAATGTATATGTACAAATGTACAAAACTCATTAATAAGTAATTATTCAGATTAGAACACAGATATGTTTACTGTAAATTCAGAAATTATTGCGAGGTTTTTATTATTGCGAATAATGCGACGGAGTTGTAAGCGCATTAATTAAAACTCGCATTTTGTAATATTTTAACTGAATTAAGCATGACTTTTCTCAAAATCGTAAAAATTAAAATCGCATACAAGTGTAAAATGACAAAATCGCAATAATAAATGCACGCAATAATTTCTGAATTTACAGTATATAACAATAATCAGGCTTTTCATTTCTATAAGAGTTAATGACAAGACCCTCTAGGGTGTTTGTTTAGCAATCATAATTGCATATATAGCAATTTAATTTACAATCCTCATAAACACTGCAATAAAATGTTTTGATTATTGAAACAAAGCATCAAAATTAACAAGGAATTGGGCAAATCTTGCATTTTGCCTACATAGAATTTAAGTGGAGAAGAGAATGAACTTGGAATTTTTAATCTGCTAGAAATGACTCTCAATGGTTATCTGTATAAAATGTATGTATTTAGCTATAATACAATGAAACTACAACAAGTCTTTACTATTTTGTGTTGAAATAAGCTTAAAAATTCATATTGCCCAGTATTACCCGTTTCTGGGAGTATTGCCCAGCCCGGGAAAACCCGGGTTTTCCCGCCCAGTAAAACCCGGGTGGGTAATACTTTGCCAACCCTGTCCCTCTCACCTTGGACAGAAGAATATATGAACAAAATGTAAAAACTAGTTGCAAATGGCTTAACTCAGTGAATTGAAATGAAGTACAAATAAACCAAATAACATAAAAACAATAGGGAAAATGTACTAATGAATAGTACTAACAGTTACTAAAAGAACATGGGGAAATAAATGGGCCAAAAATCTTTTAAGAAAAAGTAGATGTTAGAGAAATAAAAAAAAAATACCGTAAATATGGATGAATCATGATATTTTGATAGCCAGCTGACCAGGCTAAAGCAGTTATAGCACAAGCGGCCAGACAACTGCCCTCCTCTGTCAGAATATGGATCAAAGCTGCTGATTTAGAAACAGAACTGAAGGCAAAGAAAAGGGTCTTTAGGAAAGGTAAGATTACATCAGTGAAATTTTTTAGTGTGTAGAAAAGGGCATGGAGCTTGGCACCAATTTTGTTTTATGCCCCATTTATTATTATGTCCCATTTATGGGCATTATATTTTCTGGTCTGTGCGTCCGTTCATCTGTCCCACTTCAGGTTAAAGTTTTTGGTCCAGGTTAATTTTCACAGTCCACTGAACATAGACAATGCTGGTGCCGATGGGACATTCGTGTACTTGGGACACATTATTTTTAACTAATGAAGTAATTAAAGTCTTCAAAGGTTGGTCTAATGCTATCTATGAATTTGCGTATACAGTGAATTCATTATTATTTGTTGGATACCAATTTTCGTGGATTTGGTCAGTACAGGGGAACCACAAATTTTAACGTTTAATAAATTACTTATTTTCTAAATGAATATATGCAGACTCTGGCAAAAACCATGAATTCATTTATCCACGGAGATGCAAATTTCCTTAATCCTTAATGGCACCTACAAAAAAATAATGATTTCACAGTTGGTCCAGAAAGGTGGAATTTATTTTTGCATCAATCACATAGTAATTTGTGTATATGGAAGTTTTTAACAACCTTGACTGGCTATACAGAAAAAGTCATTTAAAAATCTATTCCAATCTTTATAGTAACCTTGGTCAGGTAGTGGAAACAGGTTAAAGAATTATAAAATGAAGATTTTATGATTTGTGAAATTTGACATAAAATATTTTAGCTTTGGAACACATTCCAAACTCTGTCAGACTGTGGAAACAAGCTGTGGAACTAGAAAATGAGGAGGATGCTAGAATCATGTTGAGTCGGGCTGTAGAATGTTGTCCAACAAGTGTAGAGGTAACACATTGATTCCTTCACCTACTGTAGTGGGGGTAGGGTAGGGGGCATTATGTTTTATGTTTAGTTTGTCCAATCAAATTAAAGTATTGTTTGAGGTCACATCAACCTGATGATCTTTTTGAGAATATTGAAATAAATTTTTTACACTTTTTATATGACCCCAAAAAAATTTTGGGATCGTATAATGGTATGATGTCGTCGTCTGCGTCGTCGTCGTCGTCCGAAGACACATTGGTTTCCGGATAATAACTTTAGTTTAAGTGAATAGATCTTCATGAATTTTTTTCAGAAGGTTAAATACCGCAAAAGGAAGGTTGGGATTGATTTTGGGGATGATGGTCACAACCGATTAGGAATTAGGGGCCCAAAAGGGGCGCAAAACAAGCATTTTTCTAGTTTCCGGATAATAACTTGTGTAGAAGTATTTCAATTGCTCTGAAATCATACTGCAATGTTTAAAACCACAAGTAGAAGGTTTGGATTAATGTTAGGGGTTATGGGGCCAAAGTTTAGTAATTAAGGGCCAAAAAGCGGTCAAAACAAGCATTTTTCTAGTTTCAAGACAATAACTTATGTGTAATTGTATGGATCTCTCTGAAATTGTACCACAATGTACCATATAACAAAGGGGAGGCTGGGATCAAGTTTTGGGTTAATTGACCAAAATATGTAGGAATAAGGGGCCAAAAAGGGCCAAAAAGAAGCATGTTTCTAGTTTCCAAACAGTCATGACAATAACTTGTGTTTCAGTGTATGGATCTCTCTGAAATTGTAGTACAAGGTTCAATACTGCAATGGAAAGCATGGGATTGAGTTTAAGGGTTATTGCTCCAAGGGGGTTTCAAAAAGTTGGGTGTGGGGGGAATTTTCTGTTTACCATTTTTTGAAGGGCTTCCTTTTTTTCAAAAATTTACAAATTTCGAATTTTGAAAAGTTTCAAGAGAAAATTTTCAATTGCACAGTATTGTGCAATAGATTTGTTAGATCTTTGACCACATTAATTTTGTGACAAAAACCTATATTTTGTCAAAAATTTGATCACAATCCAAATTCAGACAGAATCAAGCTTGAATATTGTGACCAAATTTGCCCCAACTGTTCAGGGTTCAACCACTGGGGTCGTATAAAGCTGCGCCCTGTGGAGCACCTGGTTTATTTAATGTGTTTAATGTGAACTTTTAAAATATATTCCAAATTTGGGATCTGTCTGACATTTTGCATTTCAGTAATAAAATTGAGAAAGGAAATGGTGAATATGTCAAAGCGACAACCACCCGACCATAGAGCAAACAACAGCCGAAGGCAACCAATGGGTCTTCAATGTAGCGAGAATTCCCGCACCCGTAGGTGTCCTTCAGCTGGCCCCTAAAATATGCATAATAGTACAGTGATAATGGACGTCATACTAAACTCCGAATTATACACAAGAAACTAAAATTTAAAATCATACAAGACTAACAAAGGCCAGAGGCTCCTGACTTGGGACAGGCGCAAAATTGCGGCGGGGTTAAACATGTTTATGAGATCTCAACCCTCCCCCTATATCTCTAGCCAATATAGAAAAGTAAAAGAATAACAATACGCACATTAAAATTCAGTTCAAGAGAAGTCCGAGTCTGATGTCAAAAGATGTAACAAAAGAAAATAAATAAAATGACAATAATACATAAATAACAACAGACTACTAGCAGTTAACTGACATGCCAGCTCCAGACCTCAATTAAACTGATTGAAAGATTATGTCTTCATCATATGAATATCAGGTACAATCCCTCCCGTTAGGGGTTTAGTATCATACTATCATAAAATATATGAGAAGAACATAACCCGTGTCATGCCAACAACTGTTTTTTTAGAAATAAATGTGTTTAGTTCCGATGCAAAGACCCTATCAGTGAATCAATGTTAAAGCCAAAATATGCAATCTTTAATGACCTGACAACAGTATCGTAACTATATCCCCTTTTAATAAGTCTATTTAAAGGTTTTGTTAGTTTCTGAGGAGAATACTGACATTTTTGTGCTTTATAAAGAATATTTCCATAAAATTTTGGATGTGAAATACCTGAACGTATAAGATGTCTGCATGTTGAGTTATATTTACGAATTATTTCCTTATACCGGTGATAAAATTTAGTAAATGTTTTGACCAGTTTGTGATATCGAAAACCCTGGTGTAATAATTTTTCAGTAATACATAAATTTCTCTCGCTAAAATCTAATACATTGTTACATACACGAGCGAATCGTACAAGTTGAGATATATAAACACCATAAGATGGTGACAAGGGAACGTCACCATCTAAAAATGGATAATTAACAATAGGAAATGAAAAATCATCTCTTTTATCATAAATTTTTGTATTAAGCTTCCCGTTTATGATATAGATATCAAGATCGAGTAAACATGGAAATGTATATATCTATGGGTGTGTTGTCCTATGGACACATATTCTTGTTTAACTTTGAAATTTTGGTTAACCTTGCCTGACCTCTAGTCTGACATGTGATACTCTTACCTATTTATAGTTGTGGTTAGCCTTAGCCAGACTTGAGACCTATGATAATGCCAGGAAGGTCCTAAACAAAGCCAGAGAGAATATCCCCACGGATCGTCAGATTTGGATAACAGCTGCTAAACTGGAGGAAGCTAATGGAAACAACCATATGGTAGACAAAATCGTAGACAGAGGTAAGATTGTAAAATTAGATTAGGTAGAGTCCATAACAATGAATGGGGGAGGGTAGGAAGGATTTTTAACGGTAGAATCCAATATAAGAAGTGTAGGATAAAATATTTTATTTTTGGACATGGGTCATTGCATATTTATGTTTGTATATCCATTGATGTATGCAAATTTACTAGAAAAAGGTAATGATTGGTGTATGGGGATTTAAAAGTTTAGTTTAAACATATTTCGTTTGCTTAGATATGCAAAAGGGATGAGACACAAGTTAATCAAACTTATAAAGTCTTTTCCCAACTTTTAAAGTCTTTCCTGACCTCCATGTTCACGTCAATGTAATTACACTTTTGGAAGATGTTTTTTTTTTTAGAAACATGCACTTCAATCTCAATATATTCCTAGTTAGGATCAATTATTATTTGTGGAATATTCTATTTTGTGATTTTCAATGTTTGAACCATTTTTATGCCCCACCTACGATAGTAGAGGGGCATTATGTTTTCCGGTCTGTGCGTCCGTCCGTTTGTTCATTCATCCGTCTGTCCCACTTCAGGTTGAAAGTTTTTGGTCAAGGTAGTTTTTGATGAAGTTGAAGTCCAATCAACTTGAAACTTAGTACACATGTTCCCTATGGTATGATCTTTCTAATTTTAATGCCAAATTAGATTTTTACTCAATTTCACTGTCCTTTGAACATGGAAAATGTGCAGTGGGACATCCATGTACATTGGACACATTCTTGTTTTTACCATGACCAAACCACTTAATCAAATATCCATGAAAGATACAATTTTTACTAAAACCACAAAAAAAATGAATCCACAAAGGTGGTAAAATTTATTTTATCTGGACTCCATGATACATTGTGATTATTTGCAGCTTTGAACTCCTTGAGAGCTAACATGGTAGAGGTGAACAGAGACTTGTGGATCAAAGACGCTGAAGACTGTGAGAAGAGTGGAAGTATAGTTACCTGTCAGGCTATCATGTAAGTGTAATATCAGTTACCTGTCAGGCTATCATGTAAGTGTAATATCTGGTTGAGAGGTAAATTCTTCGTTATTGTGGATACATTATTATTCGTTGGATACCAATTTTCATGGGTACAGGAAAACCATGAATTTATATGTTCAACAAATTACAAATTTTCTAAGAGATTGTATGCAGAGTTTGCCAAAACAATGAATTTGAATATTCAGGAATATGCAAATTTTCCTCAAAACACAAAAAATTGGTACCCACGAAAATAAATTAACCTGCCAGTTTCCAATGTTAATTGTATGTCCTTACCTGTCAAGTTCCTATGTAAGTTCTCAGTTACCTGTTAAGTTACCATGTAAGTATTGAGTTACCAGTCAGACTATCATGTTAGTTCGCAGTTACCTGTTAGGTTACCTTATAAGTTGTCTCAATAACCTGTCAAGTAACAATGTCTGTTTGTCAGTTACCTGACAGGTTACCATGCAAGTTCTTAATTACATATAATATAAAAAAAAAAAAAGATGTGGTATTATTGCCAATGAAACAACTCTCAACATGTATTATGTAAGTAGTCATTTACCTCTGACACTTTTTTGTTAGTTGTCAGTTACTTGTTAGACTTTTACACAAGCTGTCAAACACCTGTTGACCTATTGTCTTTTGAGTTGTTGATTTTCATGTCAAGTTAAGTTTTCACATTCCTGTCAAATTGATATGCAAGTTTGAAGTAACCTGCTAGCTTAGTATATATAAGTACTGTCTTTATAGAAGGTAGACATCCAGAATCGTCAAGTAATTGGTTTTGTTTGTTTATGATAATAAGAAGCTGTGGTATGATTGCCAATAAAACAACTCTCCACCATACACCAAAGGACATAACAATTTACAACTATAGGTCACCTTCAACAATGAACTTGTTTATTAGAAAATATATGTATTTATTTATTTACAGACGAGCTGTGATAAGTGTTGGTATAGAAGAAGAAGATAGAAAACATACTTGGTTAGAGGACGCTGAATCTGTAAGTCTGATTTAAAAATAGAAATCTGCTGAAAGGAAAAAAAAGTCTACAGCCTCCAATTTTTCAGTGAAGTGTTGCAGAGGTCTTAACATTATTGTTAACACTTTTTTCTTTCTGTTAAGGAAGCTCACTTGTCATCCTTTGGAATTTTGGTCAGATTTTTGGAATCCTCTGGTTTTATTCATTTGAATGCCTTAACAAATTTTGCCCGGTGACCCTCATTTTTATGTCCCCGTAACAAAGTTGTTGGTGCCATATAGTTATACCCTTGTCGGAAATTCTGTAATTCGTCATATCGCAACAAACCGTTATACAGAGTTTTTTCTAAACCCCTTCAGATATTGTGATGATTTTTAGTATGTGAGTTAACCATGATGAGTTACAGATCAAGTTTATGTTTAAGTTTCGTTCCGCTCCAATAATTTTTGCTAAAATTAAGGGCTTTGAACTTTTGAAATTTTTGAAAATCATAGTTATACAGACTTTTTTTCTTAACACTTTCAGATTTTGAGCTGATTTTTTATATGTGAGACTACCATCATGTTTGTGTCCACATGTGTTTATAGTGAAATTGCAGATTTTTCAACTTTTTGGGATGGGCCATTCGTGTCGCTTTGACACATCTTGTTCTTTTTATATTTTTTTTACATGTATTATGATATTAAAGCTATCTGTTAAAGTCTTATAAAATTTTAATTATTTTTTAATAGTTTTTGAGGACTTGCCCTTGTCAATGATAAAGCTATTAAAAGTCAAGGGAGAACATTTTCCCGCCAAAATTTCAATGGCTAAAATCTCAAAAAAACAAGTACGGTGACCTTATATTTTTTTTGCTCATTTGATTCCTTTATTAATCACCTATCAATATATGCTAGTGTTTCGAAAATTTAATTATTTTGAAAATGAGAAGCCAACTCCCTTAACAGTGTGCCACGCAATCAGCAGTGGAGTGTGCCACAGTTAAGTGGCTATGTTAAGAAGTCTTTTCTTTCTGTGGACAGTGTGTCGCACATTCAGCTGTGGTGTGGTGTGCCACAGTTATTTATACCTATGTTAATCCCACTTTTCTTCCTGTTTACAGTGTGCCACACATTCAGCAGTGGAGTGTGCCAGAGCTATTTATGCCTTTGCCTTGGCAGAGTTTCCCAGTAAGAAGAGTATCTGGTTGAGAGCAGCGTACTTTGAAAAGAGTCATGGATCCAGGTAAGATTTTATATTAGATGTTGTACATACTGTAAATTCAGAAATTGTACACTCATTATTATTCGTTGGATACTAATTTTTTCGCTGATTTTGTGGGTACAGGTAAATTCCAAGATAAGGTGTTCATCAAATGACAAAATTTCTTTAGGTTTGTATGCAGACTTTGAAAAAAACACTAAATTTTAATATCAATGAACATTTTTAAAAGTTTTTCTTAATATACAGAAATTGGTACCCATGAACATAAATGATAAACAGTTTTGCAATCTTAACATAAAATGAGGAGGTACAAATGTATATAATAATCTGAGTCTTATATTTTACAGGGAATCTTTAGAAGCATTGTTACAAAGAGCAGTTGCTCACTGTCCTAAAGCAGAGGTCTTATGGTTGATGGGAGCTAAATCTAAATGGATGGCAGTAAGTTAAATCTGATATTTTGGTGAAGAAATAATTCCTTCGTGTCATGCTCTATGCTCATTTTAACATTGATTTATAGGCATTATATTTGTCAATATTTTACACTGAGCATTAGGGTAGATACTTGAAGACCATTCAAACTGATGGGTCAGACAAACCTTCTTCTTCTTTCTATAAAATCCTCCTGTAGTTAGGAGCACATCAATTGCTTGATTATTCACAGTGGGCTTATATTACACGATCGAAAACCAACAACAATGTGGCAAATAAAACAAAACAAAAACAAAATGACAAGCAAAAGTCAACAAAGCCCCACATAGATAGTAAAGACTGTGCAACCAAACCCCACCATGGACGTTAGCTCATACCTCTCCAGGAATTGCGATGTAGTGTGAAAGTAACAAATTCTTCATTTTATTTTCTTTCGTTTATTACAGGGAGATGTTCCTGCTGCCAGAAGTATTTTAGCTTTGGCTTTCCAGGCCAATCCTAACAGTGAAGAGATCTGGTTAGCTGCTGTTAAGTTAGAGTCAGAAAATAATGAGTATGAAAGAGCTAGAAGACTTTTACAGAAAGCCAGAGCTAGTGCCCCAACAGCTAGGGTAAGTTGAAGAGCTCCATGTGAGCTTATGCCATCACTTGGCATCTGTCGTTGTCCATCGTTGTCTTAAAGTATTTATAGAATCTTCTTATCTGAAACTACTGTGCAAAATATCTTCAAACTTAAACTGTATGTTCCTTATGGTATCTAGTTTATGAATTGCATCTGAAATTTTGATCCACCAACAAACATGGCCGCCATGGCTAAAAATAGAACACAGGGTCAAATGCAGTTTTGGCTTATATCTCAAAAAACTAAAGAATTTAGAGCAAATCTGTCAATGGGTAAAATGTCATCTAGAATTTTATTATAGATAAAGATAAACTGTAAACAGCAAAAGTGTTCAGTAAAGTAAAATCTACAAGTTTATATGACAAACATTTTCAAATGACCCCTTGAGGAGTATTTGCACTTTAAAGAATTTTTTCACAATTTGTTCACCCAGTTTGTTTACTGAATGAGTTTTAGAGTACATCTTGTATAAAATTTGTAGTTTATTTCCTTGTACGTCCAAAACATAGCCACTATGGCTAAAATGGAATATCAGGTTTAAGTGCATTTTTTTGCTTTGGAAGAAAATATGAGATACAAAGAACATTTAAATGGAATTTTTAAGCCACTCATTAATATAAATTGAAAAGCAAAAATAATATTGATGAAATATTTGAGCAATAAATTACAGGTGAGTGAATCCAGCTCTTGAGAGCCTCTTGAAAACCTCTTGTTTTTTGTCTAGTTCAACAAAAAGTAGATCCCTTTGAAATTAAGTAGTCAACCATATAAATTTGTAGGCTCTAAACATAATGTATTCAAGGTTCGAAATTAGCAGTGTCCGCTCACCAATGGTCCCATAAACTTTGTGTGGGCTACTAAAATTTCTGCTTTTCTTATAGAGAACTATATATTATTGGCTACCAAAATATAATCCTAGGCTATCATGCCAAAATTTTTACTTCAATCCCTGGTATTAGGTATAAACATATACCAAGCTTTAAACTTGTCACAATGGGAGATAACTCTGAAAATACTGTTGACATGAACAGACAATTAATTCATGTTAATTTTTATGCAGGTTATGATGAAGTCTGTGAAATTAGAATGGTGTTTAGGAGAAATACAGAACTCTAAAACATTACTGGTAGAAGCTGTCAGACATTATTCAGACTTTCCAAAGGTAAATATCTTTTTTCATAATTTCTTAATCATTTTTCACAGAAAATCTATTATTTTTGTTAAGATAAAAGAAAATTATCAGGCTGTGGTATTATTTTCACTCATGCATAAATTCCTAAATAGTTGAAAGCAACTGAAATTGTAGATTTAAAAGTTTTGTTCTAAGATTGTTTATCTGGCATGAAGTTTCGATAACATTAACTGGAACTAAAGTACACATTTTCATTTTGATGTGAACTTTTTAAAATAGATGCCAAAGTAGGGTTAATGATTTACTGAAGGATGTTCGCTTGTCATGTTTTGGAATTTTTGTCAGATTTTCAGAATCCTCTGGTTTTATCCATCTGAATGCCTTAAATAATTTTGCCCATTGACCCCTGTTTCTCTTTTTATAAATCTTATACATGTATAATTATAAGAGCCATTTGTAAAAGTCTTATAAAATCTTATTTATTTTTTAATAGTTTTTTAGAACTTTAACTTGTCAATGATAAAGCTATGAAAAATCAAGAGAGAACATTTTCCCGCCAACATTTCAATGGATAATATCTTGAAAACAAGCACATTGACCTCTATATTTTTTTTGCTTTTTAGCTCACCTGGCCCGAAGGGCCAAGTGAGCTTTTCCCATCACTTTGCGTCCGGCGTCCGTCGTCCGTCGTCTGTCGTCCGGCGTCCGGCGTCGTTAACTTTTACAAAAATCTTCTCCTCTGAAACTACTGGGCCAAATTGAACCAAACTTGGCCACAATCATCAATGGGGTATCTAGTTTAAAAAATGTGTGGCGTGACCCGGTCAACCAACCAAGATGGCCGCCACGGCTAAAAATAGAACATAGGGGTAAAATGCAGTTTTTGGCTTATAACTCAAAAACCAAAGCATTTAGAGGAAATCTGACGTGGGGTAAATATGTTTATCAGGTCAAGATCTATCTGCCCTGAAATTTTCAGATGAATCGGTCAACCCGTTGTTGGGTTGCTGCCCCTGAATTGATCATTTTGAGGAAATTTTGCTGTTTTTGGTTATTATCTTGAATATTATTATAGATAGAGATAAATTGTAAACAGCAATAATGTTCGGCAAAGTTAGATTTACAAATAAGTCAACATGACCAAAATGGTCAGTTGACCCCTTTAGGAGTTATTGCCCTTTATAGTCAATTTTTAACCATTTTTCATAAATATAAGTAATCTTTTACAAAAATCTTCTCCTCTGAAACTACTGGGCCAAATTAATCCAAACTTGGCCACAACCATCTTTGGGGTATCTAGTTTTAAAAATGTGTGGCGTGACCCGGTCAACCAACCAAGATGGCCGCCACAGCTAAAAATAGAACATAGGGGTAAAATGCAGTTTTTGGCTTATAACTCAAAAACCAAAACATTTAGAGGAAATCTGACATGCAGTAAAAATGTTTATCAGGTCAAGATCTATCTGCCCTGAAATTTTCAGATGAATCGGTCAACTTGTTGTTGGGTTGCTGCCCCTGAATTGGTAATTTTGAGTAAATTTTGCTGTTTTTGGTTATTATCTTGAATATTATTAGCTCACCTGGCCCAAAGGGCCAAGTGAGCTTTTCTCAGCACTTGGCGTCCGGCGTCCGTCGTCCGTCGTCTGTCGTCCGTCGTCCGTCGTCGTCTGGCGTCGTTAACTTTTACAAAAATCTTCTCCTCTGAAACTACTGGGCCAAATTTAACCAAACTTGGCCACAATCATCATTGGGGTATCTAGTTTAAAAAATGTGTCCGGTGACCCGGTCAACCAACCAAGATGGCGGCCATGGCTAAAAATAGAACATAGGGGTAAAATGCAGTTTTTGGCTTATAACTCAAAAACCAAAGCATTTAGAGCAAATCTGACATGGGGTAAAATTGTTCATCAGGTCAAGATCTATCTGCCCTGAAATTTTCAGATGAATCGGACAACCCGTTGTTGGGTTGCTGCCCCTGAATTGGTAATTTTAAGGAAATTTTACTGTTTTTGGTTATTATCTTAAATATTATTATAGATAGAGATAAACTGTAAACAGCAATAATGTTCAGCAAAGTAAGATTTACAAATAAGTCAACCTGACCCAAATGGTCAGTTGACCCTTTAGGAGTTATTGCCCTTTATAGTCAATTTTTAACCATTTTTCGTAAATCTTAGTTATCTTTTAGAAAAATCTTCTCCTCTGAAACTACTGGGCCAAATTAAACCAAACTTGGCCACAATCATCATTGGGGTATCTAGTTTAAAAAATGTGTCCGGTGACCCGGCCAACTAACCAAGATGGCCACCACGGCTAAAAATAGAACATAGGGGTAAAATGCAGTTTTTGGCTTATAACTCAAAAACTAAAGCATTTAGAGCAAATCTGACATGGGGGTAAAATTGTTTATAGGGTCAAGATCTATCTGCCCTGAAATTTTCAGATGAATCGGACAACCAGATGTTGGGTTGCTGCCCCTGAATTGGTAATTTTAAGGAAATTTTGCTGTTCTTGGTTATTATCTTGAACATTATTATAGATAGAGATAAACTGTAAACAGCAATAATGTTAAGCAAAGTAAGATTAACAAATAAGTCCGAAATGGTCAGTTGACCCCTTTAGGAGTTATTGCCCTTTATAGTCAATTTTTAACCATTTTTCGTAAATCTTAGTAATCTTTTACAAAAATCTTCTCCTCTGAAACTACTGGGCCAAATTTAACCAAACTTAGCCATAATCATCATTGGGGTATCTAGTTTAAAAAATTTGTCCAGTGACTCGGCCAACCAACCAAGATGGCTGCCATGGCTAAAAATAGAACATCGGGGTAAAATACAGTTTTTGGCTTATAACTCGAAAACCAAAGCATTTAGAGCAAATTTAACGGGGGGTGAAATTGTTTATTAGGTGAAGATCTGTCTGCTCTAAAATTTTCAGATGAATCGGATAACCGATTGTTAGGTTGCTGCCCCTGAATTGGTAATTTTAAGGAAGTTTTGCCGTTTTTTTGTTATTATCTTGAATATTATTATAGTTAGAGATAAACTGTAAACAGCAATAATGTACAGCAAAGTAAGACCTAAAAATAAGTCAACTGACCAAAATGGTCAATTGACCCCCTAAGGAGTTATTGCCCTTTATAGTCAATTTTTAACAATTTTCATAAAATTTGTAAATTTTCACTAGCATTTTCACTGAAACTACTGGGCCAAGTTCATTACAGATAGAATTGTAAGCAGCAAGAATGTTTAGTAAAGTAAGATCTACAAACACATCACCATCACCAAAACACAATTTTGTCATATGTCCTTTGTTTAATATTCACATACACCAAGGTGAGCGACACAGGCTCTTTAGAGCCTCTAGTTTGCTTCCTTAATTAATTCCCTATCAATATATACTAGTGTTATGGAAAGTTATATATTTTGAAACTGAGAAGCAAACTTTCTTAACATGGAAAGGTGATAGCGTGAGCAAGGAATGGTGTTCTATAAATACATATTTGTGCTTTCTAATGTTTTAAAGACAGAATAATTAATAAAGTCTTATTTTTTCAGTTATGGATGATGAAAGGACAAATAGAAGAACAACAAGGAGAGAAAGAAGCTGCTAGAGATGCTTATAATCAGGGGGTGAGTACTGATCAAATAAGTTTGTTACATGTCCACCTTTTATTTGTATCAGTGACATTTTTACCTTTCATTTGAATTAAATACATTTTTACCCTTTGGTTGAATCTGAGACATTTTTACCGTTATAAATAGAATAAATCTGACTGGAGCAAAACTTTTCAGAATGTTGAGCTCTACAAATTGTCCATTAATGACCTTATTTGAACATTTGTTTTCGTTTCTGTCTATTGGCCCAAGACTCGATTAATTCCTCTATCAGTTCTTTATAACATTTTGTCGCAATTAAAAAAAATCCCTGTTTTTTTATCTATTTTTTTGTGTGTGTGTAATGAACTGTACAAGTACAAAAATATATCCAATTTTCAGAAAAATTGCATTTATACATCTTCCAAATTTGGTCAATACACATTCATACCCCTATAGGCAAGTCAAGAGATGTTCCGAAAAGTGTAAATATTACCTGTTTGCACCTGGCTTAATCACTCTTTCCATATCAAAATCAGTTAAAATAAAACATCCAAAAGTTTATTTCAGCTCTTTTATTTCATTTTTGTCCCAGAAAAATTAATGTGAACTATATTCCTGGACAACATAAAGCGGGATAATTAATTGTGGTCTTGGGCCTATAAGGGGCCAAAACCTGGACCAATTCCAATAAAACTCGGCATGATTTAAGCTTAGTGTATTATGAGACAGTTTACAAGTTTCAAAGCTATCTGATATATATTATAGAAAATGTGGCATTTTTAGCTCACCTGGCCCAAAGGGCCAAGTGAGCTTTTCTCATCACTTGGCGTCCGGCGTCCGGCGTCCGGCGTCCGTCGTCCGTCGTCGTCCGTTGTTAGCTTTTACAAAAATCTTCTCCTCTGAAACTACTGGGCCAATTTTTACCAAACTTGGCCACAATCATTATTAGGGTATCTAAATTAAAAATTGTGTCCGGTGACCCGGCCAACCAACCAAGATGGCCGCCATGGCTAAAAATAGAACATAGGGGTAAAATGCAGTTTTTGGCTTATAACTCAAAAACCAAAGCATTTAGAGCAAATCTGACATGGGGTAATATTGTTCATCAGGTCAAGATCTATCTGCCCTGAAATTTTCAGATGAATCGGACATTCCGTTGTTGGGTTACTGCCCCTGAAATGGTAATTTTAAGGAAATTTTGCTGTTTTTGGTTATTATCTTGAATATTATCATAGATAGAGGTAAGCTGTAAACAGCAAAAATGTTCAGTAAAGTAAGATCTACAAATAAGTCAACAGGACCAAAATGGTCTGTTGACCCCTTTAGGAGTTATTGCCCTTTATAGTCAATTTTTAACCATTTTTCGTAAATCTTGGTCATCTTTTACAAAAATCTTCTCCTCTGAAACTACTGCGCCAAATTAAACCAAACTTGACCACAATCATTATTGGGGTATCTAGTTAAAAAAATGTGTCCGGTGAACTGGCCAGCCAACCAAGATGGCCACCATGGCTAAAAATAGAACATAGGGGTAAAATGCAGTTTTTGGCTTATCACTCAAAAACCAAAGCATTTAGAGCAAATCTGTCATAGGTAAAATTGTTTATCAGGTCAAGATCTATCTGCCCTGAAATTTTGAGATGAATTGGACAACCCGTTGATAGGTTGCTGCCCCTGAATTGGTAATTTTAAGGACATTTTGCTGTTTTTGGTTATTATCTTGAATATTATTATAGATAGAGATAAACTGTAAACAGCAAAAATGTTCAGCAAAGTAAGATCTACAAATAAGGATTTCTTTAGGAGTTATTGCCCTTTATAGTAAATTTTTAACCATTTTGTAAATCTTAGTTATCTTTTACAAAAACCTTCTCCTCTGAAACTACTGGGTCAAATTAAACCAAACTTGGCCACAATCATCATTGGGGTAATAAGTTTAAAAATTGTGTCCTGTGACCTGGCCAACCAACCAAAATGGCGGCCATGGCTAAAAATAGAACATAGGGGTGAAATGTAGATTTTGGCTTATAACTCTGAAACCACAGCCTTTAGGGCAAATTTGACAGGGGTAAAATTGTTTATCAGGTCAAGATCTATCTGCCCTGAAATTTTCAGATGAATCTGACAACCTGTTGTTGGGTTGCTGCCCCTGAATTGGTAATTTTAAGGAAATTTTGCTGTTTTTGGTTATTATCTTGAATATTATTATAGATAGATTAAACTGTAAACATCAATAATGTTAAGCAAAGTAAGATTTACAAATAAGTCAACATGACAGAAATGGTCAATTGACCCCTAAGGAGTTATTGTCCTTTATAGTCAATTTTTAACAATTTTCATAAAATTTGTAAATTTTAACTAACATTTTCCACTGAAACTACTGGGCCAAGTTCATTATAGATAGAGATAATTGTAAGTAGCATTAATGTTCAGTAAAGTAAGATGTACAAACACATCACCATCACCAAAACACAATTTTGTCATGAATCTATCTGCTTCCTTTGTTTAATATTCACATAGACCAAGGTGAGCGACACAGGCTCTTTAGAGCCTCTAGTTTATATCTCCACTTTGGACATGTTGGATGCTGAAATGGGATGTTGAAATAGAACAATTGCAACTTTCAAATTTTGGCTTCAAAAATTAAAAAAAACCAACAATTTGCACTCTTTAATGTCTCAATGTATATGATATTATCTATCCAAAGTAATATATAGCATACTAAATTTACCAGACTTATAGAAAATTGACCAAAAGTAAATTTTATATGACCTTTGCCAAAAAATAGAGGTTTTCAAATGAAGCGTGGCCTTGTATGAAATCATTTAATGTAATATTTTCCACTTACAACAATTGTCTGAAGTTGTTAAGTTAAACTAAAACCTGTTACATATTATACATGTTCTTTTCATGTAAATATAAGTTTCAAATAGCATAACACATGAGCATGACATGGTCTTAAGCAATGTCAAGCTTAAAAAAAACAAGTTGTCAATTTAGGTCGTTCCCCATATTTCCATATTTTAACAATTGCATATAAATGATATGGGAGATGGAAATATGCTTCTTTTTGCTCAAATCCTTGCTGAGACATGATCAAATATGAAGCCTAGATGTAACAAGACTGTTGCTTTCAACTATATGTAGACAGTATGGTCTGATGCAAAGTTTATTCACTTTACTGTTTAAAACATGGATGAAATTTCAGCCTCAATATTTTAACCACCAGCCATCCAACAGAAGAAAGTAAAGGGAGACAGACAAGTTTAAACAACCAGTAATTAGTGCTTTTGATATAGATTCAGTGCAATCTGTTTAAATGAATACAACTTTTATGTGCATAGAACTTCACATTTCACTTGCTTCGTACGGACCGTTAGACTTAGACTATGAAAACAGTACATTTTGCACTCTTTTTATGCTTCCTTGTGTTCAGAGTTCACAAATAAGTAGAACAACTGAAATAAATACCACAAACACAAATAGATATCAGAAAAAACCTGCCATTCGATTGAATTTGTGAAATTTTTGCATACTGACTATTGAATCAGTGACATTTTCACCTTTTATTGGACTCCGTGACATTTTAAATCTTTTACATTTTCTCTTTTGGTTGAATCTCTGACATTTTCACCTTTTAGTTAAATCTGTGAATTTTTAACTTTTAGTTAAATCTGTGAATTTTTAACTTTTACCGTCCTATGCCACTGAATTCAGGAATTTTAATGTAAGATGTTCATTAAATATATTTTTAAAAGTACTGCATACCAATAGGAATGTACCGGTTACCATGACAGTTAATGAAAATCCTGCATGACTGCTATACTCTAGCTCTTTATGTGTCTCTATGTTCTATTTTCAACAAAGTTTACAACTAATATATATACATGTATAATAAATATTGAAAACCTAATTAACATGACAAGTTTGTAGTAATACTCTTATAAACATGACAAGTTTATACACTATGTAATAATACTCTTATTAACATGACATTTTATAACTAGTAGTCATAAGTGAAAGCTTCCACATTAATTTAAATTAGATAATTATAATTACTAGTATAATTTCATTATATTTCGCCTTCACATTATTTTTCACACCTACAGTATGAATCAAGGATAAAAGTCTGTCAAACTGATATTATATTGTATTAGTAATTTCACAAATAAAAGAATACGTCACAAATCCTTTATTATTGAATATCACTAATAAAAATAACAAGGCATATCTTGTCTTCACATCTATCAAATTTCTGTATTTGTTAAACTAAGAAATAAGAAGATGTGGTATGATTGTCAGTGAGACATCTCTCCACCAGAATCTTATAACATTGAAATTAACAACTATAGATCACTGGACCGACTTCAACAATCAGCAAAGCCCATACTGCATAGTCTGCTGTAAAGGTTACCAAAATGACAAATGTAAAACAGTTCAAACAAGAAAACTAATGGCCACCATTATTTTGTAAAGAGAATGATTAAAAAAAAAAAGAAGACCAAAGCCTGGTGTTAAATTTTTCATATTATATTGTTGAGGTGTGCTAAACTGAAAAGTTTGTCAACAGTTTTTTTTTATTTGATTTAAATCATAAGCTTTAAAAAGATTCTACGTATAATTGTTTACAGATGTCAAGAAATTTCAATGTTGTGTATTTTGGCATCTGCTTTGCCTTTAAACGTGTCACACCCAACCCATATTAACCCTTTGTTGTCAATATCTAATGAGTAAGGAAAGATAACTCCTTGTTCTTTCATGTTTTTACATGTAATTAGAGTTCCCTCTCCTGATAGAACATGGATTCCATGGCTGACACAGTCTGCTACTATCACCAGACCTTTTGATGTTGTCACAATATCTCTAGGGTCAAAAGGTCGTTTGGTAGAATTGATTGAAGGGTGACCTTGATAAATCCACTTAAGCGTACCATCTTGTCCTAAATTGATTATTCTCCCGGAATCGTCTGCTATAACATCAATCACCACAATATCTTTATTTGTATTGGTGGTTATTCTGTACGGAAATGTTAACATTTCGTCTCCAAAGGATTGTTTCTGTTTTCCATCCATTCCATAGACCATGACTTTTCTGAAGCTATCGTCTCCCAACTTATACATATGTCCACGATCAGTAACACCTAACAGAATTCTGTTGTCTTTCGTGACATGAATAGCGCGAGGCAAAAGGCCAGTTGAAACGGAGAATACCGATTTGATTTTCCCAGACTTCATTAGCATTTTGACCTCACATGTGTCACGCATTGACAAGAAAATATCATTGTTAGATGAATTAGACATGTCAAAGATGTCCGCAGAAATCTCATGTAAAGTTTTGATATTGTTATCTTCAAAGGTTATCTGTCGTAATATTTTAGTGTTGAAATTTGAAATCCAGATGGACGTCTCACCAAGGATACGTAAACGGTATATAAAACTCAAGTCAGAATCGTAACTATTAACAACTGTCAAGGTTTCATTAGGATTTTTATATTCCGTAATTACTCCAAATAATTTCGCCATGTTTTCTGTACTCAAATCCCCTTTTTTGAATTCCATTTTGTCCTTTTTAGCCTGATCACGTAGGCTCTTAGCATATTTTTTTACCATATCAATAGTTTCTTTTTCTGATTGGTCGATTCTGATAAGTATGTCTGATTCTGGTGATTGGCCTTTCTTTGCCATATTGCATGAATAATAATCTCTGCAATCAAAGGTTAAGATCAGATTTACAAATGCTCACAGTTTTTCACTTTAATGCTTTGTCTGATTTCATGTTTTCACATGTTATGAAAAAGCTGATCTTGTGCTAGTACTGTGCAGAACTTGTTAGATTTGTAGTTCCAACTTCCTGTTCTTCTAGAGAACAAATTCTTCCTTGGTATGTGGCTGAATAACGCAATGAACAACTATTTCACACAGTCAATTTACTTTAATCCTATCCAGTTAAAAAAATAGCAATATTTTACTACACAGGTAAAAGGAAAGTAATGTTTAAATATATCTTTGTTTATAGCAACAATATAAACAGTTCTAAAAATAGAATGCTAACAATTTAAATTTATTTGTTGAAATATTGATTATTGATTTTTATTCTCAAGATGGATCTTCCTGGCTTTTAAACATTTAAACTTATTTTTAAATGTTCTTTCATATCAAAATAGATCTAAAATAAGGAGGAGGGGGACAGAAAGGGAGGACCATACTCAGACACTATCTTTTTAGAAAATAAATTGATGGAAATTGTGAGAGGGGGGAAAGTTAGGTATTAAGAAAAATAAACTGTTATGTGATTTTAAACATTTTTTTGAAACGAAGGCATTTTTAATAGTTGATAATGCAAGAAGCATTTATATAGGGGAAGGTGTCACTTTTAAAGCAACATGAATTATATGAAAAGGGGGGGGGGGGGGGATGGTTGAAGTCCTTCTAATGGTTCTGTACAAAATCATTGATCTTGACTATTTTTTGTTCATTGTTTGCTTTGTTAGTAAGGTTATTTCTTGGTGGAAGTCTGCTCTCCCAGTTGAACTATTTGATATTTTTGAATATTTCTGGTATCTTTTTATGTTTAATAGATTTTGCATCACAATTAGATTAATAAAATATTCAGGGAAACATGCTGATATATGAAATTGAAATGCAGTGTACTATAGCAATGTATAGTATGTGTATAATAACGATAAACAAAAATATACATGTATTACTCTCTGTCTGGAATTTTGCTATATATATTTGAAAATATGAAATTGTAAATTATTATATATTAAAATTAAAGACAAACTTATGACCAAATAGTACTGTGTTTTATTAGCAGTGTTCTCCCTATGGCCTTTAAGCACAGTTGTACTCTGTGCTAAATTTCTACCATGTTGCTTATAATCTTGGATGATTTTATAATAGAATGTATAGGGGCCATGGTGCTCACATTTTTTTTTTTTTTTTTTTTTTTTTAAACCAGTGCTATGTTAATTTCCATGATGCTATTTAAAAATTCTGGGGAGAACACAGATTTAGGTCCTCAAGACTTCAAAAAAAAATGTAATACATGTATTATAGCAAATTGTAAGTTTATAACACACAACACTAACACTATCAAAAAGTAAATACAGTATCATAAAATTTTAGTTTTATATTTTCAGCTAAAAAAATGTCCCAAAGCAATACCATTGTGGCTGTTATTATCCAGACTAGAGGAAAAGAATGGACAGTTAATTAAAGCTAGATCAATCTTAGAGAAAGCTAGACTAAAAAATCCTCAGGTCCCAGATCTATGGTAAGAAACAAGATGGCATTTTATCATTCACATACTGTGCAACCTGTGTTACACACTGGGGGACCAGAGAAAAAATGTTGGATTAAGCAGGGTGTTGGAATACTTTTAAAAGTCTGTTCAGCAATGATAGGCCTAATTGGGACCCTGAAAAATGTCAGTTATAATGTTGGAATATATCGTTCTCAACCACAATAAGTGATAAATGTGCATGTTTACATATGATGAAGACATAATCTTTCAATCGAGCTGGCATGTCAGTTAACTGCTAGTAGTCTGTTGTTATTTATGTATTACATGTATTGTCATTTTATTTATTTTCTTTTGTTACATCTTTTGACATCGGACTCAGACTTCTCTTGAACTGAATTTTAATGTGCGTATTGTTATGTGTTTACTTTTCTATATTGGCTAGAGGTATAGGGGGAGGGTTGAGATCTCATAAACATGTTTAACCCCGCTGCAATTTTGCGCCTGTCCCAAGTCAGGAGCCTCTGGCCTTTGTTCGTCTTGTATGATTTTTAATTTTAGTTTCTTGTGTATAATTCGGAGTTTAGTATGACGTCCATTATCACTGAACTAGTATATATTTGTTTAGGGGCCAGCTGAAGGACGCCTCTGGGTGCGGGAATTTCTCATTACATTGAAGACCTGTTGGTGACCTTCTGCTGTTGTTTTTTTCTATGGTCGGGTTGTTGTCTTTTTGGCACATTCCCCATTTCCATTCTCAATTTTATGTGATATTGAGTTATATTTAACAACGTATTTTTTAAGGGATAAGGGGTTTGTCGTTTAGTGGTCTTTAGTAATCGACCTACTGTATCTGTATCACTAGTCTGTCAGCACTGAGGTTTGAATCCTCCACGTGGCAGGTGAGTTCAGCTCCAATCTTGATTGACAAGGATTGCATTAGTTTTCCTACTGACGTGGCAGGTGAGTTCAGCTCCAAATTTGATTGACAAGGATTGCATTAGTATTCCTACTGACGTGGCAGGTGAGTTCAGCTCCAATCTTGATTGACTAGGATTGCATTAGTATTCCTACTGACGTGGCAGGTGAGTTCAGCTCCAATCTTGATTGACTAGGATTGCATTAGTTTTCCTACTGACGTGGCAGGTGAGTTCAGCTCCAATCTTGATTGACTAGGATTGCATTAGTTTTCCTACTGACGTGGCAGGTGAGTTCAGCTCCAATCTTGATTGACTAGGATTGCATTAGTTTTCCTACTGACGTGGCAGGTGAGTTCAGCTCCAATCTTGATTGACTAGGATTGCATTAGTTTTCCTACTGACGTGGCAGGTGAGTTCAGCTCCAATCTTGATTGACTAGGATTGCATTAGTTTTCCTACTGACGTGGCAGGTGAGTTCAGCTCCAATCTTGATTGACTAGGATTGCATTAGTATTCCTACTGACGTGGCAGGTGAGTTCAGCTCCAATCTTGATTGACTAGGATTGCATTAGTTTTCCTACTGACGTGGCAGGTGAGTTCAGCTCCAATCTTGATTGACTAGGATTGCATTAGTTTTCCTACTGACGTGGCAGGTGAGTTCAGCTCCAATCTTGATTGACTAGGATTGCATTAGTTTTCCTACTGACGTGGCAGGTGAGTTCAGATCCAATCTTGATTGACTAGGATTGCATTAGTTTTCCTACTGACGTGGCAGGTGAGTTCAGCTCCAATCTTGATTGACTAGGATTGCATTAGTTTTCCTACTGACGTGGCAGGTGAGTTCAGCTCCAATCTTGATTGACTAGGATTGCATTAGTTTTCCTACTGACGTGGCAGGTGAGTTCAGCTCCAATCTTGATTGACTAGGATTGCATTAGTTTTCCTACTGACGTGGCAGGTGAGTTCAGCTCCAATCTTGATTGACTAGGATTGCATTAGTTTTCCTACTGACGTGGCAGGTGAGTTCAGATCCAATCTTGATTGACTAGGATTGCATTAGTTTTCCTACTGACGTGGCAGGTGAGTTCAGCTCCAATCTTGATTGACTAGGATTGCATTAGTTTTCCTACTGACGTGGCAGGTGAGTTCAGCTCCAATCTTGATTGACTAGGATTGCATTAGTTTTCCTACTGACGTGGCAGGTGAGTTCAGCTCCAATCTTGATTGACTAGGATTGCATTAGTTTTCCTACTGATAGTCAGTGGTTCTCTATAGCTTTCTCCAATAATAACAACTGACCACCAAGAAATAACATAATAGTTCTGAAAGTGGTGTAAACAATCAATCAATCAATATTTACCTCCTGCTTTCCGATAGTTTGAATTGTGAGATGTAGAATACATAGCATGACACAATATAAAAAAAGAACATGTGGTATGATTGTCAATGAGACAACTCTCCACAAGAGACCAAAATAAAACAGATTTTACTTCAAACAATTTTTTTAAGATGGTACCAAACACAGTGACTAAAATTAATTTGGCTCATTTAATTTCATAAAATTTTTACAGCATACTTTGACAAAAATACCAAAAAAAGTCCAAAAATTTGAACCACACACTCTATCAGAATTTTTTTTATTAGATATATAGCAGTTTGACAAACACTTATTTTGACAATTGAAGCTTTATATTTCTATAACAATAGAAGGTGATTAAAACGTTAAGCTGGTTTTTACAGAGTCATCTCCTTTTAGTGTTATATAGATAGAGGAAGATGTGGTATGAGTGCTAATCAGACAACTC
Source organism: Mytilus edulis (assembly GCF_963676685.1). Lineage (NCBI taxonomy): Eukaryota > Metazoa > Mollusca > Bivalvia > Mytilida > Mytilidae > Mytilus > Mytilus edulis. Next base: position 77,082,344 of record NC_092355.1, on the reverse strand, counting down.
TCCATCCAAATAACAATTTATAAAGGTTAACCATTATAGGTCTAAGTACGGTCTCCAACACAGAGCCTTGGCTCACACTGAACAGCAAGCTATAAAGGGCCCAAAAAATTAGTAATGTTAAACCATTCAAATTTGAAAACCAACGGTCTAATCTATATAAAAACGAGAAACGAGAAACATACATGAACTACATAAACAAACGACAACTATCTTAAATGGTTTTTGACTAGAGAACGGTCTAATTATAATTTCTCTGTGTTAAAATGCTAAACCTGTTTCTTTGTAGGTTGGAGGCAGTTAGGGTAGAGAACAGAGCTGGCTTAAAGAATATTGCTCAAAATTTGATGGCACGAGGTAGGCTCAAATGAAATATTGGGAATATGAACATCAATTTTCAATTGTCAAAAAGAAGCCTAAATATTGTTGATGAATATTACATTGTACTATGAAGTTCATAAATATTCATTGAATACCATTTTTTATGCCCCACCTATGATAGTGGAGGGGCATTATGTTTTTGGTCTGTGCCTCCGTTTGTCCGTCTGTCCCGCTTCAGGTTAAAGTTTTTGGTCAAGGTTGTTTTTTATGAAGTTGAAGTTCAATCAACTTGAAACTTAGTACACATGTTCCCTACGATATGATTTTAATTTTAATGCCAATTTTAGAGTTTTTACCCCAATTTCATGGTCCACTGAACATAGAAAATGCTAGTGTGAGTGGGGCATCCATGTACTGGGGACACATTCTTGATTTTATGAATAGTTCAATCTTGAAGTTTTCAACCAAGTACATATTTTCTAAATATATATGCAGACTTTTACAATATCAAATATTCACCTACATAATTTTCCATGAAAATTTATATCCAAGAAAACTATAAAGGAATCCACACTAATTCAGTGTATCAATTCTATACAAAAACTCTCCAAACTTATTTTGCAGTAGCACCACTTAATTAATAATGAGCAAAATTTGATCTTTTTCAGCTCTACAAGAATGTTCAAATTCTGGAATATTGTGGGCAGAATCTATAGCTATTGAACCAAGACCACAGAGAAAAACCAAATCAGTCGATGCTTTGAGAAAGTGTGAACATGACCCACATGTATTATTGGCAGCATCAAAGTAAGAAATGATTCTTTGTTCTGTTTTATGAACTCTTGCCTGAGAAATTTATATCTTAGTTTTGAGAAAAAAATCGTGGTCTTGTTAAAAACGATATGATGCCCACTTAGTGTCTTCTGAGGTTTTATTGTACTGTTTGATAATGGTCTTATTGATGCATGTCTTCTTTCATTTATTAATGTTCTGGTCTGAAGGAAAGTCTCTAGACTAGCCATATTTTACAGATACATATTTTTTAGTAAGTAAGGTCCATAGGACAGTCCAATTTCACTGTACTATATGTGCATTTCAAACATAAGTGTCTCTACAGTGATGCCTAAAGGCAAAATATTTTAGAATCCAAAATGTAATACAAAGTTTATTTTACATATGCAAATTCTGGACTGAGGTCCATAAGAAAGTACCTCAGCTAATGGAAATTTATTATACAGATATAAATCTGGGCTAAGAGGAAGATCTGTAAAGCTAAGTATTCCCAGGACAGTCATAGATCCAAAAGAAAGTATCTGGAATAAATATAATTTTATTTTACAGATTTATATGCTGGGCCGAGAGGAAGATCAGTAAAGCAAGAGAATTGATCACCAGAACAGAGGTCCAAAGTAAAGTCCCTGGAATAACTATAATTTATTTTACAGATTTATATTCTGGGCCGAGAGGAAGATCAGTAAAGCTTTAGAATGGTTCACCAGGACTGAGGTCAATAGGAAAGTCCCTGGAATAACTATAATTTATTTTACAGATTTATATTTTGGACTGAGAGGAAGATCAGCAAGGCTAGAGAGTGGTTCACCAGGACTGTGGTCAATGGGAAGTTCCATTTAATAACTATAATTTATTTTACAGATTTATATTCTGGGCCGAGAGGAAGATCAGTAAAGCTAGAGAGTGGTTCACCAGGACTGTGAAGATAGAGCCAGACTTGGGAGATGCCTGGGCCTTTTTCTACAAGTTTGAACTGATGCATGGGGATGAGGTAAAACATTAAGTTAATCATTTCCAAACTTATTAAAATAAAGGTGCTGTATCTACTCTTCATTACAAGAATCTAACATCACTCTGTTTTGCTTTCTGATTTGGTAATCATTACATCAGCCAATGAAATATCTGCCTTTAAATGTTTGAAAGTGTGTATTAATAAGACAATACCAGAGGATCCTGAAAGGTCTATAAAACAGAAAAAAGGTCAGGAAGCTTTTAGTAATTTTAACCCATGCATCTGATATAAAATAGAAAGCTTTTCTTACGATGATCTGACAAAAGGCCGTTTTATTTTCTGTTCTTGTAATTATTACATCAGCCAATGAAATGTCTACCTTTAAATTTATGAAGGTATGTCATGTGTGTATTAAACTAATAACCAGAGGATCCTGAAAGGTCTATAAAACAGAAAGAAGGTCAGAGAATTGTCAACTTCATCTAAAGCTTTGACACAGGATCTTTATTTTAATCAAATGTTAATTATCTACAGTTTAATCTTCATCAAGGTTGTAGAGCTTGTCTGGTTAAAAGCTAAGTTTCTTACCTATATAAAAAATAAACAAATGTGGTATGATTACCAATGAGTGAACTATGCACCAGGGTTCAAAAGACCTGTATATTACAGGCAATTATAAGTCACTGTACAGCATAGTATGTTTTTTTTCTCCTCTCTTTTTTTGTCTCTCCTCATCAAAGTCAGAGAGGTAAGACTTGGTCATGCTGCTTCTGGCATTGGAGGCAGCATGTCAACACTGAAGACCTGTTGGTGGCCTTCTGCTGTTGTCTATTCTATGGTCAGGTTGTTGTCTCTTTGACACATTCCCCATTTCCATTCTCAATTTTACATTCTTTATATTTAATTTTGTGATTAAGTCACTTTAAGGGGAACCACTAAAGGTAAGAAAATTATATTTTACATGCAATTGTATCTAGCATTTGCACATCTCATTTGTAAGGAGTTATTTGGCCCTGTCCCCTGAGTCATGGTCTATTGACTCTGAAACTTTTGTATAGCTATAGTTCACATGTTACAGTTTTTTTATAAGATCAGTTTAAGATGGTAAGATAGGAACTTTGGTATGCATGCAGTATATTAGCAAATTAAGCATATCTCACTTTATACATTCATATCATATGGCCCAGCCCTCTTCGTCATGTTCATTGATTTAGAAACTTTTGCCGTCTTGAGACTAGATGTCAGTTTAAGGGGTAATACTTACAATTATCAATTACATTTTTGTTCAATCAACTTAAACTTAGTTCACATGTTTCCTATGATATGATATTTTTTTCTAATTTTAATGCCAAATTAGAGTTTTTACTTTAATAGTTTCACGTCCTCTAAATATAGAAAATGAAAGTGTTACTGTACTATGGACACATTCTTGTTTTATTGCAACATCCAAGTATACAATTCAGTTATTTTTTATGTTTCTAAAATTTTGTTTTTCAGGAGACACAAAATGAAGTACGTAAAAAGTGTATAAATGCTGATCCACGCCATGGTGAATACTGGTGTCGTGTATCAAAAGACATTCAAAACTGGAGGTTAAAAACCGAACAGATTTTACCTCTGGTATCAGAACTTGCACCATTACCAACATGATGTTATATATTTGTTTATGTATTAATTTTTATATGAATATACATTGTTTTGTGTGGTTAAAGAGGTCAAAAACAAGAAAATGTCAGATGAACTATGAACTTGTACGTGTAATGACCACCATATAGCCATTGAATGAAGAAACATGTCAGAATTTTTATGCTGCTACCACATTAATATGTGCCTGGTGTTAGATTCAGTACCAGCAAAGTTTGGGATATTTGTTCAAATATACCCTTAAAGACATAATTTCAAAATTCGTGGAAAGTATTTTTCTGAGGCTGAGAATTTCAATACCATTTAACTTCATACATATGATACTTTTGAAAATAGAAAGAAAATATATGTTCACATCAGTTTCACATTCTTGATACTTTCTTGGACCAGTTTATTAACCATTTTTAGTTCGTTTGATCTCATTTCTACATTTTTCAATTGTGACGTCAATATCATTTTACTGTTCTCTGAATAAGCTATAAAATGTATGACAAAATATAATATTCAATCTCATGCTTTTGTCCATTGTACAACATTTATCACTGTTATTTGTACATCTAAGACTCATGTAAGAATGTTATTTATCATAGTAGTGCTGAAAGATAGAAATAAATATGGAAATTGGAAATAATGTATTCATTTTCTTGTATATATATTACCAAGGTTTTAAAAGAACTAGAACGCACACATTGATTTCATGTTGAAAGTCTGTAATATGAAGGTTTAACTACAAGTACCACATGAGCTTAACCTTATCAATGTTGAAAATGAGGTCAAGGTCTGATGAACTATGCCAAACAGACATGTACACCTTGCAATCATTTCATACACCAAATATAGTGGTCATATCACTTATTTTTCCTGAAAAAAGATGAAACCAAAAAATCTCAACATTGACTAATTAATCTTGATAATGAGGTCAAGGTCATATAAACCCTGCAAGACGGACATAAACACCTGATGAATCATGAAAATGAGGTCATAGTCAGATGGCACCTGCCAGTTGGACATTCATGTACACCTTACAATCATTACATAAAATAAATATAATAGACTTATTTCTAATCGTATCTGAGAAATGGACTTGACCAGAGAATCATTAACATGTTTACTGATCCATATAATAGGGTCGAGAGATAAACAGTCTGACAGCTAGGCATGAGGACACTTTCAAGGTACACACATACCAAATGTAGTTCTCATAAATTCAAATAAAGATAGAAATTTATAACATAACAAAAATATCTAAGGTCTGCTATCTATTGAAATATAAAGCTTTATACAAATAGTTAACACCACCATCAGATTTCAATCTTCATATGTTGGTAACTGTAACTTTTGTTGCTTAATTCTTCTGAATTTAAGTAAAATATTTGATCATTCAACTTTAACATCAAAAGCCATCAGTACATGAATTTTATCTTAAAACAGAATATGGTAAAACTGCAATAATAGAAGATATGATAGCCTATAGCTGTTATCTGCTGTCTCTTTGACGTATTTCCCATTTCAATTATCAATTTTATGAATTATGTGTAGACATGTTGTCAACATAAAAAGTAAACAAGGAATTTCAGTTTGGAATGTTTAATTGCTATAACAGATAATCTCATGTCTACATGTTTAGATACAAAACATGTTGACCCTGTACCTTTTATAACACTGATTCCAATTTTTCATTGATTTTGTGGGTACAGATGAACTACTGATTCAAATGTTCAACAAATTACAAATTTTCCATGGCTTGTATGTAAAATAAACATATTGACATTTTTCATAATTTTGATTTTCTTCTCTGTGGTCACATATATACATGAACAAAAGGGTTTTTATCTTGCTTTTCAAACTTTGTCTACTTTTTGTGGTTCAGTGTCACACACACAGTTTTTGTGGTCACAGTTTAACACAAACAGTTTTTTGTTCCATAAAGAACTCCATGGAATCTGTTGTGCCTTCTCTTCCTATCCCAGAATCCTTCATTCCACCAAAAGGCATATTCAGATCTCTTACTAGCCAACAATTAGCCCATACTGTTCCAACCTGGGAATAAAGTAAATCAAATAACAACAGTGATTCAGTGCTGTCTTTTTGTAATGTCATGGTATCTATATGTGTCAATGTCATGGTATCTATATGTGTCAATGTCATGGTATCTATATGTGTCAACGTCATGGTATCTATATGTGTCAACGTCATGGTATCTATATGTGTCAATGTCATGGTATCTATATATGTGTCAACATCATGGTATCTATATGTGTCAACGTCATGGTATCTATATGTGTCAACGTCATGGTATCTATATGTGTCAATGTCATGGTATCTATATGTGTGTCAACGTCATGGTATCTATATGTGTCAACGTCATGGTATCTATATGTGTGTCAACGTCATGGTATCTATATGTGTCAATGTCATGGTATCTATATGTGTGTCAACGTCATGGTATCTATATGTGTCAACGTCATGGTATCTATATGTGTCAACGTCATGGTATCTATATGTGTCAACGTCATGGTATCTATATGTGTCAACGTCATGGTATCTATATGTGTGTCAACGTCATGGTATCTATATGTGTCAACGTCATGGTATCTATATGTGTGTCAACGTCATGGTATCTATATGTGTCAATGTCATGGTATCTATATGTGTCAACGTCATGGTATCTATATGTGTCAATGTCATGGTATCTATATGTGTCAACGTCATGGTATCTATATGTGTCAACGTCATGGTATCTATATGTGTCAACGTCATGGTATCTATATGTGTCAACATCATGGTATCTATATGTGTCAACGTCATGGTATCTATATGTGTCAACGTCATGGTATCTATATGTGTCAACATCATGGTATCTATATGTGTCAACGTCATGGTATCTATATGTGTCAACGTCATGGTATCTATATGTGTCAACGTCATGGTATCTATATGTGTCAACGTCATGGTATCTATATGTGTCAACGTCATGGTATCTATATGTGTCAACGTCATGGTATCTATATGTGTCAACGTCATGGTATCTATATGTGTCAACGTCATGGTATCTATATGTGTGTCAACGTCATGGTATCTATATGTGTCAACGTCATGGTATCTATATGTGTCAACGTCATGGTATCTATATGTGTCAACGTCATGGTATCTATATGTGTCAACGTCATGGTATCTATATGTGTGTCAACGTCATGGTATCTATATGTGTCAACGTCATGGTATCTATATGTGTCAACGTCATGGTATCTATATGTGTCAACGTCATGGTATCTATATGTGTGTCAACGTCATGGTATCTATATGTGTCAACGTCATGGTATCTATATGTGTCAATGTCATGGTATCTATATGTGTCAACGTCATGGTATCTATATGTGTCAATGTCATGGTATCTATATGTGTGTCAACGTCATGGTATCTATATGTGTCAACGTCATGGTATCTATATGTGTCAACGTCATGGTATCTATATGTGTCAACGTCATGGTATCTATATGTGTCAATGTCATGGTATCTATATGTGTGTCAACGTCATGGTATCTATATGTGTCAACGTCATGGTATCTATATGTGTCAACGTCATGGTATCTATATGTGTCAATGTCATGGTATCTATATGTGTGTCAATGTCATGGTATCTATATGTGTCAACGTCATGGTATCTATATGTGTCAATGTCATGGTATCTATATGTGTGTCAACGTCATGGTATCTATATGTGTCAACGTCATGGTATCTATATGTGTCAACGTCATGGTATCTATATGTGTCAACGTCATGGTATCTATATGTGTGTCAACGTCATGGTATCTATATGTGTCAACGTCATGGTATCTATATGTGTCAACGTCATGGTATCTATATGTGTCAATGTCATGGTATCTATATGTGTCAATGTCATGGTATCTATATGTGTGTCAACGTCATGGTATCTATATGTGTCAACGTCATGGTATCTATATGTGTCAACGTCATGGTATCTATATGTGTCAATGTCATGGTATCTATATGTGTCAATGTCATGGTATCTATATGTGTCAACGTCATGGTATCTATATGTGTCAATGTCATGGTATCTATATGTGTCAACGTCATGGTATCTATATGTGTGTCAACGTCATGGTATCTATATGTGTCAACGTCATGGTATCTATATGTGTCAATGTCATGGTATCTATATGTGTGTCAACGTCATGGTATCTATATGTGTCAACGTCATGGTATCTATATGTGTCAACGTCATGGTATCTATATGTGTGTCAACGTCATGGTATCTATATGTGTCAACGTCATGGTATCTATATGTGTCAACGTCATGGTATCTATATGTGTCAACGTCATGGTATCTATATGTGTCAACGTCATGGTATCTATATGTGTCAACGTCATGGTATCTATATGTGTCAACGTCATGGTATCTATATGTGTCAACGTCATGGTATCTATATGTGTCAATGTCATTGTTATTCCATCATTAAATCGTTCCTTTGTATAGATGTCTTTTCCCTACTTTATATGTATATCATAAGTTTGGTGCCATGTAGTCATGTTGTCTTATATTTTTGTATACAGTTTTCAGTTTAACTCTATAAATAGTGCTTAACCATGTTGTCCTTATTATCTAGATAAAGTGAGAAAGGTTTCCAAATAATTTGGGCGGGAAAAGGCACACTAGGGTAAAAGAATATCTAAAATGGCCAATACCACAGCATAGATTTGAATCTGAGGCATATTCACCGACAGTAGTGAAAAACAAGCAAATATGTTGAAGTGAGGAAAAAAGGTTAGAAAATGCCAAAAATATACTAGCTTAAGAACCAAACAAAATCCAGCATTCTTGTGTAAGGTGTAATATTACCTGTAATGCCCTAGACACTCTATGTAATACTGAAGCATTTGTTGTCCACACAGTGGCACACAGACCATACTGGACATCGTTAGCTCTCCGTATCACTTCCTCCTCAGTATCAAATGGCATCACACAGGTGACAGGTCCAAATATTTCTTCCTTGATCAGACGAGAGTCGTCAGATACATCTGTTACTATCGTAGGTCGCATGAAATATCCCTAAAATAAAATAAAGATAAAAAATTTGTAAAGCATTATGGTTTCCAGATGTTGGTCAAGAATTTTGAAAAAAAGGGCACATGGTCCCAAAACTAGGAAAACTTTGATATGGGGAGTTGAAAGTCTATGCATTAACTATATATGTAGCTCCATAAGGGGGTTTGAAACCTTTTCACCAAAGTGACACTAGACATTGCTATTATAATAAAACTTTTGAGTCAAATTACACAAAAAATGGTAACCCAGCAAATTACAATTATGCTTCTGCATAAAAAATGTAAAAAAATATTTTCTTATATTGGATGTTCTGTTATGTTTAAAGAATTTAGGCTTTATCTTGATAATTGTCCCTATCATGTATAGAATGTGACATCCATGAACAATTTACCCCTAAAGAACATTAATTCAGGTCAATGCTTAATAAAGATTAACTCAAATCTAACAAGTACATGTATCTTTGATTTAATGTGGCTCGTGGGTACAAAAATGTCAGCAAAAAATTAAACCTTTATTTTTTCATTACAAATTTTATTTTTTACACTATTAGTTATTACTTTATGATATGGTACAAAAATCAACCCAAAAAATTTGATTTATACCCAGGAGCCCCCTTAAGAATTTTTTTTTAAATTTAAGAATATTGATTAGAGATTATACTACTGTAAATTCAGAAATTATTGCGTGCTTTTATTATTGCGATTTTGTCATTTTAGACTTGCATGCTATTTTAATTTTTATGATTTTGAGAAAAATCCTGTTTAATTCATATAAAATATTTCAAAATGTGAGTTTAAATTATTTCGTTTACAACTCTGTCACATTTTTTCCAATAATAAACCTCGCAATAATTTCTGAATTTACAGTAAAATCTAATTTTCTTCACAGGGAATATCAAATTCTTTTAAAATAGCCTACCTGTTTATTTTTATCATGTAAATTCATATCCTCTTTTCCACATAATATTGTTGCCCCCTCTTTTTCAGCCACTTCAACATAACCTTTAACCTTTGCTAAATGTTCTTTACTGATCAATGCCCCTAGGATAGACTTATCATCTTTAGGGTCTCCAACCACTAGCTTCCTGCATAATTATGAAAATAGATCTCAAATGGCCATTTCTGCAAAATGTTTCTTCAACAATGGATGAACATTTAAATATTTGAAAAAGTAAATGTAAAATTTCCTAAAAACAAAATACTTTCAAAATGTGTGAAATCATCTTGTGATCATGAGTGTCAGGAAACTAGGTAGAAAATGTAGGACGAGTTGATTACACAAAACATGTACAGTGTAACCTGGCTTATCCAACACCTGAGTATTCAAACATTATGATCCAAAAACATGTCTATCCTTGTAGAAAAACCTGAGTATTCCGACACCCTGCTTCATCCAACATTTTTTTCTAATACCCTAGTGTGTCGGATTAGACATGTTACACTGTACTTTGTTTCATTAATTTTGCTAAAAAATTACTAAGTTGTCAAGTCTGAAAAAATGAGAAAAAATCCTCAAACAATTCCATAATAACAGGTGCACAACTTCAACATATGTGCAAACTTCCAATGAAGTTTCAGGGAGCTAGGATGAAGGACTTTATCCAACTGGCCAAAAATGGTGCATGGTGTTCAGAACATAATATAAATGAGCAACAATCTAATTGAAATGAAACCCTTGAATTACTCTTGATGCACGACATACAAAAATAAGAGCAATTCAAGGATTTAGTTTTAATTAGATTGCATGAGTAAAAGAAGACTTATTGATTGGTCATGTTGGTTTTTGCATCACTTATCTCATGCATATTGAATAAAGAGTAAAAAGAGATTTGTTGCTTTTAATACTCTGTTAATTTTAAACCATAATAAATGTAAAGTTTTCTGCCTAATGCAATATACCTATAAATGCTCAGTATCAGTATTGGACTTTGATAGTAAACAATTTTTTAAAAAGATAACAAATATATATATAAAGTTCACCTTGTTATTTTTTTTTTCTTTCTAGTAATTTTCTGGGGTTTTTTTTCTTAGGATTTCAAGCTCTCTACATTTTCATATATAACACGAGTATGTAATGTCTTTTGTCCAATCAGACAACCAGACTTCGGTATTTACCTGTCCAACCATATTTTTCTCAGACATCAAGCAAAGGGTTAATGTTGAGCTATGCTTAGTTTAGTATGACATCCATTATCACTGTACTAGTATACATATTTTTTAAGGGGTCAGCTGAAGGACGCCTACGGGTGCGGAAGTTTCTCGCTACATTGAAGACCCATTGGTGGCCTTTGGTTTTTGTCTGCTCTATGGTCAGGTTGTTGTCGCTTTGACACATTCCCCATTTCCTTTCTCAATTTTATTAGAAGTACTTTATAATTTACAGATATATTATTGGGGTGCAGGTGTGGATCAAGACATTTCTACAAAGGAGGTTCCCATACAACCACATTAGCTGTCAAACAAAAATGGGGTTCCAACCCCAAGAAAAAAAACCTGGATCTGCCTCCAGAATGTTATGTTCTCAGTCACCTTCATTCACCTCTATTGTACCTGGTTTCTTCAGAGAATCTCTCCAGGAATCTGGGATACAGTTCTCTCTGTACATAAATTCTACTGGTACACAAACAGATTTCTCCCTGGTTTATAAAACTTGATCTGTTAAAATAGAAAGCATATATCATACATCAAAGCCAAAAAAATTACTAGTCAGGTGAAAATTTAGATGTTATTTCAATTACTTTATTTTAAAAATTTATGTGAATTTCATGTGAAAAAAAAATCATGTGATTGATTTCATGTGAGTTTCAAGTATACCTGTATAAGCTTGTTTGAGGTGAAAATTAAATTCATGTGAAATTGATGTGAGTGAAATCTGCTTGAGTATCACAGAGATTCATGTTTTATCTCTTAATTTTGCTATTCTATTAGACCGTTGGTTTTCCCGTTTGAATGGTTTTACACTAGTAATTTTGGGGTCTTTTATAGCTTGTTGTTAGGTGTGAGCCAAGGCTCCATGTTGAAGGCCTTACATTGACCTGTAATGGTTTACTTTTATAGATTGTGACTTGGATTGAGAGTTGTCTCATTGGCACTCATACCACATCTTCCTATATCTATTTATTCAACTATCTATTAACTTTATGTTATTAACCAATGGATCTTCATTTATCATCAACCATACAAGTTTTGATGGGGTACTAACCTGACTGTTGTAGGAATACATTTGTCTAAATCTGCATCGTTGAATATCACAGCTGGATTCTTGCCCCCTAACTGCAATACACACATTAATATTTCTACACTTTTAAAAACATTATACATATACATAAAACAGGTAAAAAATATTTAACAGACAGAAATGGGAAATTAGATCTGGGCAAATCCAAACTTCATTTTAAATTCAAATCAATTGGCGACTGGTCTGAAAAAATCTCCATGCCTCCTCCAAAGCACCCTAACCTTATTAATTAAACAGGAGTTGAAATTTCTTACTTATCTATTAATCATAATTATTAATTAATATTAACTTTACAAATAGAGCTTGAACATTATAATTCTACACACAAAAAACACATGTGTAACCCAATTAAATATTTAAGGAATGGTGAGCCTAATCGTCTCATGTGTTAGTCCCACCAGTACAATCAAAGAGCTGAAAGCTCTGAAGAAAAATGACGCCACTGTCTCTAATATTGGGATAGTTTTTATGCAAGTCTTGATTTTCACATACCGTAATTAGTTTAACAATGCAACATGTCTCGTAAGCATATAATTGATATTCGTATATGTGTGTGTGTGTGAAGTGAAGGTGACAACTGGCTGTTTTTTTTAAGACAAATGAATAGGTCAAGACTACCTGAATTGTACAAATAAATACTGTAGAAAGGCTTTGTTGTCTCTTTGACACATTCCCCATTTCCATTCTCAATTTTATTGTATATTTCTCACTGGTACATAGTCTGAATCCGGGTCCGTTCGCGCCCACTCATGTTCGCCCCTTTCACTTTCACACCCTACATGTTCGCACCCAATCTTAATTGGTTTTGTGTTTAATAACTCTGTAAGCAAGTGTTTTCTAATAAGTATAATTGTTGTCATTGTCTCAAAATAAAGTGAGACAGCATTTTTTTTTGTGTTGAATAAATCTTAATCATGTTTTAGATAGCGTATTGTTAAAAATTATAATAATCCTTTCTAAATAAAGTGGTATTTTGTCAACGTTTTATTTTGTGTTGAATAACTCTTAATCATGTTTTGGTTAGTGTATTGCTATAACTTTGTTTCATTGACTTCTTTCAAAATGAAGTGAGATTCTGACTATGTTTTTTTCTGTGTGTTGAATAGATTTTATCATGTTTTGGTTATAATAGTGGATTGCTATATTTTGGTTCCTATATTTTATTGTTTTGTTGTTTCAGATCAAAGGGACCAAGCTGTTAAAAACAATTATCTTTTGTGTTTTTCCTTTAAAATCTTCAATGTTTTACTCATACCAAGCTATAAATACATTCAGTATTTACACCAAAGCAATTTAAAACAACAATCATGATTTTCCAATTATTCAACTTGAATTTGAATTAAAATTGGGCACGAATGAGTAGAGTGCAGACAGACCTTGGGTGCGAACGTGCGAGGTGCGAACGTGTAGGGTGCGAACGTGTATTGGGCACGAATAGACCTGATACCACATAGTCTGAACCCCCTTCTCCCACAAAATATTAAGTAAATAATCTTTTTGTTACTGTTATCAAAGGTCTAATGAAACTCAGGTAATTTCAAACACTTGTCAAAGAATCCTAGTCAAACCGGCACCTGGACAAATCAGCACCTGGTTAAATCGACACCTGATATAGTCAATTCGTCACCCATGTTAAATATAAATTTGAACAGTATTTTAAGCAAAAAGAGTAAAAATAAGTAAGGGGTTGCCAGAATTTTTTTCAGTATTTAAGCAAAAAGAGTTAAATACTAACTTTCACATTTTTGGGTGTTCATGTACATTTTGTATATATTTATTTTTCTCAACTTAATGACTTTTTTGGTGTATTTTTAATGATATATATATGAGTAGTCAAAATAATTATTACGTCTGGCAAGGCTTTTTAAATTTTATTCTGGGACACCTTTCTATGACCGCAAGGCTATGTTAATTTTTTTCTGGGACGCCTTCCTACGAAGCCTTCCTACGAACTTCGTAGGAAGACATCACAGAAAAAAAATAAAATAGCCTTGCCAGACGTCATAATTATTTGGACTAATAAATGAGATATTGGATATTTTTATGCATTATTTAAACCAGTTGAGCATTTTACAGGATTGTTTGTTTAATGCTTTTTAAACTTTACTGAAAAAAACACCTTAAATTTGCTTATTATTTGGCATGAAAGTTTGATTTATTGAAAGGGACTCACAGTTTTCCATTTTATTTTAATAATTGTCTAATTGTTAAAACAACAGCTTGGGTAAGGGCTTCGTTGTTTACCTTTATACACAACAACATAATTTCACTTTGGTTTCGTTGTTTACCTAAATACACAACAACATATTCACTATGTACTTGGTAACAGTTATTAATTAATTGAATAGAAAATATTATAACAAATATTATTGGATGCCGAATTGACGTCAAATAGGTGCCGATTTGACTAGATGCCAATTTAACCAGGTGCCGACTTAACTTGTACGTCTCAATTCCTCTGCGATCGTTTGCGGTATTTTCTTGAGAAAAACCTATTTTCCATCATCAAAGAGAAGAAGAAACTGCTTGAAAATGATTCTGGAACGCTTCATGATTGTTAAAATAAGTTAAATTCACTCAAAAAACAATTTTAAAACTTGCGATGTTTAAACAGAAAGTTTCAAAAGCACGTGTAAAAGAAGAAATTAACCGGTGAGAGTGGAAATCCGTACATAACAGATATCACTATAGTACGACTTTGAAAGCAAAACAGTTCCATCATTTTGTAAAACAGTCTTTAATATACCTATCATATTAATGTTTGAAGGGTCTTAAGGTTATTCAAACCATAAAAGTCGGTATAAAACACCAAAACGGAATGAACAATACCCGATTACGTTTTGTAGTTTACAAATTCTAAACTGGTTCCCGTAAAACTACAACACTTTGTTCGAGTGTAGTGGAATACAAGCAGAAACCAGTTAGTTTGTAAACTGGTTCCTGACTGATTACTACACGATGACCTCTCATGCATAATGATAACACAAGCAAATTCCAGTTTGTATAGAAAATAGTAAATACGAAACCAAGCGCGGTAGGCAGAGAAATGTAATGAAGTTCAGGTCGCCAGTAATGGAACAATGACTGCATCATTTTCCAAAAACCACAGAATGGCAGCTCACCTCTAATAACAGCTTCTTACAGAACAGTGCTGCCAAACTCTCAAACGTTTGGCTGTAGCCGTTCTAATAGTTGACAACAACTTACCTCTAATGATAGTTTTTTACGGAATGGTGCTGCCGACGCCCTCAGACGTTTGGCTGTAGCAGTTCTAATAGTGGACAACAACTCACCTCTAATGATAGTTTTTTACAAAACGGTGCTGCCGACGCCCTCAAACGTTTGGCTGTAGCAGTTCTAATAGTGGACAACAACTTACCTCTAATGACAGTTTTTTTACAGAATGGTGCTGCAGACGCTCTCAGAAGTATAGCTGTAGCAGTTCTAATAGTGGACAACAACTTACCTCTAATGATAGTTTTTTACAGAATGGTGCTGCCGACGCCCTCAGACGTTTGGCTGTAGCAGTTCTAAAAGTGGACAACAACTTACCTCTAATGATAGTTTTTTACAGAATGGTGCTGCCGACACCCTTAAACGTATAGCTGTAGCAGTTCTAATAGTGGACAACAACTCACCTCTAATGATAGTTTTTTACAGAATGGTGCTGCCGATGCCCTCAAACGTTTGGCTGAAGCAGTTCTAATAGTGGACAACAACTCATCTCTAATGACAGTTTTTTACAGAATGGTGCTGCCGACGCCCTCAAACATTTGACTGTAGCAGTTCTAATAGTGGACAACAACTTACCTCTAATGACAGTTTTTTACAGAATGGTGCTGCCGACGCCCTCAAACGTTTGGCTGTAGCAGTTCTAATAGTGGACAACAACTTACCTCTAATGATAGTTTTTTACAGAATGGTGCTGCCGATGCTCTCAGATGTTTGGCTGTAGCAGTTCTAATAGTGGACAACAACTTACCTCTAATGATAGTTTTTCACAGAATGGTGCTGCCGACGCCCTCAAACATTTGGCTGTAGCAGTTCTAATAGTGGACAACAACTCATCTCTAATGATAGTTTTTTTACAGAATGGTGCTGCCGATGCCCTCAAACGTTTGACTGTAGCAGTTCTAATAGTGGACAACAACTTACCTCTAATGACAGTTTTTTACAGAAAGGTGCTGCTAACGCTCTCAGATGTTTGACTGTAGCAGTTCTAATAGTGGACAACTTACCTCTAATGATAGTTTTTTACAGAATGGTGCTGCCGACGCCCTCAAACGTTTGACTGTAGCAGTTCTAATAGTGGACAACAACTTACCTCTAATGATAGTTTTTTACAGAATGGTGCTGCCGACGCTCTCAGACGTTTGACTGTAGCAGTTCTAATAGTGGACAACAACTTACCTCTAATGATAGTTTTTTACAGAATGGTGCTGCCGACGCCCTCAAACGTTTGGCTGTAGCAGTTCCACCAGTGAATGATACTAAAGGAATGTCTGGATGCTTTACTATGGCTTCTCCGGCCTTTGGTCCAACACCAAATACTAAATTTACTACACCAGGTGGAAGTCCTAAATAAATATCAATTTTACCATAGTTATTTAATATCTGATTAATAAAATTGAGAATGGAAATGGGGAATGTGTCAAAGAGACAACAACCCAACCATAGAAAAAACAACTGTAGAAGGTCACCAACAGGTCTTCAAATGTAGTGAGAAATTCCCGCACCCGTCGGCGTCCTTCAGCTGGCCCCTAAACAATTATATACTAGTTCAGTGATAATGAACGCCATACTTATTTCCAAATTGTACACAAGAGACTAAAATTAAAATAATACAAGACTGACAAAGGCTAGAGGCTCCTGACTTTGGACAGGCTCAAAAATGTGGCGGGGTTAAACATGTTTATGAGATCTCAACCCTCCCTCTATACCTCTAGCCAATTTAGAAAAGTAAACGCATAACAATACGCACATTTAAAATTCAGTTCAAGAGAAGTCCAAGTCTGATGTCAGAAGATGTAACCAAAGAAAATAAACAAAATGACAATAATACATAAATAACAACAGACTACTAGCAGTTAACTGACATGCCAGCTCCAGACTTCAATTAAACTGATTGAAAGATTATGATTTCATCATATAAATACCAGGCACAATCCTTTCCGTTAGGGGTTTAGTATCATACCATCATAACATATATGAGAAGAACATGACCTGTGTCACGCCAACAACTGGTTTTTGAATAAATGTGTTTAGTTCCGATGCAAAGACCCTATAAGCATGATAAGTGAATCAATATTAACGCCAAAATATGCAATCTTTAATGACCTGACAACAGTATCGTAACTATATCCCTTCTTAATAAGTCTATTTAAACATGTTAAAGGTTTTGTTAGTTTCTGAGGTGAATATACTGACATTTTTATAAAGAATATTTTCACAAAAAATTGGATGTGAAATACCTGAACATATAAGAAGACTGCATGTTGAGCTATATTTACGAATGATGTCCTTAATTAAACATGTTATATAGACCTTATTCCTTCAATCTTTCATATAATCATCATTGTTTTAATTAAATCTCATAAAGTTTAATAAATTTTACGAATCTTTTATCAAAATAACTTTTTTATGAATTCATTTTTATTCCAGAAATACTAAAGTTTCTGTTTTTCCAAGGTTAATGTTAAATTAACCAGGAATTAAATTTTCAAAGAAAAACATTTTCTTTAAAACTTTCTAAAAAGAATTACCACAATCATCATGATCATTTTATCATTTGTATATTTATCACATTAATTGAAAATTTGTATATTTATCACATTAATTGAAAATTTGTATATTTACTACATTCATTGAAAATTTGTAAATTTACCACATTCAATGAAAATTTGTATATTTATAATTACCACATTCATTGAAAATTTGTATTTACCACATTCATTGAAAATTTGTATATTTACCACATTCATTGAAAATTTGTATATTTACCACATTCATTGAAAATTTGTATATTTACCACATTCATTGAAGATTTTAGCTAGCATCCATGCTGTGACTGAAGTCATTTCACTTGGCTTGGCAACCACTGTGTTTCCTGCTGCGATGGCTGGGGCAAGTTTAAAGGTCAGTAGATACAATGGTAGATTCCAAGGACTGATGAGGCCAGCAACACCCACTGGATGTTTGATTGTGTAATTAAAGGCATCAACTCCATCCATAACTGATGACCTGTAGTAATATATATACATGTATTAGATCTCGAAAAAAAAAGCCCACTGGATGTTTGATTGTGTAATTATAAGCATCAAACTCTGTCCATAACTGATGACCTGTAGTAATATATATATATTAGATCTCATAAAAGTGTTAAACCCCACCACATACAGTATTTACGCCTGTCCCAAGTCAGGAGCCTCATGCTGGCCTTTGTTTGACTTGTATGTTGTTTTTTTATTTTAGTTAATTTATATATTTTGAAGTTAAGCATGTTTAGTGTACGTCTAATTCCAGAGAACTAGTTCACATCTTTGTGGGGCTGTATAAAGCCGGCCTGTCCCAAGTCAGGAGCCTCATGCTGGCCTTTGTTTGACTTGTATGTTGTTGTTTTTTATTTTAGTTAATTTATATGTTTTGAAGTTAAGCATGTTTAGTGTGATGACCAATTCCAGAGAACTAGTTCACATCTGTGTGGGTCTGTCTAAAGCCCGCCTTGGGATGTGGGATCCTATTGCTGTGTTGAAGAGCCATTAGTGGCCTTAGGCTGTTTTCTGCTCTTTGATCGTTGTGTTGTCTCTGTGACACATTCCCCACATATCCATTCTCAATTTTATATAACAGGAAATTTTATTGGACTGAAGATAAAACCTTTCATAGTTTGAGTAATACAAATTATACAAAATCAACCATTGATGTTAAAAGAAAAACCTTACATTTTATTCACAGATAAACAGTTTTGGTTCATTTGTTTTTTTTGCCTTTTTTACTCTAAAAAATTCTAGTTTACCACATGCCACGTATTCCAACTAGTATGTGCCTGTCCTTCATCAGGGGCTTTTAATTTTAATTGTTTGTTGATGTTTCATGTGTAAATCATATTTGTTTTGCATTAACAGTATTGTTTTGTATATAAATCACAAGTCAAAGGGAAACTACTCTTTAAGGTGGTAGACCTAGGTTAAGGGAAATAACTCTTAAAATCATCAGTACGTTTGTTTCAACCATTTTCAAAAACATATTCTAAGCTTCTAGGTTACATAGATTATTTTCAATCTGTTTCAGGTAAATGCTTAAAATATATTGGTGAACTTGACTTTTACAAACGCTTGACTGATTTAAAGAGTTATCTCCCTTAACCTAGGTCTACCTCCTTAAACAAAATATTTTTTTGTCCAATTCATCTCTAAAACTACAGAGATTTCTTTTCAATCAAACCAAATTACATTGAAATATAGTCCTTTTAATGCTGTTTTCATCTTGACAGTTGCCAAATGTCTCCATTTTTTATCTCACAAATCTGGTTCTACCCTCATACTAATAGACAACTGCTATCCTCAACTTGAAAAGTACTCTCTATAGCTTATTGATAATAGCTAATGTATAAAAAAAAAGCTGTGTTATAATCGCCATTGAGACAAATATCAACCAGAGACCAATGATATAGAAGTAAGAACTAAGCTTAAGGTCATCAGCCATTTGTCAGCTAGGATAAAATTTGAAAAAAAGGCAGGATAGGAGTTTTGAGTTAAAAAAACCAGGATATGCAACTTGACAAAAAAAAATGCAGGATGACAACTTATGTAAAACAAGTCAGGATAGGGGTATAAAAAAGGCAGGACCTAATAGAGTGACACCTTAAAAGGCAGTCCTGACAGACTACAACTAAATAATAAGGCAGAACAATTTTTTTTTCTACCCATAAAATCAAATGGTTGCTCCCTTACTTGTTTGTATCATGTAATATACTGGTTGCAAATGTCCTGATATTGTGAACAGCTCTAGGTATGTCAACAGCTTTAGCCAACCAGATTGGCTTTCCTTGATCATGTGATTCTTGTTCAGCAAAAGACTGTAGTTGTGATTCTAAACGGTCTGCTATTTTTAACATGATGCGTGAACGTTCCTGTACTGGTGTAGATGACCATCTGTAATTAATAAAATGAAAATTAAGCTTATAATCTATTGGTGTAACAATTAACTCAGGGTTCTCAATTAAGGATTTTTGAAGGCAAGTCCAGGGCTCTTCATTTTTTGCCATGGTAAATCCAACAGTAAAAAGAAGATATTTTATTGCAATATAATTTATAATTTTAGTCTAATAAAACAATGAAATGACATCAAAATCTGATTTCTTTAAAACTTTTGATATAAACATGAAAAAATTATGATATATGTGTTCCGTTTACACAAAATATTTCAATCTTGATGCTTCTTTACCCTCATCAGCTCCATAATGGGGGTGTACATGTATCTGACCGAAATAACATTCAATGACATTGCAATTTCACAATGAACAAAGAATTAACAAGAATGTGTCCAAAGTACACGGATGCCCCACTCGCACTATCCTTTACCATGTTCCATGGACCGTGAAATTGGGTAATAATCTAATTTTGGCATTCAAATTAGAAAGATTATACTATAGGGAGCATATGTACTAAGTTTCAAGTTGATTGGACTTCAATTTTATCAAAAACTTCCTTGACCAAAATCTTTAACCTGAAACTCCCACTTTCATTTTCTATGTTCAATGGACCGTGAAATTGGGGTCAAAACTATAATTTGGCTTTAAAATTAAAAAGATCATATCATAAGCAACAAGTTTACTAAGTTTCAAGTTGATTGGACTTCAGCTTCATCAAAAACTACCTTGACCAAAAACTTTAACCTGAACTCACACTTTCATTTTCTATGTTCAGTGAACCGTGAAATTGGGGTAAAAAGTCTAATTTGGCTTTAAAATTAAAAAGATCATATCATAAGCAACAAGTGTACTTAGTTTCAAGTTGATTGGACTTCAGCTTCATTGAAAACTACCTTGACTAAAAACTTTAACCTGAACGGACGCACAGACGGACAGACGAACAGAAGCACAGACGGACGAACGGAGCCACAGACCAGAAAACATAATGCCCCTTTACTATCATTAGGTGGGGCATAAAAATGTCTTGCACGTTGATCTTTTTACCGATTTCACGAAACATGATGAATAACAAACCTTTTTCACGGCTGCATGTGAAATCAAAATGGCAAAACATGTTCCACGAAAATACCACTTTACCACCGTCCGCAATATATAAATGATTGTTGTTTGAAGTCGATAGTTCAAGTGGCCCATATTCTCTTGTCAATTAGTGCAGATTTCCAAATAGGGATAGATGTATAAAAGTATCAAAACCCTCAAAAAATTAATAACACTAACAGTCATTAACAGTGTGCAATACTTGTATCAAATTCCTGTTGATCAAGAGTTGATTGATTTAGCATCTATGTAGCACTTTGTTCCATCCTAAGCAAGAGAGTTTCCCTGCCCTTTGGTCATGTGACATTGCGAAAACACCAGCAGAGAACTTAAAGCATTATAGATATAGATATTCTCAATTAAAACTTTTTGACTTTGACCTACTTTTGGAAAGCTTTCTTAGCTGCATCTACGGCTTTATTTATGTCTGTTTCGTCACTATCAGGAATCTTTGCCCAAACTGAACCTGTTGAAGGGTCAAAACTGTCAATATGTGAATTTGTAGGGACAAATTCACCGTTAATAAAATTTTCAATAACCAACATATCACTCATTATGGTCGTTCTGTTCATAAATGGTAAAGTCGAAAGAGGTTCCGAAATCGTCCTTGACCTTATTGACAATTTTTCTTCATCAAAATTTTGATTGGACAATACTGGAGGTTTGGTTTTTAGACTGGTAACAAAGAAACCAGAAGTATATTTAACCTATATGAAAGAGGGACAAAAAGGAAGAACCAATATTAAAAACTTATTGTCATGTAATTTGTCATAAACAAGAAAATAAACTAACTGAATAACAGGCAAATAAGTCATAATTTAGTTAAAAGTCTTAGATTCATAAATTAATTTACTTTGTTCATTCTCGAAAACAAGGCTACGTATTACCCCCAAAGGTGGATTTTTAAAAATAACTCATCACGTGACAACT
The DNA here is from genome assembly GCF_963676685.1 of Mytilus edulis. NCBI lineage: Eukaryota > Metazoa > Mollusca > Bivalvia > Mytilida > Mytilidae > Mytilus > Mytilus edulis. Next base: position 77,060,153 of record NC_092355.1, on the reverse strand, counting down.
TCTAGTGGAAAATCCCCGGCAGCTTTACGGAAAAGTCGGTTTTCCAGTCAGTTCCAGTTGAAGAGGTTGACATAGTTGTTATTTACGTGTTAGGCCGTCTGCCGTTATCAAGAAAACGAAACAAAAAAGAACATTGTAATAATAGAAGAGAAGTGTTATGGAAGTTTTGTCCACAATAGAACGCAAAACTCCGAATAAATATCCAATAGGAGTTGGTTTGAGACCATTCGTGAAGCCGGAATGTTTACATGCACGTCCAGGTGATTTGATAGAAATTGATCGTACAATTTTCGCAGAATGGGGATTGTATTTTGGAAAAGGAGAAGTTGTCTTATTGGGTGGTGACTTAATGATAGGAAGAACTACCTCCACAAAAGTTGTTAAAAGAAAACTAACAGACATGGGTAACGTTCTTGTGCGCGTGAACAATAAGAAAGTACCTGCAAAAAACCGTTCCCTTATTTCATTAAAGGCAAAGACGGTCATTCAAAATGTGAACAAACTAATCGGAAAGACAGTTGAATATAACATTTTAAGTAGAAACTCAGAACATTATGTGACAGAATGGAAATATGGACATGGCTGGAGTGATCAGGTAAACAAAAATGAATTTGCATAACTCACCCAAAAGTAATAGAGTATTTATGCAAATTTGTGCTTTTACGTGAAACCACACAAGTTCAGACAACTTCTGTTCCCTTAAATTTGACCTCACGATTGTTGCTTGACATCAAAAGGATATTCAGATCAGATCTAAAAAATGAGAATGGAAATGGGTAGTTTGTCTAATAATGAAAGAGACACAACCCGATCAAAGGCAAAGAGCAAATAACAGCCGAGGCCACATACAATGTATAGGTCTTCAACACACAAAGAAAATCCTGCACCCGTAGGTGGTTCTCAACTGACCCCTTAGTTGGAGATTACTCTTGAGGCCGAGAAAAAAAAGATCCGTGTTTCCGGTAACCCGACCGACCCTGTTTTTTAGCCCCGACCCTAACTTTTTTATTGGATCTTCCAAAAAAAAAAAAAAATTATCAACCGACCCTGTTTTTGACACAGGCTTCTGATAGATGACATAATATTTTTTCTCTCTTGCTTCCTCTTGCATAGAAAGCCAGTAAAACATGTCAAAAAAAAAAAAAAAAAGAATTCCGACCTACCGACCCTATTTTTTAAAATGATGTTACCGGAAACACATATCTTTTTTTTTAGGCCTGATGTCCATTTTGCCAGACAAGCTGGGGCGGTGGGATGTCAGAGCTCGTCCCATATCAAAAGTTGATATTTGCCCGTCCAAAATCATTAAAATGGATGCGCTGCTTTGTTCTGGGACCGACTGATCGTTATAAATAGGGCCTCAATTTATTTATTTTTCTTTTATCTCTTCATTTATGTAAAGAGTAAATCACCAAAAACTACTGAACTCCGAGGAAAATTCAAAACAGAAAGTCCTCAATCATGCTAATGAAATAGCAAAATCAAAAGCTCATCAAAAGAATGTACAACAACTGTCATATACCTGACTTTGATTGAGTCTTGGCACAGGAATTTTCTTATATACATGTATAATTTTAATCTACCTGCCACCCTTTATTTTCTCTTATTTAGACAGTTTCCACAGTGACCCACTCAGAAGCAGGACAAATCGCCCCACTATTAAAAAATTTAAAAATCGCCCCAACCTGGTTAACCTACTCGCCCCACTTTTGAAAAAAATCGCCTCACTGGGGAAAAGGGTCAAATCCAGTTAATTTTTCCCCTGTCAACTCGCCTCACTTATTGAAAAAAGGAAAAATTCACTTCTATATTACAATTTTCAGGTCTACCAACTAGCCGCACTGAAATGAAAACTTATTTTAATTTTTGTAATCTACACAGAATACAAAAAAAACCCCGAAATTTATTAAACTTTTTTAACATTCTTAAAATATAATTGCAAATACATTTTCGTATCATTGTTGGAGAATAACTTTATACTTGTAAGCTTAGTTATTTGTATAACAATTGAAAAGAAACCTGTTAATTGTATCATAATCATACAATTGAAGCAGGATTAACATTTATATATATAAATTTAAATTATTGCAAAAACTGAGTTTTTAACAGCAATTTGATTTTATAGCACTTCACTTAGGTTTTCAAAGGTATTGACGTGGGCAGTGACAATGTAACGGGATTGAATCTTTTTTATAAGTGGTTTATCTATTTGTCATGAGTGGGGCCAGTTGATAGACTGTATTTCAGTGTGATTTTAACCCTTTTCATAAGTGGGGGCATGGTATCATACCTATTTGCAATGGGAATTTACCCTTTTTATAAGTGGGGCGAGTTGGTAAATAAGAGTGGGGCGAGTTTGTGAAAAAGTGGGGCGATTTGCCAGTGGGGCGATTTGTCATGGATTCGACCCACTCATTTAGACATTTTAACTTTTATTTTCAAATGGACATCGAGTGACTTTGCTAATATCGGTATTCTGTCTATTTCTTCATGATCACCTCCTTTAAAAAAATAAAATCACCAAAATACTGAACTCTGAGGAAAATTCAAAACGGAAAGCCCAGGGCCGTAACTAGGGTTCAAATTCAGGGGAGGCAGGGGTTTGGGGGCCGCCAATTGAGGCCATTTTTTTTCTCCAAGTAAAATGGCTAAAAAAAGTATTGCTTGAACCTGGAAACAATTTGTATGCAAAAACACGGAGATTGCTGTTCGTAGTAAGCCAAGGCTCCGTCTTTAAGGCTGTACTTTGACCTATAATTATTTACATTAAATACATTGTGACTGCTCATTTTGTTCTCAATATGGCTAAAAATCACCCATTTTCCTTTGATTTCCTTACTTTTAAAAACATCAGTAATTGCTGTCCCAGATCCTTGAAGCAATTTTTTATACAAACAATTAATATCTGTATTTAAAGATATTTTTGTTAGAAATCAAACTGGTAAGTTAAAAAAACATATAAAGCAAGATCATAGAAAGATATTTTTTTTGTCGAGGACCTTGAATTTTAATATTGTAGAAAGCTGATTCTGAACAGACATGTATATAACTACAACCAGGGACTTTCTAAACTAGTATACACTTAGTTTAGAAAATCTCTGCTTCAATGAATGGGAGTGTTTAACTACTATGGCATTGACCATAATGTTCTCGTACGATCGGCTGGGAGACGTTAAAAAAATGACACAACAGCTGATTCAGCCGGTAACGAATTTCCATTATCATAAAACATTCACAATACAAAGGGAACTTCCTCCGCTTAATGGAGCCCCTAAAAAAATGTGAATAGTTAAGTTTTATTCAAAATTGTTGAAAGCAAAGTACGAATACTGAATAACAGACGGACGGCCACACAAAAATAAAATACTGAAACAGTTCACTTTTGGTAAAAAATACCGAAAATGACAGATATATCACGTATCATAATAACACTGTTAAAACTGTAAACTTGTGTTGTTTATAATATAAATTCAAGTTCTCCGTGTACATACTGTCAATATTTCATTTTATTATACTTCAAAAAAAAATGTGGTGTAGAAAATTACTTCAAAGCCTCATAGGTACACGTAGTTACGGCCCTGAAGCCCTTTATCAATGAACTGTACATTTTATATATGAGGACTTTTTTCATAATCAGTCTTAAAGCACTTTGGGGATGGGGGGTAGAAAGGGTCCTGATCCCAAAATCCTGGGTTTAAAAACACGAAATCCAGAGGTCCCGAATTTAAATAAATTTAAATCCTGACATCCCGAAATTGGAAAAAAGAATTCCCTGATCCTGAATTCCTAACTTTAAAACACCAGATTCCCAGAGTCCCGATAAAGGTCCTATCCCCCCTCACTTTGTAGTTGTTTTATTTGTAAAGACTTTCATTGAATCTTGTATAACTTTATATTTGTGTCATAAAATTAGAGAAGTTGGTTTAAAGGGAAATTCCGCGATTTTTTACTTATCATCTAATTATGTTCATCTTAACATAAAAAACACATTTGCAAAGTTTTAAATTTATATTCCTTCTAATAACGGAGAAAATCAAGTATTTGTAACTTTTTTGGTTGAATTCTCGAGTGGGTCGTGACGTATTAGCCCGATTTATTGAATTCTGGGAAAAAATAAAATCTGTTTAACTCTTATAGCTTATCGACAATATACGTAATTAAAAGCGCACAGCTGACGAATGGTCGAAGTTATAAACCACAATATAAGAATGAACGAAAGTGAATATGCATATATATACCGTTTTGTATTGATTGAATTAAACTCCTATAAAATTATCTCTAGTAAATGTTTTTGAATAAATTTAATTAATTATTGTTGAGATTTTTTTCATAAAATATTTATTGAACATTTTTACTGATATTGAACTGAAAATATTTCAGTTCTATTTACCGTTATTGTTTTGATAATCATTTCAATGCAACTAATGTGTGAGCAGAGTGTGTATATTATTTTGTAAAGGTCACTGTATATTTCTCGGCTTGAGGTCAATTCGTTTACCTTGTAGCTATTTAGCCGCAGGTGTGAGTTCAAGCGTACACACGTATAAATGTTATTTGGAAAGGATAAATAGAAAGGATTAGAGTATATGCTGTCATGATGTTAATACACTAAGATTAAATACACGATGAGAATAAAGATACAATAATTAAATTGTGTAAATTAATTGAAAATAAAATTCAGATTCGTAATTCCGAAAGTGTATAAAAATAAAAGGAAACAATTTTTGATTACTTTCTTAGCGGCAATTGGCGTAGAGATTCAAATATGAAGCAAAAAATAGTAGTTTTAATCTTTAATAAAAACTAAATGCAATATTACCCAATTTGATATACCATTGTACATCTGTTTGATATCATTGACTTTACCGGAATTTCTTAACTTGTATTCAAATCTGGCTGTGTTTAAATGCTAATAAAACTATTGCAATTTTAAAGTTTTTAATTGACAAAAAAATACAACATACAACATGCATAATTTTTTTTTAGTTTCTTTTTAACATTTTATTCTTACATAATTAAATTCATTTGACAATCATTTACACGAACTTTTTGTGAAAAGAATACTAATTATCTAAGCTAAGGCATTATATCTTTTGAGGATTTTTGAGGATTTTTTTTAAAATTCTATGATAATAGTTGTGCAATGTTGAACATGATAGCCGTCATTAATCCAAATAAGTAATACAGTAGTTGTAATAAAAGTTATACTTTAGTCATGCATTACAGATATTGACGAATTTATAATAGTTCGTTCATACATCGTTGTTCATGAAACAATCATTATTAGTATACATGTAAGTTTCCTGACGTATAAGAGCCATTGAGGATGAGCTCCAGAGAAATCAGACTAGTTGCGTTTCGTTCGTTTGTTTGTTGGGAAAGGAGAGGAAATGCAACCGCTTGTACAGATAAACGACAGAATTACCATACAAGCATTTATAGTCAACACAATCAGAAAGAGTTCCCATCGTTAGACGGGGAATATGAAGGCTTCCAAGAATGAACAAGTGACATGTCTAACTCTGAACAGTTAGAGAACAGACTATCGACATCGAACGCTTGTTCTTGATATTTGAAACTGTATGCATATATATACGTATACGTTTATGATATAGTGATGAGTTCTGACAAAAACTAAATTCCTTCATGGTTATATCTTGCCATACGTTTATATTGGTTTGTAAGGTGATTACTCAAAATCGTTATTTGAAAATCCTGTTTGTGAGATGTAGATTCATTTCAATACAGAAATTTCGTCTATATATTTCACAAGTGTATAACACGGAGAAGCTCTGAAGGTTCATTACTCCCATTTTGTTTGGGTGTGAACCATCGATGTTTACAGCAATATCAAGGAATAAGGTGATGATGGTAGAAAGAACTATGGGCGTCATGTGGCAAATATTACATGCATATCGGACAATGAGTTGTCAATCTGTATGAAAAGTTTTCCAATACAACCATATTATTGAGAAGGAATGTTTACATGCTATACTCTCGTACTAGTATTACAGGGTTCTTGTGGCGTTCACCTTAGACACACATCGTTTTAACGATGTTTAAAAAAAGACAGAACCAATTTAATGTCATATTTCCCTATTTTTTAAATATAACTAAAATTCTTTTATCTGACAAGAATATCCCTATTTAGCGAACAAGTAATTTATTCTTTTTTCGGTTATTGAATACCAAGAAAGAAAATAAATCCCGAAATTAATTTGAAACTTTGATACTCAAGTTTCCCAGCAAAATATTCACATCCCCTGGGGATAATTAGTGTTCGTCCAGTGGCATATATAACAATTGTGATGACGAATTCCTTCCTTTGTTTGAGAACAATCTTATTGAAATATAAATCTGTGATTTTCCTAGGTCCACAGCTTCAATGAACCAAAGCAAAAGTTATACATCGACCTGTATTTAAATCAAATTGGTTCTCTTCTTCTTTTGGTATACAACTGTAGTCTATCGACATTCGATGATTACATACTGTTGGCATACGTTGGCTAGTCTATTTACAACACTTTTACCCCTATTTATTCAAAATATATGTTTTTTCTTATGTTCAATGTATACACGTATATATTTTAAATTGCGCTATAGTTCCGTAACTTTATATCCAGTCGTATAAACGAATCGTCGGCAAGTGCGTACATTTTTTTAAATCAATATTTCTGGTCTGTTCCAATCTGTCCTTCACTATTGACAATGACTATATATTACATTTTCCCAAATTCACCCTTGGAAAAAATATTTAAATAGATTTTAATTTCATCAAATCTTATTTTTTGGGTATTATTTATATATTATGAATTATATTCTTTACACCAGAAATGTTATTTATAAACAAGCGTATGAGTATAGTAATGACAAGTAAGACAGAGTTGTATATTATACATCTGATAGTTCAAAATGGAAAGTTATAAGTTATAAGTTATCAGCCGTGTACACTGATCAATACCTGCAGAAGTGAAACGATGCATGAACTTGCAAGCCCGACAGGAAATCGCTTGAATACCTGGACGTGTCACCTCACACCCCTCACAATACCTTTGGAAGTAATACCTTTAGCCATGCTGGTGATCAGATAAGGGAAGATCAAAATATATTTGAAAAAAGTTTATTACTTTAAAGAATTATGAACAAATTAGATTTTCAAAAACAATTTTCACGGAACACTTATTTATGATTTCAAACTTTGACTTTTCACCTAATTCCAATATCAACAGTTTAAAAACAACAGACCATGGTAATTTAAAAAAAGTAAGAATATTTTCCGTATCAAGTTAGTTAGTCGTATTAAACAACCGTACGATTGACAAGATATCGACACGCAATTACGACTACATCGGTTACTGTAGTTTTGTTTCTTTGTGGTTTATAGACATATCGTTTTTATTCATCGGGAAAGAAGACAAGATGGCGGATCTCGGAGAATTGATACTCTAAATTTAAAATCGATGGTGATCGCTTATCTAGCGGAATAAAACTTTAATATCTATGAATTTGAACATTTTTATACAGAATGAACATAATATCAATTTTTGATTTTTTTGCGAAGTTTCCCTTTAACAAATGACAAGTTTAAGTTGAAATAATTGATGTAATTTAATGAATTGACAATTCTTGAAAGCACTATTACATGTACTGTAGAGAAATTATTTTGTACAGTATCATCAAGTTGACAGAGTTCAAATGTAATTATGACTTTTGCTAATTAGATTAACACAATCCAGTGCTCATTCAATATTCTGTGCCTTTATCAACATTTGATCCACATTCTGAATCATACATGATATTATACTATTGTTTCAGATAAGGGTGAATGTTGGTTCCCATTATTCATTAAAATGTTTGAACCTGCTGCAATCATGTTTGTACCTGAATCTGATGTTCAGTAGTTGTCGATTGTTGAACTTGATGTGGTTCTCGTTTATTATAAAGATTAGACTGTTAGTTTTCCTGTTTGAATGGTTTAACACTTGTCATTTTTGGGCCATTTATAGGTAAGCTTGCTGTTTGGTGTGAGCCAAGGCCCCATGTTGTTAACCGTACTTTGACCTATAATGGTTTCCTTTTACTTAGATGGAGAGCTGTATCATTGGCACTTACACCATATTATATATGTACAACTTATATTTTAAATTGAAACATTATTGTGAGATCTTTATTATGATAATAATGATGCAACTGCCAGGTGAATAGTGTAAATTCAGAAATTATTGCGTGCATTTATTATTGCGATTTTGTCATTTTAGACTAAAATTTGAATTTTGCGATTTTCAGTTAATTGCAGTTTTAATTCATTTAAAAAACTTCAAAATGTGACAATAATTTCTGAATTTACAGAATAACTAGAACTTGCAATTTGGTATCTGTATGCAGATTTTTCTGGAATCTGAAAGATTAAACTGGTATTGTTGTCTATTCTCCATTTCATCCAAAAATCCTTAAATGCAGTATTTCTTAATTTAAAGTACATGTAGGTCAAAACTGGTTAAATCTGGTTTAAATAACAAATATTATATGTTAAGTTTGATATATAATTTTTATGTTTGTTACTAATACTGTCATGTTTGTCTTGGGAACAAACATATTTAGAGTTTCACATGTATAACATGATTATAAAAACAATGAAAAAATGTCTATGTTTTCTGTATTGATTTCTGTTTAAGTGGAGTTACACTCAGGAGTTACATTGATTATTTTTTATTCCCATCATTTAAGAGATCTATATCATGTATGTATTATATCCTCCAATCATCTGTTAGTTTTATTTGTAAGAGGCTGTGAGTACCAGGAAAATAAATTTACAGTGGCGGATCCAGGGGGAGGGTTCCGGGGGTTGGAACCCCCCTCTTTTTTGGGGCTGATCTATGCATTTGAATGGGGACATATGGTTGGAACCCACCCACCCCCCCTTTATCCTGGGTTGGGAACCCCTCCTTTTTAAAATGGCTGGATCCGCCCCTGATTTATATATATACATCATATGTCCAAGTTAATTGGGCCTTAATTGATATATTTTTTGTTTCTGCAATCCCTTTCCTGCCAAGCTAGGTGTGGGTAGCTAAGTAGGGAAACATTTTATTTTTTTCCAAATATTAAACTGTAACAATATCAGTAGATCATGTAGATCTGGCAAGCCTGAAAATGGGAAATGAAAAATAATATTTGACTTACTTTAGTTATGACAATAAAATTTTATTAGTGCACTGCTTTATTGAGTCGTTCAGTATTGGGGAAACAAACAATATTTATTAGGCCTTGTACCCTTGTTGATTTATTATCATGCTATAAATTACAATTTTACAGCAGGTGTTTCTATTAATAAATGACTAGATGCGTATTAGAATAAATTTAGAATGAAGGTAGCCTTGCCCCTAACAATCTACATGTATCATGTTTAACATTGTGTCTGGCAACCTGTCAGAATCTATTTTTATAAAGAATAAGAACAGTATTAAAAGGACTTGGTACAGACACAGAATTAAATATGCATAGCTACACACAGATGTCTATGCGATACATTATAAACTGTCAGAGACATGTTTGATATATTACTTAAGATTGTCAAAGTTCTAATCCTGACCTCTGCTTCTTCAGTCATGCTTCAGTGACATCGTGGACTCCTCCACTCCTTCCCCCCTTTTCTCCTGGGTTGTGTGACCCCCTTTTAGAAATGGCTGGATCTGCCCCTGAACTTGGTCACAGGGTTTGATTGTCTTTTAACATGTTTAAAGAAAAAAAACAAGAATTGCTATCTTTTTATACGACCGCAAAAATTTTAATTTTTCGTCGTATATTGCTATCACGTTGGCGTCGGCTGCATCGTCGTCGTCGTCCGAATACTTTTAGTTATCGCACTCTAATTTTAGTAAAAGTGAATAGAAATCAATGATTTTTTTAACACAAGGTTTATGACCACAAAAGGAAGGTTGGGATTGATTTGGGGAGTTTTGGTCCCAACATTTTAGGAATTGGGGGCCAAAAAGGGCCCAAATAAGCATTTTCTTGGTTTTCGCACTATAACTTTAGTTTAAGTAAATAGAAATCTATGAAATTTTGACACAAGGTTTATGACCACAAAAGGAAGGTTGGGATTGATTTTGAGAGTTATGGTTCCTACAGTTTAGGAATTAAGGGCCAAAAAAGGGCCTAAATAAGCATTATTCTTGGTTTTCGCACAATAAGTTTAGTATAAGTAAATAGAAATCTATGAAATTTAAACACAAGGTTTATGACCATAAAAGGAAGGTTGGGTTTGATTTTGGGAGTTTTGGTCCCAACAGTTTAGGAATAAGGGGCCCTAAGGGTCCAAAATTGAACTTTGTTTGATTTCATCAAAAAAAATCATAATGGTCTACATTAAGGTCCAAAGGGTCCAAAATTAACCTAGTTTGATTTTAACAAAAATTGAATCCTTGGGGTTCTTTGATATGCTGAATCTAAAAATGTACTCAGATTTTTTGTTATTGGCCCAGTTTTCAAGTTGGTCCAAATCGGGGTCCAAAATTAAACTAAATTTGATTTTAACAAAAATTGAATTCTTGGGCTTTTTTGATATGCTGAATCTAAACATGTACTTAGATTTTTGATTATGGGCCCAGTTTTCAAGTTGGTTCAAATCAGGATCCAAAATTATTATATTAAGTATTGTGCAATAGCAAGAAATTTTCAATTGCACAGTATTCAGCAATAGCAAGAAATCTTCAATTGCACAGTATTGTGCAATAGCAAGAAATTTTCAATTGCACAGTATTGCGCAGTAGCAAGAAATCTTCAATTGCACAGTATTGTGCAAAAGCAAATATTTTCAATTACTCAGTATTGCGCAATAGCAAGAAATATCTAATTGCAATTTCAATTGGAGTTATCTTTCTTTGTCCAGAATAGTAGTTGAATCAACTTAAATCTTTGTTTTATACAATATATATAATTAATATTTCAATTGGAGTTATCTTTCTTTGTCCAGAATAGTAGTTGAATCAACTTAAATCATTGTTTTATACAATATATATACAATGTATATTCACTTTTTCTACCAACTGTCGAACTGATAAATTAAAACAATCTTTACCATTCAGTGATAACAAGCACTTTATTTTATGATGTATTTAAATGAGTAGTTATTGTTGCAAACTCCTTTAGAAATTTGAATTGAGATCAGTTTTGGAAAAAGGGAAAGGGGGATGTGAAAACAAATGGGGGTGGGGGGTTAAATTTTTCTCATTTCAGATTTCATAAATAAAAAGAAAATTTCTTCAAACATTTTTTTGAGAGGATTAATATTCAACAGCATAATGAATTGCTTAAAGGCAAAAAAAATATTTTAAGTTCATTAGACCACATTCATTCTGTGTCAGAAACCTATGCTGTGTCAACTATTTAATCACAATCCAAATTTAGAGCTGAATCCAGCTTGAATGTTGTGTCCATACTTGCCCCAACCGTTCAGGGTTCAACCTCTGCGTATAAAGCTGCGCCCTGCGGAGCATCTGGTTAAAATATAAATTAGAACCCTTGGTTAATATCTGTGTCAGAAGTAAAATCATTTCACGAAGTACTGACTAAAAAAAACGTTTTTTTCTCAGAAAACTACAATAGTATACACCATGTGGTACATGTATTTTAGCGACATTGTTTACACTTTTTCATCAGAAATGGGGTTTGATAGTCACACTAACTTTTATACCAAATTCAATAGTGGTCCACATGACAAGTTAGTTTTAAAATTTGGTAGTCTTCATGAGGGCCGAACAACCCAAGGGGAATTTCTGAAATACTGTAAATTTGGAAACTAATCATGTTAATTTCTCCTGAACAAGTCAATAATGTCATTTCTTTTCTTTTTTCAGTCAAGAACAGCACTTCAATCCATGACAATATTTTCTACACCACCGTCACCAAAAGATGCTGGTATCGCTCATGAAAAACTGTCAGAAAGTATAAAGAGTATCCTACAAACACAGAACTCTATTGAAGATCTACAGTCTCCTGGTGCAGGAACTTGAAGTCCATTCTATTTTTACTCTATTGGGAGTTTACTGCTGACACAGAAGTAATGTGCAGAGAACGAGATGTCCGTTCCACTGGTGAAGATACCTGAAGTTCGTTTATCAATACTGTTTGAACTCTATAAATAAGGACTTAACTACATCAAAGACATTATTATTTTAACTCTATTTAAAGTCATGTGATTTTGTGAATAAGTCCTCTGGAAAAAATACATCAAGTTCATTTATCAACATTATCAAACTCTGTATAAAAGCAGTTTACTATGTACATCATTATTTAACACTTATGTATGGTGAAGATTTTCGGTCATCTAGTAAAATGACATGTACCTAGGGTTCATTTTTCAGCCGACTTGGAATTTTATCGACCTTAAAATCTGATAGTAAAGATGAGTCCATTTTCAGCAGGTATGGGCAGCCGAATTGATTTTTTCCCCCGGATAATACAACTTACAATTCTATTGAAAATGTGTGATCTATTTTTTGATGACTCTGAAGTCTGGTTGTATTGATGTATGATGAACCTATATATACATTGTATATGATTATATTTAACGCACTGGACTTGGTATATCATTGAAGATCTTTATTTCTTTATTATAGAAATCTTACGTCTGGTAATCAGATGGTAATAATCAATCTTAAAAACAGATCATGTGTCAAAGCTTTACTAAGAACACTACATGTACTTTCACTTTCTGTTTGGTTTCCCGGATCCATAGGTGTTGTTGTAACAGTTCATAATGTACACACCTTCAAACATTTCATTGGTTGATGTAATAATGATCAGAGCAGAAAATAGAATGTACTAGTGTTGTCAGATCTTTGTTAGTAAATAGGATATGTATTCTAATCAAATAGGGTCATAATACATATAGATATTGGATCAACTTGCATCCACATGTCTCGCCTTAAATTTTTCATGAATGAAATTGAGTGTTCCTGAATTCATATCTAAAAAATGAAGATTTATTATGGTAATTGAATTTATATGATATTATATTTATGTACTGCCTTTAAATTTAGACCATGATAAGTTATGTTATTTACTTATACCTCAACGTATGGCACTCAGGGGAAATCATTTTTTAGTGTCAATACTTTGTAAATTTAGGATTTTCTTTTCTTAGGCAGCAACCATTTGATTTTCTGGGGGGGGGGGGGGGGGGGGGGGGCTATGGTTTTTTTTGGAAAAAAAAGTTTGTTTCCAGTTTTTGGAGAAAAAAATAATTTGTTTTTGATTCTGAGAAAAAAAAATTGTTTGTTTCACCCTCAGCTGCCACTATATGTAATGCTAAAATTGAAAGAAAAAAATTATTTTCGACTTGTCGCGAAAAAAATAGATTGTACGGGAAAAAAAACCATAGCCCCCCCAGAAAATCAAATGGTTGCTGCCTTAGGTGAATGTTTATGCATATATCATGTATATATGGATGTCTCGACAATTTCTCATCAATGGCAAAAATCATGTAGATTTGACAGCAAATTAAAACTGTTAATTTTTAAAAGAGGAATAGTATACCGGTACTTAGTTTGCTCAAGATGTACCATGTCAATTCACAATAAAGTCAAGCCCCTGCTCAACTTTAAGATATGACTATTATTTATCAAGTACAATATCATTATGTACATGTATATCAAATTCAAGAAACCTGAATGCTATTCAAATAAATTTGCCTTTTCAGTATCTGGGGATGGTATGTGGTAATAGAATCATGGTCATGATATTGTTTATAAACTGTACACCAAAATAAATGATATATACATTGAAGTATTTAAACACCATATCATGCTAGCTATAGGTATACACAAAAATAGATTTTGGATTTTTTATTCTGAATTATACCTGTGTTTAATGAGTATAAAATTTCATCAAGTTACAACTTTCACAAAAAATATTTGAAAAATTAGGTCAGCCAAATGTCATAATTACTGAAACGTAGATATTATTCAGGTGAGGAATTGTGTTGTTCTTGTTAATGTAAACACGACTGCATAACATCTAATGATATTGATAAGTCAAGATAATTAATTTTGTTTTCAAAACATAACCTAATTTATTTTATTATGTAGTACAAAAATGTTAATCAAATGACCTTGAACCTTGTATTTGTATTAGATAACCGACATATTTGTAATCCAATGTCAGTAAGATATAATTATTATTAGGTTTGTTTTCACCTTAATTTAGGACTGTACAAATGCATTAATTTTATCATCTGGTTACGATCCACTCCCGGTCTCTTCGGAGCGGGAGTGGATCGTAACCCTTGGCTAGCGAAGATGTAATTTTATTGTCAGGAAAATAATTTTCCGTCCATTTTTAATGATCAAATTTTACCAAAAATGTAATCAAAGACAGTTAATTTAGTAGATATTTTTCTATGTATGCTATATATGCTAGTTTATTTTTGAAATTCCGTATGGCACACCTGTATTACTTGGCTGCATGTACATCAATTAAAAAGCCCTTAAAAATGAAAAAAAGTGCTCATAATACTTCAAACAAGTAACTTTGGAAAGGGCCGTATTTAGGCGTCCCAGAATATTACATGCAATGGTTCTGAATTAAAAATGTTTCAAATTTATATTGAAGAATGCACATTTATGCAGCATAAAGTGAAACAGAAATACTCTTAAGAGGCTAGGGTTGTCATTATCACCTAAAATAGGCAATTAAATTATTTATTTTTTTAGTGAAAGCTAATTAAAATAAAAAACTACATTTAACAATGTTTAAGCCTATTGGAATACACCTAATCGCTATTTATTCCATTCCGGATAAGTTCTAAAATTACACAACTTTTTCATCCAGTTGAAGTTATCTGGGACCCTGTTTAAACAATTCACCATGCATGATACTTTTTAATGAGACCTGTTTAAACTACTGTAAATACTTCAAACAAAATATTTTTTTACTTCAATTTTGATTTCAAAAAAGTGGATCATACAATATCAAATTTTCTTGATGATCACTTTCTAAAGTTTTTTCTTCCTCAGCTCACTACTGATGACCTCCATTTTTCGACTGGTGACCTCAAACAGGAAGTTGTATAAATGACTGTTTTTCCCAGAATGGACTAAATAGCGATAAGGTGTATTATAGACATGATAGAGAGAAAGGATCAACTACAATAAGACTATTTATTGTTCTAATTAACGACCTTTGATGGGCAACATAACATTTATATATACAAAAACAAATGTTTTACATTGACATGAAATATTTAATGTTCTTACAGCATGATTTACCGGTGTAGAGCTACAAAAATGTACATTAATTCCTTCATCTTACATAAAGCATGTATAATTTTCCCAGGGAGAACCCATTAACCATAAAATCATTACAATATTAATTGACATTTTCATAGCTTATTGAAGTTTTGTTTGAATCTGAAAGACAGACATGACATATTTTTGGTTAATGCATGTTGAGTACATTTAATAAAAAATATTCGGCTGCATGACCTTGTGCAAGAATTCAACAGACATATTTACCTAACGTAAACTTTATCCTGACCAATCGTTAACAAATGCTCCTCAAGATTGAATAATCAAAGTCGGAGCATACTTTAAGTATGAAAAAGTAGCGTAGCTAGTTTATATTTACCAATTCAGGGGCAGATCTAGTCATTTTTAATAGGGGGTTCCAATCATATGTCCCCATTAAAATGTATTGATCGCCAAGATAAAGAGGGGGTTCCAAACCCCTGAACACACCCAGCCCCCCCTTTTTCCTGGATCTGCCACTGCAATTTGTTACTAGTGCTCATCACCATTTAATAATCAAAGTCGGAGCATACTTTAAGTATGAAAAAGTAGCGTAGCAAGTTTATATTGACCAATTCAGGGGCAGATGCAGTCATTTTTAAAAGGGGGTTCCAATCATTTGTCCCCATTCAAATGTATTGATCGCCAAGATAAAGAGGGGGTGTCAAACCCCTGAACACACACCCCTCCCCCTTTTCCCTGGATCTGCCGCTGCATTAAGTCACTATTTAATAATCAAAGACAGAGCATAAAGTTAAGAAATAGTAGCTTAGTTTATGTACATTAGTCAGTAGAAATTAAGTCCTCACCATTAATTATTCAAAGTCTTAACAACAAAAAATTAAGAAGTAGTAGCTTAGGCCACACTTAAAAATATTTTGGTTTGCCCAAACCCTACCAAAAGGTTGAGACAGTGGGTAGGTAGGTAGAAAAGAAATTGAAGTATCAGATGTTTATTAGTCTTCATGCCTATTTGATTAAAAAAAAAACTTCTTCAAATCAGGACAATAAAAGAATTTGAGTAGGCAGCTTTTTTCTGGGTAGGTAGCGTTTGGGCAAACAAACCTATTATTTATTATGGCCTTAGAACATGAACATTAGTTGTGAAAGATTTGTCCTCAACATAGATTAATCAAAGACCGCGCATTAAGTTAAGAAATACTAGCTTATTACATGTACATTTATGCAAATTTGTGTCACATCATTTATCATGTGTAAAAATTGTCATGTTGGTTCAATTTTTGCAAGTCTATTTATCATATGTCTAGTCCTTTAGAAGAATTTCCTGGTGATATTTAAGTTGTGTTTAAATAGATATATGTTGTATGTTCCTAGCAAAAGTTGTGTTAAAATATAAAATGTTTTTTACCATTATAGTAGAGTGGCATGGTTGAAATGGTATTTTTGATTATTTTTTTTGTTTAACTATAATCCATTTATTTTGGTTTTTTTTTTTAAATTTGATAACTGTTTTGATTTTTGATGTATTACATTAGTGTTGAATTGTACAAAGATTGAAACTTGTAGATATATCATGTACCAGTAAGAATGAGGAATACAAGAGTTATTCCCCTTTTACTGTCATTCATTAAATAAATTAGAAATGAGTATACAATACTTTTAAGCAACATTTCACATAAAATATTGTAAAATATCTTCAAGAACATTTTAAAAATTGAAGCTTTGTGCCAATGGTCGACAGGTCCCTTTTTTTGGTTTTTAATATTTTGCTTTATTTGCTTTTTTCCCACCCGTTAATCCATACACTTGTCTTATCCCATAGACTGTTTACTTGTCACCTATTGTTCATGTTTATACAGACAAAAAGTGCTGTCCAATTATGTATTAATTGCTTTAAGCATTTTTTAATAATTTTTTCAAAAAAAATTTATCAGACTTTTTATCCATCATGTATCATCAGTTTACACACATCATTGACATCTTCATAAAATCCACACACATGATGAGTTATTGACAAGTGCTACTGTATCCCTGCTGTATACTAGATTATGATGTGCACTGTATCCCTGCTGTATACCAGATTATGACGTGTAATCAGTGTTTCTATTGTTGTTATTGTTATTGACAAGAAATAAAAAAATGTTTGAATTAAAGTTGGTTGTGATACGTTTGTTAGTGTTTAACATGGCAGTATAATGGTAGAAAGTTCTTGATGATAGCAAACTTGGTAATATAATGGTAGAAAGTTCTTGATGATAGCAAACTTGGCAATATAATGGTAGAAAGTTCTTGATGATAGCAAACTTGGCGATATAATGGTAGAAAGTTCTTGATGATGGCAAACTTGGCAATATAATGGTAAAAAGTTCTTGGTGATAGCAAACTTGGCAATATAAAGGTAGAAAGTTCTTGATGATAGCAAACTTGGCGATATAATAGTAGAAAGTTCTTGATGATAGCAAACTTGGCAATATAATGGTAGAAAGTTCTTGATGACAGCAAACTTGGCAATATAATGGTAGAAAGTTCTTAATGAACAGCAAACTTGGCAATATAATGGTAAAAAGTTCTTGATGATAGCAAACTTGGCAATATAATGGTAGAAAGTTCTTGATGATAGCAAACTTGGCAATATAATGGTAGAAAGTTCTTGATGATAGCAAACTTGGCAATATAATGGTAGAAAGTTCTTGATGATAACAAACTTGGCAATATAATGGTAGAAAGTTCTTGATGAACAGCAAACTTGGCAATATAATGGTAGAAAGTTCTTGATGATAGCAAACTTGGTAATATAATGGTAGAAAGTTCTTGATGATAGCAAACTTGGTAATATAATGGTAGAAAGTTCTTGATGATAGCAAACTTGGCAATATAATGGTAGAAAGTTCTTGATGAACAGCAAACTTGGCAATATAATGGTAAAAAGCTCTTGATGATAGCAAACTTGGCAATATAATGGTAGAAAGTTCTTGATGATAGCAAACTTGGCAATATAATAGAAAGTTCTTGATGATAGCAAACTTGGCAATATAATGGTAGAAAGTTCTAAATGAACAGCAAACTTGGCAATAGAAAGTTCTTGATGATAGCAAACTTGGCGATATAATGGTAGAAAGTTCTTGATGATAGCAAACTTGGCAATATAATGGTAAAAAGTTCTTGGTGATAGCAAACTTGGCAATATAAAGGTAGAAAGTTCTTGATGATAGCAAACTTGGCGATATAATAGTAGAAAGTTCTTGATGAAAGCAAACTTGGCAATATAATGGTAGAAAGTTCTTAATGAACAGCAAACTTGGCAATATAATGGTAAAAAGTTCTTGATGATAGCAAACTTGGCAATATAATGGTAGAAAGTTCTTGATGATAGCAAACTTGGCAATATAATGGTAGAAAGTTCTTGATGATAGCAAACTTGGCAATATAATGGTAAAAAGTTCTTGGTGATAGCAAACTTGGCAATATAAAGGTAGAAAGTTCTTGATGATAGCAAACTTGGCGATATAATAGTAGAAAGTTCTTGATGATAGCAAACTTGGCAATATAATGGTAGAAAGTTCTTGATGACAGCAAACTTGGCAATATAATGGTAGAAAGTTCTTAATGAACAGCAAACTTGGCAATATAATGGTAAAAAGTTCTTGATGATAGCAAACTTGGCAATATAATGGTAGAAAGTTCTTGATGATAGCAAACTTGGCAATATAATGGTAGAAAGTTCTTGATGATAGCAAACTTGGCAATATAATAGTAGAAAGTTCTTGATGATAGCAAACTTGGCAATATAATGGTAGAAAGTTCTAAATGAACAGCAAACTTGGCAATAGAAAGTTCTTGATGATAGCAAACTTGGCTATATAATAGTAGAAAGTTCTTGATGATAGCAAACTTGGCAATATAATGGTAAAAAGTTCTTGATGAAAGCAAACTTGGCAATATAATGGTAAAAAGTTCTTGATGATAGCAAACTTGGTAATATAATGGTAAAAAGTTCTTGATGAAAGCAAACTTGGCAATATAATGGTAAAAAGTTCTTGATGATAGCAAACTTGGCAATATAATGGTAGAAAGTTCTTGATGATAGCAAACTTGGTAATATAATAGTAGAAAGTTCTTGATGATAGCAAACTCGGCAATATAATGGTAGAAAGTTCTAAATGAACAGCAAACTTAGCAATATAATGGTAAAAAGTTCTTGATGATAGAAAACTTGGCAATATAATGGTAGAAAGTTCTTGATGATAGCAAACTTGGCAATATAATGGTAAAAAGTTCTTGATGATAGCAAACTTGGTAATATAATGGTAGAAACTTCTTGATAGCAAACTTGGCAATATAATAGTAGAAAGTTCTTGATGATAGCAAACTTGGCAATATAATGGTAGAAAGTTCTTAATGAACAGCAAACTTGGCAATAGAAAGTTCTTGATGATAGCAAACTTGGCAATATAAAAGTAGAAAGTTCTTGATGATAGCAAACTTGGCAATATAATGGTAGAAAGTTCTTAATGAACAGCAAACCTGGCAATATAATGGTAAAAAGTTCTTGATAATAGAAAACTTGGCAATATAATGGTAGAAAGTTCTTGATGATAGCAAACTTGGCAATATAATGGTAAAAAGTTCTTGATGATAGCAAACTTGGTAATATAATGGTAGAAAGTTCTTGATGATAGCAAACTTGGCAATATAATGGTAGAAAGTTCTTGATGACAGCAAACTTGGCAATATAATGGTAGAAAGTTCTTGATGATAGCAAACTTGGCAATATAATGGTAGAAAGTTCTTGATGATAGCAAACTTGGCAATATAATGGTAAAAAGTTCTTGATGATAGCAAACTTGGCAATATAATGGTAGAAAGTTCTTGATGATAGCAAACTTGGTAATATAATGGTAGAAAGTTCTTGATGATAGCAAACTTGGCAATATAATGGTAGAAAGTTCTTGATGATAGCAAATTTGGTAATATAATGGTAGAAAGTTCTTGATGATAGCAAACTTGGTAATATAATGGTAGAAAGTTCTTGATGATAACAAACTTGGCAATATAATGGTAGAAAGTTCTTGATGAACAGCAAACTTGGCAATATAATGGTAGAAAGTTCTTGATGATAGCAAACTTGGTAATATAATGGTAGAAAGTTCTTGGTGATAGCAAACTTGGTAATATAATGGTAGAAAGTTCTTGATGAACAGCAAACTTGGCAATATAATGGTAAAAAGCTCTTGATGATAGCAAACTTGGCAATATAATGGTAGAAAGTTCTTGATGATAGCAAACTTGGCAATATAATGGCAGAAAGTTCTTGATGATAGCAAACTTAACAATATAATGGTAGAAAGTTCTTGATGACAGCAAACTTGGCAATATAATGGTAAAAAGTTCTTGATGAACAGCAAACATAATGGTAAAAAGTTCTTGATGATAGAAAACTTGGCAATATAATGGTAAAAAGTTCTTGATGATAGCAAACTTGGCAATATAATGGTAGAAAGTTCTTGATGATAGCAAACTTGGTAATATAATGGTAGAAAGTTCTTGATGATAGCAAACTTGGCAATATAATGGTAGAAAGTTCTTGATGATAGCAAATTTGGTAATATAATGGTAGAAAGTTCTTGATGATAGCAAACTTGGTAATATAATGGTAGAAAGTTCTTGATGATAACAAACTTGGCAATATAATGGTAGAAAGTTCTTGATGAACAGCAAACTTGGCAATATAATGGTAGAAAGTTCTTGATGATAGCAAACTTGGTAATATAATGGTAGAAAGTTCTTGGTGATAGCAAACTTGGTAATATAATGGTAGAAAGTTCTTGATGAACAGCAAACTTGGCAATATAATGGTAAAAAGCTCTTGATGATAGCAAACTTGGCAATATAATGGTAGAAAGTTCTTGATGATAGCAAACTTGGCAATATAATGGCAGAAAGTTCTTGATGATAGCAAACTTAACAATATAATGGTAGAAAGTTCTTGATGACAGCAAACTTGGCAATATAATGGTAAAAAGTTCTTGATGAACAGCAAACATAATGGTAAAAAGTTCTTGATGATAGAAAACTTGGCAATATAATGGTAGAAAGTTCGTGATGATAGCAAACTTGGCAATATAATGGTAGAAAGTTCTTGATGATAGCAAAACCTGAGAACTCAGAGATAATAAAGTGCAGTATCAATGCCAATGAAAATGATTTTTTATCTCAAAAAGTTTGAATAAACCATTGTCAGATCTTATATATGAATCATCAGGTTTTTAAAACATTTGTTTAGACTAATCAAACTAAATTAAGTGGCAATATAAAAAAAAAATGAACGAAAGACAGATATGTAACACAACCAAAAACAACACCCACTTAATTACATGCTCCTGATTCGGGTCAGACACATAAATACACAACCAAAAACAACATCCACTTAATTACAGGCTCCTGACTCGGGTCAGGCACATACATACACAACCAAAAACAACATCCACTTAATTACAGGCTCCTGACTCGGGTCAGGCACATACATATACAACCAAAAACAACATCTACTTAATTACAGGCTCCTGACTCGGGTCAGGCACATACATACACAACCAAAAACAACATCCACTTAATTACAGGCTCCTGACTCGGGTCAGACACATACCAAAAACAACATCCACTTAATTACAGGCTCCTGACTCGGGTCAGGCACATACCAAAAACAACATCCACTTAATTACAGGCTCCTGACTCGGGTCAGACACATACCAAAAACAACATCCACTTAATTACAGGCTCCTGACTCGGGTCAGACACATACCAAAAACAACATCCACTTAATTATAGGCATCCACTTAATTACAGGTTCCGGACTCGGGTCACACATACCAAAAACAACATCCACTTAATTACAGGCTCCTGACTCGGGTCAGACACATACCAAAAACAACATCCACTTAATTACAGGCTCCTGACTCGGGTCAGGCACATACCAAAAACAACATCCACTTAATTACAGGTTCCGGACTCGGGTCAGACACATACCAAAAACAACATCCACTTAATTACAGGTTCAGGACTCGGGTCAGGCACATACTAAAAACAACATCCACTTAATTACAGGCTCCTGACTCGGGTCAGACACATACCAAAAACAACATCCACTTAATTACAGGCTCCTGACTCGGGTCAGACACATACCAAAAACAACATCCACTTAATTACAGGCTCCTGACTCGGGTCAGGCACATACCAAAAACAACATCCACTTAATTACAGGTTCCGGACTCGGGTCAGACACATACCAAAAACAACATCCACTTAATTACAGGTTCCGGACTCGGGTCAGACACATACCAAAAACAACATTCACTTAATTACAGGTTCCGGACTCGGGTCAGACACATACCAAAAACAACATCCACTCAATTACAGGTTCCGGATTCGGGTCAGACACATACCAAAACAACATCCACTTAATTACAGGTTCCGGACTCGGGTCAGGCACATACCAAAAACAACATCCATTTAATTACAGGTTCCGGACTCGGGTCAGACACATACCAAAAACAACATCCACTTAATTAGGCCAACTAAAATTAATAAGTAGATTTTCATCCAAATTTTTGAAAAAAATGGGGCGGGTGGGAGGATTTTATTTTTTAAATTTTATTTCATATGAAACCTTCTTGTCATGTGTTATTTATATATGAAAGTGTTATAATAAGCTTATATCATGTAAGTTCCATAAGGTATCGTGTATCAGACAATAACAATCAAAACCAAGGAGTAACCAAAGACCCATAAAACCAAAAGACATTTACATCAACAGTTACAAATAATAAGTAGGAAACAACACGAACTCCACTAAAAACCAGGGGTGAAATCAGGTGCTCCGGAATGGTAAGCATTTCCTGCACAGCATACGGCACCCGTCGGGTTATTTCTTTGTTCAGTTCGGTAATGATGAAAGGTTGTTATGACTGAATCACTGAGACATGATTTCTGACACACTTTTGTCATAATGGCCAATCAGCTCATGATGGCGACCATTAAATTGCTTGAGTGATGACCTTAATTTGATTGATTCATAGCCCTGTCTTCGCAACTTTTGAGAAAGCAGTATTCCTCGTTCAACAAAATCAACGTACTTTGAGCTAGCTCTAGAGTAACGTATCAATTGAGACACATATACTCCATATGCTGGTTCCGCTTTCTCAAAATTATAAATATATATCTCTGATTGGCAACCACTGTTCTACATGTAATTGCCAATTTAGAAACCTATTTTATAGTAAAGCATGCAGCAGAAATGTGGAGAAATGCTCTAGCTCTTCAGTTGGACTACCTACATCAAATGTATTTTGCTTTCTAAGCTATGTTTTGTTGTCCTAATAAAATGAAGCAAATGCATTGGTATGCAACACAAGTACGATAAGTACAGAATAAAATGAACTCAAACAGTGTTTAATTAATAGGGTTGGTCCTTAATGTGCAAGATGCAAACTTAATTACAATGTAGAACATAACGTTGTTTAATGACTCTATCGTATTGGGACAGAGGATATTTTCTCTATTTCTACAAAAAACGAAATAAAAGCTAAATCTGAATCTAAGAGCTTGCTGTGAATTAATAAATTAAAAATGCGTATGTTTGTTGATTTTTTTAAACTAATATACGGTCACCAATCTAAAAAGTTCATGCTTCTTCTTCTTCTTCCCGTTACGAGTCGAACTCTGTATTAAAGTGTAATTGACTCGGGCGCATCTCAAACAGACAGGAGGCCACTCCTCTGGCCAAAAGTAAAAGTCCAGGAAATAATCTGGACAGTATTTACAATAAAAATATGATATTCATTACATCTATGTACACTGGTTATCCTGCTGTCTATTTCAGATGTGGCTGGGTCCAGGGGATGGTATTCACTCTGGCCCTGAAGTCCTCTAGGGATCCGGACTCCACTACAGATTCGGGGAGTTTATTCCATTCTCTAGTTGTTCGTGGGAAGAATGAGTGGTAGTCATGGTAGTATACGTCCCTCTTCACTCTAGTTTGTCTAAGTTTGTGGTTGCCCCTGGTCCTACTGTCTCCTGTCGTGTAGTATTTGGCTGGATCAATGGCAATCATCTGATGTTGAGTCTTGTAACACAGCACAAGACTCTGTTTCCATCGTCTGTGTTGCAGTGATTCCCACTGAAGTTGGTCCAGTAGCTTAGTTACACATCCAGGAGAGTTGTCCTGGTAGCAACTATACACAAAGCGAGCTGCTCGTCTTTGTACCTGCTCTATGTCGCGTATGGTGGTGATTTGGTGAGGATCCCATACTGGGGAGGCATATTCCAGGGTTGGTCTTACGAGCGTAGAGTAGGCTGTGGCTTTTGTTGCTGGAGTACACCTACCAAGATTTCTCCGTAAGAAGCCAAGTGTCTTTGAGGCTTTCCCTATGGTCTGGTTGATATGGTTTATCCAGGTGAGGTCTTTGTTAATAGTGAGCCCCAGGTATTTCCCGCTGTCTATTGTCTCTAATGTGTGTCCATGGAGTGTGTAGGACGTCTGGTGTTGATGACGTCATCCTGAGACACGGATGACTGTGCATTTCTCCGGGTGGAAACACATTTGCCACTCCTTTTCCCATTTTTCCAGTGAGGTTAGGTCTTTTTGCAGCAAGTCTGCATCTGCTGTATTCCTAATGCATCGGAAGAGTAGGCAGTCATCAGCAAACAGTCTAGCGCTTGATGTTGTTGCTTCAGGGAGGTCATTGATGTAGGCCAGAAAGAGTAAGGGGCCCATCACAGTGCCCTGGGGTACTCCAGATACCACGTCAAGAGGGTCCGACTTATGGTTTTCAAGGATCACAGACTGAGTTCTGTTAGACAGAAACTGTTTAATCCATTCCAGCTGGGGACCTCTTACCCCGTAATAATCCATTTTACGAAGAAGTCTGGCGTGTGGTACCTTATCAAAGGCCTTGGCGAAGTCTAACAGGATGATGTCTGTCTGGTCGCCGTCCTCCATGTTCTTAGCTATTTCATGTATAGTAATTACCAGCTGAGACTCGCATGACCGTTTGGTTCTAAACCCATGTGTCAATTTCTTTATTCCAGTCAAATGTGTTCCACGATTCTAACACTTTCGGGTTTCATTCACAGTCCAAATTTCTTGACACAAAGTCATTGCATAAATAAAATAAATCCAAGGTGTTTTACTCACATACATTTGTGTCATTTGTGACATACGCTACGGCGATTCGCGTTCTTGGACACAGCGTATTACTCGTAACCCGAATATTTCACGCCCTTCTCGTAATCAATCTCTATTCTCGGTAAATGATGTTTTCATCATAGATCAGCAGAATATATCGACTTAATCATTCAGTAAGAATACTCTAAGAAATAAGAAAACCGAAATTTTTAAACAGGAAGTTTTACATGAAACGAAATTATCGACAGTTACCGGTAACGGAAATGAACAAAATCCGGAAATCGTATTTTTTCAAAAATAAAAAAAATCGGGGCGGGAAGATTTCAGAGGGGCGGGCGGGGATGAAAATCTATCAATTAATTTTAATTGGCCTTACAGACACATACCAAAAACAACATCCACTTAATTACATGCTCCTGATTCGGGTCAGACACATAAAAACACAACCAAAAACAACATCCACTTAATTACAGGCTCCTGACTCGGGTCAGGCACATACATACACAACCAAAAACAACATCCACTTAATTACAGGCTCCTGACTCGGGTCAGGCACATACATATACAATCAAAAACAACATCCACTTAATTATAGGCTCCTGACTCGGGTCAGGCACATACATACACAACCAAAAACAACACCCACTTAATTACAGGCTCCTGACTCGGGTCAGACACATACCAAAAACAACATCCACTTAATTACAGGCTCCTGACTCGGGTCAGGCACATACATACACAACCAAAAACAACATCCACTTAATTACAGGCTCCTGACTCGGGTCAGGCACATACATACACAACCAAAAACAACATCCACTTAATTACAGGCTCCTGACTCGGGTCAGACACATACCAAAAACAACATCCACTTAATTACAGGCTCCTGACTCGGGTCAGACACATACCAAAAACAACATCC
Organism: Mytilus edulis; assembly: GCF_963676685.1. NCBI lineage: Eukaryota > Metazoa > Mollusca > Bivalvia > Mytilida > Mytilidae > Mytilus > Mytilus edulis. The sequence goes on along the minus strand of NC_092355.1, from coordinate 77,033,800 downwards.
ACTTAATTACAGGCTCCTGACTCGGGTCAGGCACATACCAAAAACAACATCCACTTAATTACAGGCTCCTGACTCGGGTCAGACACATACCAAAAACAACATCCACTTAATTACAGGCTCCTGACTCGGGTCAGACACATACCAAAAACAACATCCACTTAATTATAGGCATCCACTTAATTACAGGTTCCGGACTCGGGTCAGACACATGCCAAAAACAACATCCACTTAATTACAGGCTCCTGACTCGGGTCAGACACATACCAAAAACAACATCCACTTAATTACAGGCTCCTGACTCGGGTCAGACACATACCAAAAACAACATCCACTTAATTACAGGTTCCGGACTCGGGTCAGACACATACCAAAAACAACATCCACTTAATTACAGGTTCCGGACTCGGGTCAGGCACATACTAAAAACAACATCCACTTAATTACAGGCTCCTGACTCGGGTCAGACACATACCAAAAACAACATCCACTTAATTACAGGCTCCTGACTCGGGTCAGACACATACCAAAAACAACATCCACTTAATAACAGGCTCCTGACTCGGGTCAGACACATACCAAAAACAACATCCACTTAATTACAGGCTCCTGACTCGGGTCAGGCACATACCAAAAACAACATCCACTTAATTACAGGTTCCGGACTCGGGTCAGGCACATACCAAAAACAACATCCACTTAATTATAGGCTCCTGACTCGGGTCAGACACATACCAAAAACAACATCCACTTAATTACAGGCTCCTGACTCGGGTCAGACACATACCAAAAACAACATGACTCGGGTCAGACACATACCAAAAACAACATCCACTTAATTACAGGCTCCTGACTCGGGTCAGGCACATACCAAAAACAACATCCACTTAATTACAGGTTCCGGACTCGGGTCAGACACATACCAAAAACAACATCCACTTAACTACAGGTTCCGGACTCGGGTCAGGCACATACCAAAAACAACATCCACTTAATTACAGGCTCCTGACTCGGGTCAGGCACATACCAAAAACAACATCCACTTAATTACAGGCTCCTGACTCGGGTCAGGCACATACATAAATTGACAGGAGCCAAATGATATATTCAAAAGATGCTGTTTAATATATAATGTTGTCTGGCATGAGACAAAATAAATGTTTATAGATATCATATTCCCGTGTCTTTAGGAATGTTGAGAAAAATGTTTGGATAGTAAAAAAAAAAATCCTTGGCTACCCCCTCCCCCCCCTAGAAAGTAAAGCAGGCCTAATCACCAATTTCAGCACTGGCAACCCTGGTCATTTAAGATGTACGTGGATCACATCTGGTCAAGGGCAGGTTAAAACCACGTCAATTAAATTCAGATTGGATCACATCTGGCCAAGAGAAGAGGGGGAGGACAGGGGTAAGGGAGACAGGGAGAAAGGGGGTAGGAGAAAGGAGAAAGGGGGTGGGAGAAAGGAGAAAGGGGGTAGGAGAAAGTAGAGGAAGGCTGGGAGAAAGGAGAAAAAGTTGGAGAAAGGAGAAAAAAATAAATTATCTCTCCTTTAAAAAAAAATTCTAATATTTCAAGAAAAAATATCTCAAAAGGAGATGTTTTATTATAATGGGAGAAAGGAGAACGGGGGTAGGAGAAAGGAGAAGAGGGGTGGGAGAAGGGAGAAGGTTACCCCCTGTCCTCCCCCTCAGAGAAGGTTAAAACCCTGTCTATTGATCTGAGTGGAACACATCTGGTCAAGGGCAGGTTAAATCCTTGTCAATTAATTTCTGAGTGGATCACATCTGTTCAAGAGCAAGTTACAACCCTGTCAATTAAGGTCTGAGTGGAACACATCTGGTCATGGGCAGGTTACAACCCTGTAAATTAGGATCTGAGTGGAACACATCTGGTCAAGGACAGGTTACAACCCTGTCAATTAAGGTCAGAGTGGAACACATCTGGTCAAGAGCAGGTTACAAACCTGACAATTAAGATCAGAGTAGAACACATCTACTCAAGGGCAGATTAACTCATTTTCTATGAAGATCTGAGTGGAACACATCTGGTCAAGGGCATGTTAAATCCCTGTCGATTAAGATTTTAGTGGAACATATATGTGCAAGGGCAGGTTACAACCCTGTCAATTTAAATTAAAGTGGAACACATCTGGTTAAGAGCAGGTTACATTCTTGTCAATTAAGATCAGATTGGAACACATCTTGTCAAGAGCAGGTTACAGCCCTGTCAATTAAGATCTGAGTGGAACACATCTGATCAAGTGCAGGTTAAATCCCTGTCAATTAAGATCAGAGTGGAACACATCTGTTCAAGGGCAGGTTACAACCCTGTCAATTAAGATTTGAGTGGAACACATCTGGTCAAGAGCAAGTTAAATCCTTATTAATTAAGATCTGAGTTGAACACATCTGGTCAAGTGGAGGTTACAAACCTGTCAATTAGGATCTGAGTGGAACATATCTGGTCAGAGCAGGTTAAATCCCTGTCCATTAAGATCAGAGTGGAACACATCTCTTCAAGGGCAGGTTAAAACCCTGTCAATTAAGATTTGAATGGAACCACATCTGGTCAAGAGCAGGTTAAATCCTTATTAATTAAGATCTGAGTTGAACACATCTGTACAAGTGCAGGTTACAACCCTGTCAATTAGGATCTGAGTGGAACATTTCAAGTCAGAGCAGGTTACAACCCTGTCAATAAGGATCTGAGTGGAACATATCTGGTCAAGTGCAGGTTAAATCCCAGTCAATTAAAATCTGAGTGGAAAACATCTGGTCAAGGGCAGGTTACAACCCTGTCAATTAGGATCTGAGTGGAACATATCTGGTCAGAGCAGGTTACAATCCTGTCAATTAAGATCAGAGTGGAACACATCTGGTCAAGGGCAGGTTAAATCCCTTTCTATTAAGATCTGAGTGGAACACATCTGGTCAAAGACATGTTAAATCCCTATCAATTAAGATTTGAGTGGAACACATCTGGTCAAGGGCAGGTTAAATATCTTTCTATTAAGATCTGAGTGGAACAAATCTGGTCAAGAGAAGGTTAAACCCTTATCAATTAAGATCTGAGTTGAACACATCTGGTCAAGGGCAGGTTAAATCCCTTTCTATTAAGATCTGAGTGGAACACATCTGGTCAAGAGCAGTATATAACCCTGTCAATTAAAATCTGAGTGGATCACATCTGGTCAAGAGCAGGTTACAACCCTGTCAATTAAAATCTGAGTGGAACACATCTGGTCAAGAGCAGGTTACAACCCTTTCAATTATAATCTGAGTGGAACGCATCTGGTCAAAAGCAGGTTAAATTCTTATCGATTAAGATCTGAGTTGAACACATCTGGTCAAGGGCAGGTTAAATCCCTTTCTATTAAGATCTGAGTGCAACACATCTGGTCAAGAGCAGGTTACAACCCTTTCAATTATAATCTGAGTGGAACGCATCTGGTCAAAAGCAGGTTAAATTCTTATCGATTAAGATCAGAGTTGAACACATCTGGTCAAGGGCAGGTTAAATCCCTTTCTATTAAGATCTGAGTGGAACACATCTGGTCAAGAGCAGGTTACAACCCTGTCAATTAAAATCTGAGTGGATCACATCTGATCAAGAGCAGGTTAAATCCTTATTAATTAGGATCTGAGTTTAACACATCTGGTCAAAGGCAGGTTAAATCCCTGTCAATCAAAATCGGAGTGGATCACATCTGGTCAAGGGCAGGTTAAATCCCTGTCAATTAGGATCTGAGTGGATCGTATATGGTCAAGTGCAGGTTACAACCCTGTCAATAAGGATCTGAGTGGAACATATCTGGTCAAGGGCAGGTTAAATCCCTGTCAATTAAAATCTGAGTGGATCACATCTGGTCAAGGGCAGGTTACAACCCTGTCAATTAGGATCTGAGTGGAACGTATCTGGTCAGAGCAGGTTACAACCCTGTCAATTAAGATCAGAGTGGAACACATCTGGTCAAGGGCAGGTTGAATCCCTTTCTATTAAGATCTGAGTGGAACACATCTGGTCAAGGGCAGGTTAAATCCCTGTCAATTAAGATTTGAGTGGAACACATATGTTCCAGCGTAGATTACAACCCTGTCAATTAAGATTAGAGTGGAACACATCTGGTAAAGGGCAGGTTAAATCCCTGTCAATTAAGATTTGAGTGGAACACATATGTTCCAGGGTAGGTTACAACCCTGTCAATTAAGATCAGAGTGGAACACATCTGGTCAAGGGCAGGTTACAACCCTGCCAATTAAGATCTGAGTGAAACACATCTGGTCAAGGGCAGGTTACAACCCTGTCAATAAGGATCTGAGTGGAACATATCTGGTCAAGGGCAGGTTACATGCATTCTTGTCAATTAAGATCAGAGTAGAACAAATCTGGTCAAGGGCAGGTTAAACCCTGTCTATTACGATTTGAGTGGATCAGATCTGGTCAAGAGAAGGTTACATTGACACCTTTAAGAAATGAGAGGATTAAATATTTCCAGCAGTACCCAATCCACAGTATTACAACACCAAATTGAAATTCAAATTAAAAAAACACTCTTTATTTTTTTGTGATATAATTTGTTGAAATAGAACTAGTTAAACATTATTTAAATATCGACTCGATAAGTTCTTATCTGCACATGCAGCTACTGTACTCGTAAACAATAAAACATATGTTTGTATCCTCATTGTTTTCAACAAGTTTATACAGTTATGTGATTGACACCTTGTAATTGGTCATCCACAACTCATACCTGCATCAAGATGGCAGATAATCAGCATGAGAGAAGCAGGTATGTCGCTGTGACAATTGCACGTATTGTTGGTCATCATCATTCCACTATAAGTCGTTTTGAGAATAAAAATCAGGCAACAAACAATGTTGAAGACCTTTCGAGATCAAGAAGACCCGCTATAACATCTGCTAGGGAAAATCAAGAATAACGAAGGTTGGTCAGAAGGAACCGCATTGCAAATAATACAATCCTAAAAAGAGAGTGATGACCATACAAGAGCCTTTAAACAAGAACTGTTCGAGATCGGCTCATCTATTCTCGTTATCGTGCGATAAGACCATTTCGGGGACCTTTGCCTACGAACAGACACACCGTTGCCCGTATCCAATGTAGTGCAGAGCTCGCCAAAGTTGAAAATTAGCATCGTGGAGGAAGATCCATTGTTCCTATGGAATTCGGATTATCTTCGAATTCCTTGGCCCGATCGTAGCCCGGATTTGAACCATATCGAGCATATATGGCCATGGGACACTGTTGGGCGTAAAGTGCACGAAAGGACACCCCAGTTCAAACAGGTCATGAAATAAACAATACGTCAGCAATGGTTGCTGCTACCTTAGCAACAAATTAGTCGACTTATGGCAGGAATCAGAAGACGTTACGATGTGGTTATCCGTTTGAATATAGGCTGCGCACAAAGTACTAAATCATTGGCGTCTAACGATTAACCATGATGTGAACAATCATTTAAAGATTAATTTTGAAATGTCTGACATTGTAAAGTTCGACTACAGTAAAAGTTGTAAAATGCATTTTTTTTGTACAAAAAACACTTCATTTTGTTATAATAATTTTGGTTAGACAGATTAAACATTTTTTTCATACATTTTTTATTCGTTTTAATGCCAATGTTATCATTAACTACGTTTCAATATCATTTTACAAATATTTTATCATATTCCATCCAAAATAAGAGGCCGATTTTTCAAGTTCTAAAATATCAAGGTGAAGCAATACTTTTTTCCATGTGTATATATTCAAACAGAGATTATTATAAATGTATAAAATATCTCTGATACAAATAATCTTTATAAATGTTTTTGATAAATTGTACCACATACTACGGAGAAGGACCGATGAACGTTTTTAGGAAAATGGTTGAATGCTTTTCTGATGTGATTTTGTTTGATAGTTGCTTAGCTTAGCAAGCCTTCAAAGATTTTATTATAATCGTATAAAGCTGCGCCCTAACGTTATAATGGTATCATGTCGTCGTCGTATAGATAACGTGGAATTTTAAATTTATAAACTTAAATTGCAAAACATATCATTCAGGGCAAATCTTTAAGGTTAATTGACAAATTTAACATATATTTTTCTGAAATGTTTAAGTTTTATAATTTTATACTAGTAGATAAATAGTATTACTAGTTTTTTTTATATTAATTTCCCGATCAAATGTATAAAAAGACCGAAAAATAAATATAACCGGTTTCAGAAAAAAACTAGGGGAGATAACAATTGTGCAACAGTAATCCTCAAAAAAAGAAATGCAATCATGAACCTAAATACCTTTTTGTTATCATGATAGACGTGTAATTGTTTCTAGGCGAGCGCCGATTTGAGAAAAAGCCTCTCGTTAAGGTTTTTAATGCACCTATCTAACACACAGCTAATTTTGGTATCAATTGAAAAAAAAAACTTCTAGAGCATACTATTTGGGTGGTCGTCAAAGTTCCCTATGGTCACGTTTCTTGCAAATCTCACGAGAACACAGACATGTCGAAACACTTTGGATTATACGGTGACATTTAACATTTATTATATTGGCATTGTTGTAAATATATTATTCATTTCTATCTAAGATAGCTTTGACTACATTCTGAAAAGACATCGAATCCAAAAAAAAGAGAAGATTTTATGAAAAATTAGTTAATTCAGAGGCATTTGTCAGACCAACCCTAAAATTAAAAAAAAAAATTACCATAATTTTTAAGATTGTCAGTGTCAATGACTTATTAAAACTCTCATATGTTTTGTTTTTAGAAATTCCATATACCTTGAAACGATTGCGACACACATCGAATCTCAATGATAGATAATAAATGTTTGACGACTTCTCTAAAACCTGCATTATTAAACGGTATTCCGGATCTGTATCGTGTTTATCCCAGACGCTCAAAATTTATATAAATTGAGTATCTAATATGCACAGGTAGCATTTGAGTTGCTAAAATACAAGTCGTGTTTTAACATATTACTAAATAAATATTCGTATATGTGTTACCGAAAGACCATTTTAAGCATTACTAACGATATTGGCATGTGATATGTAAGCAGCAGACTGCATTTTGTAGAATAGTTTATTCTTAAATATTATCATAATTACTCAGCATGGATGAGTGTCCAAGTCCTGTGAAATGTGCGCCACCTCCAATGAAGCGCGGTCGCATGCCCATAAATTGGCAACGCTGTATAATATGTCAAAATATTACACAAGAGACTCGCAGTATGACAACTGATAGAGGTATTACAACCTTAATAAATGCTGTAAGACAAAGACAAGATGATGTGTTTAGGTTGTGTTGAGTGAGTTTGATACATTGATGCATTGTTGGTTTAACAAGGAAGAAGGCTTCATTGATAAGATGGAATCTTATAAGGCAGGTGCTAAGTCAGATAACATCGGCAATGAGAGCACGTGCGTGTCTTGTCAAGGTTGATGACCAATGTCACGATGAAGCAAAACCAGCTGCAATGAAAAGGGATGAAAAACATGTACAAGATCTAATTGTTTATATAACAGAAAATATGACAAATCTATTTCACGTTGATAATCACCTCCGACAGCTTATTAACATTTCAACTGGTCTCCATGCAAGTCACAACATTGAAGATTCACTGTTAAAATCAGTTGAAACTGGAAGAACTAAAATGAAGATATGTGTTGAGTCATCTCTATCAACAGACAAGGCAGGTAGCTTTTACCATCATATCCAAAGATCAGGACTGAAGACCTTTGAAGATATGAACCCCAAAGTACAACTAAAATGCAAATCTGGGCAATTGCAAGTTGTAAAAGGTCGTTTGAATCCCGAGCTTGTGTTAAGACGTGCACTATCTATTACTAAATGTAAAGATGACGTATCTGTGGAAACTGTTTTTTCCTATCCAATTTGTCCCATTCTCACTGCATTATTTCATGACGATGGAACTATGAGGAAGACAAATAAGTCTGATCTTGCCCATGAATTGGAAAATCAGTCATTTGATGTTAAAAGGATGTCCACATTTGGAGACTTGGCCAAATCTTATATTATGCAGGTACAATCATGCTTCAGATTCACATACAAGGTTGTTGATGTCTTCGATCGCAGAACGACATAGACGATCGGCAACAACAACTACGCAAAAAGTTTATCATATCACTGAAGGCCGAACTGTTCCAGACTGGACAAAATTTCTATCAAGCAACAATCAAGCTCTGATTACTTTCCTTGAGGATTATATGAGTAGCAATTTGTCTGATATGTTCCAGGAGGAAAATAATTGTTAAGTTCTCACCGGTGCATTTTCCAATCCAGAAATAGTGCGACAACTCTCTAACGAGCATGTAATCGATCTCCCAGACCTTTTCTGTTCGCACGAAGAAGCAGACACAAGAATCTTGCTTCATGTTATACACTCTGATAAAATCTTTCAGCAGTTGAGTATAAGGGGACAAATCATAGTCAAATGCTCCGATCCATATGTGCTTGTGCCCTGTGTTCATTATTTCAAGGTTCTTGTGTCGACTGAACAAATGTGTTTTTTGACGGGGTCAACTAATTCTCTTAGGGACTGTAGAAGGTACATACCAATCCATAAGTTAAGTAAATCTCTTTCACCTTTACTAGCTAACATTCTCCCTGCAGTTCATGCTTAATTTAGTTGTGATACCACTGCCGCTGTATTTGGTTTCGGCAAACAGACTGTATTCAAGTTGATAAGAAAATTTCCGAGTAAGTTTACAAATCTCCAAAACTTTAACACGATTGATTTTTCCACATCATTGTCAGCATCCAGAGAGCTTATTTCAAGCTTGTATGACCCAACAGACAAATTCGCTTCATCACATGTTGAGTTAAACAAGTTACGTGTTAAACTTGCAACATGCAAAGACACATGTTTGTTGCGATTGCCACCAAGCGAACCTGCATTCAAATGTTTTGCGGTCATGTCTATAAACGAAAATTAAGATGTCCTCACATCTCGATCACCCAAATCCTTTGTCCTCTTACGAATACGGATGGAAAAAGAGTTCACATGGCCCGGATCCAGTCTACTTTTTAGACATGATGACGTCCGATTTCCTGCAAGATTTAATATGTTCTTGCAAGGAGAAGTATATATGTAGCAAGTCATGTATTTGCCGAGAGCAGCAGATGTTGCACTAAGCTTTGTTTATTTCAGGGTAGTGATACCTGCCAAAATATGTATTGTAAAGAGGACATCGACCTCGAAGATCAAATGCATGACGCTGATGAAGATGAAAACGATACCATTGACTAATAGCGAAAGAGCATTTGAGCAAAGCGGCAACAAAAAGTTTAATTTGCCTCACTGTTATTCAATGTAAATATGTATATTATTATTAATTTTGTGTTTTTGTAATAACTGGACCAGGTGAAATAAATGGTTGTGTACTTAAATTCCGTATGCGATGATACATGTAGTGGTAGTTTAAAAAAGAAAAAGAAAAAAGAAAATAAAAAAAAACCCTTGCTAGTAATCTTCGACCTTGACGTGGTTGGCAAGCTTAAGACAATTAAATCATAATGTATTTATAACTGTCGAACTAACAGGAGACCAAAATAACATAGATTTTTAACTGTGTTGTAAACATGGTAAATATGCGCTTTAAAGCAGTTTTACGATATGTTTTAATGTAGTTTTATCAATATTTTGTCGGTATAAAAAACATGCTAGGCGAGCCATTCGAACTTAAAAAACTAGTTATATATGTTATTAATATAAAACCAATAGAATTTGTGAGTTTTCGATGCAAAATTAAATATTACCGAGCGTTTTGCGTCTTGTAATACCTGTAAAAATTAACATTTTCACAAAAATACGAGATTTTTTCGTTTTAAACACTTTTTTAAATTTTTTTATTTCAGAAACAAAAATTAGATAGACTTTAGTTTATTAAATGATATATTTCATCTTATATTGCATATGAATTTGTTTTTAAACTGAATTTTTCTAACAATATCGTCAAATTATGACTTATATTGTTTCCCCTTTTTTTGCCGTTTTTAGAAAAATGTGACCATTTCCCAATTTGACGACCAGGCAATTCTGAATGTACGATAAAATACCTTTTAAATGATATATTATATAGCCGTGTGTTAGGTAGGTGCATTAAAAACCTCCGAATCCTTGTTTTGGCGCTCGCCTATTCGTTAGTATAAAGAAAAATTCTTGTATGTACGGTACTATATAGCTTTTGTATGTTTCAGTCACTAGGTATAAGACATTTTACTTTTTTATAGCGGGAAATGTTTTCCCTGAGATTATCAGGTTATTTAGTATAGAAAGTCCCTGTCTTAAGGCAGCAACCATTTGATTTTCGGGAGGGGGGGGGGAGTAAGGATTTATTTGGAAAAAAGTTTGTTTCCAGTTTTTGGAGAGAAAAAATAATTTGTTTGTGACCCTGAGAAAAAAAATTGTTTGTTTCACCCTCAGCAGCCACTATAAGTAAGTAATGCTAAAACTGAAAGAAAAAAATTGTTTTCGACTTGTCGCCCCAAAAAGTTTGTTTTTCGCCGAAGGAAAAAAAAATATCCGGAAAAATATTCAAAATGGAACAGACCTTTAATGATAATTACTCATTCAAGAGAACATGCAATGCGAACCAGTTTAAACACGCCGCATCTATGGTACTTTCATAGCTGAAAGAAGCAGGCGTGAATTTAGAACGACCAGATTTGAATATTAATTCCGTACAAGCAGCCGAAGCCAAGACAGTAAAAGGTATTATTAATTAAGAAAAGACAGAAACTTATTAAAATGGCAGATTCCTAGGAACTCAGCTGGAACGTTGTAGGGGAATACTTGACAAATCCTATCGCCGACGATTCGGAAGATGAGAGGAAAATAATCCGAGCACAAAAAAGAGCAGAAAGGAAACAGTGAGCAGAGAAATCAAAGAAACAAAACAGAAGAAAAACACCGTCACACGAAAGAGGAGGCTTAGATTGCCAATTCTTCTAGGAAACTTGGCAGGTAATGTTTAAGTTGCTTGCAATCATGTCGTCAGATGAACATTTTAAACAATTAATCAACTTTAACCTTTGATCAATTACATGTATTTTAATTGATTTACATTGTTGGCCTTCAAATATTTGGCTTCTAATGATTTTTGATAAAGGTAGATCCAGAAAAGCGCTTCGGACGCATGCAGTTTTCAACGTTTTGTTTTCAATTTTTATCGATTGCATGACAATCATATGGTAACAAGAGCGCAATTATTTTTTTACATTTTACAGGCATATTTTTACCGGATGGAGCCATTACAAATAAAAAAAAATTAAATTAACCATTCTTCCGACAATATTATAATGTAATTCATTGCTGTTTCTGTGTTGACCCTGTTATAGATTCGAGGTTAGCTGTATTGAACCCGAGTCTCGAAGTTCTTCTTGGACAAACAAAATTATTTGCAAATATTTAAATTTGTACTGATAAAGCAATTATAATATGTGATAATGTCCATTCTTAATAAAAAAAAACGTTGCTAGGCAACCTTCCGGCTTTCACCGGTACAAAAAAAAACTATACACAAACGGTCCCAGAAACGGCTTGTAAATTTCAACCCCAAGAAAACTGAAACCATGCCCTTTTCCTGTAAAAATTCAAAACCATATCATCCAACTTTAAGCATGAATAACGTAGAACTACATATGTTGAAACGCACATGCATTTAGGAGTATATTTTTCTAATAATGGTTCACAGGCACTTATTGCAGAATTTTTCCCTATATACCTTAGTATAACACGTATCATAGAATATTTTTCTGAGACAAATGCCTGTGTAATGGTTCATAGAATGTACATGTTGCTTATATTGTACAGATATCTTACAAAAGACTTTATATATTAAGGGAAATTAAAACAATCTAAAAGGTTTACTTAAGAATTGAATGCTTCTTTTTGTAAATTTATTGGGGTGTAAAAGCGTTGACCGAAGTACATTTTGTATGAAGCGCGGAAGCGCTTCATTCTAAAAATGTGCGCACGGGAAAAAAAATACGGAACACCACTGCATGGTACACTATGAGAAAAAAAAATACGGAACACCACTGCATGGTACACTATGGAAAATGCTTTACGAATAATTGAGCTCTTGTAACCATGCATATATATTGCCTTGTATCATTGATGTCAGTTATAAGTATTACTATGTGGTTGGTTGTTGACAATCAACATAGCCGCCCGGCCGCTATACACGCCGAATTTAAGAGAAAGATCAAATATTAGTATATATAGATAATATAAAAGATAATAAGGGACGACATCAAAAGTTCAATGCAAGATAAAAAAAAAAACTTAATTCATATCAATGTCAATTGAACAAAACTTACAGCAATTTTGACCCCCACCCCCAAACTATTTGGATGATTTTTTTTTTTTATTCTTCATTGATTTTTTGATGTCGTCCCTAAGATCAAAAGAGATCAATATTTTTTACAGATAGCTATCATGCAAGGATATTTCGGCATACTTGATAACTTTTTGACAAATATGTAAGACTTTATGGCGTGGTTTTAATTGCATGTGTTTAAAGGTACAACTGATTAGTTTCAGATTCAATCTGCAACCTTGACTTAAACAACACCTAAACCGGGTTGAACGTTGTCTAGCTCTCCCTTGCTCAAAATAGCAGATGATGAAGAACAGAAGATCAAATAATAGAAAGGGGAATATATCATGTAAGAATAATATAAAAACGCGTCGCCAGTAAACTGAATTTGCGACCATCAAATCCCCAATTGATGCCGTCGGAGCTTAAAATACAATACAGTTATCTCCTAATTCATATAGAGAAACCTACTAAAATAATATCAATATGGAATAACATGATTTATCTGTTAAAAATACTTAACTACTATACAGAGGGTCTGAAAGGGGGGGGCTTCATTTCTATATTTAAATAAAAATATATATACTATTTTAGCTAGAAAAATTAAATAAATTGCCCATTATTATCTATCCTGTAAACTCCAATCCACACTCTCTTTATACTGTTATTATAATTAAATAAATTCTTCTTGATATATATTTTTTTAAAAGGTGGAACTTTGTTACATTGTATTAACTTGATAATTTGTAGATATAAAAAGAAGGAGCGTTAATACAGTTAAGCTTGTAATCAACAGATTGTTATATAATTTAGAAAGATACGTGTATATTTACTATACTTTTGTTTATGCATGCTTAGCTTTCTAAGCCTCAAATATTCTAATATAATCGTATAAAGCTGTGCCCTAACGTTATATATATTGGTATCACGTCGTCGTAATGATAAAAGTAAAAGTTAATGTTTATAAACTTATATTGCAAAACATACCATTACGGGTAAATCTCATAAGCAAAATTACAACTTTAACATTTATTATTTTAAAATTGTGAAGTTTTGTAATTGTATTAAATAAAATTAATAGTATTATTATTTTCAATATTATTCATTTCTTGATCAAATCCAACGAAAGACCAAAATATAGAAAAAAACTATTTCAGAAAAATCAAGGGAAGATAACAATGGTACGCGTACATTGCCTATCAGTGCTTTTAGATGACATACATAAAATTGATTGATTATATGAACTAATAAATCGAGTAATAAATTCACTCTTGTTGGATTGTTTTAATTTCTGTAAAATTGTAATGTCCATATTCATGATATTTAAGTGATATACGTACCTTCCTGGATAATTTTGTACCTCAGAGTTCTGTACATTTGTATGACTGTATTTTGGTCATGCATTATACTTGTTATATTGTAGCAGGGGCGGATCCAGCCATTTTAAAAAGGGGGGGGGGGGGGGTGTTCCTAACCCAGGACAAAAAGGGGGGGTTCCAATTACATGTCCCCATTCTAATGCATTGATCGTCCAAAAAAAAGGGGGGTTCCAACCCCCGTAACCCCCCTTTGGATCCGCGCCTGTGTATTGATTGCACTATCATGCTCGATCATGTGAGACTGTTTATAGTGAAATAATTTTCAGGTTTCACTGGTGATCCGATGGATACAATCGGAATCTGTCGTAGAGTTGTCACTGGTTCCGACTTACTTATAATCAAGGAATTATGTAATTGTATAATTAATTCCTTGTTATACATGTTATAATATAAATATTTGTGTGACTGCATCGGATCCTACATTAATGTGTAAGTTTCTCTATGTTAGTTATATATCAAACAACGATCAGTATTGCACTTCCGTAGGTGGTAAATGTGAGATAATTACCTACTATGGTACAACTTTCCAACAGAATCAAAATGCATGCGGTCTTAAACGGGGGTCTCATTGCTCATTGCGGAAGGGGGGGGCGATCCCGGATCCCGCTTACTGTTTTGTCCGATTCCCGTATCCCGCTTACACTATGCACGTAAGCAATTCTCATTTTTTTGTCATTTCCCGGGTCCCGCTAGACCTCATTTCCCGTTTGAAATCACGACACGATAATTTGACTTTAACGTGTCACAAAAAAATCGGCAATCCCGCGTCACGCTTAGACCCCAATGAGACCCACTAAAACAATGAGCAAATCTCGTACCATATACTTACACTGTAGTAGGCCATATAGGCCCCAACACATAAAATGTGAAACAGTTGAGTGCAAACACTGAAATGTCTCGCCTTCTTAACTAATAATTGGTATTATGTTGATAGTCCTAGATATAAATCTTTACTACATCTATCACATAAACTATATGATCCAAGAAAATGAGGTCAAGGTCACTTACGCCTAACGAGAGCATGATTCATATTTCATAAAATTCATATATCAGCATGATCAGTGCCCATGGAGATCACAAGATGAGGAGAACAGGATTCATATATTGCGCAATGGAGGTTCATATAAGATTCATATAACAGTGAGATGGGATAGGACATTTATCGGGATTCCGGGATTGGGTGTTTTTAAGCTCGGGATTTCGGGATTGACCCTTTCGGGATCCGGGAATTCTTTTTTTCGGATTTCGGGACCTCGGGATTTCGTATTTTTAAGCCCGGGATTTCGGGATTTCGTGTTTTTAAGCCCGGGAATTCGGGATCAGGACCCTCCTATCCCCCCTCAACAGTGCCCATTGAGGATCATGAATCTGATTCAGATATTACCCAAGGAGGATCACAGGATCTCGAGAACAGGATTCAGATATTGCCCATGGAGGACATATGAACGGCAGAACGGGATTCATATATTGTCCAATTGAGGTTCACAAGCCTCAGATATCAGTGCCCATGGAGGATTACATGGTCAGGATTCAGATATCAGTGTTTATGGCGGATTACATGGTCAGGATTCAGATATCAGTGTTCATGGCGGATTGCATGGTCAGGATTCAGATATCAGTGTCCATGTCGGATTAATTGATCAGGATTCAGATATCAGTGTCCATGGCGGATTAATTGATCAGGATTCAGATATCAGTGTCCATGGCGGATTAATTGATCAGGATTCAGATATCAGTGTCCATGGCGGATTACATGATCAGGATTCAGATATCAGTGTCCATGGCAGAATACATGGTCAGGATTCAGATATCAGTGTCCATGGCGGATTGCATAATCAGGATTAAGATATCAGTTTCCATGGAAGATCAATGGATCAGGAGAACAGCATTTATATATTACCCGTTAGAGATTTAGTGTTGCCATCATGACTAATTTCCTTGAATTTGATAGACTTTTTTGTTGTTTTGATTGGACTATAATTGATTGACAGATGAAACCTAGATATTCTTTCGCTGGATTCTGACTTGAACTGAACAATAAACATGTACCACTTGTGGAGAAGAAACTTTCTAATGCAACCAAGCATCTGAATTTACCTAAATTTAGGATTGGTTTCATGTTTTTATGCCCCATTAATGGACATTATGTTTTCTGATCTGTGCCTCCGTCTGTTTGTTTGTTTGTTCGTCTGTCCAGCTTCAGGTTAATGTATTTGGCCGAGGTAGTTTTTAATGAAGTTGAAGTCCAATCAACTTGAAACTAAGTAAACGTGTTCCCTATGATATGATCTTTCTAATTTTAATGTCAAATAAGAGATTTTATCCCAATTTCACGGTCCACTGAACATAGAAAATGATAGTGCGGTTGGGGCAATCGTGTACTTGGGACACATTCTTGTTTCACATTTATCATGCTGGCAGCTGTACCACAGGCACGTGTCTCAGAAAAAAAGTCCTATATACTTTAATAAAACACAATTACTTAACTCATTTAAAAAAAATGTCAACCAGTCGCTAAATACTGTTATATACGCCTATTTCTGGGTTGGCAATCCCACTAAAACTGGTTATGCATAAATAGAAATTGATTTTTCTACATAATGATGTACAACACGCCTACGTTTGTTTTATTAAGGTATATAGTATTTTTTTGAAGTGCCTGTGAGCTGTACCCTTATTTTTGACATTTTTACCTTTTATGTCTCTTTGTTTGTTCACAAAATATAATGGAGTTCAATGTGACAATGAAAGTTTTAGCTAGCTATAAAACCAGATTTAATCCACCAGTTTGGACATAAGGAAATGCCTGTACCAAGTCAGGAATATGACAGTTTTCCATTCGTTTGATATGTTTAAACTTTTTGAAGACCATGGTGTTGACAAATTTTCATGATCAACTTTTTTGTTTTTTTTATTACCCCCTTAGTACCTTTTCCTCTACACTCGTCTTAACTTGACCCATCTGTCCCTCTATTTGAGAGAAGGGGATTCAACCAAGGGTTGAAAAATAAGAGGCGAAAGATATCAGAGGGACATTCAAACTCATAAATCAAAACAAACTGACATGCCATGGCTAATAAACAGCTGCGCCATGAGAGCATGATACGCCCAATGTCTGGTGTGGAAGTTTAATGCAATAATCATAAAGTTTCTGAGAAAGTTTTAAGCAATAACCATATATTGTTTTTGAGATACGGGGGGACAAGTGAAACCTTCCTCTTTTTTTTTTTTTTTTACAAAAAAATAAATATTGAGTATTTTGATCGCATGATACGCCGTTGTCTTGTGTGCAATAATCATAAATAGTTTCTGAGATACAGCGTGACATGTGAAAACCCACCTTTTTTAATAAAAAAACTCAATAATAACTCTAAAATAAAATTTTGAATCATCACCAAAAAGTATACAGATCTTAAGATAAATGTAACTACGAAGTGTGTTAAGTCTTAAGCAATAATCATAAATTGTTTTTGAGATACAGCGCAACATGTGAAAGCCCCCCCACCCCTTTTTTTCTTTTACAAAAATCTCAATATTTCTAAAATAAAATTTTGAATCAAAATCAAAAAGTATACAGATCTTAAGATTAATATAACTAATAAGTGTGTAAAGTTTTAAGAAATAATCATAAATCATTTTTGAGATATGGCGCGACATGTTAAAAAAAAAAAAAAAACCCTTTTTTTCAAAATACTCAATAACTCAATAATAAAATTTTGAATCATCACCAAAAATTATACAGATCTTAAGATTAATATAACTTAGAAGTGTGTAAAGTTTTAAGCAATTCTCATAAATATTTTTTGAGATACAACGCGACATGTGAAAAAAACACAACCCTGATTTAGTTACAAATTCCTGTAATTCAAAAAGTTTTAATATTATTTTCACCAAAAAGTATACAGATGGTTTGACCATCATAAGGAACATCTGTATGAAGTTTCCTGTAATTTGGATAGGTCATTCTCAAGTTACCGTGCGACATGTTTACGCTGGACAGACAGAGGGTTAGACGGACAAACGGCCGCCAACATCTGTATACCATTATACGTCCCGTAAAACTTTTGACTGGCTTATAAAAACCCTCCCCCTTTTTTACAAAATACTCAATAACTCAAAAATAAAATTTTGAATCATCACCAAAAAGTATACAGATCTTTAGATTGATATAACCAAGAAGTGTGTAAAGTTTTAAGCAATAATCATAAATCATTTTTGAGATATGGCGCGACATGTAAAAAAAACCTCCCCCTTTTTTACAAAATACTCAATAACTCAAAAATGAAATTTTAAATCATCACCAAAAAGTATACAGATCTTAAGATAAATATAACTAACAAGTGTGTGAAGTTTTAAGCAATAATTAAAAATTGTTTTTGAGATACAGTGCGACATGTGAAAATAAACAGCTGCGCCATGAGCGCATGATACGCCCGACGTCTTGAGTGGAAGTTTTATGCAATAATCATAAATAGTTTTTGAGGAAGTTTTAAGCAATAACCATTTATTGTTTTTGAGACACGGCGGGACATGTGAAACCCACCCCACCCTGTTTTTTTTACAAATATCACTAAAATAAAATTTTGAATCAAACCAAAAAGTATACAGATCTTTAAATTAGTATAACAAAGAAGTGTGTACAGTTTCAAGCAATAATCATAAATTGTTTTTGAGATACAGCGCGACATGTAAAAAAAACCCTCCCCTTTTTACAAAATACTCAATAACTCAAAAATAAAATTTTGAGTCATCACCAAAAAGTATACAGATCTTTAGATTAATATAACAAAGAAGTGTGTAAAGTTTTAAGCAATAATCATAAATGGTTTTTGAGATACGGCACAACATGTAAAAAACCCCTCCCCCTTTTTTACAAAATACTCAATAACTCAAAAATGAAATTTTGAATCATCACCAAAAAGTATACAGATCTTTAGATTAATATAACAAAGAAGTGTGTAAAGTTTTAAGCAATAATCATAAATCGTTTTTGAGATACGGCGCGACATGTAAAAAAAAACTCCCCCTTTTTTAAAAAATACTCAAAAACTCAAAAATGAAATTTTGAATCATCACCAAAAAGTATACAGATATTAAGATTAATATAACTAAGAAGTGTGTAAAGTTTTAAGCAATAATCAAGAAAAGTTTTTGAGATACGGTGCGACATGTGAAAAAAAACACACCCCTGTTTTAGTTACAAAGTGACGTAACTCAAAAAGTTTAAATCTTATTTTCACCAAAAAGTATACAGATCATTTGACCATCATAAGAAACAACTATATTAAGTTTCATGAAATTTGGATAAGTCGTTCTCAAGTTATGGTGCGACATGTTTACGCCGGACAGACGGACAGACGGACGGACACCGGACATTTGTATACCATAATACGTCCCGGTAAAATTTTGACGGGCGTATAAAAACACACCCCTGTTTTAATTACAAAGTGGCGTAACTCAAAAAGTTTTTATTTTATTTTCACCAAAAAGAATACAGATTACAGATCATTTGACCATCATAAGAAACAACTATATTAAGTTTCATGAAATTTGGATAAGTCGTTCTCAAGTTGCGGTGCGACATGTTTACGCCGGACAGACAGACAGACGGACACTGGCATTGTATACCATAATACGTCCCGTCAAAATTTTGACAAGTGTATAAACTAGAGGCTCTCAAGAGCCTGTATCGCTCACCTGCTTCTACTTGGGTTTTTGAAATCATATGAAAAAATATAAAATTTGGCTAAAAGTGACAACACAACCTCATTGATAAGGAAAGGAACATGTTTAATTTCATTCAAAAGTCCCCCACTGGCGGCCATCTTGGATGGCAGATCGGCTACAAAGTAACAACACTTGGTCAGCACCTCATAAGGAACATTCATGCTATGTTTGGTTTCATTCCATTTAGTGGTTCTCTAGAAGAAGTCATTTGTATGCATTTCCCATAGGGTCCTATGTTAAACTAAGTCCCCCGCTGGCGGCCATCTTGGATGATGGATCGGCTACAAAGTAACAACACTTGGTCAGCACTCCATAAGGAACATTCATGCTATGTTTGGTTTCATTCCATTAAGTGGTTCTCTAGAAGAAGTCATTTGTATGCATTTCCCATAGGGTCCTATGTTAAACTAAGTCCCCCGCTGGCGGCCATCTTGGATGATGGATCGGCTACAAAGTAACAACACTTGGTCAGCACCCCATAAGGAACATTCATGCCATGTTTGGTTTTATTCCATTCAGTGGTTCTCTAAAAGAAGTCATTTGTATGCATTTCCCATAGGGTCCTATGTTAAACTAAGTTCCCGGCTGGCGGCCATCTTGGATGATTGATCGGCAACAAAGTAACAACACTTGGTCAGCACCTCATAAGGAACATTCATGCCATGTTTGGTTTTATTCCATTCAGTGGTTCTCTAAAAGAAGTCATTTGTATGCATTTCCCATAGGGTGCTATGTTAAACTAAGTCCCCCGCTGGCGTCCATCTTGGATGATGGATCTGCTACAAAGTAATAACACTTGGTCAGCACCACATAAGGAACATTCATGCCATGTTTGGTTTTATTCCATTCAGTGGTTCTCTAGAGGAAGTCATTTGTATGCATTTCCCATAGGGTCCTATGTTAAACTAAGTCCCCGGCTAGCAGCCATCTTGGATGATGGATCGGCAACAAAGTAACAACACTTGGTCAGTACCTCATAAGGAACATTCATGCCATGTTTGGTTTCATTCCATTCAGTGGTTCTCTAAAAGAAGTCATTTGTATGCATTTCCCATAGGGTCCTATGTTAAACTAAGTCCCCCGCTGGCGGCCATCTTGGATGATGGATCGGCTACAAAGTAACAACACTTGGTCAGCACCTCATAAGGAACATTCATGCCATGTTTGGTTCCATTCCATTCAGTGGTTCTCTAGAAGAAGTTCAAAATGTAAATTGTTAACGACGACGACGACGACGGACGACGACGGACGCCAAGTGGTGAGAAAAGCTCACTTGGCCCTTCGGGCCAGGTGAGCTAAAAAGGAAAAGACAAACAGACAAATAACAGTGCACAAGACACAACAAAGAATAAGCAACAAGAGGTGGTGATCTTAGGTGATCCGGAAGGGTAAGCAGATCCTCCTCCTATTGACAAACATTTTTCCCAATTTTATCGGACATCAAATAATTTTCAAGATGTGATTATGTGTATCATTTAATTTTTAACAGATATATTGTAAAGCAAAATATGAGCATCAAAATAAAACAGCTGTGCAAGATATATATATAATTAATGGAATGATGACGAACAATCTAAAAATAGCAATGATGTAATAAAATAAATCTTATATTTAATATAATTTTTATTTATAGAATAACGAATCGAGGAATTCAAATAGAGAAAAATATTCAACGAGTGACCGAACAACACATAAATTCAGTAATGGGCATAGCTCATGAGTTAATTATTAGTGTTGTTCGGTCACAAGTTGAATATTTTTCGATATTTGAATTCTTTAATTAGTTATTCTTTTATTACATTGGCAAATGGCTTTTTTTAAAGAAATTAATGTAAAACATGTAAGGACCTATATCTTTTTTCTACGCATTCACAATTTGTTTTGATTCGCCGTTATCGATGTCTTGACAACGCCTATTGTTGTATGACGTCAAAGAGTGAAATAACCACGTTTATTTCACATGCGAAATTATCTGTTTTTATTTAAGTGGGAAAACAATGTGCAAGTTATTGTCTTTAAAAATTATGTCATACCTTATCTTAGAAGAGCTTTGACATTTGATTAAAATCTATTCAAAACTCATCTATCTAAGGCCACAAATAAAATTTAAATTGTTTGATCTTGCCTACTTACCCACCAAAAGGTTTTAAAGTTTTTTGTTAGTTCCAACATTGATTTTCGATCTTAAACATTTAACTTACAGTATTGCACCTCCCCCCCCCCCCCTCCCCCCCAAAAAAATTCTTACCTACCTATATAAAAAAGAAGAGGTTAATAATTGCCAATGAGGAATCATTTGAAACCTTTTCTATTAAATTTGATCAATTTAGATCTACTTAGAACTGATAAACGAAGGTGATTTTAACAGTTACTGATATTTATCATTAATCCAGGGTTGGTTTAACAAAACAGAAGGATATGTATGCACAAATTACAATACACAGTCTAATAGTTCAGCTGTAAAACTTCTCAGGTTTTCAAAATGTTGCCATTTTTATCAACCTAATACAGTATTTTGCCAATATAACCTACTACCAAACAATTGTTCATGCAAAAATATAATATTATAATTTAGGAAGACAGATTCAATTTAAACATCAATAACCATCTTATGCCACAGTCAGCAAATATAAATATTTTGCAATAAATAATTGGACGGAAATTTTTTATCACTTCAAAAAGTGAAATGCTTAAGATGTATAATATTGAGTCAGTACCTCCTACCAGAAATAAAATCTCTATATAATATTGTACAATATTGAGTCAGTACCTCCTACCAGAATTAAAATCTCTATATAATATCATATGATTAATGTAACACATCAACATTGTACATATAAAGCGATACAACCTGTTTTATCACATAATAAATAAATGTTTCACTTAGTGAAGAAAAATATACTTCTTTCAAATAAAGATAATCTAACAATCTGTGTTTAACACTGAGCATAAATAAAATTGAAAAACACATAGAATAATCAATTTAATAAATATAAATTTGAGATTTCTTTCATTAGCATAAAAATAAACAAAATATGATTCAGATTGTCAGCTAAAATTGTTATTTTCATTTTTTAAAACAGTTTTAAACTATTGGAAAAACATTATTCAATATTCCAAATTCCAAAAATTTTCATTACACAAACATGTCCTACAGATTGTTTAAATTGCTCTATTGCTGTGTTTATACTTCAATACCAACCTTTAAAAAAAATCTGTTATTTTTTGTGAAAATAGATTATTACAGTTACAAAGCCTTCATCTACCAAAGTAAGCAATATATTTGAATTCAAAAATAAAATTTGAAAAATATTTTCCTTTAAATGTGTTATGAACATGTGTATTTAAAAAAAAAGTAAAAGCATTTGAAGAAACTAGAAATAAAATTGCTACTTTTCCATATGTATAGAGCATAAATGTTAAACTATCAAATTGTCAGATTTATTTGTTTGGCAGTAAAATTAAGAACAATCTACAGGATGAACATGTGCATCTAATTATTTTCAAATCAATTTAAATTTTATCTTAATTCTTTAAATACTGGTAATCACATCGCAAATGACAATTTTTGAGAATTCCACACAGAAGAGATAAAGACAGATTTAATGTATTAAATCATGATGGACAAATAAATTTAAAAAAGAGGATTTCTGCTAAAACCCATCTCTGATTCATAACAGCAATTACAAATTTCTACAAAAGACAGCAAATAAATTTATATGAAACAACCTATTGAAATACATAATAAATTAAGCAGCAAATTTGTTTTCACATACATTAATATCACAAAATACCTGAATAATACAAGCTATCAACACTAAAACACACAAATAAATAATGATCACATTACAACTGGTGGCAGCTCAAGAACAGAACACCCAATCTTATCATTGTCAAAGTCTTATTTTTGTGAAGTCAAATGTTAAAATTGTACAAAAATATAAAAATATATGGCAAGTTGATCATCTGAATAAACAAAGCATACTGAACAACTTTTTGACATTTTAGGTATCTACAATACAATGTCAGTTTATGAACACAATTTGTTGGATTTAGGATACACCTAGCTGTTAACCTCCAAAGTGCTTTATATACTAGTATGGGACAGAGATCAGTAGAATTATTGTATGATTGAAAAAACATCTAGCTATAATCATCCAAACTAATATGGTTAGAAGTCATAGTGCTTGAAAGCACATAAGGGTAAAGATTGTGTTAATTTATCAATGGGTAGTAAAATTAAATATTGCATTGTCAATTAAGCATTGGTTGTAGTTGACTCAACTAAAATTCTGGACTATGGGAGATAACTCCAATTTTTAAAGATGACTTTAACAATGACATCATTTATATCTTTAGAACAGATATTAGATTCCTGCACTTTGAAAAAGATATGTAATTTCTCTTGAGAGGTGTATACATAACATAATTTTTTGACTTGAATATCTAAGCGTATATTATGTTGGTAAATTTCTGGAAACGTTCATGGACAGGATGTACAGAATGTTATGATCAATGCACTATACTTTGTGTATCAAAAAGGTAGTGATAAGCCTTAGAAGATTTAGATATCAAGTCAGTAACATAGGGTTTTGATTGCATTTCATGCAATCTTTACCCTCCCCCCAAAAAAACAGTAAATTTTTGGATTTTGAGGTCAGGATACATCTAACTGTTACCATCCATAAAAATATGGTAAAGTACCGGTACAATTAAAAGCTATTTATGAGCAATCTACATTGATAATTTTCAGCTAGATTTATCATTTACAATGTGATATTAATGATTCAATTCTTGTATCCATAACAACCATATACAAATATCACAGTTAATTCTTATTCAGATAAGTCTACACAGGCTTGTGTTTTCCCCCGTCTATGTTTTCTTTATAGTTGCTGTTAACAAAAGATTTTCTGTTAGTACAGGTTTTTCATTATTATATCTGTATAACTTGTTCAAACATTAACAAAATATATAAATTTTTCGTAATTCATTAACAAACTATAATTTTAAAAACTTTGTCATATAGCAATCCGTCGCATTCCACATTCACAACAAAATTTTGCGTTCTGAATGGGGTATTTGTTTCCACACTCATGACAAAACTTCGGCATATTCTGAGACTGTGAGCTTGAGTGATGATGGTGATGAGTTGAGGAAGATGAGCTAGCACTAGAGATACGACGCTGGAATTGTAAGTTGACATGTTCTGTTTCTGAGTTGCTGCTATAGTAACCAGATTCTCCTTCTTTATGATTTCCGCCACCGTGAATAGAAATTTTACCGCCAGTACTACCACCAGGGCTGTACTTACTACCTCCCATAGCGTCCCTGTAAAAATAAATAAAAATATTCAGGTTAAAAATCTTTTAGTATATGCAAGGAATATCATGTTATATTTCTAGTCCTCTTTTTTAAAAGTATAAACCTGTTAAAATGTTATGAACTCATCATGTTTGTATGTTATGAACTCATCATGTTTGTATGTTATGAACTCATCATGTTTGTAGCTCTGCAATTTTTGTTTATTAATTTAGTCAGAAGGTACTTGTACGTGTAAATCTGGTAAATGTAAAATCAGAAATTATTGTGTGCATTTATTATTGCAATTTTGTCATTTTAGACTAAAATGCCATTTTAATTTTTGCGATAATGATAAAAAACAGTTAAATTCATATATATATAAAAAGTTAGTTTAACTTAATGTTATTATAACCATGTTACATATTTCGTAAAAATTAAAACATCGCAATAATTTCTGAATTAACAGTAACTCCATTTTGTAATAGTATATAAAGTCCAGCTATCTTGACCATGTGTTATTCTACATTGTTTTACCTCCTTTTTAGTCTGTTTTTTAGGGAAGAGTTGGGTGGTTGATGTAGTCTGTTGTATTTTCAAATATTTTTAATAATTCATGTTATATTTTTTTTTTATATAAAAAAAAATTAATAATAATTTAACTTGTGCATTTCTTTTTCATTTCTTTTAGACTTCCACAAAAAAAGTAACAGCAGTCAATTATATTTATGTAAATGCAACCACAGATGAAGGCTGTATTAACATTTCTAATAAGCTTCAAACTCTTTGTTTCAATATTTTTAAAACAACATCTGATTTTTTTTGGCGTTAAAAGCTGATTCATTGGTTGATTGTCGACTTCAACTATGTTTTGTAAACCTCATTTCTTATTCATTGTATTTATATACAAAGCAAAGATATAAAATGTATGATTGCTTTTTATATTAAATTTGAAAAAAAGACTTAGCTTTTTTTTTAGCTCACCTGGCCCGAAGGGCCAAGTGAGCTTTTCTCATCACTTGGCGTCCGGCGTCCGTCGTCGTCCGGCGTCGTCCGGCGTC
Organism: Mytilus edulis; assembly: GCF_963676685.1. Lineage (NCBI taxonomy): Eukaryota > Metazoa > Mollusca > Bivalvia > Mytilida > Mytilidae > Mytilus > Mytilus edulis. The sequence goes on along the minus strand of NC_092355.1, from coordinate 77,007,978 downwards.
CGTCGTCCGTCGTCGTTAACTTTTACAAAAATCTTCTCCTCTGAAACTACTGGGCCAAATTTAACCAAACTTGGCCACAATCAACATTGGGGTATCTAGTTTAAAAAATGTGTTCGGTTACCCGGCCAACCAACCAAGATGGCCGCCATGGCTAAAAATAGAACATAGGGGTCAAATGCAGTTTTTGGCTTATAACTCTGAAACCGAAGCATTTAGAGCAAATCTGACATGGGGTTAAATTGTTTATTAAGTCAAGATCTATCTGCCCTAAAATTTTCAGACGAATCGGACAACCGGTTGTTGGGTTGCTGCCCCTGAATTGGCAATTTTAAGGAAATTTTGCCGTTATATGGTTATTATCTTAAATATTATTATAGATAGAGATAAACTGTAAACAGCAATAATGTTCAGCAAAGTAAGATCTACAAATAAGTCAACATGACTGAAATGGTCAGTTGACCCATATAGGAGTTATTGCCCTTTATAGTCAATTTTTAACCATTTTTCGTAAATCTTAGTAATCTTTTACAAAAATTTTCTCCTCTGAAACCACTGGGCCAAACTTATCCAAACTTGGCCACAATTATCTTTGGGGTATCTAGTTTAAAAAATGTGTCCAGGGACCCGGCCAACCAACCAAGATGGCCGCCATGGCTAAAAATAGAACATAGGGATAAAATGCAGTTTTTGGCTTATAACTTAAAAACCAAAGCATTAAGAGCAAATCTGACTATTAGAAAATTGTTTATCAGGTCAAGATCTATCTACCCTGAAATTTTCAGATGAATCTGACAACCTGTTGTTGGGTTGCTGCCCCTGAATTGGTAATTTTAAGGAAATTTTACTGTTTTTGGTTATTATCTTGAAAATTATTAAAGATAGAAATAAACTGTAAATAGCAATAATGTTCAGCAAAGTAAGATTTACAAATAAGTCAACATGACCGAAATGGTCAGTTGACCCATATAGGAGTTATTGCCCTTTATAGTCAATTTTTAACCATTTTTCGTAAATCTTAGTAATCTTTTACAAAAATCTTCTCCTCTGAAACTACTGGGCCAAATTAATCCAAACTTATCCACAATCATCTTTTGGGTATCTAGTTTAAAAAATGTGTCCGATGACCCGGCCATCCAACCAAGATGGCCGCCATGGCTAAAAATAGAAGATAGGGGTAAAATGCAGTTTTTGGCTTATAACTCTGAAACCGAAGCATTTAGAGCAAATCTGACATTGGGTTAAATTGTTTATTAAGTCAAGATCTATCTGCCCTAAAATTTTCAGACGAATCGGACAACCGGTTGTTGGGTTGCTGCCCCTGAATTGGCAATTTTAAGGAAATTTTGCCGTTATATGGTTATTATCTTGAATATTATTATAGATAGAGATAAACTGTAAACAGCAATAATGTTCAGCAAAGTAAGATCTACAAATAAGTCAACATGACTGAAATGGTCAGTTGACCCATATAGGAGTTATTGCCCTTTATAGTCAATTTTTAACCATTTTTCGTAAATCTTAGTAATCTTTTACAAAAATTTTCTCCTCTGAAACCACTGGGCCAAACTTATCCAAACTTGGCCACAATTATCTTTGGGGTATCTAGTTTAAAAAATGTGTCCAGGGACCCGGCCAACCAACCAAGATGGCCGCCATGGCTAAAAATAGAACATAGGGATAAAATGCAGTTTTTGGCTTATAACTTAAAAACCAAAGCATTAAGAGCAAATCTGACTATTAGAAAATTGTTTATCAGGTCAAGATCTATCTACCCTGAAATTTTCAGATGAATCTGACAACCTGTTGTTGGGTTGCTGCCCCTGAATTGGTAATTTTAAGGAAATTTTACTGTTTTTGGTTATTATCTTGAAAATTATTAAAGATAGAAATAAACTGTAAATAGCAATAATGTTCAGCAAAGTAAGATTTACAAATAAGTCAACATGACCGAAATGGTCAGTTGACCCATATAGGAGTTATTGCCCTTTATAGTCAATTTTTAACCATTTTTCGTAAATCTTAGTAATCTTTTACAAAAATCTTCTCCTCTGAAACTACTGGGCCAAATTAATCCAAACTTATCCACAATCATCTTTTGGGTATCTAGTTTAAAAAATGTGTCCGATGACCCGGCCATCCAACCAAGATGGCCGCCATGGCTAAAAATAGAAGATAGGGGTAAAATGCAGTTTTTGGCTTATAACTCTGAAACCGAAGCATTTAGAGCAAATCTGACATTGGGTTAAATTGTTTATTAAGTCAAGATCTATCTGCCCTAAAATTTTCAGACGAATCGGACAACCGGTTGTTGGGTTGCTGCCCCTGAATTGGTAATTTTAAGGAAATTTTACTGTTTTTGGTTATTATCTTGAAAATTATTATAGATAGAAATAAACTGTAAACAGCAATAATGTTCAGCAAAGTAAGATTTACAAATAAGTCAACATGACCGAAATGGTCAATTGACCCCCTAAGGAGTTATTGTCCTTTATAGTCAATTTTCAACAATTTTTATAAAATTTGTAAATTTTTACTAACATTTTCCACTGAAACTACTGGGCCAACTTCATTATAGATAGAGATAATTGTAAGCTGCAAGGATGTTCAGTAAAGTAAGATGTACAAACACATCACCATCACCAAAATACAATTTTGTCATGAATCCATCTGCTTCCTTTGTTTAATAGTCACATAGACCAAGGTGAGCGACACAGGCTCTTTAGAGCCTCTAGTTGTTATGATCATAAATATTATTATAGATAAACTGTAAACAGCAATAATGTTCAGCAAATAAGTCAATGTAACCAAAATTTCCAATTGACCCCTTAAGGAGTTATTGCCCTATATAGTCAATTTTTAACAATTTTTTTAGTAAAGTTTTGCAATCTTTTACCAAAATCTCGACTTAATCTACTGGGCCACAATTTTCAATAGGGTATCTTGATTGAAAAATGTATCCGATGACCCTATCATCCAACCAACTTGGTCGCCATGGCTGAAAATAGAACATAGGGATTTAAGATAGAAGTCTAAGGGAAAATTGTAAAGAAAACAATTTCAAATGGTCACAATTGAAAATTTATTTAAATAATGATAAGGGGTCTTCAGTAACTATTGTAAGTCTAGTTAATAGTTGGATGACCTGCTTTTAATTTAACTACTGGGCCAAATTAATCCAAACTTGGCCTCAATCATTATTAGGGTATTTAATACTATTTATAATGATTTAAACCTTATTTTACATGATTTCCAAAACCACAGTAGATACAGGTGAGCGACACAGGCTCTTGAGAGCCTCTAGTTTTATATCGTGCAGCTATATTTGCATGCATATATGCTTTTCAAAGTATATTATTTAAAACATAACCTTATTAAAACTAACAAGAATGTGTCTTCAGTACACGAATGCCCCACTCGCACTATCATTTTCCATGTTCAGTGGACCGTGAAATTGGGGTAAAAACTCTAATTTGGCATTAAAATTAGAAATATCATATCATAGGGAACATGTGTACAAAGTTTGAAGTAGATTGGACTTCAACTTCATCAAAAACTACCTTGACCAAAAACTTTAACCTGGAGCTGGACTAACGGACGGACGAACGAACGCACAGACCAGAAAACATAATGCCCCTCTACTATCGTAGGTGGGGCATAAAAACATACCAACCATATATGTATATATTCAGCTGTTATTTTAACGATGCATGCATATGCCAAAATAAATTATTTGAAAAATAGCCTCATTAAAGTCATAAATATTACCGTGTAATAAGACACCAAAATATATAAGACACGGCATGCAGTTGTTAAAAATAACAGTAAACTATGTAATATATATGCTGAAGTTCAGGTAGATCAAATCATTTCCACCAGTTCATACCTGTTAACTTTCCTTAAACCAAACTTTGACATACCTTAAACCAAGACTTTAACCTACTTTAAACCAGCACTTGAACATGTCTTCAACCAAGACTGTAATATACTATAAACTGACTTAAACCTGCTTTTAACTAAAAACTCAAACTAAATTAAACCAAGATTTAAACGTACCTCAAACCAAAACTTTAACCAACCTCAAACAAACTCTTTAACAAATTGTCTTATGGTAAACCTAAAGCTTTCCACACAATAACCCAAAAATTAAACATACCTTAAACCAATTTAGACTTTAAACATCTTAAACCATAACTTTAACCTGCTTTAAACCAGGAATTTAACACACATTTAACCCATGCTTTAACCCACCTTAAAAATACTTTTAATTCTATAAACCAAGACTTTAGCCTATCTTAAAGTAAGACTTTAACCTACCTTAAACCAATATTTTAACCTGGGACATACCAGAAAGCTATCAAAGCAGGGGAATACAAAAACTCAACTCATCTTCCTTGGTACTGTATGCTCATTTCTAATCATGGGAAAAGCATGTCCATTCAACAACTTGAAGGTGGGCAAACAGGACTTATTAATTGAACAGCATTGCATTGACAATGTGGAATTGAGATAATCTACCCGAGCTCCAGTGTTTGATGAATTATTATGCTATATGTTATTAGATAATGTTCGTGTTATTGTCATGCATTATTGCTATACACGTAGTTCATGCATGTCGTTATAACTTACGCTGACTTTATTCTTCGACTGTAAACAGTGAAAAAAGTGATGTTACTCAAACTGTAGTAAAAACCTCTCATGTGCAATATAAAAAAAACTTTCTTATTTTACATTTTAAAAACACCATGTGGTGTTTCAATATAGTGACTTACTATGATGACGGTCATTTAAATCGTGACTTACTTAGGTGAAGGTCAGTTGAATCTACATATAGTGACTTACTTAGGTGAAGGTCAGTTGAATCTACATATAGTGACTTACTTAGGTGAAGGTCAGTTGAATCTACATATAGTGACTTACTATGGTGAAGATCATTTGAAACTACACATAGTGACTTAGTTACTTAGATGAAGGCCAATTGAATCTACAAAAAGTGACTTATTTAAGGTGAAGGACATTTGAATCTACATATATATATATATATATAGAGCCCAGGTGGTCGTGTGGTCTAGCGAGACGGCTGCAGTGCAGGCGATTTGATGTCAAGATATCACAGTAGCATGGGTTCCAATCCCGGCGAGGGAAGAACCAAAAATTTGCGAAAGCAAATTTACAGATCTAACATTGTTGGGTTGATGTTTAGACGAGTTGTATATATATATATAGTCACTTACTAAGGTGAAGGCTATTTAAATCTACATATAGTGACTTATTTCGGTGAAGGTCATTAGAAACTAATCATAGTGACTTACTTAGGTGAATGCCATTTGAATATACATATAGTGACTTACTTAGGTGAAGGTCACTTGAACCTACCTACATGTATAGTGACTTACTTAAGTGAAGGCCATTTTAAATTATGGAGTGTCCTGGCAGTTTTTGAAAACACATTTTCTTGAGATGGTTTCACAAAACAACTTATGACAAAGATTATCTAAAGTATACTTAATTGTTCATGACTTACTATTAATCTTAGTCATAAGTTTTTTTGTGTAACCTAATCCTGCCCAATAATTAAGTAAAAATCATTTTGTCTAGTAAAAAACAGATCACAACATTAAATGATCAATACTTTTATCATAGTACTAAAATGAATGAATTCACAGAATAATATAACATTCCAAGCTACTAATCCCAACCATAGATGTATAATTCTTCTATGTCCCAACATAGGAACATCAAAAATCTCAATTAACAAGCATACAATGAATAAGTAAATGGTCTGACTTTAGATTTTGTTGTTTGCATAGCATCATGGAATTATAAATTGAACCTAAAAGAAACTTAATTATCTCAGAAGAGAAATGAATACTGGGTTTACATTTCATTTTCCAACCACAAACAGAATAGGCCAATGGGGTTTGAATTATTTTAGTAAGTATGTATTGGATTGTATTTGTCTGTCCAATGCACAAAACTCTGAATTATTTTATTAATTGTGTATAAATTAGACTTTATTTGTCTTTCCAATACACAATAGGAACTCTCTTCCACATATGCCACATAAATATTATTTTATACTCGTAAGTTGTAACATAAATTATTTTATCAATGCTTCCATGAATATTTTTTTTCAATTTCTTAGTCAAATAAGTGCAACTTGTAACATAACTGAATACAAACTACAGTGAACTGAAAAAGTGAACATTAAACAATGTAATTATAAAATATGTTAGTACTGAACAGTCACATACCAATCTGGAGCTAGACTGGCAGGGGACATGCTGAAAATCATATCAAATTATTTCAGAAAATAATCAGACAGATTATTACCACTCTTTTAGTTTCTTATACATCAGAAATTATTTGATGACTAAAGTGTAAATTAAAACCACAAAAATTGAGAATCAAATGACTTATATAAAAAAAAAAAAAATCAATTCAAGTAGTAGATTTGTTTTCACATATATATATCATATTAACAAAATTTAACTTTCAGACCATCAGTCGTTATTTTGCAAGCATAATTAATAAGATAAACCAACAACAAATTGAGGTCTGTTATGGTTAAAAACAAAAATCCTAAAATGTAAAAATACTGTATTAAGCTATTGACATTACATATATTTTTACACATATATTAAACATATTAAAAGCACACTAACAAGCTCTCTACAAGCTAAGTATTATTACTGAAGAACAGAGCAGAAGACCAGTGGCGGATCCAGGGGGGGGGGGGTGTTCCGGGGGTTGGAACCCCCCTTTTTTTGGACGATCAATGCATTTGAAAGGAGACATATGGTTGGAACCCCCCTCCCCCTTTGTCCTGGGTTGGGACCTCCCCTTTTAAAAATGGCTGGATCTGCCCCTGAAGACACACAAAGGTTTTAGTTCATACTAATTATAATGTGCAAGAAACACTAAAAGATCTTCCACAGAAAAATATTAAAACAATAACATCCTCTTTTGTTTCACAAAACAAAAGTTTGAGTTCTCTGATGAGTATAGCAATGTCGTGACAGAAGAAACATTGATTGATACCGGGTAGATTGTTGTTTGCTGATGGCAAGTTGCAAATATTTCATGCATAATCCATTGCAAAATCAAATTAACAATGAATCTGATAGTTTAAGATTCCTCTAACCTCTAACAGCCTTTTTAATGGTTTGTTGGGGGCATCATCTAATCCTGAGCTGAGAAATGAAAGTTAACAAGATACTAAAAAGAGTTCATTATCATATATACTCTTTGTAAATGATAATCCGACTTTAAAGAAGGTCTTAAATCTATGCTGATCCAAACTGAGAGTCCAGGAATAACTGAATTGAACCAAGAATCAACTTATACTTTCTGATTTACTTTAATTATGACTTGCATATATACAAATAAGAAGATGTCAGAGGTATAATACATCAGAGACAAATTGATGTAGAAGTTGACAACTATAGGTCACCGTATGTGCTTCAACGTTAACAATGAGCAAAACCCATACTGTATAGTCTGCTATAAAAGGCCCTAAATCGACAAATGTAAAACAATTCAAACAAGAAAACTAATGACCTTATTTATGTACAAAACAAGAATATGTCCATAGTACACAGCTGCCCCGCTAGCACCATCATTATCTATGTTCAATGGACTGAGAATTTGGGTTAAAAACTCTAATTTTGCATTAAAATTAAAAATATCATATCAAAGAGAATGTGTGTACTAAGTTTCAAGTTGATTGAACTTCAACTTCAGACTTCAATGTTGCAGGGTTAAACAAGTTTGAAGGGACCAACCCTCTCCTTATCCTAGTAAATATGTCAATAATATGATGAAGAAAATGATTGTCAGCCTAAAACATGTCCACCACCAACTTTATGAATTCTTTGATTTTAAGACAAACCATTAGGCCAATTAACGATAGAATAGAACATCTTTAGTGACAACAATATGGAGTTATGGCTCTTCAGCCTACTTAGTATTCCAAAATTCTGTGTACATAAAGGCAACACCATTTTTACATACATGCAATACAGCTAATTAAGAGGGTAGACCTAGGTTAAGGGAAATAACTCTTAAAATCATCAGTATGTTTGTGTCAACCATTTTCATAAATATATTCTAAGCTTCTAGGTTACATAGATTATTTCCAATCTGTTTCAGGTAAATGCTTAAAAAACATTGATGAAACTTGAATTTAACAAACACATAACTGATTTAAAGAGTTATCTCCCTGAACCAAGGTCTACCACCTTAAGATAACAGAAAATAAACAGAACTCAAATAGCAGTTGTTCTGGATAAATTATAATGATACAGAAATATAAGCATAGGTCAAAACATTAAACAAACACCAACATAAACAGGTTAGGATTCATGCAGTAAAAATAAATAACTGGTACCTTAACAAAGAATTGTTGGAACCCAGTTTACTGGCAGATTTAATGTCCCGTTTTGCCTCTTGGTAAATTCGCCCACCTCTGCCAGTGCGTAAGGCCTTGCCTGCATTCATTCCATTGTCGTGACCGTTACTTTGATTGTCAGAGTAATCTTGTGCCTATATAATTGTGATAATTGTAGAAATAAACAAGCAAAAGCATGCTCCCAGAGTCAAAGTGAAAGTAACTAGAGGCTCCAGAGAGCCTGTATTGCTCACCTGGTAAAGATATGCCATAGGACAAAAAATATTAATTTAAAAAAAAATTCCTTTAACCCAGTATTGCTAAACATTTTTGTTTAGTCTATTCATCATTTTTATGAAAATAAAAAGTAACAACGACAAAATTTGTTGAAAGAAAGTTGGTGAAGGGCAATAACTCTTTTCTAAGGTAGAAATAATACTTTACCATAATATGAGCTTTTTTTAGATAATCAACAACTGAATATCTTTATTGTTTACAGTTTCTGTCTATCTATTATAGATTTCATAGAAGGTACGATAGTGTCAAAAGTAATAATTTTAGGAGCAATAACTTTAAAGTTTCATCAATGTTTTTTCCATTTTTACAGATTAAGTATTGCTGATCATTTCTGCTCATGACAGTTTGGTCTATCTAATTATTTTTTTTTCAAAGTAATTTGCAAAAAATTCGACAATTCAGCTAGAATTACAAATAAAGGGGAATAACTCTCATAAGTTAAGGGTCAATTTATGGATACAGCTATTTTGACATTTTAGAATTTTGCAAGTGATTTTTGCTGTTTTAGTAACAAATTTTGTAGTGTTAATTAAATAAAGAATTATTATTGTTTGCTTTTAACTTATAAGGGTTCATTTGATATTGTTGTTACAAATGAAAGTTGGTAAATCATGACTTTTTAATAATTTCAACCATGACAGATAATATTACGACAGATGATGGACGAAGAATATCTAACACCAAGTGATGGCAAAAACTCATTTTGACCCTTTGGCCCAGGTGAGCAAAATACTGAAAAATCTACAAAAGCATGCTTCCTAAATGAAAGTGAAAGTAAAAACCACTGAAAAAAATCTACAAAGCATTTGATATATTTTAAAAAGTGTACAGTGTAAACAATGTTATGTCACATGATCAGTGTTAACTTTAAACTGAAGACTGGAAGAATAAATCTAAAAGTGAACTCATTTACTAATAAATAACTAAGCAACTGACATTCTTATGTATGAAAACTTCATATAAGACTATTATTTATTTTGCTAGATGGTTTAATTTGGTAAAGTTTTATCGGCCAATTTTGAAACAAATTTTCAATAGAAACCTATGTTATGCTTTATTCTAGCAAGGAGGTCATTTTCAGCCCAAACAAATATATTTTGTGAAATTTGAATCAATTCTATTGAACATAAATATTTTCTGACAATTACCATAGTTGTAACTATAAAGAATGGGGTTAATATATAGTAAGTCGGAGATCAGGACTTAAGTTTATAAATTGGTGACATAACATAGCTCACAACCTTGTAGCATAACACTATACTGCAGTTGGTGATTAATCACCTAAAATGCCTCTATTTTATATCTTATAATGCAATTTTAAATGATATATTACTATAAAGTATACAATATCCAAAAACATGCATTTAATAAGCATTGCTTCAAATGCTTTACTTTTAGTATTTGCTGTACCATAAATTTTCATTCAATATAACAATATAACGATTTCTTTCTACCGACTTTTGACTCTGGATTTATAGTTTTTTGACAGGTAACCTCCACTGTAGAAGCTGGACATTTTGGTACTCGGTCAAGTAAGGGAGCTATCATTTGATTTTTAAATAGGGATAGAAAAAAGATGCCCTGCATTTTTTAAATTGTAAATCTCTGTCCTGCCTGTTTATTTTTCACTCTATCTGGTCAAGATGCTGCCTTTTTATTGTACTCAAAGCTCCTGTATTGCCATTTTTTTTTTAGAATTTTAAAATCAAATGGTAGCTCCCCACTATCAATTAAAAGAAGTAACACCATTGCTATTTGGGGAAATAATTAACTATTTTTTAAGCACAACAATATCATCAACAATAATTTTTTATCCTAAATTGCAGATTGTTTGCTTGATTTTACTTTTCTTATTTGCTTTCTCTTGATCGAGTACAGAACCAGAATATTTTACTAAATAGATGGAAACCAGTCTAACAATTAAATACTGTTTCATGAATCATGAGTAGTATAAATTATGAAATTACATTGAGGTTTTTATTAATGTGTATAACGAGACTAGTGGGTTACATTTGTAATTATAAAAACTCTCATTCTTAATCTCATATAAAATAAATATATATCTGTATGCAGATTTTTCTGAAATCTCAATTTCTGAATGCACAGTACATTTCGGCAAACTAATTTTTTAAAAGTTAAATATCTCTCGACTCCAATGATGATTAACAAAGCTACAAATTACACTTCAAAATTAATAATTATCTTAACATGAGTTAGTAGAATATTCACAGCAGCTCGGGAGGAATTTGTCATTTCTACTGGCCATCAATGTAGTTAACATACATCAAGAGTGTTAACTGAATTATCTCCCTTTGACCACTAATGTTTCACATTCAGAGGAAAAAAATCATTGAACTTCTGTAATCAATATTTTCCTAAAATCTTCCCTTTAAATGTGAGTTGTGGACTGTTGGAAGGTGGAAATGACAATATGTTCCTGAGCTATAGCGTAAATAATCTGCACTTTTATTATTACTAACATTGCTTTAGGTGGTATGAGAGTGTAAACAAAATAATATAGAATTTGTTCACCTTACTAAATGTAGAATGTAATATTGTGAATTGAAAATTGCAACAACTTTTCCATATTTAATAGTAAAGGGATATAACTCAAGAATGGTAAAATTGACACCACCCAAATTCAAAATTAATCTGTGTTTTGTGGTACAATGTAATAAGTATTGTGTATAAGTTTCATAATATTTGATTATAGCAAACTAAAGTTCTAGAATGGAAACCAATTGTGGGACATTCATATGAATGCATGTACAGATGGGTAAGGGTTACACATATAGTCCCTCCCTTGATCGCCAGGGTATAAAAATAGGGTCACTGTATATTTAACATAATATAAAATAAAATTTCAAAGGATTTCATAAAAAGTTTTAGCTTTTCTGAGTTATTTACCCAATGTTTAGATAAGCATACCACCTAAAAACAGGATTTTATTTCTATTCAAGCATGTCAGAATTACCTCCAATTGTTAATTCAAAACCAAAACACAAATTACCTCCCTTTATTAGCTCTTCAACCCTTAATCTACATTACCTTCCTATCATAATGGTACAATCGCAAACATGAATTACTTTCCTTTTTTTATGGTACAATTCCAAACATGAATTACCCTTCTTTGTTAATGGTACAATCCCAGACATGATTTACCTCCCTTTTTTAAGGGTACATTACTAATATAAAATACCTCCTATAGTTAACTTTACAAATCCAATACAAAATTATCAGAATTAACTCCCCTTGTTATCCCAACATAAAGTATCTCTTTGTTAACTCCACACTACCAATTATCTCCCTTTGTTAACTCTAACATACTAACCACCTCCCTTTTTGTTATTTAAAAACATTTCCTTGACAGATTACCTCATCATTAATTGCATTTTCCTAGAAGTTTAATAATAAATTATTGAAAAGGGAGAACATACTGCTTTAATCACCATATTCCAGGGTTCTCTCTAAGGATTTTTGATGGCGAGTCTGGGCACTCGTCATTTTTGGTCATGGTGAGTCTGACAGCAAGAAGAAGATATTTTATTGCAATATAATGTAATATTTGAGTCTACATGACCTAACAAAGCAAACAATGACATAAAATTCAGAATACTTTTAAACAATTGCAATAAAATGATGATGTGGGTGTTCAGTTTAAAAAAAATATTTCAATCTTGATGCATCTGTGGACTCACCAGTTTTGAAAATGGTGAGTCCAGACAGATTTTGATGAGTCCAGGATTCATGGACTCGCTTTAGTGAGAACCCTGTATTCATATTACATATTCATTGCTCTAAAACTCATACATTTACTAAATAATTTTTTTGATTTGTTTAGAATTTTACCACATTTCTAATGTCTATAGAAATCAATATTTAAAAGTAGGTGATGCAGCTAAATGCTTCAGATGACAATACAAAAAATTCCATTAAGTTTTGATTTTTTATAGACTAGTGATCAAAGGTAACAAACACATTCAATTTCTCAAATAAATGTGTTGTTTTATAATACTATGGTAGTTAAAATAATTTAAGTCCAGTCTGAGCAATAAACAGGAAATTTCAAGTGTTGTGATTGGTGGTTAATTTGTAAAGATATTATTTGTAGCTTGGCTGGCAGCACCAGCTTTGCTGTTCTTTAAAACAAATTTAAGGTGGTACCCAACACTTTCACTAAAATTAATTTGGCTTGTTTAATTTTCATAAAATTTTGTCAAAGTATTTTACTTTGACACATAAACAAAAATATAAAAATATTAAAAATTTTGAACCAACCGTTTTGTCAGCAAAATTACACTGGTTATATAGCAATTTGACAAACACCAATTTTGATCATTAAGAAGCTTAATATTTCTTTTACAACACAATGTGATTAAAATGTTTAGCTGACTTTACAGAGTTATCTCCCTGTAGTGTTAGGTACCACCTTAAACCTTAAAAAATTGAAAATTTTATCCTAATTCCTAATAATCTCATTCTGTTTTATTAAAAAATTACAAATACAGAAATAATATGACAATAATATAACATAATTACTGCAGTCCCTTGGCTATATAAAGCTGACTGATATATGAATGGTTAATCACATACACAACATGTACAACCAGCAATGGTTCAAACTTATTAAACAATAAAATTGAGAATGGAAATGGGGAATGTGCCAAAGAGGCAACAACCCGACCAAAGAAAAAAACAACAGCAGAAGGTCACCAACAGGTCTTCAATGTAGCGAAAAATTCCTGCACCCGGAGGCGTCCTTCAGCTGGCCCCTAAACAAATATATACTAGTTCAGTGATAATGAACACCATACTAATTTCCAAATTGTACACAAGAAACTAAAATTAAAATAATACAAGACCAGCAAAGGCCAGTATGTTACTGGTCTCCATTGTCATGTATTACAACTAAAATCAAGTGGTCAATTTGATTGAAGAAAAAAATATCATTAGAACCATATGGTCTCCATAAATACTCAATACTGACATAATATATAACACATGTATGCCAGCGCAGAGGGCATACAACAGCTTTTTTTAATCAACAACTTCAAGCATTACAACTAAAATCGTTATAGTGTTCACAAATTTTCTTGCAATTTGATTGAAAAATATATCATTAGAACCATATTGTTTACATTTAAATACTCAATACTGACATAATATAACACATGCCAGCGCAAAGGGCATATATATACAACAGCTTCCTTTTAATAATGAATTCAAGTGCCAAATAAATTTCAAAATGTTTTTTTTTTTGGGTATATATCCTGAATCTCCAATCCATATCTTCAGCGTTAAAAGTTATGGTTGTTAACATTTTTTATCATGCAGAAGCAGTATTAGATCACATTTTTTTACCGTGTGAACAAATTCATCGACAGGTTCTAAAAAACTTGGTCGAAATGACACACGGTTGGCCCATGGTTTGTGTGGCTGTGGTTCTATAGCTTGCTCCTCATGGATGTCCTAGTTAAATGACCGTTTTAAATACTTTTAAATCAGATTTATTTTTCAACATCAAATATTATCTCCCTTTAACTTTGTTTTTTCTGAATTATCTCCCTTTGACACATTTCTAATAAATTTTGAACTTTCTTAGCTTAGCTCAAATGAAAAGTATAAATCAAGTATATTATTACATTCAAACTATACTTCTTAATTATTATTGCCATATTTTTAACTAATCTTTTATGTAATATGTGAAAAACAGAAACTTTGTTCTAAAATACAATCTGATAGAACTATTAAAATTTCCTAATGCAGGTTGTATGAACTTAATTCTAGAAGAAAAAAAAACGTGGGCAATTTTTTACCCCCAAAAAAGAATGTTATAACTCAGCCATTGTTTAAAGGACATAGTACTATTTAACTCACCAAATTATCCACAATGCACCAGATTATGAATCACGGTAATGTTAAGGTGGTACCCAACACCTTAACTAAAATTAATTTGGCTTGTTTAATTTTCTTAAAATTTTGACAAAAATATCAAAAAATCAAAAAATTTGAACCAATCATTTAATCAGAAAAATTACACTGGTTATATAGCAGTTTGACAAACACTTATTTTGATTATTGAAAAGCTTAATATTCCCTTAACAACACAACGTAATTAAAACGTTTTGCTGATTTTACAGAGTTATCTCTGTGTAGTGTTGGGTACCACCTTAAGTGCAGAAAACAAGTAAATTTCACTAAAAAATTGTCTTGAAAATATATGTAAGGTGAAGTTTTCCTAATATCTACTTGAAGTGATCATCAAATCTAATATATGTAAACTAGATTATCAAAAATCTTACCTGATATGATGTTGTTCCAGTAGAACGCCCTCTAGTGCTGGCGCCACCTCTACCGTAACCATTACTAGCACCAGGGGGAGTTCTACCAACTCCTGCTAAAAGTAGAGTTAAGAAATTAAAATTAAAACATCAGTAATAATATCCTTAATCTGTATTACCAGAGTAGCTAATGGGAAGAGTGGTCATACCAGCAAAATTTGATGAACAGACATCCAAGGGGGATGTAATAAAGTTGGGGTTCGTGTTGCTTATTCTTTAGTTTTCTATGTTGTGTCATGTGTACTATTGTTTGTCTGTTGTCTTTTTTACATTTTTAGCCATGGCGTTGTCGTTTTTTTATTTTATTTATGAGTTTGACTGTCCCTCTGGTATCTTTCGTCCCTCTTTTTCCACTCTATCTAGGCTTTGAGTATAATTAATGGTATCTGTTTAGTTAAATTGGAACTTATGACTAGATATCTGAGATCTGTTCTCAATTTTGAATCACAATAAACATGCTTACACCTTCTGTACATTATAGGATGAGAAATTAAATAGGATTGCAAAAAAACAAAACAGGAGCAGTCATTTTGATTATATTCCACTAATAGCATTACATAATTAATCTTTATAATCTGAATCATGATCACTAATGTAATAATTATTTTGAATCATAATTACTAATGTAATGTTTATTTTGAATCATGATTACTAATGTAATGTTTATTTTGAATCATTGTTATCAAGATAATTCCAATGTTATGTTAATACATTATCAATGGTTATTTAAACCAGAGAGTGTTTCTCAATCTCATCGCAGGGTAACAGATGAGATGTGACGGAGAGACATCTTCCAGTTCGTAAGACCATTGGTAATCTGTTTATCACAATGTTGTCTATGACGATGTTGATGTTTACTTTAAGGCCAATTAAAATTGATTGGTAGATTTTCATCCCCGCCCGCCCCGATTTTTGTTATTTTAAAAAAATTTCGATTTCCGGATTTGTTCATCTCCGTTTCCGGTAACCGTCAAAAATTGTGTTTCCTTCCAAACTTCCTGTTTCAAATTTTGAAATAAAAATTAAAAAATAAAATCCTCCCACCCGCCCCATTTTTTTCAAAAATTTGGATGAAAATCTACTAATTAATTTTAGTTGGCCTAATATGGGAAAATACATGAATTCAAAAGTTGCCTATAGCAGGTTATTAATAAGTGTGTTCTACTAAAACTCTGAAAGTCATAAAATATTTAACAATAGATGAGATAATTATTAGGGTAGGGTCAATAATTCAAACCATTTAGTACAAACAAGTCATTTTATAAACAGAACAAGAGAAATCTGTAACAAAAAATATCAAATCTATTCAGCATATCGAAAAAATTAAAAGAACACACATTTCACAAAAATATAACTAAATCCTAATTTCCAATTTACTCTTTTTCTTTATTGATAATACATAAAAAAAATATTAAAAAAATTCTTGTTTCAAAATAAAAATAAAATAAGATTAAAAGTATATCAAAAGAAGCAATGAGTATGATTGACAATAACAGAAACAAGAAAAAAAAAGAACAAATTACCAAACATTAGGCCACGGTTTTTTAATTTGTTGGTTTACGGATTTTCTCCATGAAAAAGTCGGGTCGGGCGGTCGGGAAAAAAATAAAAAAAATATCTTTCAAGACAGAACACTGATATGCAAAATAAATATATATTTCACCTTTCTATAATAATATGTTTGTTATCCTATTTTGTCATCATTTCTTAAATTTTAGTTTAATGAAATATTATTGCTCAGTTGTAATAAAAATTGCATGACATTGCCTAATAATTTCCCGTAAAAAAGGGGGTGCACGGACAAAGACGTAATTAAATTTCATAAAGGAAGACAAATTCACATAGCTCTTAATCAATTCCAGAAAACTTGGTGAATAATGATCTTCAAGAACGAAAACTGATAAAGAAATAAATGTAAAAGCGTGGTAAGAAAATAATTTTCAACACACGCGTCAAAAACGTAATAGACTCGTCCACTGGAAAAAATGAGAATATCGGGTTAATCTGTTGTCACGCATTCCCGTTTTTATCCAAATGGACGAAATTTTTTATTATCTATGAAACAAGAAAATTTTAAATGATCTGTTAATATTCAGTACTTTAACTTGATGTCCTGAACTTCCACCTGTCCACATTTGGACAAGTCTATTTCTATGAGAAGATGCATCTTACGGACTGTTGACAAATAAGAGAAACGAACTTATTGTGTAATTGGTTTTAAACACGGGTTTCGTTCCACAAAAATATTTGTCCAAACGACATGTCAAGGCCATTAATAATTGATTTATCTATTTTTAGAAACGTAAACTGGAAGTTTCATTTTTTCACAACAGAAAGTGTTATCAATTCTGTTAGTGATTAATGCATTTCATTTTATAAAAAAAGGATAATTTATTTATTTTTCAGGGATAATGAATTTGTTAGGGTCGGCGGGAATGAAAAAGCATGAAAAGTCAATTTTATTTTTATTCTGGAAATCAGGAAAATCAGGTCGGCGGATCCGTAAACCAACAAATTAAAAAATCCTGGCCTTATTATAAAGGAAGAAATAAGATACATCGTCAAAGATAACAACAACGAAAACAGTTTTCAATGATAAAAAGAAATGAAAATCTTTATCAAGGACTTTTATACGTTAGATATACTGTGAATGTATTTAGGAAAAAGGTTCTACCAAAAAACGTGCAATGTGCATAAATATATATACAGTGTAACTTGCCTAATCTGACACACAGGGGACCAGAAAAAAATGTAGGATTAAGCAGGGTGTCGGAATACTCAGTTTTTTTCTGAAATGATAGGCATAATTTGGGACCAGGATAGTGTGTCGGTCAAAGCAGGATGTTGGAAAACTCAGATGTGGGATTAGGCAGTTACACTGTATATGTATTATGCTTTTAATATATTAATAGATAGACTTAGTATTGGTTTAAGTAATGTAGTAGTTGGGTCTCATATAAAAATGTAATGCATACTGTATGGTATTATAGATTAACTAAACCCATTTTGACAAGGAATTTTTATATTTTTTATTTATGTCTGTGTAGATAAATCAACTCAAACCTGATATATATTCTTTCTTTCATTAAAAATTCTAAATTCTAAATTAAATGAAAAAAATACCAATGGTTTTCTGTAAAGCAACTAATTTTTTTGTGAGCTATTTATTTTTTGACTTTCTTGAGTAGAAAAAGTATGTGAATAATAATAATAGTCATGTATATGTTAAACTTGGAATTTTCTTTATCTGTTTTCTTTAAGTAAATTTAAGAATTGCCGCGAAATGGTTTAGGACTAAAGGCTAAACATGATAAAAAGTGTCTGTGAAAATAAGTTGGTTTTCAGTATAAAGAAACAAACCAACACAAGATAACCCCAATACATGACATCTTAAGTTCTCATACAGTTTGAATTTATTAATATTTCGTTGTCCATTAATGTAAAAAAAAATCTCCACATTAATTTTAATAACAGTTCTCTAAATTAACCTAGGTTATAACTACATAACACTAACATTTAATCTAGCTAAAACAGCATGGTTGAAACAAAAATAATATGTTGGCTTAAGGAGGTAGACCTAAGTTAAGGGAAGTAACTCTTAAATTCATCAGTACGTTTGTGTCAACCATTTTCATAAATATTTTCTAAGCTTCTATGTTACATAGACTATTTCCAATCTGTTTCAGGTAAATGCTTAAAATACATTGATGAACTTGACTTTTACAAACACATAACTGATTTCAAGAGTTATCTCCCTGAACCTAGGTCTACATCTTTAAAGCCATCGTTTTACTTATCAAAATTTTTTTTAAAACTAGTGTCAATCACCTTCAAAATCAAACTTTAAAAAAAAAAAAATCAATATAGTTAAACAAGCTTTGTCTATTGTATTAACTTCGCAGCCATGCATGAAAGATGTGTTTAAATGTGAGTTTCCACTAATTTTAATCATTGTAAAGTCAAATTATAACTTAGCTTTATAATGTCATTATCATTATGGGTTTAGCAGTATTACATTTTAACTACATGAGGATAACAGGTCAGCTCATATATATTTTAATAAAGAATTAATCAATGATTTTTTAATAAATATTTTCATCTCCTGTTTTTTTTTATTTGGTTCTATAGGCTCCAAGTAGCCTGTATCCTTCACCCATTAACTATGCAGTGTATTCATGGTATACTTATGTCAATTTATAAAGGGAATACTGGTTTGGTCAAGATGTCAATGTACTAGACTGTAAATTATGAAATTATTGCATGGTTTATCATTTTATATTATTAATAATGCGACTGAGTGTGAATCGCAATAGTAAGAACGCACATTCTGATATCCGACAGATATAAATGTGTGCAGCTTTGTACAAGTCGCAATAATTAATCTCGCATTATTGTCCTTTCTGCAAAATTCGCAATAATTACTGAATTTACAGTATTTGTTTTGCCCAAGTTCCACTAGGAACTTTCTAATAAACAATGTCATATCTGTCCCTTTTAGAACAATTATTCTATACCCTTAAAGAATAAATACTTGAGTATTATTACAGAGTATTTCTTCCACTTGGAATCAATATATTGAAAAAATTTCAATTTCATGACATAAAGTCACAAAAGAGGGAAAAGGAGACGAAAACTATTATTCATATAACATTTCCCCTAGTTATTATTAGTCAGACGATGGATACCAAGTGAAAGCAATAGTTCACAATGACCTTGAGACAGGTGAGCTATTGAAATGTAATTTATTTCCTCACTTAACAAATTTTGACAACAGCTGCTACAAAAGGAAGTGATAGTAAATATTTGTCCAAAAACCCAAAAATCATCAGAAATCAGAACAGATGAGTGCTGACCCTATATGTCCTCTGTATTAGCAATCTAATGAAGGATAAAACACATCTCAGATACCTTGTCATAAGATAGAACACGATGAAGACTTGGTTGCTTGTTTGTCACTTTTTTTGGACAGAGGCTTTTTCAATTTTTTGCCTAGGGAAATAAATGGAATAATATTACAACTCTCTGCTCAGTACAGACATTCTTATCCTCAAATTGTCTTCAATTTATTCATTTTGTGTCTTGATAAATAGTACATGAAAATGAACTGAAATCAAATTGAGAAATGCAAAAACTGAAAATGGTCCTTTCTGTCATAATTTGTTGGTTGTTTCTTGATTTGTCCAATTAAAAATAAACTCAAAGACATATTTAACTCGCTTTAGTTTCTTCCTATAATTTTAAGGTAAACAATTTTTTCCAAAGTTTTTTAGATGTAAATCGCAATCAATATAATATTTTTGTGATAATGTTCAAAGAACAAGTGACAGAAAGGTGTAATCTTGTGTGGTGGACCAATGAATTACCCACAATGCATTACCTGGTTGAGAAGCTGGTGCCCTGCCATACCCTGGACTATCTCCTGCTCCTCCTGGGCTGGCTTTTGCCTTTGGCCTAGGTGCCTGATACTGTAAAATACAAGTACTTTAAATTAATAAGTTAAATAATCACTTTTTAAGAAAAAAAAATTCCTTTGATCTTACTGACTGATAATTTCCTTTCTCAGCACAGCAGAGTGATATGAAAATTATCCCTAGAAACTGAGGTAAAATAACGAAAAACAGATTATCACTGGTCATCTCAACTCGATTGCTTTTCTCACTTTTGCTTTACCGGTTCAAACATTGAGATGATTATCAATAATCTATAATAATACAGCTGTTCAAATGAGAAATCCTATGTACATAAAGTTAATGATGAACTTGCAACTAATATTGTGTGAGAACGTCTCTGTAATATGTGTAAATTAAAAATTAATAAAAAACATTTGTTAGATTTCTGTTCCTTGTTTTTTACAGCTTGCTATGCAGTATTGGTTTTGCTCATTGTTAAAGGTAATACTTTGACCTATATTGTTATCATCTACTTCACTTGGTCTTTGGCAGATATTTGTTCCATTGGCAGTCATATTAAATTTCCATATTTCATATAAAACTATAATTTGACCTAACTCAATTAAGTGATATTATTTTATCATAACTAGGTTATTTTTTTTATATTATTTTAGCTTACCGTATTACAAGCCATCATTTTAGCTTACTGTATTCATAGTATTACGAGCCATCATTTTATCTCATCGTATTACAAGTCATCGTTTTAGCTTACCAAGTTAAGAACCATCATTTAATCCTACCGTATTACGAGCTATTATTTTAGCTTACCGTATTACGAGCCATCATTTAATGTTACCGTATTACGAGCCATCATTTTAGCTTACCATATTACGAGCCATCATTTTAGCTTACCATATTACAAGCCATCATTTTAGCTTACCGTATTACAAGCCATCATTTTCGCTTACCGTATTACGAGCCATCATTTTAGCTTACCATATTACAAGCCTTATTTTAGCTTACCGTATTACAAGCCATGATTTTAGCTTACTGTATTACGAGCCATCAGTTAAGCTTACTGTATTACCAGCCATCATTTAAGCTTACCATATCACGAACCATCATTTTAGCTTACCGTATTACAAGCCATCATTTTAGCTTACCGTATTACGAGCCATCATTTTAGCTTACCGTATTACAAGCCATCATTTTAGCTTACCGTATTACGAGCCATCATTTTAGCTTACCGTATTACGAGCCATCATTTTAGCTTTAGCGTTGGGATCGCCCTTTGTTGCCCGGTTAGGTATCCTGGATTGTTGCTCCTTACAAAAGTTTATATGCCTCTCAGCAGCTTTTGCATTAAATCTTCTGGCACAGTAAGGACATTGCTCATAATCTAAAAATTAAGAAATAAAAGAGTATATGGTATCTAAATAATTGTGATTTGACAGTTGCAAAGATAGTTAACAGCTAAAGCTTTACATAATACAAGATGTTCAAAAAATGTTCTTTTTTGGGGGTTAAATAATCAGAACAGATGTTAATGTCAAATGTCTATTACGGTAAAAGCTATTTGAAGTTCAAACAATTTTTTTTAAGAATATTTCATTTAAAAAAAAATATGCTAAATTTAACATTAAATGATGTGTTCCATTGTTCCACTCAAGCGCTGCTAAAGGTTGTCTTAACCTTTAACCTTCTCCATGTTGAAGACCTCACTTTGAGATGAAGAACAGCAATAAAAGCACTGTTCCTTTGATGTTTGTGGTGGGTTTTCTTTCTGTGCAATTCAAGTTATGATTTTTGTGTCAGGAATTGGAACAAATCATCTGTTTTTCCTATTACAAATTGACTTAAATCAGAGAATAGGGGATTAATGATCGGAGGAGAGGAGGGGCTGAGTTTCATCCCTGACTTACCTGGGTTAATGGAGGGAGGGGGAGGAGGGGGTAGGGGTTCTCCTCTCTCCAAGGCTTGTGTAACACCCCTAGCTGCTCTGACAGTATTGATAAAGTCTTGATGCTGCAATCTCCAGTTAGATTTTGGGGGTTTTACAACCTGGAAAGAGAGAATTCATATCTAAATTATTTGTATATTACTACACTCTACAGAGAAAATTCATATCTAAATTATTTGTATATTACTACACTCTACAGAGAGAATTCATATCTAAATTATTTGTATATTACTACACTCTACAGAGAGAATTCATATCTAAATTATTTGTATATTACTACACTCTACAGAGAGAATTCATATCTAAATTATTTGTATATTACTACACTCTACAGAGAGAATTCATATCTAAATTATTTGTATATTACTACACTCTACAGAGAGAATTCATATCTAAATTATTTGTATATTACTACACTTTACAAACCTTCTATTTATATACAGTGGAACATCATTATGACTAGGTTGATTATTTTAAGGTCTTTTCGGTCATATACAAATGTTGCAATACTGTTTCAGTTCATATTCATTATTGGCTATAAAATATTCAGCTTTGATGGAAAATCGAGAAAAGTGATTCAGATGCATGAAATCTATAAAGTGCTATTTTGGATTAATAAATTATTAAGCATTATTTTGGTTTCTCAGTAAATAACCTAAACAATCAGCTAGTGGAAAACCAATGCATTAATAAGTTTAGGTAGCATATAGCCTGTTTTAATTGTTTTATATTTTTCATTGCAGGGTCTTTTATAGCTGACTATAAGGTATGGGCTTGGCTCATTGTTGAAGCGGTATAGAGACCTATAGTTGTTAATTCCAGTGTCATTTGGCCTCTCGTGGAAAGTTGTCTCATTTGCAATCATACCACATCTTCTTATTTTATATTATCAGTCCTGTCCTCAGAAAAATAATTAGTGAAATTACATTTAATAACTTTTTCTGTTGCAAAATAACATTTTATCTATGATCTCTGTTTGTGTAAAAATCATTATATCTGTGCTAAACTGAATGAACAATAAAACTTGTGATATTAATAGCTCAAAAAAATTGCGCAATAATGATGACATTAAGATCTATTTATAAATTGTCTCTTATTTTTCAAGAAACTAAAATTCCATGTTTTAAAATCTAAGAGTTATTGGTTACATGCTTTTGAAAATATTACCCAGAATGCATCATTTTGTGATTAGACATGCAACAAAATGACAATTCTAATTCTCAAATCTAAGATATTTAAAGGGACAAATATTTGACACAATCAATTTAGAAAGTCGTCTTTAATGCTACATTTCTACAAGAGAAATCTGAGAAATACAAAATACAATTGTTTGTTGTATTAACTTTTCAGTATTTTATATTCATTCTTATCTACATCAAAAACTTAATTTGACATATAAGTCTGTCTCTGACAATATTATGACACATTAAATATTCCATAACATTCACTATGAACCAAAGACATGACTTGCGTCCCAGTGACAATTTCAAATTTAGCATGAGGTTTAACTGTAAATTCAGAAATTATTGCATGCATTTATTATTGGGATTTTGTCATTTTAGACTAAAATGCCATTTTAACATCTGTGATATTGAGAAAAATCCTGTTTAATTCTTATAATAAATTTCAAAATGTATGTTTAAATTATTGCGATTATAACCCTGTCACATTTTTTGCAATTATAAAAACATCGCAATAATTTCTGAATATACAGTACCAACTCAGACAGTGGAGTAAAATCTAGGGATATATTTTTGTAATGAACTGTTTGTTTGAAAACAATTCCAGCTGCTGTTCTGTGGAAGGGTATATCTGCCAGTGTACTGACAGTCATAATAGGTTCATAGTGAAATATTCTATAGAGTCTTAAGATGCATGATTTACGACAATGATGGGTACACCTAACAGTCATACTTTAATAGTCACAATCCTATCGATGATGATATGCATTTACTCCTAAAATGTACAAGTCAAGCCAACTAAATAAATCTTTTTTTTTCATTTTTTTCTAGTTCATTTAAAATATACTTTTTAATTTCATTTTTGTTTGGAATAATTAGAGACAAGTCACAAATTGTTCCAATTCAGTTTTATGAAATATTTTCTGGTCAAAGAGAAAAAAAATGTCATCCTGTAGACCTGTATATATATATAGCTTTGGTTGATAAGCTTAAGATTTATTTATTTGGCCAATTAGTAATAATTGTATTTCCATGACTAGTCAACACAAACCATTGATTTAAATGCTGCAAATTTGAATCTGGCAGCAATGTATAATAGAGCCATACTAACTAAATTTGCAACTGTAAAATCAAGGACATATGTTGACAAATATTCAGATGCATTATGATTTTTCAATTTTAATATGAAAGATATATTTCGTTAGTATAATTTCTAAATTAGCATGATAGTCCTTTGCTACTGAGCATGTCATTTTGTTTACTTTTAAATATCCCATTTCCAGAATCTTTGACAATAAAGGCTAAGAACTAAAATTGACATTTCTCAGTAAAAACTTAACCAAAAATCCTTGCATAAGAATTTGATAAGCAATCTAATCAAAATTAGTTCTCTGCACTTGATCCTTGTTGTTTATATGTTGCGCAGGCCCACATGTGACAAATAAACAATGAGGAGCATGAGCAGAGAACTAATTATAGTTAGATTGTCTGATTAGAAAGTGAAATAAGATTTTGAGTATGAGATTGACTGTTTCAATGCTTTGTTTGTTTTTATACTTGCCTCTTGCTTGGCCTGTAATTGGTTGATAAGTTTAATATAACATTTAATATTGACAAGAATACATGTAAATAATACCAAATCTTGGTTCAGATTAATTAGGTAGACCTAGGACAAGGGACATAACTCCTACATATCTGTTGTACATTTGTGTAAATTTATATTATAATTGTTTTCTAAGCTTCCAAGTATTATTATAAATGTAGATTATAAAAGTTCTGTTTCACAAAAAAGCTTATAAAGCTATGAAGAAACTGCTTATAATAAACACAAGAGTGCACACGCTGAAATGTCTCGCCTTCTATACTAATCATTGATATTATGTTGATAGTCTTAAGTATAAAGCTAAGCTTTATTACAACTGGCACATAAACTTAACATTAACCAAGATAACTAAACAAAGACTAATGAACCTTGAAAATGAGGTCAAGGTCAGATGAACCACGCCAGGCAGACATGTACAGCTAACAATGCTTCTATACAACATATATAGTTGACCCATTACTTATAGTTTAAGAAAAAAAAGACCAAACACAAAAACTTAACACTGTGCAATGAACCGTGAAAATGAGGTCACGATAAAATAAAACCTGCACGACTGACATAAAGATCATAAAATATTTCCAAACACCAAATATAGTTGACCTATGGCATATAGTATTAGATAAAAAGACCTAAACTCAAAAACTTAACTTTGACCACTGAACCTAAAAATGAGGTCAAGGTCACATGACATCTGCCCGCTAAACATGTACACCTTACAATCATTCCATACAACAAATATAGTAGACCTATTGCATATAGTATGAGAAAAACAGACCAAAACACAAAAATTTAACTATAACCACTGAACCATGAAAATGAGGTCAAGGTCAGATGACACCTGCCAGTTGGACATGTACACCTTACAGTCCTTCCATACACCGAATATACTAGCCCTATTGCTTATAGTATCTGAGATATGGACTTGACCACCAAAACTTAACCTTGTTCACTGATCCATGAAATGAGGTCGAGGTCAAGTGAAAACTGTCTTACAGACATGATGACCTTGCAAGGTACGCACATATCAAATATAGTTATCCTATTACTTATAATAAGAGAGAATTCAACATTACAAAACATTTGAACTTTTTTTTCAAGTGGTCACTGAACCATAAAAATGAGGTCAAGGAAATTGGACATGTGACTGACGGAAACTTCGTAACATGAAGCATCTATATACAAAGTATGAAGCATCCAGGTCTTCCACCTTCTAAAATATAAAGCTTTTAAGAAGTGAGCGAACGCCGTCGCCAGATCACTTTCCCCATGTCAAGCTTTCTGCAACAAAAGTTGCAGGCTCGACAACAATATTGATTTAAAGAGTTATCTCCCTTTACGTAAGTCTACATACATTTGCTTTCTCTTTTCAAACAATTGTGCACTCATAGTCCTTCAGCTGATTCAATCTTTTGAGATTATACAATTACAATCAGACTTGCCTTATTAATTTGTGAGTTTGTGTGAGTAATTTACGATAAACAACATCCTCTCTGATTTTCAATCATTAGGATCCTCCCAATTTGAAGTTTTATGTGTAATTGTTTTTGTAATTAACATTGAAAATCAGTACTGGGTCCTGTGCACCAAGGAACCATACCTTTTTCTG
Organism: Mytilus edulis; assembly: GCF_963676685.1. Lineage (NCBI taxonomy): Eukaryota > Metazoa > Mollusca > Bivalvia > Mytilida > Mytilidae > Mytilus > Mytilus edulis. Next base: position 76,981,214 of record NC_092355.1, on the reverse strand, counting down.
AGACTGTTTTATCTGTTTATAGCTGACTTCTGTACCCTCCGCCCTCTGTTTGGCAGAATCAAATACTTTAGGCTTTTTTGCTGCAGTCTTTCTACAAATTGGTTCATGCTTGGACTACAAATAAAATTCTGTAAATTTAGAAATCATTTCCATACCGTATAGCAGGTTATTTCCGTGGGTGTAAAATTTCGCGATTTTCATTGAATATGGTGTACGAAATATTTTGGTGGATTCAAAACTTTTATTGATACCTTTGCATTAGCTCTTTTAAACATGTTAAATTGGAGGAACTTATTTTGGAGATGTTGTTCTATCCGTGAAAATAAGAGAAAATCTACACACCACGAAAATAACCCACGGTACAGTATTAAATGTTTCATCTGTTTAAATGATGCCACCAGTTTTAACAACATTTTTTTAAGTCATATAAATAATTGTTATAAACATTTCTTTAATGTTCTGGAAAGGAATTTCTATTTTTTTTTTTCAGTCAATACAAAATTCTACATATTTACAATATTGGTATGACAATGTATGAGGAGATCCAGCATCAGAAGAAACACACAAACATAAAGCAGGGATATAATAACATGTAATCATCCTTTCATTTGATCTACAGTTCACTTTGGTATATATTTTTATAAAGAACCTGTCTCTCAGATATTTTTTGTTTACATGTTTATAATTACCAATGATTCTGGAACAAACTGTCTACCACAAATTCTGCAGGGCTTTCTCACTCCAACTGTAAAAAAATAAAATACTTATATTAAATTAAATAAAAAACACAATTATTTATGGTTCAAACGGTCTGCTACCAGTACATACATTGTATTGTGCCATCTGTGCAGTGTGATACAAGAAATATCTCTTCATACAACTATTAGAAACAGATGACAAGCCACAACCATATATATATATATAAGAGAAACAGGTATATCCTTATTGTCCACCACAAATTTTGCATGTTTGATTATCTCCCCTTAACCATAATTTATTCTTTAACATGCAAACCCTCAGGTAAAGTAAAGTTTCAGCAATATCACTTACAGGGTTCTCGTTAAGGCGAGTCCATGAGTCCTGGACTCATCAAAATTCGTCTGGACTCACCATTTTCAAAACTGGTGAGTCCACAGATTTATCAAGATTGAAATATTTTGTATAAAGAATAACAAACTGAACACAGTTCAACACAAATATCATCATTTTATAGCAAAAGTTTAAAAGTAATCTGAATTTAAAAGCAAATTTACAGATCTAACATTGTTGGGTTGATGTTTAGACGAGTTATATATTTGCATTGCTTTGTTAGGCCATGGAGACTAAAATATAACATTTTATTGCAATAAAATATCTTCTTCTTGCTGTTGGACTCACCATGGCCAAAAATGATGAGTCCCTGGACTCGCCTTCAAAAATCCTTAGCAAGAACCCTGTCACTTAGTTAATTAGAAAATCTGCTTACAAGGCACATGGATAAAAGGACGGACAGACGGGGAGAATCATATGTTTTCTAAAAAACTTTGTTGGGGGAATCATCATCTGAAACTTACTCAAAGAAACGACACGTTGATAAAATAAAAATAATCAACAGGTCAGGAACAGTATAAATCAAGAATTAGAGAAAACTAAAGACACCACTGCTGACATACATTGTAATAACTTCTCAACTAAATTGTACAACAAATTAATGAACCAATAAAAAGATCCATTAACTGCTGTTCCCTTATTGTCCAGTGGCAAATATTTCATACATGATCAGGACAAAAACAAATTATTAATAAATTCCAAAGGTTATGTGTTGTACATTTTGAACAGTCTGTTGATCTAGATAAATAGCATTGGTTTGATGGGGAAAAAATTTGAAGAAAAAAAACAACAATCCTGCGTTACCTGATACATCAGACATATTTGTTTTTGTTTGATGAACGAATTTTCATCATCTCTTCTATAGAATCAGATAATTTACCTCAAGTCATAATATTGATTTTATTTACAGTAACAATTAATGGACATCAATAGTATTAAACCAGGTGTGACCGTCAAAAATAACTCAAGCATGAATCACATGGAATTAAAATTCTTAACTTGTAATACACTCAAAGAAAAGTACTTTAAAGTTTACATTTTATTTCATTTAAGTTAAAGTATAGATTATATTGATGCAACTCTTTGGTCTATTTAATTTGTTTTATTAAATGTATATATTATGTTGTGTTTCAAGTGCATGAAACTGTCATAATATTTACATGAAACTATGTAGCAGTCTGTGCCAAAAACTTTTTCATCTACTAGTCCAGAAACTAAATATCAAAACTTGTGCCTATATGACTGTATAAAATTTTGAAAATTTCCAGTAGTCCGATTCAATATTTACTAGTCTGGGGCATCGGACTAGTGGCTAACGGCGCAGACTGATGTAGCAAACAGTACATATATTTATATAGATATAGGAAGATGTGGTTTGAGTGCCAATGAAACAGCTCTCAATTCAAATAACAATTTATATTTAAGTAAAACATTATAGGTCAAAGTACGGCCTCCAACACAGAGCCTTTGCACCAAACAGCAAGCTATAAGGGGCCCCAAAAATTAGTACCGGTAATGTAAAACCATTCCAACGGGATTTGTATGTTTTGTTGAGAGCAGATTATATATTGTGTCAATATCTGAAGAAACTTTTGACTTGGTTGTTGCTTTTATAAATGTTTAAGTGTTTAAGAAAGGATAGAGAAGGTAGGATGAGGCAGTATGCATACAAATATGAATGTATAAACAAAAAAAACAAAATAAGGTATGACAGCTGCCAACGAGACACCAGAGACCAAATGAGATAGATCATGCCTCTGGCATTTCAAATTAAAAAGTATCATTTTTGAATTTCAATTAACATGTGGACATTGTACATCAGGCCTTGAAGGCATAAAACTTTACTCAGTGCTCTGAGCACAAAATCATGCTGGAAACATGAAATCCAGCAATTTGAGTGGTTGATTTTCGAGTCTAGAGTTTATGCTTTAAAGTTTTATGACCTTATGGCAAGGCCTTACGGTCATAAAACTTTTGAGCACGATTTTTGTACTCAGATTCAAGAACTTCAACCAACCAATCAAAATACTGGATTTTGTGTTTCGAGAACTTATTTTGTACTCGGCGTACTGAGTAAGTTTTATGACGGAACGTCTAGGCCTTGCAGTCATTAAACTTTTGAGTCAATTTTTTGTACTCGTACTCGAAAATCAACCAGTCAAAATGCTGGATTTCATGTTTCAAGCATGATTTTTCTGCTCTAACATGTCTACTCTAAGTTAAAAAAAAAAATCATGCTTGAAACACAAAATGCAGTATTTTGATTGGTTGATTTTTGAGTACGAGTACAAAAATTGTACTTGAAAGTTTTATGACTGCAAGGCCAGGCCTCACGGTCATAAAACTTTCGAGCATGGTTTTTGTACTCAGACTCGAAAATCAACCAATCAAATTGCTGGATTTCATGTTTCGAGCATGATTTTTGTGATCTGAGCACTGAGCAAAGTTTTATTCCTTCAAGGCCATAGCCAGGACTCCAAAAATTTTCATCAATAATACATTAAAATTGCTGCACTGACATTTTATATAATTTTAATTTATAGTGACCTTCAGGTTTCAGTAAACATCCTTCTTTTTATGGCGTTAAATCTACAGAAGTTTGATTGTAACATGTAACAAGATACCATTATATGTATAATAGTTGAAAAATATAGTTACTGTATTGCATTTTGTTTAAATCAACTTTGCACTGAACTTAACCCGGCGTTATTTAAAAAAACCCAACTCATTAATCTTTCATGTCACCCTTTCAATTTCAATGTATTATGATGTATATTATATTTAACTGGCAACATTTCATATTTCAAAACTTTCTGACAAACAGTTTATTAAACGGAGAAAACAGCTGACGTGTTATGATACACAACTGATCCATTCATAGACAAATCATTTAATCTTATATAGATCTCTAATATCAAATTACAACAACTGTCCAACAAGTCTTTGCAGGTCACAAGATTTAAAAAGAAATTTCATAAATGATATGTCATGTATGTCATTATACATTGTGTAAAACATGCATTAAATTATGTATTTAGTTTTTTTAAACATGTTAAGGAGGCTCGCAGGTATAAGATTTTCAGAAAAAATTTAAACTTTTATTTTTCATTACAAATTTCATTTATTACCGTACCTTAAATAGTTGTTTCTATAAGATATGGTACAAAAATCATTCCAAAAAATCAATTCGTTTTGGCCCCAGATGAATTTTAAAATGAATATATCATTGTCAAAGCTCCAAATTATCTCCCTTTGGTGCAAAAATGCCATTTTTTGGCATTACAATTGAAATATCTTTTTTAACTCATCTGTGACCTATATTTTTTAGTGTTGTTTTTCGAATAAGCTGTACATAAACTAAATAATTGTAAAATTAAAGCGATTTCTGTAATTTAGTTCTTTTTTTTTATTTCGATATTACCTCTGTTTCTCCTATTAGTTCAACAGAAAAAAAGGACATTTAATAAAATATATGCTTCTTCGAAGGCAGATTGTGAGCGTAAATGAACGGTGACCCCATTTTTTTCCATTTTTCTATTAAGTATAAGATAAAGTTCATTTATAGAAAAATATAACAAAATCCTATATTAAATTAAAAAATTGATTTAGACCCGCTAGTCACCTTAAAGATACATGTATTTAATATATGTTTAGTAGTAAATACAGTAGTTTTGCATATGTGATAAATAGCCTGCTGTTTAATCCATATCGCGCAACTTTGATGCGCATCCTTTATCGCACGCACCCCTACTTTTTTTTTTTTTTACATAAAGTCAGTTTTATTTTTTTTGGCTCAAGAAAAGTTTTCCTCAAAATAGGTCAATTTTTTAAATGACGTCATTGTTTGGTATGTGACGTCACGAACGTCAAATTTTCTATGTTTCTACATGTATGTCAAGTTTTCATTTTTTTGCACACTAAATGCAACTATAAAAATAAATACAATGAAAAACTAAATATTTTATTTAAACAACAGCACGCAAATTGTAAGGTTCTTTGGATAAGTAATTGGGCAGTTCTTTTAAGGCCTTTGAAACAAGACAAAAGTAGAACTGTCAGAAGGTAACCCAGTGCTATGGATCAGAAAACAGTTCATATAATATAATACTCCTCTGTTGAAACATATGATAAAGCGTATAATACATGGCAAAATCCATATCACATGACGTATCACCCTCGACCGATATCATCCCTCGGGCCTATAGGCCCTTGGGCTGATATTGATGTCTCGGGATGATACGACATATGATACAGATTTTGCCATGTATTATTCTCTATATATTAAATACAGTGATATACATGTACTGTCAAATCATAACATGAAACAAAAATCTTTTAGTTAATGACCATGATGACCACAATAAAATAATTAAATATCATCTACTAGATTAATTATTATGTAGATGTTTTTCCTAAAAACCCTTAAAGGGGCACTAGCTACGAGATAAACAAAAAAATCCAAAGTAAGATTTTTTTTTGTTCAATCAATAATGAAAGTGAAATAGTGAAATAATAATTCACTTTTAGCAGCCAAAATGGTTGAATTTTGTCAAATTAAGCAAAGAAACATTGATAATTACTTATTCACTTGCAAGTGAATAACTCAACCTCATTAAATCCGTATTCATGTGAACTTTAAATTAACCCCTAGCTCGAGATTGCCAACGCATGCATTGTATATTACTGGTTATTTAAAGAAAAAGAAAGTCATCAATGAAAGTTAAACTACGATAAATCATTTGATTACTGATTCGATCCATAAAAAATCATTCTTATATGGTTTAAAACAATGAGTAGCATATATATTTTTAATCTATAAAATAAAATCAAACAGACCTATTAAAATCCAATTGCATGTGTTGGTTTAATCTATTCACATCTTTATTTATGTTTACATTGCTTATATATGGTCATCTGAGGTCAAATTGATAGTTAATTAGATGGCGTCTGGACTAAAATACACACGAAACAAACCTACATTTTATCTATCCCATGCTCTGTAGACTGTTTATTTTAAACTTTTGGTAGTTTGGATAAATGTTTTACATTGTTATCAATCAAATATGAAATTTGAGTCAAGTCGGTGACCATGGATTTGACAGCTAGTGCCCCTTTAAGATCACCCTGACTGAGTTTGCATTTTCAAAATGAAAAATTAACAAGATTACAATGAAGGCTAAGAAAAAGTACATAGTCAATCTAGCCATTTATAAAAGGGGGCTTCTCAACCCAGGATAAAGGGGGCTTCTCAACCCAGGATAAAGGGGCTTCTCAACCCAGGATAAAGGGGGCTTCTCAACCCAGGATAAAGGGGGCTTCTCAACCCAGGATAAAGGGGGCTTCTCAACCCAGGATAAAGGGGGCTTCTCAACCCAGTATAAAGGGGGCTTCTCAACCCAGGATAAAGGGGGCTTCTCAACCCAGGATAAAGGGGGCTTCTCAACCCAGTATAAAGGGGGCTTCTCAACCCAGGATAAAGGGGGCTTCTCAACCCAGTATAAAGGGGGCTTCTCAACCCAGTATAAAGGGGGCTTCTCAACCCAGTATAAAGGGGGCTTCTCAACCCAGGATAAAGGGGGCTTCTCAACCCAGTATAAAGGGGGCTTCTCAACCCAGGATAAAGGGGGCTCCAACCAGATATCCCCATTCAAAAGCATTGATTGTCATGGCTATCCTGTGCTACTTTCTGGCCTGTATATTTTTAACAAATTAAATTAAATAAATATTTTAAAAACATTCCGTTTCATTTAAAGTTAATCAATTTCAATTTCAATTTAGGTCTAATTTTAAATATATTCAAAATTCCACACGCTATCTGTAATTAGATCTTTAAACTATTTTTAAATAGAAGCCTGTGTACTTTATGCCTCATTTAAAAGTCCTATAAATGGAAATAAATGATACTTGAGATTAGCACAGCTCAATAAGGGTGGTGGTTTAAATTCTTTAATGATATTGTGTACACTAAGCTTCTGTTCATTTAAGCCGAGAGATTGCAACGCTGCATTACAATAATTCTGGGCGGTATCTGTGTTTATCACAACATCTCCATGTAAATACTAGATATAAATCAAATTATTTAAAGATACACAGTTTATTATTTAAAGTAGTATTACTGTCTATGAGTACTCTGTCATCTTAGGTTTCTCTTGACAGCAGCGACTGAAATTGATTTTACCTGATTAAAAAAAAAATGAACCCATTTTTAAGCAAAATGATTTTTATAAATCAAACTTTTCTTTCTTAATTTGTTTTGAAAATTTAGAGGGGAGATAATCAAGATACAAAAAATGTAATTAAGTTTTATAAAATGAATGCAAATTCTTTAACAAGGTGTTTGAATAAATAGCTTCAGTTTTCCGAATACGTTCATACGTTAATACGTTCATACGTTAATACGTTCATACGTTAATACGGGATGGTACATTAGGTAAACACATTTTTTCAATCAAATTTTTTTTTCAGTGGTTCAGCCTTTCTTCATTCTAAAATCCATCTATGGGAAACTTCTTAAGTTAAATTCAAAACAAGAAAAAATTTATATAAATTTATAAAAGATTTTAAGTTCAATGCATTTTCTTAAATAAATGTATGTATCTATATATAAAATTTCCTTTATTGTAAAATGTCATTATTGATCATAATCATCATGTCCTTACCATGCTTACATAATGTACAATAAAATTGAGAATCAAAAAATGGGGAATAAGTCAAAGAGACAACAACCTGACCATAGAACAGACAAAGTTACAGCCGAAAGGCCACCAATGGGTCTTCAATGCAGCGAGAAACTCCCACACCACACACTTCAGCTGGCCCCTAAACAAATATGTATACCAGTTCAGTGATAATGATGTCATACTAAGCATGCCAAATTTCCCCAAAACAATATTTTTAAAGTGCAATTTAAAAGGTTATGAACATGTTGATGCAAACTTGTTCTTCCTGCCAATTACAAAAAAACAAATCAGTCATCAAAATATGGGATTCATCATCTCTGTAAGGCCCCAGCTTATTGTAACATGGGATTCAATATCTGGGTCATTATCCCTAATGCACCGCCAATTAAGGAACACAAAAAATGTAGGTAAACAAAAATCTATGTGTGCATAGTGAAATTGAACATGTATCATAATCTACATGTACATGTATTTTTAACAAGTGACTGACGGTGACTGAGCTTAACCATTTGTGTTTGTGTAAAAAGTTGAGGACTATAGAATAAATGTGTAAAAAGTATGGAGTTATAAATTTATTCAAAGTATTAAATTTTAAAAGAACTAATTATTGTGTGATGGTTAAAATACAATACATACAGTTATCTCAAAAATATGGCAAACAATTTAAGTTTTTATATATTAGCGAGTTTGCAGACCTTTATTATAAATGTATCTAGATTTCATTTATTTCCATAAGTTAGGTGAGTTGGCAGGAGTTAATTTAACAGTATTTGCATAAATGTCAGTCAAGGGACTGTGAAATTTCCCAAGCCACAAGGCAAGGGAATTGTGGTCCCAAGACTGTTATTTTTACAATTATGACTATTACCCCTCCATGAGATATCTGTTTTATTACACCAAATAGATTTTGATTGAAGCTCTCTGAACAGGTAAAAGGACATCTATAGGGCTGAAAGGCACATACATGTACATTTTTATGCATTAGTTTTAGGATTTATAAGTAGACTATCTAGGAATTATACATGTATTATTTTAATTTATTTATTATAAAATTGAGAATGGAAATGGGGAATTTAGCATGATTAGCACTGTCTTTAAGTAACGTCATGGTATATATGACATAAACATGATTGTCAATCCATTCTAAAATAACTCATTTGTAAAAAATAAAGACTTCTTTTTCAACTTTATAGATCAGTTTTTTTTTTGGTATTTTTTACAGTTTTTGATTTACATGTACCTAGAGCTATCAATCTGTGAATCAAATCATGAGAAGAACCTCCTGAGGGTAAAAAGAGGACAAAGTCTCCTATTACAGTAGAAAAATAAAAAAAACAGAGACAAATCTATTTTTTTTTCTTTTTGAAAAATTTCCCACAAAAAAATCAGTCTACTATATATAGCTACATGTGACATTGACTAACATGAAGAATGATTTTAAATTGTTCTCAGTTCACTTTTATTTTTCAGACTTTTTTATTTTATCACATATATATATATATATGCATTGGCTGGCACAGAAATCTACATTTTGTACTTCCTTATTCCAGTCTTGTTTGTCTGACGAGACTTTGAGTAAAATATTTTTACTGATATATTAATCAGCCTAGTGAAATCGCTATTTGTCTACCATTACTGGACATATCACACAGGTTCCCATAAAATCTTGACACCATAATACATTTGTAATACAACAATTGTACAAAATATCTGACACCACAATGGAAAAGTGATTTATATAAAAGAAGGACAAAAGATACCAAAGGGACAGTCAAACTCATAAATCGAAAATAAACTGAAAAGGTCATGGCCAAAAATTAAAAAGACAAACAGACAACAACAGCACACACAACGTAGAAAACTAAACATGCTAAAGAATAAGCAACAAAAACCCCATCAAAAGACGTCATTAGTTCAAGCAGAACAGATTCTTGGGTCAGCCGGGAATAGCAATAAGGTGTATATAACTTATAAGAACAAACACAATACCAATTTCATATTTAATAATTTTTTGATATGAAAAAACTTTACCTGATGATAGTGTTTTTTGGTCTACCATGTTTATATTGAATATTAATCATACATACATGACATAACTTAAATAACGTCACAATTAAACATGCTATACTTTTTAACAACAGAGCCAAAATCAGAATTTTTTTTAAACAGATTTTGAAGTTTAAATAAAATTAAGAAAGGAATGTATTGAATTAGAAAAAAAATCATACAGACTTTGTCCTCTTACACTGGTATTGCCTGCCTCATTTACACCTCAATTATCACTATTTGTCCGCTATTACAGCTGGATACCACACAGGTTGCCATAAAATTTTGATGTCATAAAATAAATCAAAGCCAATTGCTGCCATGTTTATGTTTTGGGGACTTTTTTTTCATCCACATATATTTAAGAATTAAACATGACAGGAGTGTTGTCTAGTGAGAATTAAGAAGGTTTTAACTTTATATCAATTAAAGACTTAAGCAGAAAGTCATTTTTAATATGTTTTATATTTCACAAGGAGACAACACGTTTACCAGGCTAAAGTTGGGGTCAGATATACATGTGCTGAAACATATAACTCCAAGAGAAATTATTATGGATTATCCCCTAGTAGTGTTTGTAACTGGGCAATAATTTCCTTTATTGATTTAATTTTCATAATTAATTTAAATTTTACACTTCAGTTAAAACATTTCAACTTTCCAGACGCAAATGTTGAAAAACGGGAAAGAAACAAAATATTTTACAAGACATAAACATGTAAAAAATAAATATATATTTAAGCTGACTAAAAATATTTTCATAATGTTACTTTGTCATCATTTCTTAAAAACTAAGTCCCAAACGTTATTGCTCAGTTGATATGTGTCATCCTCATGCTGTACGAGATAACTATAATTCTCATGCAATCCCGAAAAGAGGGGCCATCACAGACAAACATGACATTAAATCGTCATTATACGAACACGAACAAACAGCTCTAAGTTGCTTTGATATCTATCCAATTTTCAGGAAACATTGTGAAAATGATCTTCAATATTTCGAAAACATGTGAAATATAATTGCAAACACGGTGGACCGTCGAGGGTCAACAAACGTAGTAGACTCGTCCATTGGAAAGACAAGGATAATGGTTTCATCATTTGTCATGCATACCCAGTTTTGAATATGATATCCAAAAAGGATGTACTTTTTTTAATCTATGAAACTAGAAAATTCCAAATTGTAAATATCTCTTCATCTGGACTTGGCATCTATCACATTTGGACGGGTCCATTTCATTAGTAAGGTGATCGATAAATCTTACGGAGTTATGACAAAAAAGGAAAACAAACTTATTGTTATGTGTTTTTAACAAGGGTTTCGTTCCTCTAAATTATTTGCGCAAACAAATCAACAAAATAGGTCAGTTAACTTTGTCTATTTTTAGATTACAGGTAATCATTTGACACTACGTATAACCTGATAACCTGTGTAGTGATTTTGATTTTACGATAAATTTATGAATGAACGACAATTTTATGAATGAACAAGAGCACCTGACCTCTTTCTTAAAAAAACACCAATTAAACATATAAAACCGTATATTATAAAAGATAATTCAGTCAAATTTTCAATACTAAATCAACAACTGAAATGATTCCATATTTTGTTGAAACATCGTACGAACGGAAAACGGAATCGCAGGTATAAAAATGCATTTTTTTTCACTCGGACGTCTATGTTTTTTGATAGTCAAACGGTTGTCCCCCTAAATACAAAAATATATCTACAAGAACGTATGCTGAAACTTCTTAAATCCACTAACGTTTTTCAAAAGTTTCAAGCTATGTATTGCATTAGAAAACATACATAGGTGTTTAAGAATGACAGACCAGGAGCCTGTTTAACAAAATACTATGGCTTGATCTGGGCGGAGTCTCTGATCTGGGTCACAAAGATGGCCATACGCGACGGCATGAAAGCAATTGCTTTAAAAATCTGATGACACAATGGAAAGTGATTGTTGTATGTGTCAAAAGTTCAAGCGGCTGGGTCAGCCAGAATTAGCGATAATGTGTATTAAATGAGTATCCAAAATGGCCGATACCATGGCATTTTCACTGATACCAGTAATAGTTGTAAAAAACAGGCTAATTCGTTTGAAATGAGGAAAACCAGATATATAGATAGAATAATATATGTGAAAAATACACCGGCTACCAACCAATCAAAATCTGGCCTTTTTTTTAAATAAGGTGTAATTATATCACTAATGTGCCATTAAAATAAGTTGATGGTGTCCCTAAAGTAAAAGTAGGGAATCCATGATATCTCGGCCTATAACATAATCGGACTATAACAAACTCGGCCTATAAGAAACTCGGCTTCCCAAAATCGGACTATAACAAAGTCGGACTATACCAAACTCGGACTACTAGAAGAATATAAGTATAATGTTGGTTGTTGTTGTTATTCGAAATTAATTTTCAATTCTTAATTTAAATGAATTTTTATCTTCAATTAATTAAATAATTGAACTTTTTTGAAGGGGATAAAAAAATAAGTTAACAAGATATTTTTAAAATAAAAGTACAAAAATAAATCTTTTTGAAATTCATTTATGAAAATTTCCACTGATTTGTCTTTTCAGTATTATTATTTGTAATAATGTCCCTCTCAGAATATGTTTTTATTATATGCATATCTTAATTGATTATGACATCATGCCACGTGTATCGTTGATACCTTTTTTAATCATCATAGGTTAAACAAACAACTGGCACATGTACTGTTGACACCTATCTTATCACCCAAGTCAGGACAAATCTATCTGTTATTACAGGAAATTTGGTACTAAATATCCAATTAAATGTGTCTTGTCTTGTATTGGCTATGACTGGACTTCAGGTTTTTTTTTATTATTATAAATTTTGTGTTAATTATTATAAGACAATTCAGTGAATTGTAGCATTTCTGGTTTTTGATCATATTTTGAAATAGTGAAATTGTTATGAAGCCATTCACTGTCAATCAAATTTCTCTGTGTTTATTTACTATAATCATAAACACCAAGGATTAAACACAATAAAAACACGAACACACGCCACTCATTAAAATATCTTTTGCAATTGTCAATAAACATCATAAATCACAATAACATTCCAATGTAAGTTAATTATCCTCATTGGATCTCCTGTAGTTGGTGATCGCAATACTGGTATACCAGTATTGTCCACAATACTGGTATAAAAATTTTGTACCAGTATTGTATTCCAGTATTGTACCAGTATTGTGCTTTTTTTAAATAAACAATATAGGTAATTAATCTTTTATTAAAGGTGTCACATATATGCATAATGAAATTAACATATGACATGACAATTTTATCAGGAATGATTGTGTTTAACTGATGATGCCATAGATGGTACTCTGTGATTGTCATCAAATAAAGTTTTAAATCTTCTGATGTTTTTTTCTTAACCATTCTGTCTCAGCATTTTAACAAACTCTGTACTTTCTTCTATCTTTCCAAGATTCATGTAGTATATTTTAGTGAATTTTATATTGACATTAATGCTGTTATAGCTTCTGTATCATCAGCATTGGTATTGTCTATTTCTTCTTCAGATGTGATTTCTGCAACCCCTCCCCCCTCCTATATTCAGTCTCTGTGGACTTTCTCTAAAGCTTACTAGATTACAAGCTATTTCAAATAGCATTTGTACAGCTCTCTTACTGTCAGAATGCTGGTCTAGTATTTGTACCAGTAGATATATATGTACCTGCTACTAATTGTATTGTCCATGGTTCTGAATCAACTGCTTCAACCCTTAACATTCATGTAGACAAACTATTTAATTTGATTATAACAAGGTTCCCCTATAAAGCAACTTTTTATTATTAATGAATAATATTGATATCTTTTGTTGTGAAAGATTAATAAGAAAATAAAGACAAACAAATGCATATGATCTTAGTACACAAAAAATGTATACATGTATTAAAATGTTTGTCAAAATATGTGATGGCATACATGTAAATGATGAATTTACAGTGTTAGAGTCTAATAATTTGCTTGAATTTATTATATTATTACTCAGATAATAATAAGCTTTTATATAATAAATTTTAAATAATATAAAATTATTAGCAATTGTTTAAATAATAATGATGATATGAGTTAATTTCAATAATCTTTTGTTTATTTGTGCAAGTATAGTAATGACTTTTAACTGGTTGTTAAATAATTATTGATTTCACAATTATCCTCTATAATCTTTTTGAGTTCATTTAATCTCCCTTTGATCTTCAATATAGTCTAGTCAACAATACAACTACAATACTGGTATATCAGTAATGTACCAGTATTGCTGTTTTTTTTTAATAAAAAGTTACAATACTGGTACAAAATTTTTATACCAGTATTGTGGACAATACTGGTATACCAGTATTGTGGACAATACTGGTATACCAGTATTGCGATCACCAACTACTGGCCTTGAAGGCATAAAACTTTGCTCAGTGCTTGGAGCACAAAAATCGTGCTCGAAACATGAAATCCAGCAATTTGATTGGTTGATTTTCGAGTCTGAGTTCAAAAATCATGCTCGAAAGTTTTATGACCGTTAGGCCAGGAGATCCTCCTCATTTAAACATATCTAATTCAACTCATATAACAAATATTAATCATTTCTATATACGATTTTTTTTTTACAAAAATATTCATGATAATCTCATAAATTCGTATATTATTTTAATATATAAGTATTTTTTATTACAATCTTCTAATCGTACTGTAGTCCGAGTTTGTTCAATATATTTCTGCATATAAATAATGGTAGGCCGAGTTTGTTATAGTCCGAGTTATAGTCCGATTTTGTTATAGTCCGACTTTGTTTTAGTCCGAGTTATCCAGCAGCGAAAGCAGGCCCTCTCACCAAAGGCACTTGTTTCTATCCATGGGAAGACCCACTTGGATAGAAACAAGTGCCTGTGCCACTCACCAGCTCACGGCAGTTGTTAAAACTTATTTTCAAAGTTAAAAAATAAACATTTTGTTGGTTGTCTGGTAATCTAAAACTAAATTTTATGTGAAAGATGAATTATTGTTGCAGTGAAGCTTTAACATGACTTCGACAAGCTAATGTCAATATGAAAAATACAGCAATATTTTGGTCAGCAACCAAGTTGTTTACCATCGTAATCCGCCATCTTCCAAATATCCAGCGACACTATTCAGCAGCAAATTAAATTCTTTCACTCTTTGAGGGTATAACAAAAATGTTTTTTGAAATTTTAAAAAAGGCAGTTTATTTTCCTTTATTTGAAAATAAAAAAAAATGAAATTGTGTTGATTTAAATTATATATTTTTTGTACTCGTATTTGCCTCGGAAATAAAAGAGTTGTCTGCAACTTCCGGTCTAAAAAATTATGATAAATTTTCAGCACGAAACCAGCGACACCTACAGAATACAGAATACAGAAACCAGAAGCTGACTTTATATCTAAATCTAGGTATATTTACAAAACAAGTCATACCTGCCAACTGTCACTACTTGCGGGTTCCCAAAGAGAAATTTTACAAGAGCAATTTTGTCCACTATTTTAAACAAAACAATGAATTTTATCATGACTTTAAGTTTAAATAGGCTTTTGAAAGTATGAAGAATCACAAAAACAACATTGAAATGCATTTAAAAGCCCCCTTTAAGTTTTTTAAGGACTATGACAGCCATCTTGCACGCAAAACCTCTGGGCAGGGGAAATCATAGAGAGGGGAGCCTAACTCGCTTCAGATGATAATCAGACAATGGCGGCTTTATTTCGGAAATATGTAGATTTTACATAACAAATAAGAATACAGTCCGAACATACCGATAAATTATCCTGCTAGTTCGATTGGCTTAAAGTTTTTTCGTGTTTTTATTTTGATAAGTGTATGAACCCTTGACCGGTTATTTGGGGTCTTCTTCTACACTCCCAAAATATGATAACAAACACGTCTTAGCACACGAATGTACTCAATCAAAGTGTTTTCTACGTGTATTATGAAAACTATAGAAAAGGGGGAGGGGGGAATACTTGAAAAAATAATTTAAATTTGTTTTATTCGTTTAAATTGGTCTACCGATATACAAATTTCATTACTGAGTAAAAGTAATTGAAAATGAATTTATATTTCAGCAAGAAATTTACATAAAATGTTTTTTTTAAACCAGTTTAATTCTGTCAGTAACAAATCCAGTACGCATTTTTTCACCGGAGGAAAAACTATCGGTGCTTTCACTTGCATAATTTTGATTTTTGGATATCATGTATAACACTTGCGGTATCCTCGTGTAAGCATTGATTTGCTTCAACTGAGTTACAATTTTTAAAGATTTGTAAATAACAAAAAAAAAGCGGAGCGAGGCAAAAATTTTTGAGGTTATTTTTTTAAAAATATTCTTCTAAAGGGGTGCAATGTAGGTATTTCGAACTATTGTGAGGTACAGTCAGCAAGAAATTAAAGTTTCAAGTAGAAACCACCTAAATCCAACCTGACAACAATTTACAATCACTATAGTATCATGGACGGACAGATGTAAAACAATATATGTTCCTGTTCCGCGAAAAACCTCTCAGTTATGATGACAAGGTCTCTTACAAACTTGAAAAATCTTCAACAAACTCCTAACACCAATAACTTACGTACTACATGTAAGAGATTCATTCTGCATATATATGATAGAGTTTATAAAGCTGCAACCCAAAACAGAAGCTGAAGATCATGCGAACAATTTATTTTGATTCTGTGTTCCTATGCAAACTGAGTGTGCAGACCAATCTACACTGAAGACACCAGCACTTCTAAAATAATCAATATAAGGTCATAAATATCCCTGAAAGACATTGGTGCTGGTAATTGTGATAAACAGAAACATCACAAAAACAGGAAGCCCTTGTTTGCAGATCGTCAATGTCACTTAGCCATTCAACATGGTGTAAATTATGTGAAATGAAACCGGTTCACTTAAGAATTACTTTAACACTCCATAACACAATCATCGACAAACTTGGTTAGGACGATGGAAATGTAAAGAGTTGACAGATAGACGGGTGGATCGACGGAAGCAAAGTGAGACAAGATAGATCACATCAGCTCACATGACCAATACTAGATACTAGTATTAGATTTCGCAAACGAAAATTTCCACTTTTCGCGGTGATTTCCAATTGTCCTTTAATTATATGTTTTAACTTTTTGGATTTTCGGAGGTCGTGCCAGACTTAATATATACATATACTGTGTTCGCCACAAACCACTAAAATCAGAATGAGATACATTTACGAAGTTATTTTTATTTTGTGGGGATACGGCCATGCACGTATTTACGGTATACATAATTCGCCACTTCGATTATCAAAGAAATTGATTATAAAACGGCAAAAACAAAGTAACAATTGTTTGTAATTTAACAGCTTAAACATGTTTTTCATTTTTCAATCAGACACCTTCCTTTGAAGTATATAATATTTATAGAACTTGAATAAATTGTAGGTCAGTTGATTCTGTTACTTAGTATAGAAAGTCCCTGGTTAAACTGACTGTTTTATATACTTTGAATGTTAAGAAGGAATGGTCTCTTCTGATACTGAAACAAGTTGAAGACAACCCATACTTTGCAAATTTTAGGGGGGGGGGCGTACGCCCGCCACGCCCCCACGTAAATCCGCCCCTGGTTCAATGGCGGATCCAGAAATATATATAGTTTTTATGCAAGTTGGCTTCTTTATCTTAAGTATTGTTCACTGAATCAGGATAGGCGGATCTAACCCAATTTATAGTGACAAATTTGGTTGATATATATTGTCTGCTTAATTCTATAATTTGCATATTTAAAAATCTGGATTGCAGATCTTTGATGATTTTTTTTAACTATGACGATTAGAAGCTGTGACAAAAGAAACAGCTAGGTATGAACCGTAAGCTGCAGTCAGCAATGTAACCATAAATCGTATGTCCATAATATTTGGAATGCAGTTGTCAGAAGCTGGATAAAACTTGGTAGTTAGGGTGCTCGCACCCCTCTCATTAAGCTTCATTTAGGGTCAGTCAAGATTTTTGCAGGTTTCACTCATAAATTCGTCTAGCTTTGGGACCCCTCCACAAACCACTTTTACAAATTCTAGATATGCATCGGGTTGTATTTACTGAAGCACATCTTATACTAAAAGTCATGGAGTTTTTTTTTAGACCAGCCCATGTTCAGGGTTTATTGACTAGAGACCTTTTACATGCAGGGACACAATTTATGAGTTATTTTTCAGTAGATGCATTTGGTCTCTGGTTGAGAGTTGTCTTTTTCAATCATTAGCAATCTTACCACATATTTTCATATTTCTGTGTTCAACTGTTTGTTCTTAAATGTTAAGCTGTTACACCGTCACAAGTTACAGGAGAATTTGCATGTACAGTATGTGTAAGCCCACCACATTCTCATTCTGTATGACTTTGTTCTAAGTAAGTAGTTTGAAACTCTGTTTGCTTTTGGTCATATTGAGTTTTATTTGTTTATCACTTGCATTTTTATGCCCCACCTACTACAGTAGAGGGGCATTATGTTTTCTGGTCTGTGCGTCCGTTCGTCTGTCCCGCTTCAGGTTAAAGTTTTTGGTCAAGGTAGTTTTTGATGAAGTTGAAGTCCAATCAACTTCAAAATTAGTACACATGTTCCCTATGATATGATCTTTCTAATTTTAATGCCAAATTAGAGTTTTTATCCCAATGTCATGGTCCACTGAACAGTGGGGCATTCGTGTACTGAGGACACATTCTTGTTAGATGTGTTGGGATCCTGATTATACACCAACAAACAACACTACCTTTAAAGACACCATAATGATCAATGTGACAGGGATATCTACATCAATACGGTATTATTTGCATATCCTTATTCCTATAGCAAAGAGTCTAGGACCATGTATTTTAAAAGTCAAACAAAAAAAACAACAAGAACTGTCAGCACTAGATACATAGACCAATATCTCAGGACCACCTAATTGAATAAGATTACCAAAGATTTCAAATAATTTGGAAACAGGGTTAAATAAATATAGGTCTAATTGGAGCTTGGTAATATAGCTGTATATAGCTACTAAAAAAATTGAATAGAAAAAGAAAATTAAGTGTCTAGTACTCTTTATTTACATTTTTATCTCTCAGTCAAACAATGAATATTTTTGTTGTTTTGGTAATAGTGGAACATCTTTCTAAAACACACTGCTTTTTTTTATTTCACTCTTAAGAACAAATTCTGCTTCAAATTAATCAATATGTAGATCACAATTATAACCTTCATCTTCACCAGTTCTGCATTCTAACCTGAAATATAATGTTGTACATGAAGCAAAAAGCAAATCTATTTTAAAGAAAAAAATAACAATATGCAATTTAAAAGAACAATTTAAATGTGAACTATATCTATAAATGTCTAAAGTCTTTAAGACAATAACACTTCTCATTTTATTGCAGATATAAAAAAAAAAATTTAAAACAAAACCCTTACATTTTTCTAAGCTTTATCAAATTATCATAAATATATAAATTTTACAAAATCATTTCAATCTAAAAAATTAAATTGAAATAATCGTTGATGTTCTTAAAAAGTGGCAGGGTGTCCTGTTGCCTTTGACCCAAAAAATGAAGAACTATTTGAGTATAACTTTAATAACTTACCTTCTTTCTTTCATTTTGTACATGTAGTTTATGAAAAGTGATTTGTTACATCACAACAACATGTACAAGTTATCAAAGAATCAAAGAACTACAGCAGTGTTTTCATAGTCTGTAAGACAAATTGGAAAACCAGCTAGGATGTTGTGTCTAGTATTTCCACTGACTGAAATTATACGAAGACAAAATATGAATATGGACATGACTATAAAGTACTGGATCAATCAAAGAATAAATAAATATCATAGTGTAGGGTAGCTAAAGGACCCATATTTGAGTGAAATAACTTCACCAATCTGACATGGATATATATTGTTTTGCAACATGATGAATACAGATATAGGTGAAAATGTAACCTTTTCCTATATTGTTTGGGTTTCCTGTCAATATTTTTGCTCTGCAATAAAAAAGTAGAATACCAATGTGTAAAAAGAGATTGAAAAAACAGCTTGTAACACCAAGAAGGATGAGAGACGAAGAAATTATTGTAACTTTAATGATGTAATCATATATTTCTGATAGTTTTCCAGACCTATCCACACATATTTTTCAAGCTTGAGAAGATGACCTTCATGTTTTCCAGCAGCATATTTCACCTTCTGTATAGGTAGTGCCCCCCTTTTGAGTTGAGAGTAATTGTTCTAAATTGTGTTCTCCCTAGTCCAATGAAATGAAACTGAACAAAATGAAATGAAACTGAACAAAATCTGATACTAATTCAAATTATTATACATATAATATAAATGTGTATGTATTAAAAATATATACAGATAAATAAGAAGAAAAGGATGGCACATACGATTGATTGTCAATGAGACAACTCTCTGTCAAAGTACATGTAACAATTAATTAATGTATTGAATTGAGCAATTAAAGTTTAAATTACAGATATATTGAAATATTCATACCATACAATGCCTGCACGTTTTCAATGATACATCATGTGTGTTAAAGTACACAAACAACCGGTTATAGTCGCTCATTTGCATAACAATGAAGCGGCATAACATGTGCGTCAAAATGCATAATTTGCATCCGATTTGCAATGTTGTTGCCATATAAACATTCAAAAACATATTAAACTTTTATCGGACCTTTAATTTAAAGAAATTTCTTATCCAAAAACGAACAATTGTCAAAAATTCATAAAACCAAGACTTGGTTTTATCAGACATGTGTTTTCGCAACATTCTTGGCAATCCTGAACTTTTTCTCAATAACCATAATAATTTTGTTTATAAAAATATGATAACTTATAAATTTTTAACTCACAGTACAATATGCACTAATCCAATACAAAATTGGTTTGCTAGATTTTCTTAATTCAACATTTCAAATTGACGACCTACCTCTCTGAGTATGTCCAGTTTTTTCCAATATGGCGCCTATCCGGAAGTTAGGAAGGCCTGCTCTGGGCATTTTAAAAAGATGGCAGATATATCTAGGTAATATGAGGCAGGCATTACCTGGGACGAAATCTATATGATTTTTTTTTTTTTTAATTCAAACATATTTTAATTTCAAAATGAAAATACTGTAACGTTTCCTTTTTTGGTTCTGTTGTTCATGTTCATGATGTTAGGTATTTAAGTTGTGACGTTATTAAAGTTTGTGATGTCATATGCAATGCAAACCAAGTAACACTATCACATCAGGTAACGTTTTTTCATATCATGGAATTATTAAAAATGAAATTGGTATTGCGTTCATTCCTATTTTATACTAGACTGATAAATATATATTTTACCCAAAGTTTCATGCAAATTAGACTGGGAAAAGGAAGTACACTGTAGATTTCTGCGCAAATGCAGGAATTAAAAAAAGTGACAAAAAAAAGTTAACGATTTGAGTTGATGATCATGAATGATGATTAGTACAATGAAGAATTCGAGAAATTTTCCCGATTTTTTTATTTTATTTAAAAAAAAATTATTGATTTTTTCTACTGTTATACAGGACTTAGTCCCCTTATGAATGCTTAATTCACGTTGATGTTTGTTTAACAAGAGATGCATAATCCATTAATGACACATGACTGTCTTTAAAATAAATTCAATAAATCGTGGTGAGGTCGCAGTATTAGCGGCATGAAAATATAGCTTTTCATTGTTATTACAATGGTACTACATCCTCATTTCGATTCTACAATGAACCCCGCTACAATTATACAACATTCCTATCTGCTTAATTTCTGAGTTCCATTTAGCCCAAGTTTGGTACAGGCAGAGTTAGTAAGTCTGAGTTTTCCATTAACCAGAGCTTGTTTTAGTTAATTAGTCATGTTAGTCTGAATTTGCTATAGCCAGAGTTTTTTTTTAGGCAAAGCTAGTTTTAGCCATGTTAGCCAGAATCTGTTGTAGGCAGAGTTAGAAAATCTTGAGTTCACTATAGCCTGAGTATATATTTTACTTTTAGGCAGAATTAGTATCTGAGTTCACTATAGTCTGAGATTATTTTAGATGGAGTTGTTAAAAACAAACCATCAAAAGTAGATTTATCTTCAAAAACAAATGTTATAAGCAAATACCATATATTAAACAAACAATAGAAAGTATGACTTGGTTCATGCACAAAACGTTTTATGTCCATACAAATATCCTCCTTTGCCTTTCTAGATCATATGTAACACAATAAAAAATGTACTTATGTATTTATAATAGTAGCAATCATGCCAATGTATACAGTCATCTTCTGTCATGTTTGTAGAGTCTGTATGCAGTCGTCTCCTGTCATGTCCGTAGAGTCTGTATGCAGTCGTCTCCTGTCATGTCCGTAGAGTCTGTGTGCAGTCGTCTCCTGTCATGTCCGTAGAGTCTGTGCAGTTGTCTCCTGTCATGTTCGTAGAGTTTGTGTGCAGTCGTCTCCTGTCATGTCCGTAGAGTCTGTGCAGTTGTCTCCTGTCATGTCCGTTGAGTCTGTGTACAGTCGTCTCCTGTCATGTCTGTAGAGTCTGTGTGCAGTCGTCTCCTGTCATGTCTGTAGAGACTGTATGCAGTCATCTCCTGTCATGTCCGTAGAGTCTGTGTGCAGGCGTCTCCTGTCATGTCCGTAGAGTCTATGTGCAGTCGTCTCCTGTCATGTCCGTAGAGTGTGTGCAGTCGTCTCCTGTCATGTCTGTAGAGTCTGTATGCAGGCGTCTCCTGTCATGTCCATAGAGTCTGTGTGCAGTCGTCTCCTGTCATGTCCGTAGAGTCTGTGCAGTCGTCTCCTGTCATGTCCGTAGAGTCTATGTGCAGTCGTCTCCTGTCATGTCCGTAGAGTGTGTGAAGTCGTTTCCTGTCTTGTCTGTAGAGTCTGTTTGCAGGCGTCTCCTGTCATGTCCGTAGTCTGTGTGCAGTCATCTCCTGTCATGTCCGTAGAGTCTGTATGCAGTCGTCTCCTGTCATGTCCGTAGAGTCTGTTTGCAGTCTTCTCCTGTCATGTACTTAGAGTGAGTACAGTCATCTTCTGTAGAGTCTGTATGCAGTCGTCTCCTGTCATGTCCGTAGAGTGTGCAGTTGTCTCCTGTCATGTCCGTAGAGTCTGTGTGCAGTCGTCTCCTATCATGTCTGTAGAGATTGTATGTAGGCATCTTCTGTCATGTCAGTAGAGTCTGTGTGCAGTCGTCTCCTGTCATGTCAGTAGAGTGTGTGCAGTCATCTCCTGTCATGTCTGTAGAGTCTGTATGCAGTCGTCTCCTGTCATGTCCGTAGTCTGTATGCAGTCGTCTCCTGTCATGTCCGTAGTCTGTGTGCAGTTGTCTCCTGTCATGTCCATAGAGTCTGTGTGCAGTTGTCTCCTGTCATGTCCATAGAGTCTGTATGCAGTCGTCTTCTGTCATGTCTGTAGAGTCTGTATGTGTTCATTTATTTTTTTCTTTTGTAGTGTGTTCTACATGTTCTAAGAAATGGAATTTGCAGAATTTATCAAGACCCCTACAGTAGAGAATGTCTGTATGAAACGTCCTTTTACCAAACCAGTTACTGGTACACTTTGTATCACAGGGCATCATGTAATACTGTCTTCAAGATCAGAAAATCATGAGGAATTATGGGTAAGTTATAATAAGAGTCATCTATTGAACTCGTACACTTTGTATCACAGGGCATCATGTAATACTGTCCTCAAGATCAGAAAATCATGAGGAATTATGGGTAAGTTATAATAAGAGTCATCTATTGAACTCGTACACTTTGTATCACAGGGCATCATGTAATACTGTCCTCAAGATCAGAAAATCATGAGGAATTATGGGTAAGTTATAATGAGAGTCATCTATTGAACTCGTACACGTTGTATCACAGGGCATCATGTAATACTGTCCTCAAGATCAGAAAATCATGAGGAATTATGGGTAAGTTATAATAAGAGTCATCTATTGAACTCGTACACTTTGTATCACAGGGCATCATGTAATACTGTCCTCAAGATCAGAAAATCATGAGGAATTATGGGTACGTTGTAATAAGAGTCATCTATTGAACTCGTACACATTGTATCACAGGGCATCATGTAATACTGTCCTCAAGATCAGAAAATCATGAGGAATTATGGGTAAGTTATAATAAGAGTCATCTATTGAACTCGTACACTTTGTATCACAGGGCATCATGTAATACTGTCCTCAAGATCAGAAAATCATGAGGAATTATGGGTAAGTTATAATAAGAGTCATCTATTGAACTCGTACACTTTGTATCACAGGGCATCATGTAATACTGTCTTCAAGATCAGAAAATCATGAGGAATTATGGGTAAGTTATAATAAGAGTCATCTATTGAACTCGTACACTTTGTATCACAGGGCATCATGTAATACTGTCCTCAAGATCAGAAAATCATGAGGAATTATGGGTACGTTGTAATAAGAGTCATCTATTGAACTCGTACACATTGTATCACAGGGCATCATGTAATACTGTCCTCAAGATCAGAAAATCATGAGGAATTATGGGTAAGTTATAATAAGAGTCATCTATTGAACTCGTACACTTTGTATCACAGGGCATCATGTAATACTGTCCTCAAGATCAGAAAATCATGAGGAACTATGGGTAAGTTATAATGAGAGTCATCTATTGAACTCGTACACGTTGTATCACAGGGCATCATGTAATACTGTCCTCAAGATCAGAAAATCATGAGGAATTATGGGTAAGTTATAATAAGAGTCATCTATTGAACTCGTACACGTTGTATCACAGGGCATCATGTAATACTGTCTTCAAGATCAGAAAATCATGAGGAATTATGGGTAAGTTATAATAAGAGTCATCTATTGAACTCGTACACGTTGTATCACAGGGCATCATGTAATACTGTCCTCTAGATCAGAAAATCATGAGGAATTAAACTGTCAATTGTTCTTGAACAATTGAGAGGTCTTTCCTTTTGTAATGTAAAATACATGTTCCAATAGAAGTAGAATGTATTGAAAAGCTTTATTACACACTAAAAACCCTTTCAATAAGGTCAAAAAAACATAATCCGCTATTTGGGACATGACCTTGACCTTTGACCTGTTGACCTTTATTAAGGTCAATAGTCCCCAATGTCCTGAACATTTTGCACTATTTACTATTTCTGTAAGTATAATAGTTTTTGAGATATCCAATAAAAAGTGAAAGGTCAAAGGTCAAGGTCAGCCTTAAAAAGCTTTAAAACACACTAAAAATCCTTCATATAAGGTTTAAAACACTAAATTTGCTATCTGGGACATGACCTTGACCTTTGACCTTTTGACCTTTGTCAAGGTCATTAGTCCCCACTGACATTACTGAAGACCCCAAGGATCTATGACCTTTGGTTATATAGTAAAAGCTGATTTTGTCTTTTCAGAAACCTAAAACAGGCTTTATGCCCCTTAAAAAAGGTCAAATCTCTTCGGTCACAATGTAACAAAGTTGCGCCATAATGACCCAAACATTTTCCACTATTTAAAACTTCTGTAAGTATAATGGTTTCTGAGATTATTCCATAACAAGGTGTTAGGTCAAAGGTCAAGGTCAACATACAAATTTGACCTTGAGGTATTTTTCAAACATACATGAATTGATGATGATTGGTGAAGATCCTAGGTGTCTACGACTTACGGTTTCTGAGTTTTGGTGGCCAACCGACACCGGTTAATTTTCATAGGGGCATAACCCTACCAATGAGTCGTTGAATCTTTTCGATCCAAATGTAACGAAGAACCGGGGTCTGGTCCTGAACAAATTTCACCCTTTGTTTTTTGTCTACCTATTACGGTTACGGTGTTGGAACGATAACAAGGTTTTTGGCTTTCGGAGGGATTACTCCGAACCGACAAAATATTTCGACTCACAGGGTGAGTTCCAGATAGGTATTCATGACACCGATACAAAGTGTGAACATGAAAGCGACACGTCTTACGGTTAAAGCGGCTAAATTTGTTAAAGTTTGGCGGAAAAAGAATAATAATAATTAAACTGTCAATTGTTCTTGAACAATTGAGAGGTCTTTCCTTTTGTAATGTAAAATACATGTTCAAACAGACGTAGAATGTATTGAAAAGGTCAAAGTCAACCTTAAAAAGCTCGAAAAAACACTAAAAATCCTTTATATAAGGTTAAAAACACTAAATTTGCTAGCTGGGACATGACCTTGACCTTTGACCTTTTGACCTTTGTCAAGGTCATCAGTCCCCAATGCCATTACTGAAGACCCCAAAGGTCTAGGACCTTTGGTTATATAGTAAAAGCTGATTTTGTCTTTCCAGAAACCTAAAACAGGGGTTATGCCCCTTAAAGAAAGGTCAAATCTCTTTGGTCAAAATGTAACAAAGTTGCGCCATAATGACACAAACATTTTCCACTATTTAAAACTTCTGTAAGTATTATGGTTTCTGAGATTATCCCATAACAAGGGGATAGGTCAAAGGTCAAGGTCAACATACAAATTTGACCTTGAGGTATTTTTCAAAGATACATGAATTGATGATGAATGGTGAAGATCCTAGGTGTCTACGACTTACGGTTTCTGAGTTTTGGTGGTCAACCGACACCGGTTAATTTTCATAGGGGCATAACCCTACCAATGAGTCGTTGAATCTTTTCGATCCAAATGTAACGAAGAACCGGGGTCTGGTCCTGAACAAATTTCACCCTTTGTTTTCTCTCCACCTTTTACGGTTACGGTGTTGGAACGATAACAAGGTTTTTTGGTTTCGGAGGGATAACTCCGAACCGACAAAATTTTTCGACTAACAGGGTGAGTTCCGGATAGGTATTCATGACACGAATACAAAGTGTGAATATGAAAGCGACACGTCTTACGGTTACGGAGGCTAACTTCGTCAAAGTTTGGCGGAAAAAGAATAATAATAATTAAACTGTCAATTGTTCTTGAACAATTGAGAGGTCTTTCCTTTTATAACGTAAAATACATGTTTCAATAGACGTAAAATGCATTGAAAAGCTTTAAAACACACTGAAATTCCTTTAAATAAGGTCAAAAACACATAATTAGATATATGGGAATTGACCTTGACCTTTGACCTTTTGACCTTTGTCAAGGTCATTAGTCCCCAATGTCATTGCTGAAGACCCCATGGGTCTAGGACCTTTGGTTATGTAGTAAAAGCTGATTTTGTCTTTTCAGAAACCTAAAACAGGCTTTATGCCCCTTAACAATAGGTTAAATCTCTTCGGTCAAAATGTAACAAAGTTGCGCCGTAATGACCCAAACACTTTCCACTATTTAAAACATCTGTAAGTATAATGGTTGCTTAGATTATCCCATAACAAGGTGTTAGGTCAAAGGTCAAGGTCAACATACAAATTTGACCTTGAGGTATTTTTCAAAGATACATGAATTGATGATGATTGGTGAAGATCCTAGGTGTCTACGACTTACGGTTTCTGAGTTTTGGTGGCCAACCGACACCGGTTAATTTTTATAGGGGCATAACCCTACCAATGAGTCGTTGAATCTTTTCGATCCAAATGTAACGAAGAACCGGGGTCTGGTCCTGAACAAATTTCACCCTTCATTTTTTTTCTACCTATTACGGTTACGGTGTTGGAACGATAACAAGGTTTTTGGGTTTCGGAGGGATTACTCCGAACCGACAAAATATTTCGACTCGCAGGGTGAGTTCCGGATAGGTATTCATGACACCGATACAAAGTGTGAACATGAAAGCGACACGTCTTACGGTTACGGAGGCTAACTTCGTCAAAGTTTGGCGGAACAAAAAGAATAATAATAATAATAATCAGAAGAAATACAGTAAGGTCTTTCCCTTTAGTAAAAGGAAAGACCTTAATAATAAACAGAAGAAATACAGTAAGGTCTTTCCCTTTTGTAAAAGGAAAGACCTTAATAATTAAACTGTCAATTGTTCTTGAACAATTGAGAGGTCTTTCCTTTTTTAATGTAAAATACATGTTCCAACAGACGTAGAATGTATTGAAAAGGTCAAGGTCAACCTTAAAAAGCTTGAGAACACACTAAAAATCTTTTATATAAGGTTAAAAACACTAAATTCGCTATCTGGGACATGACCTTGACCTTTGACCTTTTGACCTTTGTCAAGGTCATTGGTCCCCAATGCCATTCCTGAAGACCCCAAGGGTCTAGGACCTTTGGTTATATAGTAAAAGCTGATTTTGTCTTTTCAAAAACCTAAAACAGGGGTTATGCCCCTTATAGAAAGGTCAAATCTCTTTGGTCAAAATGTAACAAAGTTGCGCCATAATGACCCAAACATTTTCCACCATTTAAAACTTCTGTAAGTATAATGGTTTCTGAGATTATCCCATAACAAGGTGTTAGGTCAAAGGTCAAGGTCAACATACAAATTTGACCTTGAGGTATTTTTCAAAGATACATAAATTGATGATGATTGGTGAAGATCCTAGGTCTCTACGACTTACGGTTTCTGAGTTTTGGTGGTCAACCGACACCGGTTAATTTTCATAGGGGCATAACCCTACCAATGAGTCGTTGAATCTTTTCGATCCAAATGTAACGAAGAACCAGGGTCTGGTCCTGAACAAATTTCACCCTTTGTTTTTTTTCTACCTATTACGGTTACGGTGTTGGAACGATAACAAGGTTTTTGGGTTTCGGAGGGATTACTCCGAACCGACAAAATATTTCGACTCACAGGGTGAGTTCCGGATAGGTATTAATGACACCGATACAAAGTGTGAACATGAAAGCGACACGTCTTACGGTTACGGAGGCTAACTTCGTCAAAGTTTGGCGGAACAAAAAGAATAATAATTAAAATGTCAATTGTTCTTGAACAATTGAGAGGTCTTTCCTTTTGTAATGTAAAATACATGTTCCAATAGACGTCGAATGTACTGAAAAGCTTTAAAATACACTGAAAATCCTTTAAATTAGGTCAAAAATACATAATTCGCTATATAGGACATGACCTTGACCTTTGACCTTGTGACCTTTGTCAAGGTTATTAGTCCCCAATGTCATTGTAAAAGACCCCATGGGTCTAGGACTTTTTGTTCAAGAGTTTAGGCTAATTTTACCTTTTCAGAAACCGTTAACGGGGGTTATGCCCCTTAAGAATATGTCAAATACTTTCGGTCAAAATGTAAAAAAGATGTGCCTCAGTCACCTAAACATTTTTCACTGTTTATTATTTCTGTAAGTACAATCGTTTTTGAGATATCGACTAAAAAGTGGTAAGGTCAAAGTTCAAGGTCAACCTTAAAAAGCTTTAAAACACACTGAAAATGTTTAAAACACACTGAAAATCCTTTAAATTAGGTCAGAAACACATAATTCGCTATATAGGACATGACCTTGACCTTTGACCTTTTGACCTTTGTCAAGGTCATTAGTCCCCAATGTCATTGCTGAAGACCCCATGGGTCTAGGACCTTTGGTTATATAGTAAAAGCTGATTTTGTCTTTTCAGAAACCTAAATCAGGGGTTATGACCCTTACAGAAAGGTCAAACCTCTTTGGTCAAAATGTAACAAAGTTGCGCCTAAATAACCCAAACATTTTCCACTATTCAAAACTTCTGTAAGTATAATGGTTTCTGAGATTATCCCATAACAAGGTGTTAGGTCAAAGGTCAAGGTCAACATACACATTTGACCTTGAGGTATTTTTCAAAGTCACATGAATTGATGATGAATGGTGAAGATCCTAGGTGTCTACGACTTACGGTTTCTGAGTTTTGGTGGCCAACCGACACCGGTTAATTTTCATAGGGGCATAACCCTACCAATGAGTCGTTGAATCTTTTCGATCCAAATGTAACGAAAAACCGGGGTCTGGTCCTGAACAAATTTCACCCTTTGTTTTTTTTCTACCTATTACGGTTACGGTGTTGGAACGATAACAAGGTTTTTGGGTTTCGGAGGGATTACTCCGAACCGACAAAATATTTCGACTAACAGGGTGAGTTCTGGATAGGTATTCATGACACCGATACAAAGTGTGAACATGAAAGCGACACGTCTTACGGTTAACGCGGCTAAATTTGTCAAAGTTTGGCGGAAAAAGAATAATAATAATAATAATAATAATAATAATAATTAAACTGTCAATTGTTCTTGAACAATTGAGAGGTCTTTCCTTTTGTCAGGTAAAATACATGTTCCAATAGATGTAGAATGAATTAAAAAGGTCAAGGTCAACCGGAAAAAGCTTTAAAACACACTATAAATCCATTATATGAGGTTAAAAACACTAAATTTGCTATTTGGGACATGACCTTGACCTTTGACCTTTTGACCTTTGTCAAGGTCATCAGTCCCCAATGTCATTGCCGAAGACCCCATGGGTCTAGGACCTTTGGTTATATAGTAAAAGCTGATTTTGTTTTTCCAGAAACCTAAAACAGGGGTTATGCCCCTTAAAAAAAGGTCAAATCTCTTCGGTCAAAATGTAACAAAGTTGCGCCGTAATGACCCAAACATTTTCCCCTATTTAAAACTTCTGTAAGTATAATAGTTTCTGAGATTATTCCATAACAAGGTGATAGGTCAAAGGTCAAGGTCAACATACAAATTTGACCTTGAGGTATTTTTCAACAATACATCAATTGATGATCAATGGTGAAGATCCTAGGTGTCTACGACTTACAGTTTCTGAGTTTTGGTGGTCAACCGACACCGGTAAATTTTCATAGGGGCATAACCCTACCAATGAGTCGTTGAATCTTTTCGATCCCAATGTAACGAAGAACCGGGGTCTGGTCCTGAACAAATTTCACCCTTTGTTTTTTTTCTACCTATTACGGTTACGGTGTTTGAACGATAACAAGGTTTTTGGGTTTCGGAGGGATAACTCCGAACCGACAAAATATTTCGACTCACAGGGTGAGTTCCAGATAGGTATTCATGACACCGATACAAAGTGTCAACATGAAAGCGACACGTCTTACGGTTAACGCGGCTAAATTTGTCAAAGTTTGGCGGAAAAAGAATAATAATAATAATTAAACTGTCAATTGTTCTTGAACAATTGAGAGGTCTTTCCTTTTGAAATGTACAATACATGTTTCAATAGACGTAGAGTGTATTGAAAAGCTTTAAAACACACTAAAAACCCTTTAAATAAGGTCAAAAATACATTATCCGCTATTTGGGACATGACCTTGACCTTTGACCTTTTGACCTTTATCAAGGTCAATAGTCCCTAATGTCCTGAACATTTTGCACTATTTACTATTTCTGTAAGTATAATAGTTTTCAAGATATCCAATAAAAAGTGAAAGGTCAAAGGTCAAGGTCAACCTTAAAAAGCTTGAAAACACACTAAAAATCCTTTATATAAGGTTAAACACACTAAATTCGCTATCTTGGACATGACCTTGACCTTTGACCTTTTGACCTTTGTCAAGGTCATTAGTCCCCAATGTCATTGCTGAAGACCCCATGGGTCTAGGACCTTTGGTTATATAGTAAAAGCTGATTTTGTCTTTTCAGAAACCTAAAACAGGGGTTATGCCCCTTATAAAAAGGTCAAATCTCTTTGGTCAAAATGTAACAAAGTTGCGCCTTAATGACCCAAACATTTTCCACTATTCAAAACTTCTGTAAGTATAATAGTTTCTGAGATTATCCCATAACAAGGTGTTAGGTCAAAGGTCAAGGTCAACATACAAATTTGACCTTGAGGTATTTTTCAAAGATACATGAATTGATGATGATTGGTGAAGATCCTAGGTGTCTACGACTTACGGTTTCTGAGTTTTGGTGGCCAACCGACACCGGTTAATTTTCATAGGGGCATAACCCTACCAATGAGTCGTTGAATCTTTTCGATCCAAATGTAACGAAGAACCGGGGTCTGGTCCTGAACAAATTTCACCCTTTATTTTTTTTCTACCTATTATGGTTACGGTGTTGGAACGATAACAAGGTTTTTGGGTTTCGGAGGGATTACTCCGAACCGACAAAATATTTCGACTCACAGGGTGAGTTCCAAGTAGGTATTCATGACACCGATACAAAGTGTGAACATGAAAGCGACACGTCTTACGGTTACGGAGGCTAACTTCGTCAAAGTTTGGCGGAACAAAAAGAATAATAATTAAAATGTCAATTGTTCTTGAACAATTGAGAGGTCTTTCCTTTTCGAAATGTAAAGTACATGTTCCAATAGGCGTAGAATGCATTGAAAAGCTCTCAAACACACATAAAACCGTTAAAAAATGACAAAAACAACAAAAATTCGATAATTTGGACATGACCTTGACTTTTGACCTTGTAACCTTTGTGAAGGTCATTGGTCCAAAATGTCATTGTAAAAGACCCCATGGGTCTAGGACTTTTCGTTCAAGAGTTAAAGCTAATTTTACCTTTTCAAAAACCGTTAACGGCGGTTATGCCCCTTAAGAATATGTCAAATCCTTTCGGTCAAAATGTAAAAAAGTTGTGCCTCAATCACCTTAGCATTTTTCACTGTTTACTATTTCTGTAAGATTAACCGCTTTTGAGATATCGACTAAAAAGTTGAAAGGTCAAAGGTCAAGGTCAACCTTAAAAACATTTAAAACACACTAAAAATACTTAAAATAAGGTCAAAAACACATAATTCGCTATCTGGGACATGACCTTGACCTTTGACCTTGTGACCTTTGTCAAGGTCATTAGTCCCCAATGTCATTGCTGAAGACCCCATGGGTCTAGGACCTTTGTTTTATAGTAAAAGCTGATTTTGTCTTTTCAGAGACCTAAATCAGGGGTTATGCCCCTTACAGAAAGGTCAAATCTCTTCGGTCAAAATGTAACAAAGTTGCGCCTTAATGACCCAAACATTTTCCACTATTCAAAACTTCTATAAGTATAATGGTTTCTGAGATTATCCCATAACAAGGTGTAAGGTCATAGGTCAAGGTCAACATACACATTTGACCTTGAGGTATTTTTCAAAGTCACATGAATTGATGATGAATGGTGAAGATCCTAGGTGTCTACGACTTACGGTTTCTGAGTTTTGGTGGTCAACCGACACCGGTTTATTTTCAGAGGGGCATAACCCTACCAATGAGTCGTTGAATCTTTTCGATCCAAATGTAACGAAGAACCGGGGTCTGGTCCTGAACAAATTTCACCCTTCGGTTTTTTTCTACCTATTACGGTTACGGTGTTGGAACGATAACAAGGTTTTTGGGTTTCGGAGGGATTACTCCGAACCGACAAAATATTTCGACTCACAGGGTGAGTTCCGGATAGGTATTCATGACACAGATACAAAGTGTGAATATGAAAGCGACACGTCTTACGGTTAACGCGGCTAAATTTGTCAAAGTTTAACGGAAGAATAATAATAATAAACAAAAGAAATACAGTAAGGTCTTTCCCTTTAGTAAAAGGAAAGACCTTAATTAAACTGTCAATTGTTCTTGAACAATTGAGAGGTCTTTCCTTTTTTAATGTAAAATACATGTTCAAATAGACGTAGAATGTATTGAAAAGCTTTAAAACACACTGAAAATCCTTTAAATAAGGTTAAACACACTAAATTCGCTATATGGGATATGACCTTGACCTTTGACCTTTGTCAAGGTCATTAGTCCCCAATGTCATTGCTGAAGACCCCATGGGTCTAGGACCTTTGGTTATAAAGTAAAAGCTGATTTTGTGTTTTCAGAAACCTAAAACAAGGGTTATGCCCCTTATAGAAAGGTCAAATCTCTTTGGTCAAAATATAACAAAGTTGCGCCATAATGATGCAAACATTTTCCACTATTTAAAACTTCTGTAAGTATAATGGTTCCTGAGATTATCCCATAACAAGGTGTTAGGTCAAAGGTCAAGGTCAACATACAAATTTGACCTTGAGGTATTTTTCGAAAATACATAAATTGATGATGATTGGTGAAGATCCCAGGTGTCTACGACTTATGGTTTCTGAGTTTTGGTGTCCAACCGACACCGGTTAATTTCCATAGGGGCATAACCCTACCAATGAGTCGTTGAATCTTTTCGATCCAAATGTAACGAAGAACCGGGGTCAGGTCCTGAACAAATTTCACCCTTCGTTTTTTTTCTACCTATTACGGTTACGGTGTTGGAACGATAACAAGGTTTTTGGGTTTCGGAGGGATAACTCCGAACCGACAAAATATTTCGACTCACAGGGTGAGTTCAGGATAGGTATTCATGACACCGATACAAGGTATGAATATGAAAGCGACACGTCTTACGGTTAACGCGGATAAATTTGTCAAAGTTTGGCGGAATAATAATAATAATAATAATAATAATAATAAACAGAAGAAATACAGTAAGGTCTTTCCTTATAGAAAAAGGAAAGACCTTAATAATAATAATAAACAGAAGAAATACAGTAAGGTCTTTCCCTTTTGTAAAAGGAAAGACCTTAATTAAAAACCAATTGTTCAGAGAACTATTGATGGTCTTTCCACCAGTAATGATTTTTTTTATATGAAAATATTAAAATTTGGTTTTAAATGTCAATTTCAGCGTCAAATGACAACTTATTGTACGCTGATTCCAAAAATATAAGGTTTCTATACAATAAGATATAAATAAGGGAGATAATTTTTTACTTCCGGTTCAAAATATATCACTTCCGGTACTGTCTTATAGTTTACTTGACACTGATTCCAAAAATATATGGTTTTACATACTTTTACAATAATTTATTACAAAAATTAGCTACTTCCGGTTTACAAAAAGTCACTTCCGGTTAGCTTTTTCAACGTCATACTGCTTGCAACCTAATGCAAAAAGTCTAATAGCTTTTACATGAATACATATGAGGTAAAAGCAAAGGTCAAAATCTAGAACGTTAAATTAACATATGACCTTGAGCTCAATTTCAAGGTCATGAACCAAGGACCTCAAATCAAAAGACTCTAGGTCTTTACTTTATATTGTTAATGAGTTATATTACCATACGACTGATATTAGATATAAAAGGGGGAAAAACTCGCAGCAAATGTTTACGTACCCTTTCGACTAAAATTTATGTGTAACTACATGTCGGGACTATCAATTATGTGAAAATATTTTGTCGATATCTTATAAGATTTCTGAAAATAAGAGATAACAAGCCAAAATCAAAAATTTAATCATGACCTTGACCTTTGACCTTGACCTCATTTTCATTTTTTTGGACCAAGGACCTCAAATCAAAAGACCCTAGGCCTCTAACACTTATGGTTTTCCAGTTAAAAATGCATATCACTTATATCAAATATAAAAGGGGAAATAACTCTCATATGGAGTCTCCGGATGGGTTCGGTCGAAATAAATCAATTCATCCTGAAGATGTAACGAGCAATTTGGTAAAATAAATTTGTCGGTTTCTTATACGGTTGCGAATATTAAGCGATCACAAGAAAAACGGTGTTCGGGGAGATAACTCTTACATTGAAAAGATTTTGGTTACGCGGTGTCACTTACAAAAGCGTAATAACTGTTCGATATCATATACCATATGTCTAAGCGACATCTTGCGAAACAAAAAAATTGCGAAGGAAAAAAAAGTTGGCGGAAGAAAAAAAATAATAATAATAATAATAATCAGAAGAAATCCAATAGGTCTTTCCACGGAAAAGTGGAAAGACCTAATAATAATAATCAGAAGAAATACAGTAAGGTCTTTCCCTTTAGTAAAAGGAAAGACCTTAATAATAATTAAAAACCAATTGTTCAGAGAACCATTGATGGTCTTTCCACCACTAACAACATATTTTGATGTGAAAATATTAAAAATTCAGTTGATATGTCAGTTCCTATGACTTTATGATGTATAAATATGAATTTGGAGCAAAGGTCAAAATCTAGAACGTCCAATTAACCTATGACCTTGACCTCAATTTCAAGGTCATAGACTAAGGATCTCAAACCTAAAGACACTAGTTCTTTAATATGTATGGTTCATGAGTAATATCACTTTACGCATAATTCTAAACATAAGAGGGGCGAAAACTCCCATTTATTGTCTACGCACCCTTTCAACCAAAATTTATAAGTTACGACATGTCGCAACTAACAATTTAGTAAAAATAATTTGTCGATAAGTTATACGGCTTTTGAAAATAAGTGAAAATAAGCCAAAATCAAAATGTATAATATGACCTTGACCTTTGACCTTGACCTTATTTTCATTTTTTTGGACCAAGGATCTCAAATCAAAAGACCCTAGGTCTCTATCACTTATGGTTTACCAGTTAGAAATGCATATTCTTATATCAAACATAAAAGGGGGGATAACTCTCATATGGAATCTATATACGGCTTCGGTCAAAATAAAACAGAACATCCTGAGGATATAACGAGCAATTTGGTAAAATAAATTTGTCGGTTTCTTATACGGTTGTGAAGCTTTAGAGATAACAAGGAAAACAGTGTTCGGGGAGATAACTCTTATTTGGGAAAGTATTCGGTTAAGCAGAGTTGGTTTCAAAAGCGCATAAACTGTTCGATATCATATTCCAAAAATCTAAGCGACATCTTGCGAAACAAAAAAACAGCGAAGGAAAAAAATTAGGCGGAAGAAAAAAAAAAAAAAATAATAATAATAATAATCAGAAGAAATCCAATAGGTCTTTCCACGGAAAAGTGGAAAGACCTAATAATAAACAGAAGAAATACAGTAAGGTCTTTCCCTTTTGTAAAAGGAAAGACCTTAATTATGGGTAAGTTATAATAAGTTGTATCACAGGGCATCATGTAATACTGTCTTCAAGATCAGAAAATCATGAGGAATTATGGGTAAGTTATAATAAGAGTCATCTATTGAACTCGTACACGTTGTATCACAGGGCATCATGTAATACTGTCCTCAAGATCAGAAAATCATGAAGAGATGTGGGTATGTTGTACAAATTAGTTAATAAACGAATACATAATAAAATGTGTTAAAAGAACACAAAAACTAGTGAAAGGTGTTTGAGGAAACAGCACTAAAAACGATTGCTTATGCTTGCAGGAAATAAATTATGTTTTTAATTTTATTATTTTATTTAAATTTTTTTAAATTTTCTACTGTTATACGGGACTTCATTTTAGTTTCTTGTGTATAATTCGGAGTTTAGTATGACGTCCATTATCACCATCACTGTACTAGTATACACATTTTTTAAGGGGCCAGCTGAAGGACACCTTCTCAATTTTATGTTTCAGTTCATTCTGTGCAATATATTACATGTATTATAAGGTACTAAGAATTCTAAAAAAAGAAATTTTGATACTTGAACTTACTTTTATTGTTTATTTCTGCTTCGAAATTACCACCCTGTGTCAAACATAGCTGACACCCCACATGTGGTGTTCTTCATGGTGGTTTACATGTTGACACATTGACATTTTAATTCAATATTTGCAGCATCATGATTATACTGTTATACTATCAAAACAACAAAAAGGCGAGACATATATATCTTTATCCCTGGCTTAGTATATTTCTAGGATTTTGATTGGTTAACACAAGTTGTTACAACACCTAAAGCCCCTGGGTGTTGCTAACCCATATCCCTGGACATTGCTACCCATTACATTGGGGAACTTCACACATGTTTTCCTTAGTTCCATGGTAGTTTATGAAATATGGAATTCTGTAGATTATCCATGATGTCTGTGTAATTAGATACTTAATCCACTAATGATTTTACCCTATTATGCAGATCTTTTGCACTCATTTAAGTAAATGCATCACTTAACTCCCACATTGTCAATGAATGGGACTTCTGACCTAGCTATGCAAATGACCCACGTTAACGTCACACAGTTTATGACGTAACTCTCACAACATTGAGTGCCAAATTTGACCCATACCAGTTTATTTGTTTCTGGATTAAACACGTCTTTTATCTGACTACCTACCATACACTTACGTGACTTAGTTAAAAATAAGTCAAACTCACCATTTCAATAAAACTTTTTTAAATAATGAAAAAATACATTACTTTCACGTTACACTTTGTGGTCGAATTTCTCTTAAAATCACCAGATTTGGACTAAGACTGGGGATAAATTCTATCTACGTTCATATCTGTAGATATGGATATTTTGACACCCTTCAGTACCCTGTACACCCTATATACGGCTTTGCCTCAGGGTGTACTTGGATACTTCAGGATGTTAAAATCTACGTTCATATCCGTAGATATGGATATTTTAACACCCTTCAGTACCATGTACACCCTACAGCTTTGCCCCAGGGTGTACTTGGATACTTCAGGGGGTTAAAATATCCATATCTACGGATATGAATGTAGATAACTTATAGTATTTACAGTTTATAAATATGTTATTCCAGCTTTTACACAGCGCTATTGACAGTACAGAGAAAAAAATGACCCAGTCCAATGGGAAATATATACTGATTCTGAAATGTAAAGACTTACAGATGATAGAGTTAGAATTCAATGGTGGTGATGACTGTTTAGATGTAGCATCATCGATAGAGAATCTGTCTCATGTTGGTAAGTGGTACAGAAGGAAAAGGGGAGAGAAATCTGTCTCATGTTGGTAAGTGGTCCACAAGGAAAAGGGGAGAGAAATTTGTCTAGTAAGTAGTACACAAGGAAAAGGGGAGAGAAACCTGTCTCATGTTGGTAAGTGGTACAGAAAGAAAAGGGGAGAGAAACTTGTCCTATGTTGGTAAGTGGTACAGAAAGAAAAGGGGAGAGAAACCTGTCTCATGTTGGTAAGTGGTACAGAAAGAAAAGGGGAGAGAAACTTGTCCTATGTTGGTAAGTGGTACAGAAAGAAAAGGGGAGAGAAACCTGTCTCATGTTGGTAAGTGGTACACAAGGAAAAGGGGAGGGAAATCTGTCTCATGTTGGTAAGTTGTACGGAAGGAAAAGGGGAGGCAATTCTGTCTCATGTTGGTAAGTGGTACGGAAGGAAAAAAGGGGTCATATGAAACAATAAGCATTTGTCTTTCAATTTATATAAATTATATTTCAGGTTGAAAAAATTCTACAGAAAGTCTGTCACTGTCTGAAAATTGAGTTGTTATAAGAATAAAATTGATAAAAATTCATCTTTTATTTCGTAATTGCATGTTTTAAATTCAATTAAAGTCTTTTACATGTTAATGTATAGGACTATTGGTGCACTTGCCTAAGGTCAATTCTGACGCAGCTCATATGTGTAACCTGCTATGATGAAATGACATGGAAAATAGCACTTCATGTTGTATCATGCAATAATACATGTAATTACAGTATAAACAGTATTTGATAAGTCAGAATTTATTTATAGATGATATTAGCTTGAAGTATCCATTTTTCTATCGAGCTGGATTTGAGCCATTAGAGGACGGCTGGCAGGCATTTTTACCAGAGAATGAATACACCAGGTTTAAAGATTGCTCTGAGGAATGGAGACTTAGTTATGTTAACAAAGATTATAAGGTATGTTACTTAAGGGTGAATACACCAGGTTTAAAGATTGCTGTTTGAATTAATAAGTGAACAAATTGTGACATATTGCAGGTGCATCAAATATCATTTGGCAGCCATTTGCATGTCCATGCTCTCTCTTCTAATTTTGTTAGTCTCTGAAACTACAAGGCTAATTTAAACTAAATTTAGTGGGAATAAAGTATTGTATTGCCCAATGTAAATCTCTAATTTGATGAATAACTTGCCTCCCAAAGGTAAGTTTTTATCTCAAAGAAATTAATATGGAGAAGTTTACTGTATTTTTTTTATTTTATTTTACTTGAATGTATTCCTATATTTGATTGATATTACAGGTTTGTGCATCCTATCCCCATGCTGTGATTGTACCTAAATCTATAGATGATGAAACAGTTATAAAGGCTTCCCAGTTCAGACAAAACGGCAGGTTCCCTGTTCTCAGTTATTATCATAGACAGACAAAGGTACCAGTATAAAAAAAAATCTCTATTCATACAGAATAGTGAATTCACTTTAGGTTAAGATAATATCTAGTTCAGCTGATTATTGCTCTATTTGTTCAAATATAATTACAAAGAAAAAAATCCCTGAAAATTGACAATTGATTTAATGTAAGGGAAGTGAAACTTCACCAAAGAATCACTTGACCATTTATTAATTTACAAAGTGAACTGTGCCATTGAACACTTACAATAGCTGCTGTACTCTCTGAAGTTAAATTTACCATTATTTAAGTGAGAGGGTTAGCGCTACAGAACCAGGTTTAATCCACCATTTTCTACATTTGAAAATGCCTGTACCAAGTCAGGAATATGACAGTTCTTGTCCATTCGTTTTTGATGCATTTTGTTTTTTGATTATGGACTTTCCAAATTGATTTTCCTCTGAGTTCAGTATTTTTGTGATTTTACTTTTAACCATTATGGGATTTTTTTTTCTTAAAAAAAACCAATTAATTATTTATTTGATTAATTTGGCTGTACAAATATCAACTCTTAGTTATAAAAACATGAAAACAATATTGAAAAGTGGAAATTTTAATGGCCAGGTGAACACCAACTGAATAAATTTTTTTTGGAAAGGTTCAGGTTATCTGTGATTAACATTACTTTATACTGTGAATGTACACTTCTAAGTAAAAATTTATTTGATCTTTTTCTTTTTTTTTGCTCCTGTCAGAGTGATAATTTGAGGTTCTTCAAATTGATGACCATGATTAATTAATATTTGTTATTCCTTCTTCCAGGCTGTGATGATGAGGTGTAGTCAGCCATTGACAGGAATGAACAACAAAAGATGTAAAGAAGATGAAAGAATGGTCAATTCTGTAATGGGGCGTGGCAACAAAGGTTATATCATAGACACAAGGTCACCTTCTGCTGCTAAATCAGCACAGAATAAAGGTATGGTAAAATCTGTAATGGGGCGGGCAACAAAGGTTATATCATAAACACAAGGTCACCTTCTGCTGCAAAATCAGCACAGAATAAAGGTAAAGTAAAATCTGTAATGAGGCGGGGCAACAAAGGTTATATCATAAACACAAGGTCACCTTCTGCTGCTAAATCAGCACAAAATAAAGGTAAAGTAGAATCTGTAATGGGGCGGGGCAATAAAGGTTATATCATTGACACAAGGTCACCTTCTGCTGCTAAATCAGCACAGAATAAAGGTAAAGTAAAATCTGTAATGGGGCGGGGCAACAAAGGTTATATCATAGACACATGGTCACCTTCTGCCGCTAAATCAGCACAAAATAAAGGTATAGTAAATTCTGTAATGGGGCGGGGCAACAAAGGTTATATCATAGACACAAGGTCACCTTCTGCTGCAAAATCAGCACAGAATAAAGGTAAAGTAAAATCTGTAATGGGGCGTGGCAACAAAGGTTATATCATAGACACAAGGTCACCTTCTGCTGCTAAATCAGCACAAAATAAAGGTATGGTAAAATCTGTAATTAGGCGGGTCAACTTAGTTAATATTATAGACACAAAATCAGCTCATTTTGAAGCAGAGTTTCTAAGTTATATCTGAGAAAATGTCCTATAAAGACACTCTCACTGGGAGTTACCGCAGTTGAGCTATTTTCCTAATACAAGGGAGATAACCCAAATTGAACCAGGTTCCATTGCTTACTTTAAATACATTGTTAGCTGCTACAGAAATTTTTATTATGTGATTATGTGCATTTGTGTTTTGTCACGGATATATCATTTATTTTTTTATGCCCCACCTAGGAACATTACGTTTTTCGGTATGTGGGTCCCTTCGTTCTTCTGTCTGTCTGTTTGTTCGTCTGTCCCGCTTCAGGTTAATTTTTTTGGTACACATGGGTGTGGAAATATTTGTTGTCAGCACTTGTCCCTGGGCAAGTAAAACTAAAAATTTTACTTGTCCGAAAATTTTTTTTACTTGCCCTGATGATACCAATAAATATTGAAGTATTTCTTGAAAGCTTATATGATTCTTACTTAGCACTATTGTGCATCACAAACAAATGAAATCCATTTGTTTCAGGGTTCTCGCTAAGGATTTTTGAAGGCGAGTCCAGGGACTCGTCATTTTTAGCCATGGTGAGTCCAACAGCAAGAAGAATATATTTTGTTGCAATATAATGTAATATTTTAGTTTCCATGGCCTAACAGAGCAATGAAATGACATTAAATTTAGATTACTTTTTAAACTTTTGCTATAAAATGATGATATGTTTGTGTTTAACTGTGTTCAGTTTATACAAAATATTTCAATATTGATGTATCTGTGGACTCACCAGTTTTGAAAATGGTGAGTCCAGACAGATTTTGATGAGTCCAGGACTCATGGACTCGCCTTAGCGAGAACCCTGTGTTTATAAATATGTGTAAGAAATTAGGAAAGTAGGAAATCGGTTAACATCAATGGGACAGAAACCTAACAGCAAACAAACCAATGAAATGACATATAAAGGACAATTTTGCAGCAGTTTTGAAATAAAAATTGTAGCCAGTAGGTACATAATATACTTAATTTGAGTACAGTGATTGAAGAAATGTAAACGAAATAATAATGATAAACAATTGATTTTGTGGTGTTTCTCTCAACTGACACACTTGTTTTTTCTTGATTATTTATTATTGTCTTGATGTGCAATTAAAGCGTCCCTTCTATTTACCAGTTTGACAACAAATAATGTTGACCTTTCATCTATAAATAAGACAAAAACTTAATTTATTTTCCGAATTTCCATAGATAGCCAGGGGCAATCTGATATCCACGATGTCTGAAATTCTCGCTTCCGTTTTTTTTTTTTTTTAATTACTCTGTGTCCTCCGTTTGCATTGAAGGTTTTCTACTCGACTCATGATTCTTTTTGTCTTGCTTGCCCAGCTTTTTATTAAGTATTTGTCAATCTGAATCTCGAAACAAAATTTAAAGAAATGACACTTCAGGTAAATGATGGATAAAACCTAATCGACGATCCCGGGTCAATGGACAAAGCCAATGCAATGTTACGCGACTCGTGTTAGCATACTTATTTTTATTTATTTTGGTAATCGATCTATTTCGGGTATCATGTAATATTTATTGTCATGAACATTGATGTTTTTACTTACTGAACATTGATGTTTTTACTTGCTGAACATTGGTTTCTTTTACATAAATTAAACATCTTTATACGTTTTGAAATTAATTTAATGTTTTTGTTGGATTTGAACTTTGTCTTGTATATTTTTTTACTTGTCCACGGGCAACCTAGATCAAAATAATTACTTGTCTGGTTGTTCAAATGTACGAGTCAGGCGAGTCGGGCATAGCATTTCCACACCCCTGGTACAGGTAGTTTATGCTGAAGTTGAAAAGTTCAATCAATTTGAAATATAGTACACATGTTCCCTATGACAATCTTTCTAATAAAGGTAAAGTAAAATCTGTAATGGGGCGAAGCAACAAAGGTTATATCATTGACACAAGGTCACCTTCTGCTGCTAAATCAGCACAGAATAAAGGTAAAGTAAAATCTGTAATGGGGCGGGGCAACAAAGGTTATATCATAAACACAAGGTCACATTCTGCTGCTAAATCAGCACAGAATAAAGGTAAAGTAAAATCTGTAATGGGGCGGGGCAACAAAGGTTATATCATAGACACAAGGTCACCTTCTGCTGCTAAATCAGCACAAAATAAAGGTATGGTAAAATCTGTAATTAGGCGGGTCAACTTAGTTAATATTATAGACACAAAATCAGCTCATTTTGAAGCAGAGTTTCTAAGTTATATCTGAGAAAATGTCCTATAAAGACACTCTCACTGGGAGTTACCACAGTTGAGCTATTTTCCTAATACAAGGGAGATAACCCAAATTGAACCAGGTTCCATTGCTTACTTTAAATACATTGTTAGCTGCTACAGAAATTTTTATTATGTGATTATGTGCATTTGTGTTTTGTCACGGATATATCATTTATTTTTTTATGCCCCACCTAGGAACATTACGTTTTTCGGTATGTGGGTCCCTTCGTTCTTCTGTCTGTCTGTTTGTTGGTCTGTCCCGCTTCAGGTTAATTTTTTTGGTACACATGGGTGTGGAAATATTTGTTGTCAGCACTTGTCCCTGGGCAAGTAAAACTAAAAATTTTACTTGTCCGAAAATTTTTTTTACTTGCCCTGATGATACCAATAAATATTGAAGTATTTCTTGAAAGCTAATATATGATTCTTACTTAGCACTATTGTGCATCACAAACAAATGAAATCCATTTGTTAAACAGTTTATAAATATGTGTAAGAAATTAGGAAAGTAGGAAATTGGTTAACATCAATGGGACAGAAACCTAACAGCAAACAAACCAATGAAATGACATATAAAGGACAATTTTGCAGCAGTTTTGAAATAAAAATTGTAGCCAGTAGGTACATAATATTCTTAATTTGAGTACAGTGATTGAAGAAATGTAAACGAAATAATAATGATAAACAATTGATTTTGTGGTGTTTCTCTCAACTGACACACTTGTTTTTTCTTGATTATTTATTATTGTCTTGATGTGCAATTAAAGCGTCCCTTCTATTTACCAGTTTGACAACAAATAATGTTGACCTTTCATCTATAAATAAGACAAAAACTTAATTTATTTTCCGAATTTCCATAGATAGCCAGGGGCAATCTGATATCCACGATGTCTGAAATTCTCGCTTCCGTTTTTTTTTTTTTTTAATTACTCTGTGTCCTCCGTTTGCATTGAAGGTTTTCTACTCGACTCATGATTCTTTTTGTCTTGCTTGCCCAGCTTTTTATTAAGTATTTGTCAATCTGAATCTCGAAACAAAATTTAAAGAAATGACACTTCAGGTAAATGATGGATAAAACCTAATCGACGATCCCGGGTCAATGGAC
The DNA here is from genome assembly GCF_963676685.1 of Mytilus edulis. Classification (NCBI taxonomy): domain Eukaryota; kingdom Metazoa; phylum Mollusca; class Bivalvia; order Mytilida; family Mytilidae; genus Mytilus; species Mytilus edulis. The sequence continues at coordinate 76,936,534 of NC_092355.1, read as the reverse complement.
AAAGCCAATGCAATGTTACGCGACTCGTGTTAGCATACTTATTTTTATTTATTTTGGTAATCGATCTATTTCGGGTATCATGTAATATTTATTGTCATGAACATTGATGTTTTTACTTACTGAACATTGATGTTTTTACTTGCTGAACATTGGTTTCTTTTACATAAATTAAACATCTTTATACGTTTTGAAATTAATTTAATGTTTTTGTTGGATTTGAACTTTGTCTTGTATATTTTTTTACTTGTCCACGGGCAACCTAGATCAAAATAATTACTTGTCTGGTTGTTCAAATGTACGAGTCAGGCGAGTCGGGCATAGCATTTCCACACCCCTGGTACAGGTAGTTTATGCTGAAGTTGAAAAGTTCAATCAATTTGAAATATAGTACACATGTTCCCTATGACAATCTTTCTAATAAAGGTAAAGTAAAATCTGTAATGGGGCGAAGCAACAAAGGTTATATCATTGACACAAGGTCACCTTCTGCTGCTAAATCAGCACAGAATAAAGGTAAAGTAAAATCTGTAATGGGGCGGGGCAACAAAGGTTATATCATAAACACAAGGTCACATTCTGCTGCTAAATCAGCACAGAATAAAGGTAAAGTAAAATCTGTAATGGGGCGGGGCAACAAAGGTTATATCATAGACACAAGGTCACCTTCTGCCGCTATATCAGCACAAAATAAAGGTATAGTAAATTCTGTAATGGGGCGGGGCAACAAAGTTTATATCATAGACACAAGGTCACCTTCTGCTGCAAAATCAGCACAGAATAAAGGTAAAGTAAAATCTGTAATGGGGCGGGGCAACAAAGGTTATATCATAGACACAAGGTCACCTTCTGCTGCAAAATCAGCACAGAATAAAGGTTAAGTAAAATGTTGATGTTTTTACTTGCTGAACATTGGTTTCTTTTACATAAATTAAACATCTTTATACATTTTGAAATTAATTTAATGTTTTTGTTGGATTTGAACTTTGTCTTGTATATTTTTTACTTGTCCACGGGCAACCTAGATCAAAATAATTACTTGTCTGGTTGTTCAAATGTACGAGTCAGGCGAGTCGGGCATAGCATTTCCACACCCCTGGTACAGGTAGTTTATGCTGAAGTTGAAAAGTTCAATCAATTTGAAATATAGTACACATGTTCCCTATGACAATCTTTCTAATTTCAACGCCAAATTAATGTTTTGACCCCAATTTTTTACTAAACATAGTAAATGATAGTGAGAGTGGGGCATCCATGAACTATGGACTCATTCTTGTTTATTTTCTTTTCTCTTAATTCTAAGTCAATTCTGAGAGATGGTCATGAAAGCTTTAATTTTTGTAGCACATATGGATTAGAAACTGTCATATTTTCATTGAACTCTGTTACATATAATAAATTTCATACTAAATGGATTTATGTTTTAGGTGGAGGTTATGAACCTGAAGTATATTATCCACAGTGGAGACGGATACATCAGTCAGTGGATAGGAGACAAGCTTTCCATGACTCACTCATCAAATTGATGGAATGTACGTTTATTTGACGTCAAGACTAATTTATACAGAACTTCAAGTTTCCAGCTGCTCATTGTTCATACCACATAAAACATTTAAAATATTATTCAAAATTGATTTGCAATGACAAAAGCTTTTTTGTTTGATCATTTTCAGTGATCGGGAAGGACGTGCGCCCTGCGCCTATAGCGCATATCGACCAGAAATGGCCCATAGAGTGACAAATGTAAGCGCCCACATGGCGCACTATATTTTTCACTTCATTTCGAAACGTTTATATATCGTCAAATGGATTTCCGATTGTGAATCGTGTGTGTAATGTTCCACTATATATTTTTGGGACGTATCGGGTGTTTTCTTATTGTAATAGAACCATGTGGTTTAACGACTCTGGTGTTTTCGTATATGGTAATAATAGAACCATGCCGTTTAACTGATTACCCAAAAAACGTAATTAACCATCATTCTTGATATATTTTTTTGTAAACAACTTTAAATTTGTGAAATTTGGCTAGTAAAGACGAGATTTATCTCTAATCATAATCTTTTAAGTTAGTGTAGTTTGCTATTATTTCGATTGAAAAACCCCAAAGCCTTTAAATGAATAAAGTTTTTGTCTCCATAAAAGGCGCTTAACTGTCCTTGTCATTTTTTGGTCTTTGGCTCGTTTTGACATTTTGTAAACATGACTTCAGCGAATTGTTGTTTTGTTCTATCAATTAATGATACTCCCTACTGTTAGTTTTGTCGTTGTCATGAATTAATAATAATACAATAAGTGCAGAGGAAATGCCAGAAATGTCCTCTGATATGTAACGTCTGGAATAAGTATGGTTTCGACTAAGACCCAAATTTAATGTACAAAAAAACATGAACATGTACAAGGCAACAGAACCAGTTTGAATATTGTAAATAATTGTTATCTTACATATTGTCTGGTTTGGAGGAAGTTAAAATAACTGATTGTATATTCATTGAAATTGAAATTACAAAATCACAGGAACAATATCCATGATATAATTTAAAATCATAAAGGTAAGTACCTCTTTGCACAAATATACTGATACTTTTTTTTTTTACAGAAGTCAATTTAAATGGCCCACTCATTTGACAACATGGCCCATTATTTTTTAAAATGGCCCATTGAATTTATTTTTGGGGGGCCCTGGGCCCATAGTGAAAAAATCCTTCCAGATCACTGTAATTTTTTTGTAAAATTGAATAAAAAATATTTTGAATTATAAATATACATGTATATAAATTTTAATTTTGAGAATGGTAGTTTAAGTGCACAGATTTCAACAAAAAGTGATTAATAGCTGTTTTTTAAAATTGCTTCCTCATTGTGTGGTGCCCTTGCTGACATGTTAAATGTTTAGTTTGTAATGTTTCAATTTCAGCGTCTCTTGACAACACCAGTAGTATGGACAAATGGTTATCAAAGTTAGAATCCAGTAACTGGTTATCACATGTCAAAGATATACTAACATGTGCTTGTACTGTAGCACAGTGTATAGATTCTGAAGGTATGATTCTAATGTGTACTCATACTGTAGCACAGTGTATAGATTCTGAAGGTATGATTGTAATGTGTTCTTGTACCATTTGGGGAGGGGAAATATGAAATTGTGGGGAGGGACAATGTTTTCTCATTTCAGAATCCAGAAATTAAAAAGAAAATTTCTTCAAATATTTTTTTTTTGTGTGTTTGTCTATATGCAATAGCATAATGTATTCCACAAAAGCATAAATTGAATATAAATTCAAATTATATTACCAAATTTTAAGTTTTAGAGTTATTCTTTGTCAGAAATTTATTTGTGTCAAATATTTAATTACAATCCAAATTCACATCTGCATCAAGCAATAATATTGTGTCCATTTTTGCCCAAACTGTTCAGGGTTGGAGCTCTGCAGTCATAACCAGCTGGGCTCATTGAGCAATTAATTGTTGTATTCGTACAGGGCTTCAGTATTGGTCCATGGATCTGAGGGATTTGATACAACACAGGATTACCTCCCCTGTGCTAGTCCATCACTCTATAATTGAGTTTTTGTTGTCTTTTACATGGGCTTCAGTATTGGTCCATGGATCTGAGGGATTTGATACAACACAGGATTACCTCCCCTGTGCTAGTCCATCACTCTATAATTGAGTTTTTGTTGTCTTTTACATGGGCTTCAGTATTGGTCCATGGATCTGAGGGATTTGATACAACACAGGATTACCTCCCCTGTGCTAGTCCATCACTCTATAAATGAGTTTTTTGATACAACATAGGATTACCTCCCCTGTGCTAGTCCATCATTTATAATTGAGTTATTGTTGTTGTATTTTTACAGGGGCTTCAGTATTGGTCCATGGATCTGAGGGATTTGATACAACACAGGATAACCTCCCCTGTGCTAGTCCATCACTTTATAATTGAGTTTTTGTTGTTGTATTTTTACCGGGGCTTCAGTATTGGTCCATGTATCTGAGGGATTTGATACAACACAGGATTACCTCCCCTGTGCTAGTCCATCACTCTATAATCGAGTTATTGTTGTATTTTACAGGGGCTTCAGTATTGGTTCATGGATCTGAGGGATTTGATACAACACAGGATTACCTCCCCTGTGCTAGTCCATCACACTATAATTGAGTTATTGTTGTTGTATTTTACAGGGCTTCAGTATTGGTCCATGGATCTGAGGGATTTGATACAACACAGGATTACCTCCCCTGTGCTAGTCCATCACTCTATAATTGAGTTATTGTTGTTGTATTTTTCAGGGGCTTCAGTATTGGTCCATGGATCTGAGGGATTTGATACAACACAGGATTACCTCCCTTGTGCTAGTCCATCACTCTTCAATTAAGTTATTGTTGTTGTATTTTACAGGGGCTTCAGTATTGGTCCATGGATCTGAGGGATTTGATACAACACAGGATTACCTCCCTTGTGCTAGTCCATCACTCTTCAATTAAGTTATTGTTGTTGTATTTTACAGGGGCTTCAGTATTGGTCCATGGATCTGAGGGATTTCATACAACACAGGATTACCTCCCCTGTGCTAGTCCATCACTCTATAATTGAGTTATTGTTGTTGTATTTTACAGGGGCTTCAGTATTGGTCCATGAATCTCAGGGATTTGATACAACACAGGATTACCTCCCCTGTGCTAGTCCATCACTCTATAATTGAGTTATTGTTGTTGTATTTTACAGGGGCTTCAGTATTGGTCCATGGATCTGAGGGATTTGATACAACACAGGATTACCTCCCCTGTGCTAGTCCATCACTCTATAATTGAGTTATTGTTGTTGTATTTTACAGGGGCTTCAGTATTGGTCCATGAATCTCAGGGATTTGATACAACACAGGATTACCTCCCCTGTGCTAGTCCATCACTCTATAATTGAGTTATTGTTGTTGTATTTTACAGGGGCTTCAGTATTGGTCCATGGATCTGAGGGATTTGATACAACACAGGATTACCTCCCCTGTGCTAGTCCATCACTCTATAATTGAGTTATTGTTGTTGTATTTTACAGGGGCTTCAGTATTGGTCCATGGATCTGAGGGATTTGATACAACACAGGATTACCTCCCCTGTGCTAGTCCATCACTCTATAATCGAGTTATTGTTGTTGTATTTTACAGGGGCTTCAGTATTGGTCCATGGATCTGAGGTATTTGATACAACACAGGATTACCTCCCTTGTGCTAGTCCATCACACTATAATTGAGTTATTGTTGTTGTATTTTACAGGGGCTTCAGTATTGGTCCATGGATCTGAGGGATTTGATACAACACAGGATTACCTCCCCTGTGCTAGTCCATCACACTATAATTGAGTTATTGTTGTTGTATTTTTACAGGGGCTTCAGTATTGGTCCATGGATCTGAGGGATTTGATACAACACAGGATTACCTCCCTTGTGCTAGTCCATCACTCTATAATTAAGTTATTGTTGTTGTATTTTACAGGGGCTTCAGTATTGGTCCATGGATCTGAGGGATTTGATACAACACAGGATTACCTCCCCTGTGCTAGTCCATCACACTATAATTGAGTTATTGTTGTTGTATTTTACAGGGGCTTAAGTATTGGTCCATGGATCTGAGGGATTTGATACAACACAGGATTACCTCCCCTGTGCTAGTCCATCACTCTATAATTGAGTTATTGTTGTTGTATTTTACAGTCCATCATTTATAATTGAGTTATTGTTGTTGTATTTTACAGGGGCTTAAGTATTGGTCCATGGATCTGAGGGATTTGATACAACACAGGATTACCTCCCCTGTGCTAGTCCATCACTCTATAATTGAGTTATTGTTGTTGTATTTTACAGGGGCTTCAGTATTGGTCCATGAATCTCAGGGATTTGATACAACACAGGATTACCTCCCCTGTGCTAGTCCATCACTCTATAATTGAGTTATTGTTGTTGTATTTTACAGGGGCTTCAGTATTGGTCCATGGATCTGAGGGATTTGATACAACACAGGATTACCTCCCCTGTGCTAGTCCATCACTCTATAATTGAGTTATTGTTGTTGTATTTTACAGGGGCTTCAGTATTGGTCCATGAATCTCAGGGATTTGATACAACACAGGATTACCTCCCCTGTGCTACCCCATCACACTTTAATCGAGTTATTGTTGTTGTATTTTACAGGGGCTTCAGTATTGGTCCATGGATCTGAGGGATTTGATACAACTTTACAGGTTACCTCCCTTGTACAACTTATATTGGACCATGACTGTAGGACCATTAATGGGTAAAGAACTTTAGATTATTTGGTCTTTTTTCAAGCAGTTATTACCAATGTTATTTCAACTTATCTGGCGGAGCTTACATTTTAGTTTGCATAAGGATAGTCTTTTTAAAGATGTGTGTGATGAGGATAATTGCCATTATAATTATTACTGATTTCTAATCACCTATCAGTGTCATCAAAGGAATTTACAAAAGAATTACTGGACACTTCATTGATGAGTTTATCCTAAAACTGCTATCTATTGATGGACTGGTTTATTATGAGCGAACATGTTAAATTCAGCCCAGTCAAGTGAAATAAATTAATAAAAATAAAACAATCAGTTGAATTTTTCCTGAAATTTGACACAACGAAGACCTAGCTGCCTTTTTACATGTTTATTTGCTCCATAATTTTAAGCATTTATTGCAGGGCATGAATGGTGAAATTAATATATTTGTTTGCTGAACTTTGACCCAAGTTGGTCCTAATCTTATTTATTCTTTTTAGATTTGAAGCCTTAGTAGAACGTGAATGGTTACAAGGAGGACATCCATTTGCTGACCGCTGTTCCAAATCGGCATTTGCCATCACTAAACAGAGAAGTGAATCTCCTATTTTTCTTCTCTTTTTAGATTGTGTCTGGCAGGTTAGTATATTCATAGTTTTCTCAATAAATTAAGATTTCATAGCACATATAGCAAATACTATAAATTATTTTGAAATTAAATATTTCATTGGACAAAACGAAGACTTAATTATTTTGAAATTAACCACTCAAAATAAGCCAATAATATGAGTTATGCAACTGTATTAGCATTTGCACATTTCATTTCCATGGTTAACTGAAAATAAAAAAATCACATATTTGGTTTGTAGTTTAGTTTATAGATATTTGATATATGCAATTTTATTGGCATTTATCTTTTATTGGCTTTATACCTTCAGTCATGTTCCTTTGACTTTGAATGCTTTGCAGAGTTTGTTAAAATATTGCCATTTTAATTTCACTATTTGCATTAAACATTTACAATATATTAAAATAACAGAAAGACTAGACATAAATTCTGAATCAACAGTTTATTATTTTATAAAATTTAGAATGGAAATGGGGAATGTATCAAAGAGACAACAACCGACCAAAAAGTAGAAAACAGCTGTAATCCACCAATAGGTCATCAACACAGCAAGAAAATACCACACTCTGAGGCGTGCTTCAGCTGGCCCCTTATCATAAAATGTGTAGTTCAGTGATGATGGATGTCATACTAAACTCTGAAATATATAAATGAACTTAAATTTAAAATCATACATGAAGAAAAAAGGTCAGAGGCTCCTGACTTGGGACAGTCTCAAAAAAATGTGGTGGTGTTAGATATGTTTATTACAGGCCATTTTACAAAGCGTTTTATTTGTGCTCAATGCTCTTCAACTTTGTACTTGTTTGGCTTTATAAATATTTTGATATGAGCGTCACTGATGAGTCTTTTGTAGACGAAACGTGCGTCTGGCGTACTAAATTATAATCCTGGTATTTATTCCTTCTCGGACACATGAACAAAGCATTTTTATACCCCTGCTTTCAAAAAGGGGGAGTATACTGTTTTACCTCTGTCTGTCCTTCAGTCCCTCCATCAGTCTGTCAGTCCGTCCATCCCATGAATATTTTTCGTCACATTTTTCTCAGGAACTACAATACAAGGATTTCTGAATTTGGTTTCAGGTTTATATAAGTTTGCAATACCGTGTGATGCGTTTTCAGATTCATCACTCCACAACTTCCTGTTTACAGAACACTATTATAGACCCATCAAAACAACATTTGATACAAAAATTTAACAAAACTTTTAGATATTTGGATGATATATTGGCTCTAAATAATGACGACTTCAGTATGTATACTAAAGAAATTTATCCTGTAGAACTTACTTTAAATAAAGCTAATGATAACAATGACCACTGCCCTTTCCTCGATCTTGATATCTATATCATAAACGGGAAGCTTAATACAAAAATTTATGATAAAAGAGATGATTTTTCATTTCCTATTGTTAATTATCCATTTTTAGATGGTGACGTTCCCTTGTCACCATCTTATGGTGTTTATATATCTCAACTTGTACGATTCGCTCGTGTATGTAACAATGTATTAGATTTTAGCGAGAGAAATTTATGTATTACTGAAAAATTATTACACCAGGGTTTTCGATATCACAAACTGGTCAAAACATTTACTAAATTTTATCACCGGTATAAGGAAATAATTCGTAAATATAACTCAACATGCAGACATCTTATACGTTCAGGTATTTCACATCCAAAATTTTATGGAAATATTCTTTATAAAGCACAAAAATGTCAGTATTCTCCTCAGAAACTAACAAAACCTTTAAATAGACTTATTAAAAGGGGATATAGTTACGATACTGTTGTCAGGTCATTAAAGATTGCATATTTTGGCTTTAACATTGATTCACTGATAGGGTCTTTGCATCGGAACTAAACACATTTATTTCTAAAAAAACAGTTGTTGGCATGACACGGGTTATGTTCTTCTCATATATTTTATGATAGTATGATACTAAACCCCTAACGGGAGGGATTGTACCTGATATTCATATGATGAAGACATAATCTTTCAATCAGTTTAATTGAGGTCTGGAGCTGGCATGTCAGTTAACTGCTAGTAGTCTGTTGTTATTTATGTATTATTGTCATTTTATTTATTTTCTTTTGTTACATCTTTTGACATCAGACTCGGACTTCTCTTGAACTGAATTTTAATGTGCGTATTGTTATTGTTTTACTTTTCTACATTGGCTAGAGGTATAGGGGGAGGGTTGAGATCTCATAAACATGTTTAACCCCGCCGCAATTTTGCGCCTGTCCCAAGTCAGGAGCCTCTGGCCTTTGTTAGTCTTGTATGATTTTAAATTTTAGTTTCTTGTGTATAATTCGGAGTTTAGTATGACGTCCATTATCACTGTACTATTATGCATATTTTAGGGGCCAGCTGAAGGACACCTACGGGTGCGGGAATTCTCGCTACATTGAAGACCCATTGGTTGCCTTCGGCTCTTGTTTGCTCTATGGTCGGGTGGTTGTCGCTTTGACATATTCACCATTTCCTTTCTCAATTTTATTTTTACTTGTATAATTTTAAACATGATAACCAAGTTGAAAATTTTCGTCACATTTTTCTCAGGAATTACAATACAAGGATTTCTGAAATTTGGTTTCAGGATTTATACAAGTCAGCTTTACTGTTTGATGCCTTTTCAGATTCATCACTCAACAACTTTCTGTTAACTGAACACTTGCATAATTTTACATTATTAAAATTATCCACTTGCGGCTGGGGTATCATCAGTCAGTAGTAGAGCGCAGTTTCACTTGTTATTCTTTCTCTGGGGTATCATCAGTGAGTAGTAGCGCGCAGTTTCACTTGTTATTCTTTCTCGGACACATATATATAGAAAAGTGGGAGTATACTGTTTTGTCTCTTTCTGTCTGTCCATCCATCCATCCATCTATCCACCCATCCATCCATTCATCAATCCATCAGTTCATCCATCCATCCATCCATCAGTCCGTCACGTAAATATTTTTGGGAGCAATTTTCTCAGGAACTACATTACAAAGATTTATATTTATTAGGTTTATATGAGCCAGTTTACCGTGTGATGTGTTTTCAGATTCATTACTTAACAAATTCCTATTTACCAAACACTTACATCATTTTACACATGACATCCAAGTTGAAAATTTTCGTCATATTTTTCTCAGGAACTGCAGTACAATGATTTCTGAAGTTTGGTTTCTGGGTTTATATAATTCAGCTATACCGTATGATGCTTTTTCAGATTCATCACTCAACAACTTCCTGTTTTCTGTCAAGTATTTGGGCAGGGGTATCACAGTGAGCAGTAGCTCCCAATTGCACTTGTTAAAGCGTTGTTTACATTGTAGATATGGCAACAGTTTCCTTGTTCATTTGAGTTCAATGAAGAGTTTCTTGTCCTGCTGTTTGAACACACCTACTCCTCACAATTTGGTAAGTTATATAATAAGTAGAAAAAAGAAGCTGGCTACAACTGAATCTTGTTCAGATTCAGAACTACAATGTATTATTAAAGAAAGAGATAAACAATGTTACATTAACATTTGTCTTTGTAATAAATCATCTTTAGTCACAGGTCATAAGGTACAGGGGTTAAAAAATCCACTAGCCCGACGCCCGGGACTAGATCATTTACGCCTCTGGCAATTAAAATGAGTAATCCGATATGCCCGACGGACTAGTAACAAAAAATTCTTGACGTTTCCAAAATAGAAAGTGAAAAATCCCTTCATCACTATTCTATGTTAGCCATTTCGATTCAATTAATTAAGGGGGCTCGCGGGTCTAAATGAAATTTTTTATTTAATATAGGATTTCTCTATATTTTTCTATAAATGAACTTTATCTTATTCTTAATAGAAAAATGAAATAAAAAAATGGAGTCACCGTTCATTTACGCTCACAATCTGCCTTCGAAAGGAGCATACATTTTTGTTAATGTCCTTTTTTTCTGTTGAACTAATAGGAGAAATAACGGGAATATCGAAATAAAAAAAGAACTAAATTACAGAAATCGCTAAAATTTTACAATTATTTAGTCTATGTACAGCTTATTCGAAAACAACAATAAAAAATATAGGTCACCGATGAGTTAAAAAAGATATTTCAATTTTTATGCCAAAAAATGGCATTTTTGCACCAAAGGGAGATAATTTGAAGCTTTTTCAATGACATCTACATTTTAAAAGTCCGCTGGGGCCAACACGAATTGATTTTTTGGAATGATTTTTGTACCATATGATAAAGTAACAGCTACTTTAGGTAATCAGTAAAATTTGTAATAAAAAATTAATTTTTATTTTTTTTCTGAAAATCTTATACCCGCGAGCCTCCTTAAGTCATCCGGGATTCCACGAATTTGAACTGGTTTGTACAGGTCCTGTTGTACATATTTTAAGAATAGAACAAATAACTCTGGCATGTATGGGTGGCCTGGTATCATGTGTTGATTCTCGTACTTTAAATATCGATTTCTCATACCATGGATTGGGGTATTGTACATTGCTTATCGTGCCGAGATTTTCAATTAAAGTTATTTGGGGGTATGATGTATTGATTGGTATTGACATGTCTTGTTGCACAGGTCTTGAGCACGAAACCATGCAACAAAATATTTCTTAATATTTTAGTACGGGAACCCCAGGAACTTGGTCAGTTTCAAAACGAAAAACGGTAGATGAATGGAGTAACAAGGCTGAAAATTCATCCCCCAAAAATGCTAAATACGACTGGAAAAAGCCGCGGAAAACAATAATAGTGTCCAGGACAGAAGGGCTGTCAAGTCTTTAGCGCGAGACTCACACATGTTCATGCTTATTTGGCGGCATTTTCCTTTGATCTATTGTTTTTTCTCTTTTCTCTATACAATTTGACCAAAAAATCATGCGTTCACTTCCTGAAAAGTTGGCAGAACTAGAACACAATGATTACCCTGGCAAGGTTGGAGTTTGCTGATGAAAACAACAGACAATGCTCTGTGAATATTGCCGTTAGTTGCCCCAAGCACGCCAATAAAAAGTCTGCTTTGAATGTGGGAACAACTAAGTTAGGTTAAGCACCAAAAGAATAAATAACAGATCAACAAAAATGATTAAATACAGTGTATAATGTCTCCTTCAAAACAAAGGACACCTACTTATCAGCCGCAAACTCTTGATTTTTAAGGCATACTAGGGCTAGCAGGTCAGTTTTGATGGACTAGCAGTTCTTCCAACAGGGCTAGTAAAATCCTGCTGCCAATAAGTTCTAGGCTAGCTAGCTGTAACCAAATTTTTTAACCCCTGAGGTATGGTAACCCTTAGTAGGAGGGCAACAGGCAGAGTAACCTTTAGTGAATGGTCATCAGGCATAGTAAGTTCAGAGTTCGCTAAAAGTGGTGGTCCTCTGGATTTTACCACCAAAATTTTGCATAGGACTGACACAATTTAAGTATTTTTCAATAGATTTAATAGTGAGGACCAGCAGATTTTCTTCAAGGACCACCAGGTAAAAAAAAGATTTCGCGAACTCTGAGTTACCTTTAGTAAGAGGTCATAATGCATGGTAACCTTTAGTAATAGGTCATCAGGCATGGTAACCATTAGAAAGAGGTCATCATGCATGGTAACCTTTAGTTAGTGGTCACCAGGCATGGTAACTTTTAGAAAGAGGTTAGCTTGATACCATATGCCAACCAAATACACCATGTGTCAACCATGTACACCATGTGTCAACCAAGTACACCATATGTCAAACATATATACCCTTTGTTGACCATATATACATTTTCATCAGTATATACTAAGTGTTACCCATAAAGACCATACACCGACCAGTTTTCAAACAAAATATACCATTTGTCAACCAGGTGTCAGTCATTTATATGTCAAATAGGTGGCATCAAACTAGACCATTTATGAAAAAAAAGGTCTATAGAATATATATGTCAATCTAGTGTCAGCCATTAATACCCTATCAACCATGTGTCAGCAAAATCTTACATGTGTCAGCCAAATATTACATGTGTCAACAGTTTGTTTGTCCCTGGTTTTGTGGTTAAAGAAACAGTCTGGTTGTGCTTGTTGTTATTGGATATTTTGTTCTATTTTTAGGTACATTCCTGTGCTTGTTGTTATTGGATATTTTGTTCTATTTTTAGGTACATTCCTGTGCAATAATGAGAAGGAAAGAAAAGAGTGTAAATTGTCCTCAAGAACAGTCTCTTTATGGTAATAATAAGAAAAGTATTAATTAAATTATCCTTTATCTAGAAAAAAACCCATAAACGGCTACAACTATCTTGTTTCTAGTCATTATTCATCAAGAAAACACTTTGTCCTTTTAAGGTGGAATAGGTCCTGACTCATATTGGGTGATGATTATAAGGTCATTATAGTTTAAATTTTATACCACTTTTGTCTCTTTTTTGGAAGTGCAACTGTGGTATACCATTTTTGGCATCACTTTTGTCAATAGCTTTGTAAACAAAGCCCTGAAGTTTGTGATAATGTTACACATGAGATACATGTGGGTTACACATGAGATACATGTGGGTTACACATGAGATACATGTGTTACTTGTTTACTGTAAAAGTGTGTAAGCACTGAATTGTTGATTAAACTTATTCTTTTAGAACTCTTTAGTTTGAATGCTTGGATTTAAGAATGGCCTTGGTAACATTTTTTAATCTTTAACTTTTTTTACAGGACATATTTAGCAAGACCAGAAGTTTTACAGAAGTATCTTAATCCTATGTATGATCCTAATCCTAGAGTGATTTGGCCCTCTGTAGCTCCACAAAGTTTGGTATGTGGTATTATATTTCTCTCTGATAGAATTAACAATAAACAATAATCATACACCAACTAACCTGAAAAGTACACCTTGTATGAATATGATTACTGTAAATTCAGGAATTACTGCGAGGTTTTTATTAATGCAAATAATGTGACTAGCTGAGTATCACAATAATAAGAACTGGCATTTTGATAAGACATAGATCAGTAATTAGTAGTGTTGTCAACGATTCTCCGGTCGAACGACCGAATACCGAATACCAAAAACACTAACTGGTTAACCGGACATTTTTTTCAATTTTAATAGATTTGATTTCTGTGAACACTTGTTATAACTTACATCATAATTTCTCCTACAAGGAAGTAGGTGGTTACACCAAGTTTTCTGTGAACACTGGTTTTAACTTACACCATAATTTCTCCCACAAGGAAGTAGGTGGTTACACCAAGTTTCCTGTGAACACTGGTTTTAACTAACATCATAATTTCTCCTACAAGGAAGTAGGTGATTACACCCAGTTTTCTGTGAACACTGGTTTTAACTTACATCATAATTTCTCCTACAAGGAAGTAGGTGATTACACCAAGATTTCTGTGAACACTGGTTTTAACTAACATCATAATTTCTGCTACAAGGAAGTAGGTGATTACACCCAGTTTTCTGTGAACACTGGTTTTAACTTACATCATAATTTCTCCTACAAGGAAGTAGGTGATTAAACCAAGTTTTCTGTGAACACTGGTTTTAACTTACATCATAACTTCTCCCACAAGAAAGTAGGTGATTACACCCAGTTTTCTGTGAACACTGGTTTTAACTTACATCATAATTTCTCCTACAAGGAAGTAGGTGATTACACCCAGTTTTCTGTGAACACTGGTTTTAACTTACATCATAATTTCTCCCACAAGGAAGTAGGTGATTACACCAAGTTTTGAATAAATCTGTTAAATCTGAAGTCACTGTTAAATTCAGTAGAAAAAATTGACTTATAATAGCCAGTGGCGGATCCAGAACTAAGGGGGTGGCCTGCTCTAGTCATGCTTCAATGATTGCCTATATAATCAACCAAATTTTTCCCCCTGAATCCGCCTATGATAGCAACTGTCAAATGTTGTCATATTATAGTTTATCTTGACATTTTATTCCTTTGTGTCATAGGGTTGCTATCTCATTTATGTATATCTCTCATTACTTTTATTCATATAAAGTCAGTTAGACAGGTGCCATATGTGGAGCTGGATTTGCCTACCTTTTGATTGTCACCTTGTGAACTCTTTTTATGTTTACCCTTTGAATGTCCATTTGTTAGAAACCACATCTCGGTCACACAAATCAAAATTTTTATCAACTTTAATTTCTGTTTTTACAGGTGTTGTGGTCTGGGTTATACCAGAGATCTATAATTGACCAATCAAAACAGAAGGAGGCTTGGCAGGAAGTCAGTAAAATTAGAGAGTATGACAAAGAATTAAGGTCAAAGGTCACCAAACTCAGGAGGTAACCATACTTACTACATGATACTACACAGTGATACTTATTAAATAGATATAGGAAGATGTGGTATGAGTGCCAATCAGACAACTCTTCATCCAAGTAACAGTTTATAAAAGTAAAACATAATAGGTAAAAGTAAAAACTCATATTTGCCTCATTTTGTTGTTATGTGTAAAAGATTCTTAAATTTTTATACCAATCAACCATTAAATAAGATAAACACCGACTAATAAGATAAAAGATTGTGGGAAAAATAGTAGATCACCCAACCATCTTCAAATATGTCTGCTTGAAAGGGGCAAATATCTATATAGGAGCTAAAAATAAGTTATTGTTATCTCCATTCTGATGAAAATGACAGAAACCAATGTCAAATCTAAAATCTGCCATAGATCGTCTGCACTTGTATTTTTGTAAATTGAAACCATGAAAATTGGTTACATATCCAATCAAAATCAACAATGTTAATTGACTAATTGATTTTTGGTTGATTATATTATCTGGCTGTTGTTATTTTATTTCAGACAACTGGCCTCATTAGAAAGAGAAGCACTAGGAGTTGGACTGATTCTTCCCTCAGAACTTGGTGTTGATTGTATACCAGAATGAGGTCAATATTTAGAACAAACTTTGATGGACTGATTCTTCCCTCAGAACTTGGTGTTGATTGTATACCAGAATGAGGTCAATATTTAGAACAAACTTTGATGGACTGATTCTTCCCTCAGAACTTGGTGTTGATTGTATACCAGAATGAGGTCAATATTCAGAACAAACTTAGCTGGACTAATTTATGAAAATTGTATAGTCTGTAACTTTCTGATTTATCTTCATATTTTAAATACCAGGATAAAGACTTTCACATTCCATTGAGGATGTAAATAGGTGAAATTGAATATAATATTTAAAATTGATACTATAAGTTGGAAGAGTATTAGATAAGGAAAAAATAAGCTAAACATATTGATAGGTTATGGAACTCCTTTTTAAGAAATTGAATTAAAAAAAAAAAATTGCAAGAAAAGGCTGACCAAGACTTTGATATTTTTGCATTGGTATTATTTGGTAGGTCTCGAAAGAACATAATTCTAAAATCTCCTTAAATATTGGTGAATGACTATTAAAGTCTTATATGAACATTAAAATTGGTGTTATGGAGTAAAATATGTTATCCTATGTTGAAGGAAAAAAACATCAAATTATCTTTTACATTGTAGATTAAAAGTTATTATTATTATAATAATGCATTATACTGCAATTTAAAGTCATATAATTAGTTTACAGTTCAGCACTGTGAACTTATATAATTTGAATTCTAATAGAGGAATATAAATATTTTCAAGTGAACAAATATATTTGACAATATGTGCAATATTTAATTGGTGATGTAATCATGTTTATGTAAACGTATGTACTTACTGTGATAAATAATAAAGTTTATTATGTCTGCTATGTTAAAGTGTCAATCAGTGACACTTAAATGCTGGCCTGTGAATTTCAAACTTTTTCTTAATTCTGCTAGCAACATACAATTGAGTAGTGGTATGTGAGTATCAATGTTGTCCTGAAATTAAACTCATCATAGATACCAGGACTAAATTTTGTATATACAAAAACGCCAGACGCGCGTTTCGTCTACAAAAGACTCATCAGTGAGGCTCGAATCTAAAAAAAGTTAAAAAGGCCAAACAAAGTACGAGGTTGAAGAGCATTGAGGACCAAAATTACTAAAAGTTTTACCAAATACAGCTAAGGTAATCTATGCCTGAGGTAGAAAAGCCTTAGTATTTCAAAAAATTCAAAATTTTGTTGAGTTAATTTATAAATATAACCATATCAATAATAATTCATGTCAGCACAAAAAGTGCTGACTACTGGGCTTGTGATACCCTCAGGGAAATAAATCTCCACCAGCAGTGGCATCGACCCAGTGGTTGTAAATAAACTCATCATAGATACCAGGACTTAATTTTGTATATATGCCAGACGCGCGTTTTGTCTACAAGATACTCATCAGTGACGCTCGAATCTAAAAAAGTTAAAAAGGCCAAACAAAGTACGAAATTGAAGAGCATTGAGGACCACAATTCCTAAAAGTTTTGCCAAATACAGCTAAGGTAATCTATGCCTGAGGTAGAAAAGCCTTAGTATTTCAAAAAATTCAAAATTTTGTTAAGAGTTAATTTATAAATATTACCATATTAATGATAATTCATGTCAGCACAAAAAGTGTTGACTACTGGGCTTGTGATACACTCTGGGAAATAAATCTCCACCAGCAGTGGCATCGACCGAACTTTTTCCTTGATTGTGCTAACACCTGAATATATTAAGAGGCGTTCTGTGAATTCCATAAGAGGGACGAAAGATATCAGAGGGACAGTCAAACTCTTAAATCGAAAAAAAACTGCCAACGCCTGGCTATGAAAAAGACAAACAGACAAACAATAGTACACATGACACAACATAAAAAAACTAAAGAATGAACAACACGAACCCCACCAAACACTAGGGGTGATCTCAGGTGTTCCGGAAGGATAAGCAGATCCTGCTCCACAAGTGGCACCCGTCGTCTTGCTTATGTGATAACAAATCCGGTAAGTTGTCTTATTGGGTAGGTCACATTCATGAAAGGGAAGGGGATTGTAGTTAAGGCGTAAGGAACATATCTGATATCATTTGTGAAACGGTTATTCCATAACGGTCAACCAGCTATTGATGGCGTTGGTAAAATTTACGAAGGGATGATTTCAACCTTACCATTTGGAACCCTTGGTTTAATAGCTTCATTGCGAGCAGCAACCCTCTCTCAAGAAAATTATGATAGGAAATACAAGCACGGGAATATCGTATAAATTGGGAGATATATACCCTATATGCAGGTGCTGCTGGAATGTTGCTACTTAGAAAAATGGAAAGTTCACAATTGGAAATCTGAAATCATATCTTTTGTCATAAAGTTTTGTTTTCAAGCGACCCTCATTGTCAATTTATAGATGTAAGTCAAGATATGAGGCCGACTTAACTGTATCTGTTGTATTCTTTATCTCTAGTTCGATGGGATAGATGCTTTTAACATATAGTCGCCAAATTTTGAATTATTTAGTGAAAGAACGTCATCTATATAGCGGACAGTAGAGTGAAATGATATTGCTAACTTCAAAAGTTCCTGTATGAAGTCAACCTCATAATAATCAAGAAACAATTCGGCAATAAGAGGGGCACAATTAGTTCCCATTGGAATGCCGACAGTCTGTTGAAAACCCCGTCCTCCGAACGTAACAAATATGTTGTCAATCAAAAAATCAAGCATCTTGGTAATGTCAGTTTCAGAGGGGTTTTTTTTCGAATCTGAGTGATCCTTTACAAATTTGTCCTTGATTTTGGTAGCTACAGACAAACAATAGACCACTTTCGAGAAAATACTCGTCAACTATGCACGCCTTTATCACGTCATTTACCAGATAGAGGGGATCGCCTGTATCCCTGCACTTATAACGTTCATTAAGCGTCTAAGTGACCGTCATTGCAAAGGATAAACTAGAAATAATATGTGTGATGTAGGTACTTGATCACAATTCTCTAATGACATTAGTGCTGATTGTCAATTGTTAGAATTCAATTTGCCGAATAATTCGTGCAATACGGTATCATAGTTTTCCAACTACGCGCTCAACATTGGGAGGTTGTCCTTGGTATTGCTGAGCAACAGACAATTCAATTGGGTCATTTACATTAGAAAAGTTGTCGATGATTTTGCTAGGCAGTAGACAATTTAATTGTGTAAGTTACACCAAAAAGGCTATCTTGATATAAAATTTGAAGGTGTCCAGTAAAACCCAAAGAAACGTCCTCCCTGATTCTGCTTGACAACTTAAATTTGGCAATGCAAGCTAAACTAATATCAGCACAAAAATGAGGAACACTTGCAGTAATTGATTACATGACGTGTTTTCCCCTTTCGAATGATGTGTTTGAGCTTTTGGTTTTGCCATTTGATAAGGAACTATCTGAATATTCCCTTTAGAACGTTTTTTTTTTAAATTATAAAAAGTACAAAGATTATCGAAACCCTCAGGCCAAGTTTTAAGAGAAAAATACACAAAAATGTTGCATTGGTTACACATGATCATACAGTTTCATCATTTGGTTTAGTTTTTTTTAAGAATCCCTTTAAAACAATGCTACTATCAGTTGAAAAAAAAGTGGCAGTTTTGAATAGAGATGTTATAGACCGACTCAAAAATGCAATTGATGAAATGATTCGTGACAACCGCAACCGCACTGGATTTAAAAAAAAAACGATCATGTGCAGACCAAATAGCAACGTGACCCATCATCCTTGAACAAAGAATTCAATTCATCACTTTATTCTGTTTTTGTCGATTTCGCTAAAGCCTCCGACAACTTAAATAGAACTGTGCTGTGGCAGTTGATGAGACACTATGGCATTCATGAAAAATGTATTACCATCATTAGAAACACTTATACAGTAATGCATTAAGGTGAACTAATAGAGGCCTTTGATATAATTACTGAGTAAGACAAGCTGTCTTTTTTCACCTATGCTATTCCTCCTGTCAGTTGACTGAATTATGAAGCATGCCATAGACGAAAGAAGAAACGGTATCCAATGGACCATGTTCAACCAGATGAATGACATAGACTTTGCCGATGACATTGCCTTGTAGTCCCAAAACCACCACCACATGCAGGACAAACTAGCAAGTGGAAAAGAAAGCATCAGAAACAGGCCTTTCCATCAATCACAACAAAATCAAAGTTTTAAAGTCAAATACAAGGTTCATAGCAGAAGTGGGTTCTTTTACATATATTGGATGTGTAGTGGATAGTCTTGGCGGTTCTGATAAAGATTTAATTTAATTTGGAAAGCAAGAAACATCACTCACAAGACCAAAATACGCTTTTTCGATGACAATGTGAAAATAATACTCTTATATGGAGCTGAGACTTGGAAAACAACAACAAGTCTGTTTCAAAACTCCGTCTTCACCAACAACTGTCTCAGGTGCATCCTTAACATCTGATGGCCTGAAATGATATAAAACCAACATAATTGGTGAAAACCCAACCAATCCCCAGTTGATGAAGAAAAGAAAAAGATAAAATGGCGATTGATAGGACACACACTTAGGAAGCAAAACAACATTACAAGGCAAGCCTCACAGTGGTACCCTCAAGGAAAACGTGGTAGAGGCAGACCAAAATACACCTGGAAAAGGAAAGTTGACGCCTAAATGGAGAAAGAATGGTACAAGTGGCATGATCTGGAGAGGCTAGCAAAAAGCAGAACAACGAGGAGAAATATTGTTAGAGGCCTATGCTCAGCCAAGAGGCAATACATGATTTAGCATGTAAAGGAGCCTTAAAATGGACAATATATTAATCTTTCGGCTTTCAAATGAGTTACAAAAAAGAAAAATACCGTTTACTTTTACTTTTATATTACTGTGATAAAAAAATTACCTTCAAGCGAAGGGGTATTTAAAAGATTTTTTAAAATTCAAAATAGATGCTTTATCTTGTTTTAAAACCAGATCAATATCTTGACACAACTTGTGATGAACACTATTTAGTAATTTCTTATGTTCATGATATTTAGAAAATAATCATTTTTTTATTGAGTAACAATGCCTGGTGTTTTCTGCATGTAGACGCAGGGGTTTCCAGAAACCTGCTATTCACACCTTGAGGTCGAAATCCATTGTTATTTGTAGCGATAGATCTATTCAATTTACACTTGTTTCAGAAATATAAAAACTCAGTCGAAGTATAACAATAGAACTTGGGTTTAAAACGAAGATACATATATTTGAATGTCCATCTAACAACGACGTAGACATAACTTCCTTATTCTTTTAATATGCACAGGTATCATTGATTATACGACATTTGAATGATCCAGTCAGGTAAATAAGACAAAAAATATAGATTCATGTTTCCGCATGCCAAACCCTGCTCTAATATAAAAACATAAAACTTTCGACACACACTATTTCTTTTTAGAAGAATAGTATATATATAGTTATCAAAATTTAAAAAAAAGGTACTCAACATTAAAATGGCATGTTATGCTTATAGTAAAGATTTAGTTTATAGAAAACCACCACTTAGAGTGATCTTTTAGTTGGCGACTTCCGGAGTGCTTTGAACTTATCGACAGGACATGTATCTTATCCTCCGTCTTGTTCCCCACAAATCCGTAATTTTACTACAATTAATAGTAAATCCCATTAAATGTTGTTTTAGTAAATTTGTTGAAATATTACAAAGAAAAAAATATGAAAATAATTGAAATGAAAAGAAAATAGATTTTTGAAAAAAAGAGGAGGACAAAAAAAACAGCTTGTCCTGTCTCCAAGTACCTTTAGACTTATATAAGTAAAACTCCACATAAGTAAGATTCAAGCAAAATGTGATTCATTGACGAACATTTGCACATTTATATTTCTTGTATTTTATTCAGAATAAAAAGTTTTAATTTTATTCGTGGCCATGACATACATGAGTTATCAGTGGTGTAGCAACTAATCAGACGAGCGTTTTCTTTGAATCTAACCTATAAAATAAAAGGCTAATATAAACGCTTGTTTTGAATCTAACCAATCCTGCACAAAAGTGTCCTTACAAACAACGGTATATTGCTGGGTCTTCCAAGTGCTCCACGAAACCTCTATCTAAATTATTAACATCTATTTTATCAGCAATCAAAGACAGGCTTCAAAGTTATTGTGAAACTGCCTATTCAAGAGGGGGCGTGAATCAGATGTGGATACTTAAAAATTCCAAAGATCTTTAAGAGTACATACAATCTAACTCTCTTTCATCTTGTAACAGTATTAAAACATTTGATTTTTCTACTCTGTACACTAGTATTCCACATTCCAAACTAAAAGACAAATTGAAAGAGTTGGTATTGCTTTGCTTCGTAAAAAAGAATGGTCAACGTAGATACAAGTATCTTGTCTTAGGGAGGGATAAATCCTACTTTGTAAAGGATCACTCTGATTCGAACAAAAAATTCTCTGCAACTGATATTATTAAGATGCTTGATTTCTTGATTGACAACATATTTGTTACGTTCGGAGGACGTGTTTTTCAACAGACTGTCGGCATTCCAATGGGAACAAACTGTGCCCCTCTACTTGCCGACTTGTTTCTTTATCATTATGAGGCTGATTTCATGCAGGCACTATTTAGGAAGAAAGATAAGAAGTTAGCAATATCCTTTAACTCTACTTTTCGCTATATAGATGATGTTCTTTCACTAAATAATTCAAAATTTGGTGACTATGTGGAACGCATCTATCCAATCGAGCTAGAGATAAATGATACTACAGATACAGTTAAGTCGGCCTCATATCTTGACTTACATCTAGAAATTGACAATGAGGGTCGGTTGAAAACAAAACTTTACGACAAAAGAGATGATTTCAGCTTTCCAATTGGGAACTTTCCATTTCTAAGTAGCAACATTCCAGCAGCACCTGCATACGGGGTATATATATCTCCCAATTGATACGATATTCTCGTGCTTGCATTTCCTATCATAATTTTCTTGTTAGAGGGTTGCTGCTCAAAATGAAGCTATTAAACCAAGAGTTCCAAATGGTGAAGTTGAAATCACCCCTTCGTAAATTTTACGGACGCCATCACGAGTTGGTTGACCGTTATGGAATAACCGTTTCACAAATGATATCGGATATGTTCCTTACGTCGTAACTACAATCCTCTTCCCTTTCATGAATGTGACCTACCGAATTAGACTATTTACCGGATTTGTTATCACATAAGCAACACGACGGGTGCCGCATGTGGAGCAGGATCTGCTTACCCTTCCGGAGCTCCTGAGATCACCCTTAGTTTTTTGGTGGGGATCGTGTTGTTTATTATTTAGTTTTCTATGTTGTGTCGTGTGTGCTGTTGTTTGTTTGTCTTTTTCATTTTTAGCCATGGCGTTGTCAGTTTGTTTTATATTTATGAGTTTAACTGTCCCTTTGGTATCTTTCGTCCCTCTTTTATTGATTGCTATAAAACATGATGAATAAAAATAAATAGAAAAAAAGATAAAGAAAAGGAGGGCAAAAGTGAAAAAAAAATCAAAGAATACAGAAATGAAGGACCCCATCCAGATCCTAATTAACAGTAAGGTTTTAAAATTGTTTTTAAATTTACAAGTTCCGCTCGTTATGATGCCATCAATATGTACTTAAAACTCCAACATTTTACTTTGCAATAAGTTAATATGCAGACAAATGGCAATGCATGCAGCTTACTTCATTTTAACAATAGATACATTTCCAATTTAAATATGAAAAAATGACTCAACTGTTTGCATTATTTCATAAAGATTCGCATTATAAGTAGACGCTCACATATGAAAAATCACAAACTAGTTTGCATTATGTACAAAAGCCTAGGCCTTTTAAAAGTTGATCTTTGTTATCGGTTCAATAAACATATATAAGTTATATTGCATTGATGGGTCTTGTATTACATACTAGATACCCGTATGTAGAAATGAATTGTCGACAATCGGCAATGTTTCATGATAAAGGAAGCTAAAATGGAAATTCTCTTTAACCAATAGGACTACTTTTAAAGGTAATTTTAGTAAGTTCTGTTGAATATTTATTTGAAATATCAATATGATATGAAGTTGTTTTCCATTTGTTTGATGTTTTTAGCTTTGGAGTTTGCCTTTTGATAAGAGGAAGTCTCTGATTGAAAATTTTCTTTGAGTTCGGCATTTTTGTTAATTTTGTTTTCATTATTCTAACAGAACTTTAGGTAAAGTTATTTTCTATAATTGTGTTTTACATTAAATGACCTTAATGAGTAAAATAATATTGTAGATTTTTGTGAACATGGGCGTATCATGGATTTGTATAGTTAGATCTAACTATAAAAATCCTTGCTGTTATGAATCTCAGTTATGAATGTTTTTATTTTATCGGTGTCTTAAATTTTAAATAGTTATTTGGTATAATATATCTTATTTTGAAACATATGTTTAAAGTTGTCTTTTTTAATATTGAGCGCCTGCTTTAACTACTTTACACCTCTGTTTCCTCCTCTCTCTATGAAAGCCTCAATCTGCTACTGCGGTGCTAAATAACATATGTTTCAAGTTTGTACATTTTCAATGGGTAGCTAACAACGGCAAATCTATTTAAACATGATAAAGGTCTATCTAACAAAGAATACCTTACTTCCTTATTCATTGTACACGTAAGTGTATCATTGATTATACCATTTGAAGGATCCAGTAAAGTGACTTAGAAAAAAAAATTCCCGAGTGAGACCTATACCGAATAAGACTTAATTCCGCGTTTACAACAAGAAGCATGACATAAAGTGAGCGGAATCTGCTTACCCTTCTGGAGCACCTGAGATTACCCCTAGTTTTTGTGGGTTCGTGTTGCGCAGTCTTATGTTTTCTATGTTGTCAGTTTGAATGACTTATGAATGTCCTTCTAGAATCTTTCGCCTGTATGAAAAAATGACTCAACTGTTTGCATTATTTCATAAAGTATAAAGCATTATAAGTAGACGCTCACATATGAAAAATCACAAACTAGTTTGCATTATGTACAAAAGACTAGGCCTTTTAAAAGTTGATCTTTGTTATCGGTTCAATAAACATATATAAGTTATATTGCATTGATGGGTTTTGTATTACATACTAGATACCCGTATGTAGAAATGAATTGTCGACAATCGGCAATGCTTCATGATAAAGGAAACGAAAATGGAAATTCTCTTTAACCACTACTTTTAAAGGTAATTTTAGTAAGCTCTGTTGAATATTTATTTGAAATATCAATATGATACGAGGTTGTTTTCCATTTGTTTGATGTTTTTAGCTTTGGAGTTTGCCTTTTGATAAGAGGACTCTCTGATTGAAAATTTTCTTTGAGTTCGGCATTTTTTGTTACTTTTGTTTTCATTATTCAGCATGTTCAGACAGAACTTTAGGTATAGTTATTTTCTATAATTGTGTTTTACATTAAACATTTTGTTAAATGACCTTTATGAGTAAAATAATATTGTAGATTTATGTGAACATGGGCGTATCAGGGATATATCTTATTTTGAAACATGTGTTTTAAGTTTTAAGTTTTTTTTTAATATTGAGCGCCTGCTTCAAATAATTTACACCTCTATTTCCTCCTCCCTCTATGAAAGCCTCCATCTGCTACTGCATGGTGCTAAATACCATATGTTACAAGTATGTATACCCTTTGAGCACCCCATTCTGGAATATGAGAAGACAACTATTCATGGTTTCTAATTTACTAAGTTATTTAAATCATAGTAAATCAAATAGAATAGCTGGACTTCACAAAAAAACTTGTAAAGCCTCGTAAGATGTACGTATTTTTTTGGTTTAAAATACACTTATAAATAAGTCTAACATATATTCCAATCGTCCTTGTTTATCGTCTAGTAAATGATCTGTGATAGCTATCAGTACATTTTCAATTGGTAGCTAACAACGGCAAATCTATTTAAAGGTCTATCTAACAAAGAATACCTAACTTCCTTATTCATTGTACACGTAAATGTACCATTGATTATACCATTTGAATGATCCAGTAAAGGTGATTTAGACCCAAAAAAAAAATCCCGAGTGAGACCGACCGAATAAGCCTTAATTCCGCATTTGCAACACGAAGCATGACAAATGTTGAGCGGGATCTGCTTACCCTTCTGGAGCACCTGAGATTACCCCTAGTTTTTTGTTGGTTCGTGTTGCGCAGTCTTATGTTTTCTATGTTGTCAGTTTTTGACTTTAATATGAATGTCCTTCTTATAATCTTTCGCCTGTATGACAACACCTACACTTAAAACAGCAAACAACTTTCGACACAAATCATTCGTCTTTTTCTGAAGTACAGTTAAACATTGTTCATGAATGATTATTAAAAACTAAAGTAAACGGCATTGACATGACATAGTATGCTCAGTAAAGAGAAAATCAGCATCTATCTAAAGTACTATTACTATTAAGTATCAGGCGCCTTCTGGAGTGTCATTGAACTTTTAGACAGGACATTGTTTGCCCTTAACCTTATTTCAAAATCCCTTATTTTTTGTTTTCTTTTAATTGTAATAATTTTTTTGTGTTTTTCTGTGTTATACTTCCATAAATTTACTACAAACAACGTTTGTTTACGATTTATATAACTATCAATTGCTAGTTTATTGTCGAAAGTGGTCACTAATAACTTATTTGTATCAGTATTGACGATTGACGACCAAATGTCAGATTTTTTCGTCATTTTATCTATGTGATCTTCATACTGCAAAACAAATAATGTTTTGGAATGCAATATTTTTTGTATTCTTTCAAGGAAACTGTTCACATGATCACATTTAGTACTATTACATTGGACATTTCAGAGTCATTTTATATCTTAAAAGGGATGTCTAGTAATGACGGACTTTGCCCCCCGCAGAGCTATAGAAAAACAGTACATTAACGGGTGTTACACGGACTCTTTTTAGACGATACACTGACTCTTTTTATTTGTTACACGGACACTTTTTATGAATAGAATCAATCGTGCGTGATTAGTGAGTTCATGGGCACTTTAACTTTCAATTAGATTTGAACTTTTTGGTTCGCCAACTTATTTCCTGTCCTTTTATTGAACAAAATATTTACGTTAGCATCATGTTCTTTTTTCAAACATTTCTAGTTAAATACAATTCTTATCAGTACACTAAGGGATTAGACATTTAACTTCAATAGTGGGGGATGGGGGTGGGGTTATGGTTTTCTCCTAAAATAGATATTTTGATCCCAAATTTTATGAGAAAAAAATTATCATGGTCAAGCAGATGTCAAATTAATGTTTTGCATGATTCCTGATTTTCCGAATACCGTTAATAGTGCTCATTGGCGGATCCTGGGGGGGGGGGGGGGTCAATGCATTTGAATGGGGACATATAGTTTGAACCCCCTTTGTCCTGGGTTGGGACCCCCTTTTTAAAATGGCTGGATTCGCCCCTGTTTCTTATTTAAACAAAAAAAATTGGGTGATGGCGTTGAAAAGTAAATACTAGTTAATATACTAAAAAAAACATACCGATGGAATGGCACATCCTGCATTTTTTCATCAAAAATAAAGATCACAGCCTGTTTATTTTAAATAAATTAGCCCCCCCCCCCCCTCCCCCTCCTCTCTTTCCGTTTTATTCATAAAAATCAAACGTTATCTTACTTACCACTAAAGTATTTCTTTAATATATTACTTTTTTACGAAGTTGCATTTTAAAAAGTCTTCAATGTGTACAACATTTATCTTTTACTTGAAATGGTTCTTTTTTTTTTTATCAAATTGTAGATTCCTAAAAAAATCTCGGTTGAAGGGAAATGGAAATAAAATGTGTTTACATTATAACTTACATTTACTGCTTTATGGCTATCTAAGTTTCTCAAATGTTTAATATTGCTAAAAGTATCATTAATTTCTTGAAACGTCGTACAAGTCAGATAAAAAACAAAAGTAACAAAAGAAACAGGCCGGTTACAACCAGCCGAATAGTTTTCTGCTATCGCCTCGGACCTTGACCTAACTACTCGTGCAGAAAAACTATCCGGCAACGGTTGTTACCGGCCTGTTTCTATGTGTTATCTTTGTATTTTATCTAATACATAATAGAGGCCCCTCAGGGGGTGTCCAAGTAAGTACATAATCACAATTTGTTTTGCCGCAATATGAATTGCATAATCAAAAACTCCATTAGGAGTCTCATTTTATAAGGTGTATTTAGAGCGGAATGTTTTTTTAACGTTTTTATATTCATATAAGCCGTGAGAACAATGAGAAACTGTTATGGCGATCAAAGTGTAGCGCACGCCCTCTACCTGGATCAACATGTACGACTGCAATCTGTCTTACTTACTAGAAAATCCTATCAGAAAAATTTCCGGAAACAAGTCCTGAAACGAGTTGTATATTATGCATAGTAGATGGGTCTCACTAATTAGCGACAACAAGCGTCAAGAAGCGACAACAAGCGTCAACAAGCGACAAGAAGCGACAACAAGAATTATTTTAGCGACAACAAGAGACAAGAAGACTATTTAGCGACAAGAAAACATTTTTTTTTATTAGATATAAAGAAATTTGTATTTAATGGTTTGTTTTTTAAATATACGAGCAGATATGTCTAATTAAAATGTTTTATTATATTGGTAGATGAAGAAATTTAACATTTGTGAAGAAGAAAGAGATTGAGCTTCTTTTTTTTATTTTTAAATATGAAGAATATGTATAAGATAATGCACGGGGGGGGGGGGGGGGTAACTTCCTATTATTGGGTATACGGGGATGTGCCAAAAATATGGGTCATAATTTTGCGAGATTTTATATAAAAATGACCCTCCTTTTTAATGACATCCTATATTAAAATGCATTTACGTTTGATAATTGTATATTGATTTGGGGTATGATCTACATATCATATATAAATATGCTATTGATATGTGCACCAAACGATGTCAATTCATATATAAAAACTTAAGGGTAGCTGGTATATTTATGAATTATGAGTGATGATGAGTTAGTGCTTATATAAGCATGGGTCAAATATTGTATATAAGTATATGTCATTCTTTCTTAAATATTTATATAACTATAGGTACTGAATTTCAGTGAATGTTATATTAAAATGGGTACGTTTTTTGAGACAAAAATGGCACACCCCTACCAAAAAAATATCGAAGTTACCCCCCCCCCCCCTCCCCGTGAGATAATGTATGTATCTGTTTTCATCAAAGTCAAAGTATGAATAAACGAATGGCGATATATATGGAGCGGGCATAATGGAATATAATATTTTGATTCTAACAGTATAATTCATTGTTTTAAAAAACAAATTATAAGATAAATAATATGTTCTAAACAAAGGAAAAGCAAGGATTTGTATAGTACTATACAAATCCTAAACGTAATACTGGCTGTTATTCATAATAGATGATAAAATATTATGTAAATAATGTTTCATTTTTTTCTATCAATTTTAACTTTCTTGTCGCTAAAATTATTTTCTTTTGCATATTCTTTTAATATTTATTGCAATAATTTATTTTAATTAAAAAAAAATGTTTTCTTGTCGCTAAATAGTTTCTTGTCGCTTGTTGTCACTAAAATAATTCTTGTTGTCGCTTCTTGTCACTTGTTGACGCTTGTTGTCGCTAAAATTGTTGTTGTCGCTAATTAGTGAGACCGTAGTAGATAGTTTCCCGCTCCCTGTCAAAGTATGTTTCCTAACGATTGTGAAAGAAATGGTAAGAATAGACGGTTTATGTCAAACATACTCAAAGATATATCCAATATGTTGTGAATGACTCAAAGAAGTATGTTAAAATAAGACGTGCAAGTTGAAATGCTGGTCCCAGCTGAGTTTGTTAAAATAAGACGTGCAAGTTGAAATGCTGGTCCCAGCTCACAGGCACTTGTTTCTATCCATACGAAGGTCGACTATCCATATATGGATAGTCCACCTTCGTATGGATAGAAACATGCCTGTGTCCCAGCTGGTGCAGTGCACAGGCGCTTGGGTCACGCTTGGGTATAGGTAGTCCAAATCGAAGTAAGGCGTCAAAGAAAAAAATAATAATAGCCTTTCAAGACGTCATAATTATTTGGACTAGGGTATAGGATACAGATTTTTTTTTGGATTTTATTTTGCTGATTAAAATATTCAATTTTCTATATATATAATACATATCTATCACCTCTGTGCATGTCTCACCTAGTTTCGAGTGATTTAAACGACCACGAGAAAATACCCAATTTTACTATCCATACTAAGAAACAAATAAAATTGGGTATTTTCTCTGGGTCGTTTAAATCACTCGAAACTAGGTGAGACATGCACAGAGGTGATAGATATTTATTATAAATATAGAAAATTGAATATTTTAATCTGACAGCAAAAAAAAAATCTGTATCCTATACCCAAGCGCCTGTGGAAACAACACATTTACTCTGTAGTTAAGCTTTTTAAAATTGAACTCTCTGATATTATTTTGGATCTGTTCCAAACTTGGACAGAAGGTTGTTAATGATCAAAAGCTAGTATCTAGAAGGAAATTTAGTTTTCTGCCAGTTGACATTACATTTAGTCTGCAGTTAAAAGTTTTTAAACAGTATATTAGATTCATAAACTATCCTGGATTTTTACCAACTTTGGACAGAAGCTTCTTACAATTTAAAGATAATATCAAGAGGAATATTTTATTGATTTATTTCCTCGTTTTTGTTGAGCCTGCGATTAACAGAAAGAGTAGGCGAGCTAGACACTGGGTTCCGCAGAACCCTTACAAATTTTTATTATTTTTATTCAACAAATATAAATATTGTTCAAATAGTTTTTAAGTATTTATTGTTTTAATATATATGTTCTTCAAGATAATACTACAGTTTAGTAATGCCAAAGGTGAAGAATATAGTTCAATGGTGCCATATTTAGATGAAAAGTATTCAACTCTATGTATTTAACTGCACATTGCAGCATCACTCGTTTATGATGGCTGTTTTTGGGATACGATTGCTGTCAAGCAATCTGTAGACTTTTACCATTGACCCTATGACACACTCCCTCACGTCACTCGTTTAATTCTAAACATTCGGCAACATCTCAGATTCTTATGATTGTCTTGCTTTAAAAGGTAAAAACAAGCAAAACAATTGAACATAAACAACTTTCCTGTAATGTTTTACTCATAATCTTCATGTATGATATTTTCCTTGACTTATATGCGTGTTTTTAACAATACGGAAAATCAGAATTAAACAGTATTTATATTTAGTGTTTTTATAAATTTAGAAACACGTCAGAGGGAATTCCCAAATTTTGATAACTTGCGAGAGTTCTCTGAAAGACGATCGATAATTCTATTTCTGTCACAAGAACTGAAGTGGAGTATTTCTATATTTTACCGTTATGAAACTGATATTTGATACTGTACTCTCATAAAGAAATGGAGAACCATTCATCATATCATTTAATAAACGTTCTTGTTCCAAATCGCAAGTCGCGGTTTGTTTATGTATTAATGTCCATGCGTGGTCTCACTAATTAGAGACAAAAAGAATTGTAGAGACAAAAAGCGTCAAGAAGCGACAAGAAGAATAATATTAGCAACAAGAAACTATTTAGCGACAAGAAAACATTTTTTTATTTATATTACTTATTCGAAATAAATATTAAAAAAAATATGCAAAAGAAAACAATTTCAACGACAGGAAAGTTAATTTTGATAGGGGGGGGGGGGAATGAAACTTGTAAATCTAATTCAGTTGCTACATTTATTTACATGCTATTTTATAAGGTATCACAGGAAGTATATTTTGTCTTTTTATTTGTTTTTAAAACCATTTTTGTACAATATATAATTAACTTGCAAAATGCATTATTTGTGCATAATTGTCCAGAAAATTCATACACAAATTGTGAAATACAAATTAAGAACTGAAATCAAACAAGAGGAAAACATAATTAAAATGTGAATATTTTTCATCATTTTATTTAGTGTATTGTCTCATTTAACAATATTTATCATGTTTATGCATATAGATTGAAGATTAAAGGAAACTAATGACAATCTTGAGTTTTCAACAGGTGTTCACTATTCGGTACAATAATTTTATATTCTGGTGCGTGTAATTGATGAAGGTGTTAATGGATGTTATTGTTGCAATAAAACAAAGGACACGCACCTAGTTAATCTCATTTGTTGCTCTTAATTGTGTATTACCTTAGAGTGAAGCCACAGCTAATGTTGGTCCTATCAGGAAAAATTAATTGTACAGTTAGGAAGGAAATAATATTTCATGTTTTTGTTTTATTAAATCCTTCAAAAGGAAGGTGACAAATCTTTGTTTTTATTTTCATTTTATAGCGTTTACATTTCCTTTGCTCTTACACATGTTTAATTTCTACATCTATCAATATGATAATAAATAGTACACAATCTCTTCATCGATTTTTAGCTCACCTGGCCCAAAGGGCCAAGTGAGCTTTTCTCAGCACTTGGCGTCCGGCGTCCGTCGTCCGTCGTCTGTCGTCCGTCGTCTGGCGTCGTTAACTTTTACAAAAATCTTCTCCTCTGAAACTACTGGGCCAAATTTAACCAAACTTGGCCACAATCATCATTGGGGTATCTAGTTTAAAAAATGTGTCTGGTGACCCGGTCAACCAACCGGTAAAATGCAGTTTTTGGCTTATAACTCAAAAACCAAAGCATTTAGAGCAAATCTGACATGGGGTAAAATTGTTCATCAGGTCAAGATCTATCTGCCCTGAAATTTTCAGATGAATCGGACAACCCGTTGTTGGGTTGCTGCCCCTGAATTGGTAATTTTAAGGAAATTTTACTGTTTTTGGTTATTATCTTGAATATTATTATAGATAGAGATAAACTGCAAACAGCAATAATGTTCAGCAAAGTAAGATTTACAAATAAGTCAACCTGACCCAAATGGTCAGTTGACCCCTTTAGGAGTTATTGCCCTTTATAGTCAATTTTTAACCATTTTTCGTAAATCTTAGTTATCTTTTAGAAAAATCTTCTCCTCTGAAACTACTGGGCCAAATTAAACCAAACTTGGCCACAATCATCATTGGGGTATCTAGTTTAAAAAATGTGTCCGGTGACCCGGCCAACTAACCAAGATGGCCACCACGGCTAAAAATAGAACATAGGGGTAAAATGCAGTTTTTGGCTTATAACTCAAAAACCAAAGCATTTTGAGGAAATCTGACATGGGATAAAAATGTTTATTAGGTCAAGATCTATCTGCCCTGAAATTTTCAGATGAATCGGTCAATCGGTTGTTGGGTTGCTGCCCCTGAATTGGTAATTTTGAGGAAATTTTGCTGTTTTTGGTTATTATCTTGAATATTGTTATAGATAGAGATAAACTGTAAAAAGCAATAATGTTCAGCACAGTTAGATCTACAAATAAGTCAACATGACCAAAATGGTCAGTTGACCCGTGTAGGAGTTATTGCCCTTTATAGTCAATTTTTAACCATTTTTTGTAAATTAAAGTAATCTTTTACAAAAATCTTCTCCTCTGAAACTACTGGGCCAAATTAATCCAAACTTGGCCACAATCATCTTTGGGGTATCTAGTTTAAAAAAGGTGTGGCGTGACCTGGTCAACCAACTAAGATGGCCGCCACGGCTAAAAATAGAACATAGGGGTAAAATGCAGTTTTTGGCTTATAACTATGAAACCAAAGCATTTAGAGCAAATCTGACAAGAAAGTTAAATTGTTAATCAAGTCAATATCTATCTGCCCTGAAATTTTCAGTTGAATCAGTCAACCCGTTGTTGGGTTGCTGCCCCTGAATTGGTAATTTTGAGGAAATTTTGCTGTTTTTGGTTATTATCTTGAATATTATTATAGATAGAGATAAACTGTAAACAGCAATAATGTTCATCAAAGTAAGATCTACAAAAAGGTCAACATGACGAAAATGGTCAGTTGACCCGTTTAGGAGTTATTGCCCTTTATAGTAAATTTTTAACCATTTTTCGTAAATTAAAGTAATCTTTTACAAAAATCTTCTCCTCTGAAACTACTGGGCCAAACTAATCCAAACTTGGCCACAATCATCTTTGGGGTATCTAGTTTAAAAAATGTGTGGCATGACTTGGTCAACCAACTAAGATGGCCGCCACAGCTAAAAATAAAACATAGGGGTAAAATGCAGTTTTTGGCTTATAACTATGAAACCAAAGCATTTAGAGCAAATCTGACAAGAAGTTAATTTGTTAATCAAGTCAATATCTATCTGCCCTGAATTTTTCAGATGAATTGGACAACTGGTTGTTGGGTTGCTGCCCTCCAAATGGTAATTTTTAAAGAAATTTTGCCGTTTTTGGTTATCTTGAATACTATTATAGATAGCGATAAACTGTAAACAGCAATAATGTTCAGCAAAGTAAGATCTTCAAATAAGTCAACATGACCTTAATGGTCAATTGACCCCTTAAGGAGTTATTGCCCTTTATAGTCAATTTTTAACAATTTTCATTAATTTGGTAAATTTATGTAAATTTTTACCAAATATAGTTCTCTGTTACTAATGGGCAAAGTTCATTATAGATAATATTGTAAGAAGCAAAATCGTTCAGAAAGTAAGAACTTCAAACACATCACCATCACCAAAATACAATTTTGTCATGAATCCATTTGTGTCCTTTGTTTAATATGCACATAGACCAAGGTGAGCGACACAGGCTCTTTAGAGCCTCTAGTTTTTTTATTTCTTCATCTTTCAATATAATCCTAAAAAATATTTTAATGTTTGTGATAACAAAATGTATTCTTGTCGCTAAATAGCTTCTTGTTGCTTTTTGTCACTTATTATTTTTCTTCTTGTCGCTTCTCGACGCTTTTTGTCGCTAATTAGTGAGACCCCACATGCGTGTAGTTTTCCTGATTTCAAGGGGTATCAGATTGAGTGATTCCCCGCTTCATTGATTAATTTGAAACTCATGGGATTCTTTCTATGTCTGTCTGCATATGGAGGGCTATTGTTGTTGCATAATTTTAAATCACATGCATAATTTAAATTAAAATAAATGTTTCATCGTAAAAATTACCTATAACACCCCTTCAGCAGAAATGGAATCTTCCATGTTATCGTTTCGAGTTGTCTCCCTTTTCGAAGTATTCGTCAAGAAGAATTAACTCGTTAATGCCGGTAAACGTCGTATTAAATTAAGAACGATCTCAATGTAAACAGAGGAGTGTGTACGGAAAGGAGTCATGCCCTCTGACCCAAAGGAACTTCAATAACTAAAGAGTAAGAAATGGGGTTCCTCCTAAACTGGTCCGCCGTTCTATATATAGCTTCGCACCGAAGGTCAGTGTAGCGATAAGTGAACACAATATGATAGGGGTCCAGTTTAGGGTTCCTCCTAGAATTACGGTGATAAGATACGGAAGCAAGTTAACTCGTACCACGGCATTGGAACCAAAAAAGTTAACTTGTACTACTGGGAAGTCGTAACATTCAGAAAAATATATAAAAAATATGATGTTTTATGGGTTTCTGTTTGTAAACTTAATAGAAATAAAGTTGAATTACTTGAATTTTACACAGGAGTTAAATGAAAACTTAGACAAAAATAAAGAATGTTTTAAAGCATTAATGTTTTAACTGATCTTTCAAACTAGAACATAGGCGGATCCAGCCCCCCTTTTTTTGTGGAAAAAATTTGGTTGATAATAAAGGGAATCATTGAAGCATGACTGGAGCGGGCCCCCTCTTAGGTCAGTCAGCGGGCTCCCCCTTAGGAAAAGTTCTGGATCCGCAACTGTAGAACTTAATCCGGAGGAAAGTTAAAACATTGCTTTAACTGTACCTTATTAAAATTGAACATGTTGAATATGTATATATCCAATTTAAGTTAATTAAAGCTGTAATCCATGACCACAAATTGAATGCTATGTTTACAATTGTTGAAAGCCATGTGCTTATTTTGCGGGGAAAATGCGGACCCCCTTAACAGGAATCAGTTAAATTTCATTGTTACATTTATTTATAGACAGTAAAAATAATTTTGGCAATCATTTTGACTAACTGCTAAGATTTTATTATTCATGAAAAATTTTCTTCGGGTGAAACTGTATATACCTTAATTATCTACATCTGCCACAGTATTTTCTATCCAATATACAAGGAACATAAGCTACAAATTGGTCATTGTACTTTCAAATTATATACATTTTACAGTTAAGAGGTATTGGGTGAAAGTAATAAAATCAACGGTACCAATTTTGTTGCACCAGATGCGCATTTCGACAAAACATGTCTCTTCAGTGATGCTCGTGGCCAAAATATTTGAAATCCAAAGCTTATATAAAGGATGAAGAGCTATAATCCAAAAGGTCCAAAAAGTATAGTCAAATTCTAGAAACGTATATCATGTATATTCATCATTTAACACCATTTGAATGCATTTAAATAAGTTGGTACGAGTTAGCAATGGTTCAAGTTTTTTTGTTTTTTTAATGGTACGAGTTTACAATGGTACAGGATAACTATAATTCGATAAAACACAATAAGTACATGGCTCATACACTTGTAACGGGGATTGGCTATTCTTTAAGTTGATTGACTATTCAGATTGTTACATTTTGCATGTGCAGTTGAATTAGTTTAGAGAATAATACGATCCAGCTGTACCAGGGTTACCGGCCAAAAATGCTTGAGACTCGCGCATGTTCATGCTTTTTTTTGCAACAGTATTCTTGGATCTATTTCTCTCCTCTTTGATCTTTTGAATTTTGGCCAAATCTCATGCATTTGTTTAATGAAAATTTGGCAGAACTGCTATACATGTGTCAATGAAAACTATGGCAATCGTATCCCTCAGAGCATTCTGCTCTTTGATTAATTGTTCCATCTGACCAAAAATTTGTAAAACATGCACTCAAAAGCACATACAATGTACTGGATGTGCTGAAGCTGCCATTGAAAAACAATAAATAATAATAAGAACAACAAATGGTATGTGGTATCCATTAATGACACAAAATCAGTACATGCACAGCAAAAAATCACACACAGAAAGCAAAGGAACAGTGCTTTTATTGTTGTTTTTAATATCAAAGTCGCAGTGAAGCCTTCAACACAAAATGTTGTATAATAATGATATGTATGCAAGGCTTAAATTAAAATATTGTTTGTTTGCCCTTTACCGACCGACCCTATAAATTCGTTCCGACTGAAAATCTTTTATTTGTATTTACCAGCAATATTTTATTTTATTTTTTTTTTCGTTCCTACCGAAAATCTTATATGTGTATTTTCTGCTCAAAACTTTTTTACCGGAATCCACGGGTTTTAGTCTTCCCCGTATAATGTTAAGTCCATTTGGTATCACGTGAGCGTTTGGCATGAACACTTGCATTTAGAGATCCAAAGCATTTGATTGATGTCGATGTTGAAAGTATGACAAACGTTGCCCTTATACTTGAAGAGCAGGGTTCATTCAAAAAAGTTTGTCCAATACAAAATTATCAACGTGTGTACAAAATATTTTGTTAACGGATGTTGTATCCTATGTAAGGATGACCTTTAGTGATCCGTATATCAGGATGATTATGTTAACGCTGCTTTCTACCAGTTTTGACGTTTTATTTATATCTGACATGAACCGAAGTCCTGTATATTGGAGAATGATTGGCAGTGAAATCGCGGCCAAGTTTTCCTTTCAGACCAGTTATAAATGCGATGTAAAATATGTGACATTTGAGTTTCGAGTCTTTTAGATTTTTATTGATAACACTGGGACACACGAAAATTTAAACATTCAGTCTTTAGGGTTGTAAGTAAAGTAAGATAAATGCTTAGTTTTAGCTCTTTTAACTGGTTGCATGATGACAGGGCAGTGGCTTTATATTCTAGTCAAATATTTTTTTTATTTCACAGATATCATCTCTGATAATTTCAGTTCAAATTTTAATAGAATTGGTAGAATGTCAGAATGCTGTATACATGGTATAGATGGGATAGATGGGATAGGAGGGTCCTGATCCTGCAATCCGGAGCTTTAAAACACGAAATCCTGAGCTCCCGAATATAAATAAATTTAAATTCTGCATCCCGAAATTTAAAAAAAAACAATTCCTGGAAATCCTGAAATCCCGAGCTTAAAAACTCCCGATCCCGGGGTCCCGATAAAGGTCCTACCTCCCCCTAATAGATTGCACATTGTACAGCTGTTTCACAAACCATGCTAGGGAGATATATATGATATTATGAAATCTTTCGGTTAAGTTAAACGTACAAGGTACATGTACGTAGTACAGAATATCAGTGCAAGTTAAAATTCTTAAAAGTTCCAGGCATATAATTGTTGAAAATATGCTCGAGCCCTATATACAATGATATATATTTTGATATTTGAAAACAAATACATGTAGTAGTGCATATGAATTAACTTCACATTCTACATGATAATTTTTTTTCATAACTTCCAGCTTGGACTATTTAGAAACTTTAATAAAAGTAAAGATCAGTAAAATCGATTATTCTTAAAACAAAAGCAAATACAGACAAAACTGATGTCATGCATATATTGTATCTATAAAATAAAATATTATACCTACCTGCCTACCAATGACAAAAAATGTACCGAGCTAAGTTATTTTATGGGAAAGAAAAATAAAATATTTAACCTACCTACCTACCCTGTTTCAAAAAATAGGGTCGGAAAAGGGCAAACAAACAACATTTTAATTTAGGCCCAATATTGTATCATTGAATTGTTTATAAATACAAATTTTCAAGTTGTATATTAATCAGGGGTTCAAATTTACTTTAAGCAATGGAAGGTCCAGGACTTTTGACCAAAGATACTTGAAGGTGACTGGTCTTCCAGTATTCTTAGAAAGGTCCAATTTTTATTTAAAATTCAATTTATGAAAACAAAATGCTTACCATAACATGATAAGATAAAACCCGAGGATTCCAGTAAATAAGTTTTGAGCGGGAAATACAAATATGAGATTTTCGGTAGGAACGAAAAAATAGATAAAAATAAAATATTGCTGGTAAATACAAATAAATGATTTTCAGTCGGAACGAATTAATAGGGTCGGCCGGTAAAGGGCAAACAAACAATATTTTAATTTAAGCCTTAAGTAATATTTTGTTTTTGTGTCGAAAAGGGAAACCATTTTATTCAATGTTTCAAACATAAGTGTGTTGAAGATTTCAGGTAAAGAAACTTTACCAATAATTTTGCCATCACTTCGGGATTTTCTCCGCCATCATCTTGTCTGCCGTCAAAGAATTAAAAATCTTCTCACCTGAAACTACTGGGCTAAATGTTATCAAATTTACCTGAATGTTCCTAAGGGCATCTACATTTGTAGTTTAAAAATTGTATCTCTTCATTTAATCCATTAACAAACATGGCTGATGATGCTAAAAATAGAACATAGGGATAATTTGCATTTTTTGGCTTATACATTTTTTATTTCAAAAGCTAAAGCAGATAGAGCAAATCCTCGTATCTCCTGTAAAATTTTCAAAAAATTTAACAACATGTTTCGGAGTTTTTGCCTCTGAAATGACAATTTTTAGTAAATTTTGAAAGTTTTTGGTTTATATATCTTAAAAACTAAAGCAGTTAAAGCAAATTTGACAATTTGGAGGTCTCGGTTTATCTTCTGTGGAATTTTTAGAAAAATTATTTATCATTTTTTCGAGTTATTGCCCCTGAAATGTCAATAATTTGTTGATTTCGTAGTTTTGAAATTTCAATAAGTAAAAACAATCAAAATAAGTTCTACAAATCATCAACTTAGACATTGAAATAACCTTCTCGTGTTGACAATTTTGGATATTCATCAATTCTATGGGGCCACAATTGTTTTATTATACCGAATAAACAGTGGAAGGGCATTTTGAACACTATATTTTTTACATAACAAACACAAGCTGACGTTTGAAAATAGCTCAGGAAAATATATTTGTCATGTTTGTGTTCTAGAATTTCTCGGATGTACAACAAAGGTAGAATCTTTTCGTAAAATATTAATGGCCCTGAAAAGGACCGTTTAGAGGAGATAACATCAGCTGCTGACACTCTATTCATTTCCAAAGACTTATTTCCTCGTCTCTCGATGGGCTGTCAGTGTAACGTGAACGCTGCCATCTTGTTTATTTACGTCTGTGACGTCATTTGCATGGGAGGTAACTCGAGTTCAAATCTAGACACTAAAAAGGTTATTCGCCGGTGAATAATAGGGTTATTCACCGCTGGTGTAAATTTTAAGGGTTATTCGTCCTCCCATGCAATTACATGAAAATTAACCGAATTATTCCATGTCACGTGATAAGTTGTTATCCAATAGAATTGTTTGTAATATATGTAAGGTATAATAATATGTATTATTATACCTTACATATATTTCAAATAATTCTATTGGGTGAAACGTTATCACGAGACATGGAATAATTCATTTAATTTTCATTCAATTGCAATGAAGGACGAATAACCCTGAAAGCTTACACCAGCGGGGAATAACCCTATTATTCACCGGTGAATAACCTTTTCAGTTTGTTTATTTGTACTTGAGTTACCTCCCATGAAAATGACGTCACAGGCGTAAATAAACAAAATGGCAGCGTTCACGTTACACTGGAAGCCCATCGAGAGACGAGGAAATAAGACATTGGACATGAATATAGCTGAGACTGTGCCAGAAGCCGATGATATCTCTTATAAACGGTCCTTTTCAGGGCCATCAATATTTTACAAAAAGATTCTACTTTTGTTGTAAATTCGAGTATTTTGAACACAAAAATGTATTTTCAAAAGTCAGTCTGTGTGTTAGGTTAAAAATATAGACTTTACAGTGTAAGTGTTCAAAATGCCCTTCCACTGTTAGTTCGGTATAATAAAACAATTTTGTCCCGTTGAAAAGGTGAATATCCAAAATTGTCAAGCCTTAACATTTGCTTAATGAAATAACCTTCTCGTGACAGTCGTGTTGACAATTTTGGATATTCACCTTTTCAACAATACAGTGAAGTGACACAAGAATATCTCCCGTTAGGCAGCCTGGCTAATAACACAGTGACATGACACAAAATAACTCCCATTAGACAGCCTGGCTAATAATACAGTGACGTGACGCAAAAATAACTCCCATTTGACAGCCTTGCTAATAGCTCAGTGACGTGACACAACAATAACTCCCATTAGACAGCCTGGCTAATAATACAGTGACATGACACAAAAATAACTCCCATTAGACAGCCTGGCTAATAGCACAGTAATGTGACACAAAAATAACTCCCATTAGACAGTCTTGCTAATAACAGGCCCTCATGCTATTGTGAATTTGTCCTAAAAACTCCTACACTGAGCTATGTATGGTACTATGGAAGGTTAAATCTCTTTCATTCATGACAAGTTACTTGTCATAAGCTAAAAAAGTATTATATATACATGTTTAGAAATGATACTGCAAATTGACAACAACACACAACACTTCAAATAGTCTGCATGGTGAACCAACGCCTGTGTGAATCATACTTGCCACGAAATAACAACTGAACCAAGATTAATGTCTGTATAAAAACTGTTCTGATGAAGCCTGCCTTGCAGGTGAAGACCATAGCAAATAAAATTGCAGACCATTTGAAGTGTTGAACATTGTCAATTTAGAGTATTATTTTAATGTTGCATTCATTTGCATAATTTGACAACCCTGCATACATGTACCAAGGTATCCACTTCAGGGAAATGATTCACACAGGCATTGGTTCACAACTTGG
Source organism: Mytilus edulis (assembly GCF_963676685.1). NCBI lineage: Eukaryota > Metazoa > Mollusca > Bivalvia > Mytilida > Mytilidae > Mytilus > Mytilus edulis. Next base: position 76,895,017 of record NC_092355.1, on the reverse strand, counting down.
AGTTAAATGTTCAGAGATGGTTCAACCGATATTTATATAAATGTGAAGAACTGAAATTGAGCTATTATATATTTTCAGTTTAAAGATCTACTGTCCATTTTTATTTGATTCAAGTCCAGTCAATTTATTACTTAGTAAAGGTAAGTGAACTGTTTACAGTGGCGTAGCTTGCATGTATGCTCAGATACTCAAGCATCCACATCATTTTGACAAGAAAAAATATATAAATAAAGATATATTCGCAGCAGTTAAACTCAGAGGTATAAAGTAAAATCATCGGAGGTATCCGTATGTAACTAGGGTTAGGATATGAGGATAACATCCAATTATTTCCGATGAAGTATATTTGGTCTTTAATTAAGGATAATTTAGTTCATGTAATAAAACAAGATGATAAATCGCAGAAAAGTGTTCTCAATTTTTTTTCGTATGTTGTCGGCTACGGCAAGTGCAGAGGATGATGCACAGATCCTCGGATATGTTTCATCTGAAATTGAGCCTAGCGGAGTGATGGCTTCCACAACTGACTAACAACATAACTGACAACTAAACCACAATATCCTGATATCGTTTCCTGTGACATGAAAGACGACGTGAAAAAAAAGTAATCTGTAATAGAGCGTGATCATACCTAGGCTTATCAGTAAATTCCAGTTTCTATCTAGGTCCACATATTAATTTTACTTTCAATAAAAGAACAAAGTTCCTATGTCCCCTGTATTGCACATATTTTGTGTAACCAAGGAACAAGGGCAATAACTAATAAAAAATATTGTTTTTCCTTTTCCTTTTAAGTTTAATGGAGAAATAAAAGCTTCAGAGAAAATGCAATGGGATTTCCGTTATAATTCATATTTCAAAAAGGTCGAAGCATGGCAGCAACCATTTGATTTTCTGGGGAAGCTATGTTTTTTTTTTAGGTACAAACTTTTTTTTTAAACCATAGCCCCCCCCCCCCCCCCCCCCCCAGAAAATCAAATGGTTGCTGCCTTAGGACTTATTTTCGAAATTGTCATTGCTGATGATATAACAATCTGGCAAAAATTGTACACATGAGAGTGTAAACAAGACCGGATGGATGAACACCAGGTATTACGATGATGTCCCCTGCGATGCTTTAATGGGATCACATCAGTTCCTTTATACAGAAGTGCCGCTGTGATGGGGCCGTTTATGAGATGTCAAATATAAGATTGGTTTGAAACTTTTACATCAAATAAATAAACTATGAATTACATTCAATTTCGAGAATTTAGAGAAAAACATTAAAATTTTGTTTAAAATATAATTATATGACATGTATGAATTGGTGGGTATTTTGAAATTAAACAAACATATAACCAATGCCGGATTCTAGGGGAGTACATGTGCTTACAGGAACAATGTCTGAAAAAAATATAATTTTCTGCATAAAATAGTCCAAAAAAATTACTCAAGCTACTCTTCCAATCTTTCCATGAGTGATTTCCATCACTTTGATTTTGAATTTTTTTTAAACAAGATTAACATTTTGCCCTCATCTACTTTTGTTAAATAAATTGGAAACAAAAAATAACATGACATAATTACAAAATTAATTGCATTTGGGAGTCCAAACTAAACAAAACATTGCAATCATTACCTTGTGAGTTGCTTAAAGAGTAAGAGTTTTTAAGAAGTCACTTGTGGTGTACATGTATGCATGAGAGATTGGATGTTAATGTCAATGAGATAGCAACCATTCAATGAAAGAGGTCAACATTGTATTCAACATGTTCAACCATTGAAAACTATCTTTAAATTAGAACTATCACTGAGTTTGTACTTACATTAATGAGCAACATAAGTGCCACATGTGGAGCACCTGAGATAACCCCCAACTTTTGATGGGTTTCCTGTTGCTCAGTCTTTAATTTTTAATTTTGTGTTTTGTGTACTGTTGTTTGTTGGTGTTTTCTTTTTTATCCATTTTTTTCTTTTGAATATCTATTAATTGTATTTACTAGATCCATGTCCAGTCAATGTGATCCTTGTCCAGTCAAGTTGTTATTATAGTCAATGTGATTCTTGTCCAGCCAAGGTGTTATTATAGGTAAGTGTACATTATATATGAACTATATAGGATCATTTAGTTACTATATTGAAATTTGTTTCAAATGTAATATGTTCAAACTCTATAGAGTAGATAATGTAAAATGTTTAAGCTCTATAAGGGGAGATAATGTAAAATGTTCAAACTCTATAGAGGAGATAATGTAAAATGTTTAAGCTCCATAAGGGGAGATAATGTAAAATGTTCAAACTCTATAGAGGAGATAATGTAAAATGTTCAAACTCTATAAAGGGAGATAATGTAAAATGTTCAAACTCTATAAGGGGAGATAATGTAAAATGTTTAAGCTCTATAAGGGGAGATAATGTAAAATGTTCAAACTCTATAGAGGAGATAATGTAAAATGTTTAAGCTCTATAAGGGGAGATAATGTAAAATGTTCAAACTCTATAGAGGAGATAATGTAAAATGTTTAAGCTCTATAAGAGGAGATAATGTAAAATGTTCAAACTCTATAGAGGAGATAATGTAAAATGTTTAAGCTCTATAAGGGGAGATAATGTAAAATGTTCAAACTCTATAGAGGAGATAATGTAAAATGTTTAAACTCTATAAGGGAAGATAATGTAAAATGTTCAAACTCTATAAGGGGAGATAATGTAAAATGTTCAAACTCTATAGGGGGAGATAATGTAAAATATTCAAACTCTATAAAGGGAGATAATGTAAAATGTTCAAACTCTATAAGGGGAGATAATGTAAAATGTTCAAACTCTATAAGGGGAGATAATCAACATATAGTTTTTACATTCAAAATACTATAACATCAATGTTTTTATAGTAAACAAGACACAAAGAATGTGATGACATCATTACAATGTTATTTGTCTTCAAATATAAGCATTGAACTTGTGCTATAGAAAAATAAAGTTAGATATATATGTCAATGACTATTTATTTATGAGACATCAACCCAACAAAGCAAGAATGGAGATGTGTAGAGGTAAATATATAGATGTGTAAAGGTCAATATATAGATGCGTACAGGTCAATATATAGGAGATGTGTAAAGGTCAGTCTATAGGAGATGTATACAGGTCAATATATAGTAGATGTATACAGGTCAATATATAGTACAGGTTAATATGTAGTCAACAATTCAAAAATAACCTCATATGACAAGGTCTACATTTTTCATGTATCTGGCCATAAAATTTAGGATTATTCATGTTAATGAATAACTAAGAAATAATTCATGGAAACCATAAATTGTTGGACATTTACACATGGCCTGGGTAGTGATATTCGAATTTTATCTTGAGCGTTAGCGCGGGATAAATTTGACCAATATCACGGCCCAATGCCATGTGTAAATTTCAAACTATCTATGGCTTCCACGAATTATTTTGATTCTAATAGGACAAATACGGTCCTCAAAAAACAGAAGTAAGATTGGGTATGCTGTGTGTGGGGCTGTTCTTATTTACTTCCTGTTAGATATACTTCCTGTTAGATAAAGCTCAAACATTCTAATAAATCTGTAGCTTGCATGGATCATTTCGTGAATAACCACTTGAAAAAATCTTTTTATTTCTTTCAATTCCCAAACCCAACATTTGCCATTTTTCATTTACATGTTTTTGACGTAAGCTTCCGTCAAATCCAAAGTTGACATTTCGTAACTAAGGAGCCACCATGTTGACTTGCTGAAATCAGTTAACCTGCAAATAATGCAATAGAATAGAAAATAAAACAAAATCTTCCTCAAAAATCAGTTTTAATACAATATCATACGAATTTCGATGGTTCAAGCAACACACACACATTGATATGTTAATAAGAAACATTCATAACAAGTACAAATGAAGTATTTTTAAATCATACTTTAGTTTACATATATATCGTGCTTAAACAAGTAAATATGATTTATATTTTTCACAGATGCTTTAGATGATGGCACAACCTTACTTATAAATTAGACTGACCTCCGAGGTACATAAGTATTTATCTTATTATTATGTATTGTATAATATATGTTTTTAAAGACAAATCAATTTATAAAAACCACCTCATTGATCTTCAAGGTGTTGTGGTATTGTGTTCAACTTAAGTGTGTGAAGTGGTGGGTTTGAACCCTGGACAGTTCAATCAAAGACTTAAAAATTAATATTTGCTGCTTCTTCAAAATGAAGTTTTCACAACTGTCATACAGCCACTTCCTGTTTTCACATCTGCCATACAGCCACTTCCTGTTTTCACATCTGCCATACAGCCACTTCCTGTTTTCACTTCTGCCATATAGCCACTTCCTGTTTTCACATCTGCCATACAGCCACTTCCTGTTTTCACATCTGCCATACAGCCACTTCCTGTTTTCACATCTGTTATACAGCCACTTCCTGTTTTTGCATCTGCCATACAGTGACTTCCTGTTTTCGCATCTGCCATATAGTCACTTCCTGTATTCGCATCTGCCATACAGCCACGTCGTGTTTTCACATCTGCCATACAGCCACTTTTTGTTTTCACATCTGCCATACAGCCACTTCCTGTTTTTTCGCATCTGCCATACAGTCACTTCCTGTTTTCACATCTGCCATACAGCCACTTCCTGTATTCGCATCTGCCATACAGTGACTTCCTGTTTTCACATCTGCCATACAGCCACTTCCTGTATTCGCATCTGCCATACAGTCACTTCCTGTTTTCACATCTGCCATACAGCCACTTCCTGTTTTCACATCTGCCATACAGCCACTTTCTGTTTTCACATCTGCCATACAACCACTTCCTGTTTTCACATCTGTCGTACAGCCACATCCTATTGGTTGATAGTTTGAAATAATACATCACTCATTGTACAATGAAAATTTCTTTTCTTGGCTTCTATGGAAGGGAATGATTTTATATTTGATGAACAGCTTGAAAATGTTGATTTGTAGAATGTTAGCAATTTTTGTTTCTACTGTGCAACTAATCTTACTGTTAAACAATAGTTTGAAATTAGACAACATTCATTTTACAAAGAAAATATTCATGAAAGTTCATGTGATGAATAACAATGATACACATATCCCTAGACTAAAGAATAATGATATAAACAATTACAAGTCGTCCAACATCCTTCAACAATGAGCAAAATCCATACCATATAAAAATAAGGAGATGTGGTATGATTAACAATGATACAAGTATCCCTAGACCAAAGAACAAAGATATAAACAATTATAGGTCGTCCAACATCCTTCAACAATAAGCAAAACCCATACCATATGATAATAAGGAGATGTGGTATGATTAACAATGATACAATTATTTCTAAACCATAGGACAAAGATATTATAAGTTATCTAAGTTCATATCCATATCTATGGATATGAACGTAGATATTGATTTATCTCCGGTCTTAAACCGAGTCGAGCGAGTTTTATGCAATTCGGGTACAAAATGTAACGTAAAAAAGTTTTATTGAAATTTGGAAATTTTGCATATTTTTTACGGGGTGTAGGGTACTACCTCTGGTAGAACCGTACATGTAGTCAAATATAAGACGTTTTTAATATGGAGACAGAGAAACTGGATTGAGTCAAATTCCCCGGGATAATGGTTAGCAACGTCCGGGGATATGGGTTAGCAACACCCAGGGCTATGGGTTTTGTAACGTCGTGCGTTAACCAATCAAAATCCTAGATATAAACTAAGCCGGGGATAAAAACAATTACAGGTCCTCCAACAGCCTACAACAATCAGCAAAACCCATATATACCATATACTCATCTATAAATAGCCTTGGTATGATAAAATGTGAAACATTTCAAAAGAAAAAATCAACAGCCTACTTTGTACTACAACAAAAAGGAAAAACAAATATGGTACACAGCTTCTAACTAAATCCACTACGTTATAGGTCCTGTCTTTCAACAGGCACATACAGAATAAAAAATGATTGAATTTAATGTGACTGTTCTAGTTGATTGTAGACAGTGTTTTGAGAAGCTGCAATATGATATTTAATATTGTTCTTTATGTGTGTCTTAATGCTGGTAAATAAAACTTTTGAAATTTTTAGATCTGGGAAAGTGCAATAGATGTTCTGGAGTTTGATGGAAAAAGTCACACCCTGCTTGTAGAATACATTTGTACCTCATTCAGGTACATGTGATAAGATTTTTAAGGTTTTGAGTTCAGTTCATTATTAAACTTTAAATAGTGCAGAAAAGTTGAGATAAATTACTGTTTCAATGCTATTATATATTATTTGAATGAAATAAGAAGATGAAAATATTAGGTCAGTATTTTACCACCCATAGTGATCATGTTTTTTCAATTGACAATAACACAAATACCTCAATTAAAACTCAACAATATATATTAAATATGACTTTTCCGTTCTATTTTTAGGCAATAATGGAAAGTTGGAATGTGGTAAGATTTACTTAATAGTCTTCTTGTAATTTGTAGTTTTGTTCCCCATTAGTGTACAATTAGATACAAGTATGTGATAACTTGAGATAAAAACTAGTAGAATTCTAAGTGAACTACCAAACTACTTATTCCAAAAACAAAAAAATACAAAACTGGGACAAAGCAAGGTGCAAGGTGAAAAAAAGATCCTAAAAGTAGGTGGTGGGAGATAGTGTATTATTTATGCAGTGTTCCAGCTAGGCCGTTTTCAGAGGGCGCGGCGCCCGCCCTTTTCCGAGTGGCGCCCTGTGCCCTTTTTACAGTTTTCAGGGCGCCCTGCCTTTTTTGAAGATCGATTGCATATTAATTTGCGTATTGATATGATACGCTAATTACTAAATTTTACCTGGGGAAAAGATTATGACTTTGTTTACCACCCCAAGCTAATCAACGGTTACAACTGGTGTCATAATCTGTTGTTATAGGTAATCCGTTTATCGGATGGGTCATTAATGATCATCAACATTAATTCGTTCAAATAGAATCGGTCAGTCGGCAATTATCTTTGAAGAAATGTGCATACAACAACTTGGGCACAATTTGCGATGTTTACCGTAGTTTCATGGAAGAAACGTAATGACAGAAAGTTGGAAAACCATTATAAACTCGTTGAAGACATTGTTTTACTTGTTTTCTGTAAAATAAACAGAAAATGCAGACGTATTTGTCATTGACTGCCTTCATTTTTGATACGAAAATAACAAAATCAGCCCCCATATTGTGATCATATTTACATCATATTTACGTACTGTTTATAATCCTCCAAAGAAGGAGCACACCCGAATAAAGAAAGATAACTCAATCTGATTTTTTTCCTAGCATTGAGTAACCCCTTTACATATTCTAAAATGTGTCTCCATACTTCTTGCTTAAGAATATATGTTTAGGTATTTATTTTGAGTTATGGGAAAAGTTAAAGAGGGTCTTAGTAGCAGTGTTGGTAGGGTGCCTTGGTCATCTTTTTCTGTATTCTTTATTTTTGATACTATTTTTCACTGTTGCTTTATATCCTAAAATTGTGAATTTACTGAGCACAGCTGTTTTGTGCTGTATTGCCATCAAGCACACCAGGGGTAGAAAGGTGAAACTGGTAAAATGTGGTAGACCATAGAAACAGTATGAAACAGATCTCCTTTCAAAACATACTGCATATAAAGTTCAACTGTGCCAAGCAATGATAAAAAAACTTGTGTGACAAGCTGCTTGACAAGTTTTTCAGCCTTAAAAGTAGAAAGATAGAGTTCTATATGGGCTAAAGATGTTGTTCTTGTATAACCTGTGATTCAACGAATAAACACAAATGTTTTATTAACATCTTTTATTAAAATATGCCCTTTTCATATTATCATATCGCGCGTTAAATGCCCTTTTTCAGGATTGGCACCCTGCCCTTTTGAAAACCTAGCTGGAACACTGTTATGTAGTACCTTCAGAATCCTTGTTTATTTGTAACTCTAAGTTGGTCTGTAGAGTTATTTGAAAAAAAATATTGGGACAATTTTTCTACATAAAAAAAAAATAAAAATACAGAAGTTATCTCCCCTTGCCATTGTTAAGTTCATGTGAGTTGAATAAGACCAATCTATTTTATGGTATAAAGAGCCGACTGATACAACACACTTTTTTTCTTGTTAGGTTACATTCTCATTGCTTTATTATATCCCACATCTACATTTATTCAGTCTACATACATTTATATATGTATCTCTTTAAGTAAGTTAATAGAGAGATTTCTACTAGCTGATATGAAAAAGGATGAAAAAGTACCTAGGGGCAATTAAAGGACTTAGTGAATGAAAAACACAACTACATGTCTTAAAAAGGACAAAAGTAGGGGCAACTAAAGGACTAAGTGTATTACATGTCTTTAAAAGGACAAAGGTCAAAGTCCAGAAAATACTACAAGAAAAAAAATCAAGGATATGCCAAATCTAGTCCATGATTTTATAAAAAAAAATTTTTGAAGGTTAACAATTTTGTCGAGCCTGTCCCAGAAAGCTCGACATAGGGATAGTGATCCGAGGGCGGCTAACGTCTTAAAAGCTTCATATTTTAGAAGGTTGAAGACCTGGATGCTTCATACTTTGTTACAGATGCCTCATGTTATGAAGTTTCCGTCAGTCACATGTCCAATGTCCTTGACCTCATTTCCATGGTTCAGTGACTACTTGAAAAAATATTTTTTGTAATGTTAAATTCTCTCTTATTATAAGTAATAGGATTACTATATTTGGTATGTGTGTACCTTGCAAGGTCTTGATGCCCGTTAGACAGTTTTCACTTCACCTCGTCTTTTTATTTAATACTTTATGCAATATGTCAACTATATTTGTTGTATGGAAATATTTTATGATGTATATGTCAATCGCACCGGTATTATTTTACTTTGACCTTATTTCCACGGTTCATTGCTCAGTGTTGAGTTTTTGTGTTTTGGTCTGGTTTTCTTAGACTATAACCAATAGGTCAACTATATCTGTTGTTTGGAAGAATTGTTAGCTGTACATGCCTTGACCTCATTTTCATGGTTCATTGGTCAATGTTTAGTTTTCTTGGTTAATGTTAATTTTATGTGACAGTTGTGATAAAGCTTTTTATTTAGGACTATGAACATAATATCAATGATTAGTAAAGAAGGCGAGACATTTCAGTGTGTACACTCTTGGTGTTTTTCTTGATAATATAAAATGCATAAATCCCAACAATTATATGATATTTAAAGAATTCCTCTCTATCTGTTATTTGAAGGAAGGATACTACTGATTTATGTAGGCATTGCTAAACAGAAGAAAACATAATTATTACCTAATTTAACAGTAAGGACATTAATTTCAATATATTTTTATTACGGTTTACTTACAGAAACTTACCACAGCTGCTAGGAATAGAGATATAGAAGCCTTAAAATTATGTCTACAGAATGGTGCAGACATTGATTATCAAGATTAAATGTAATTTATATGTTATACTTACAGAAACTTACTACAGCTGCTGGGAATAGAGATATAGAAGCCTTAAAATTATGTCTACAGAATGGTGCAGACATTGATTATCAAGATTAAATGTAATTTATATGTTATACTTACAGAAACTTACTACAGCTGCTTGGGAGGGAGATACAGAAGCCTTAAAATTATGTCTACAGAATGGTGCAGACATTGATAATCAAGATGTAAGTAAAATAGTCACATTCAAAACTACCTTATTTTAATAATTCATAAAAAAATCATTTGAAGATACAGCCTTTTATGGTACATGAACAAAAAAAGACACAAAACTACATGTAACTTAAAATAAAAGCACAGAGAAACAGTGAAAACTACAAGTAACTTCAAAATGTTGAATAATGTACATAAACACACGACAACAATTTACTTTAGAACTATAATAACAGAGGTATAAAAAATAAAAAACAAGTTGCTTCAGAACATAACAGATTGTACATAAGCAGTTTAAAAACAAACAATGTTCTACAAATTACTTCAGAACAGAACAAATTGTACACAAGCATTATAAAACACACAACTACAAGTTACTTCAGAACAGAACAAATTGTACATTAGCAGTATAAAACACACAACCACAAGTTCTTTCAAAACATAACAGATTGTACATTAGCAGTATAAAACACACAACCACAAGTTACTTCAGAACATAACAGATTGTACACTAGCAGTATAAAACACACAACTACAAGTTACTTCAGAACATAACAGATTGTACACCAGCAGTATAAAACACACAACTACAAGTTACTTCAGAACATAACAGATTGTACATTAGCAGTATAAAACACACAACTACAAGTTACTTCAGAACATAACAGATTGTACATTAGCAGTATAAAACACACAACCACAAGTTACTTCAGAACATAACAGATTGTACACCAGCAGTATAAAACACACAACTACAAGTTACTTCAGAACATAACAGATTGTACATCAGCAGTATAAAATATACAACTGCAAGTTAACTCAGAACATAACAGATTGTACACAAGCAGTATAAAACACATAACTACAAGTTACTTCAGAACATAATATGATAATATATCTGTATGGAAACTGATATTTATATCATTATACTGAATTCGATATTAAATCAAAATCTGTTTTTAATTTAACAGTTTTAATGAGAGAGAAAAGTACATAAAGGTATTTTTTTTCTCTCATTAATTGTTTTTGTTTGTTTTGAATTATAGTTGATAAAGTTCTTACTTTGAATATTTATACAAGAACATTTTTTACACCAAGGTTTTACAGCGGGTGTAAAACAAATATCACACATGTATGTTATTGCTTCACTTTGACCACATTCCTTAATATATACAAAATTATGTTGTTAATTAGACAGGTTGAATGGACAACAAATATTTGTAAGAATCATATAAAGTGGGATCTCATTTTGTTTGTCTCCTCGTACGAAATCAGGAAATGTAACTATTTTTCATATTTCTTTGAAAAAGTTACTTTTTAAAAAATTGATCATTATTCTGAATCATGTTAATCAGACAGATTTAATCATTATATTAACAAATACTTGTTAGGATTATATAAAGTGAGATGTCATTTTACTCAGAGACTTGTAATGAATCCATTGATGTAAATATTTTACTAATTTCTTTAAAAAAAATATTTTTTAACATGACAGTTCTGATAGAAGTTCTGATATCTCACCAATAAAACATGTTGTTTATTTGTTGTTTATGCAGAATATAATTACAAATGTGACTGGTCATTCTATTCAGTTTTGACCACTGATTCATGTGATATATATTTTGTTTATATTTATTACACAACATTGTCCAGTTTATCAGACAAGTTTTGATGTCAGTTGTATTATTCCAGGAGTATGGACAGCCAGCATTAATGAAGGCTGCCCAGTGGGGACACCTGGAGATCTGTAGACTCCTCATTGATAGAGGATGTAAGATCGACACCACAAATGTATGTTATCTACTTAGTCTGATCACATTACTATTAATCTACACTAAATCATGTTGTTAATTAGACAGGTTTAATTTACTATTATTTGTAATAATTATATCAAGTGGGGTCTCATTTTACTCGTATTATTGTTCTGAATTAGAAAATATTACTCCTTTTCATGTTTCTTAAAAAAAATATTTTTATTAAAATGAACAATTATACTGAATCTACACTAAATCCTGTTGTTAATCAGACAGATTTAATAAACAAATATTTGTAAGAATCATATAAAGTGGGGTCTCATTTTGTTTGTTTTGTTCTACTGAATCCATTGATATAATTATTTTACACATTTCTTGAAAAAAATATTTTTTTAAGATATCAGGTTTAATGGAACTTTTGACATTTCACAACAAAACATGTTTATTTATTGTTTATATACAATATAAATACAAGTGTGACTGGTCATTGTATTCAGTTTTGACCACTGATTCATGTGATATATATTTAGTTTATATTTATTACACAACATTGTCCAGTTTATCAGACAAGTTTTGATGTCAGTTGTAATATTCCAGGAGTATGGACGGACAGCATTAATGTTTGCTGCCGAGTTTGGAGACCAGGGCCCAGTTGTTCAAAAGTGTCGTTAGGCTAACGATATCGTTAAAGTGTCGTTAACATGTCGTTATAATTTAACGATAATGTTAAGTGTTGTTCAAAAATATTATCGTTAACTTTTGTGTTAAAACCTCGCTAACTTTAATCATTTGTTTACCCATGATTAAATGCTAACGACTGCGTTAATCATGGCTGGCTTAGCATTGTACAATGTTCCACCACAAAGAAGACCGAGACATTTTCGAAACAGGGACGGCTTTTCGTTGGATTTCAGTGATGAGGAGTTGAGGGCCAGATACAGATTCAGCAGACACAGCATTATGGTGATCTCAGACCTTGTAAGGGATGATTTACAGAGAGGGACACGCAGAAACCATGCACTCACTGTGGAACAGCAAGTCATGGTTACCCTAAGATTTTTGGCCAGTGGAAGTTTTCTGCAAGTTGTTGGAGACACACTTGGTAAGAATTTAATTGATTTTATTATTATATTTGTATTCATTCAGTTATTTGTTTTTACCGTCGATATCTTTGTTGCCAATTTCTTCTTAAGTCATCATGGTTTTAATAAAAATCTCCTTTTAAAGGGTTGGACAAAGGCACAGTATCAAGAGTAGTACAGGACACTACGGCCGCATTATGTAAGAGGCAGAATGAGTTCGTTAAATGGCCAAGAAGGGACGCAGAAAAAAACAAAATAAAGGCTGGGAATTACAGAATTGGAGGGTTCCCCAATGTTATTGGAGCCATTGATGGAACACACATCCGAATCCAGGCACCTACCACAGATGAAGCATCCTATGTTAACAGAAAAGGGTACCACAGCATCAATGTGCAGGCTGTGTGTGATGCAGATGGTATGTTTACGTTTACAAAGTGTAATGTCCCTTATAGCAAAAACAAAAATTAAAGGGAAGCAAGTCAACTAGTGCCTTGCAAAACTCGTACCTTGACAGCTCGTACCTAATTTGAACCATTGCATACCTGAACCATTCAAAATACAAGATATATGCATACATACGAGTGCTGGTATATGGATAATAGTTTCCACGTATTCAATGGATTTTGAAATTCTATAGCATATTAAGTGGGACTGTCTCTTAAACTAAGTTGCAGATGTGTTTTTGATCCATGACAATTCAAAGTTAAGATAAATAGATAGAGTTATTCCTCTTTGTACTGGCTCCCTCCTATCATGTACTTATTTTTCATAAATTGTTCTAAATCATATCTAATTAGTAACAATCAGTTTGTAAGTCAGATTGCATGTGTTGTTTGTTGGGATATTGTATAAACTTATAATTTGTGTTGATTTATATATGCTCTTTCTTAGGAATAAAGATATTTGAATTTGAATTCAATGGAAGGAAAACATGTCCTTATTTTTTTTGTTTAACTAAATTTTCTAGTTGAGAATTTCATGTGCTCTATAATGAATTCACTATTTTCAATTACAGGAAAATTTACAAATATCAACTCATCATGGCCAGGAAATGCACACGATGCACACATCTTCAGAACTTCACAGGTAATATGTTAATTAAGTCAAATCTTTCTTCCATTCATTTTTTATTGTTATCATTGACTAATTTATGTATAATCTTTGAAAAAAAATGGATGTGTCTTGAACGAGTTAAAAAATTGGTGCTGATGAATTATTTTTCATATATTTATGCCTTTTGAAAGAAATGATTAAATATGGAATATTGCCCCATAAGAGCCCTTAATTATGTGTACAAATCTTGCCAGATTTTATGAAGTTTATACTGTACGTTTTATAATCAATGCTTTTGATGCGTTTCAAAATCAGCACTGAGTAATTAATTTTTAAAAGAGTTCTGCCTTTTAGAACAATTAATTATATTGGTTATGACATTTCATTATCTGAATCCTTAAATTAAGAGACTTATAAATTGTTTTAGATTGTTTTATTTAGTTATTGCCCTTGTATCTTAAATAGATAACATATATGCAATGCATAGAATATTGTGTATAGGCTTTTATCACTGTTGAAGGCTGTGCAGTGACCTGTAGTTGTTAATCTCTGTGTGATTTTGGTCTCTTGTGGAGAGTTGTCTCATTGGCATTCATACCACATCTTCTTTGTTTTTATATTGGGACTCTTCTTTAAAAAAAAAATTCTATCATCCCTTAATTTACATAACATTTTGTCCAGTGGAAACATGATTGTGTTTTACATATACCAATTTCATTGTTTAGGTATGTACACACATGGAAAGGACACCGAATTGGGAAAGTGGCATCTTACTTGGGGATAGTGGATATCCATGCCGCCCATTCATCATGACGCCTTACGCCCGTCCTGCAAATGAAGACCAGACAAGGTTTAACAGGCATCATGCTAGAACTAGATGTGTTATAGAAAGGACATTTGGGAGATGGAAAAGGCGTTTTCATGTACTTCATTCAGAGGTATTAATCTAAATGAAAAAAAAAAATAAAGTTAGGGAACAAGTATTTAAGGAGGGGGGAGGAGGAGAGGTGGTAATGTTGTGGTTTTTTTTACTAAAATAAAGCAGATTCCCTTCATGACTTGACATGTTTAATTCTAAATAGAGAATAATTTGATTCATTATATAGTGTCTAAAAACTAAGAACTGAAATTTAAAAAAAAAAATGCATCTGAAGCATGACCGAAGCGGGACCCCTCTTAGGCAGTAAGTGGACCCTCACTTGTGAAAATTTTTGGATCTGCCACTGTATAAAAAGTTAAGAATTATAGGTTAATTATACGTCTTTCAAGACGGAGCATAGGCGGATCCAGGGGGGGGGGGGGGCTGAGGGGCCCGGCTCCCCTCTTTCGTGGGAAAAATTTGGTTGATTATATAGGGAATCATTGAAGCATGACTGGAGCGGGCCCCCCCTTAGGTCAGTCAGCGGGCCCCGTCTTAGGAAAAGTTCTGGATCCGCCACTGCGGAGCCTTGCATAACAGTAAACAGCGAGCTGTTAAGGGCCCAAAATGACTAGTGTAAATCATGTCAAAAAGAAACCAACAGTCTATTCTATAGAAAATAATAAAAAAGAAAAAAAAAAAAAACCACCTATGAATAACACCTACACTCGACAACCATGGAACAAAACGCTTTATAAAGATTTTGGAAGAGTGTCAATAAGACTGCTAAGGCAGCAACCATTAGATTCTCGGGGGGGGGGGGGGGGGGGGGGGGGGCTATGGGTTTTTTTTCTGGACAAATTTTTTTTTCCGCCTGCGGCGAAAAACAATTTTTTTCTTTCAATTTTAGCATTACATATAGTGGCAGCTGAGGGTGAAACAAACAATTTTTTCTTCTTCTCAGAATCAAAAACAATTTTTTTTTTCTTCCAAAAACTAGAAACAAACTTTTTTTTCCAAAAAAATCCATAGCCCCCCCCCCCCCAGAAAATCAAATGGTTGCTGCCTAATGTCATAAGTTCATATTTTTTTTAATAAATTTTAATATTTTTTTTTTACCTTTATTTTATAGATTCGTATGAAACCTGAAAAGGCATGTAGTATTATCATGGCTTGTGCCATTCTGCACAATATAGCTTTGTGGATGAATGAGCCTGAACTGCCAGAAGATCAAGAAGAGGAGATGCCTAATGTAGACGCAGTGTACAATGGAGCCAATGATGGAAGGAGAATTAGGGATCACATCACTCAGATGTACTTCACCAATTAAATTCATACATTAAATTCTTAATTACCTTTCCACATTATTTTGTTACTCTTTATTTTTCTAGAGGTAGAAGTTATGCTTCCCACATAAATTGTATGTACAGACACTTTATGTTACGAAGTTTAAATCTGTCTTACGACTTTTGTCATCGACCTCTATTTCATGGTTCAGCGATGGCAGTTAAGTTTTTCTGTCTGTCATGTGAAATTCTCAATCATTATTTATAGGTAAGACAGTATTTGGTCTATTGAATTATTGCTAGGTTTCATATCAATAAGTAAAATTGAGAATTAAAAAGGGGAAATATGTCAAAGAGACAACAACCCGACAATAGAGCAGATAACAGCTGAAGGCCACTAAAACATGGTTCACCTGACCTCACCTAGGAATAAAACATATACCGTATAGTCATTTATTCAGTTTTTGTGATATTTTTAGTTATAATTGTATCTTTAAGACTTTCTGCATAAATTGAATGTTAATTAGCCTCAGAAAGCACTTGATCCTATTAGTGTGGGCACTACTGTTTATAATTGTGTTACCAGTGGAAAATAAAAAATCAACGAGACAAAGAGTCAACATATTTATATATATAATATATATTTAAGATAAACAAAACAAAAAGAGAACAACAGGTTAACATTAGAAATAGAATCTTTATATTCTACTGCTCCAAGAAAGACAGCAACCCTGTAGTAAGATTGTCATCAAGCTTGCTGTGAAGTCTTTCATATAACTGAATTTGGAGGTTGGTTTTAATCAGTTTTCTCTCCAAAACTTGACACTGCAGACTGTATACATCATCAGCTGTCTTCTTCTTGGGTTTCTTTTGTGGTGGCTCCTGTTCATCAGATCTAGAAAACAAGGAGATGAAACATAAAATAGTATTCACCAGCAGGGCTCTAAAAAGCGACACTTTTCTAACAAGCAGGACATAAAAAGGGACCCTGTGTAACCAGCAGTGCATGAAAAAGCAACCCTGATTTGCGATACACTCCTACCGCTTTAGATAGGAAGGAAATACCCCCACCCACCCCACCCCCATCTCCCCCACCCCAGATCTGTTCAGGCTTCATTAACTTGCTTACGTTGTTGTAATAATATGATTCAACTTATAACTTTGTAATGAAACGAAACTCAATCTGGGAACATAACTACCACTTACTATAATTTAAGTTTTTGGTGAAAGAAATAATTTGTTTTGGACCCTGAGAAATTGTTTGTTTCACCCTCAGCTGCCAATATATGTAATGCTAAAATTGAAAGAAAAAACTTGTTTTCGGTTTGTCGCTAAAAAAATATATTGTTCTTCGCCGAAGGGAGGACACCTGGAGATCTGTAGACCCCTCATTGATACAGGATGTAAGATCGACACCACAACACCAGTATGTTATCTACTTAGTCTGATCACATTACTATTAATCTACACTAAATCATGTTGTTAATTAGACAGGTTTAATTAACAAATATTTGTAATAATTATATCAAGTGGGGTCTCATTTTACTCGTATTATTGTTCTGAATCAGAAAATATTCCTGCTTTTCATGTTTCTTTAATTATTTTTTTTTATTAAAATGAACAATAATACTGAATCTACACAAAATCGTGTTGTTAATTAGACAGTTTTAATGAACAAATATTTGTTAGAATCATATAAAGTGGGGTCTCATTTTACTTGTTTTGTTCTACTGAATCCATTGATATAATTATTTCACACATTTCTTGAAAAAAATATTTTTTTTAAGATTTTTTAAGATATCAGGTTTTATGGAAGATTTGACATTTCACAACAAAACATGTTTATTTATTGTTTATATACAATATAAATACAAGTGTGACTGGTCATTTTATTCAGTTTTGACCACTGATTCATGTGATATATATTTAGTTTATATTTATTACACAACATTGTCCAGTTTATCAGACAAGTTTTGATGTCAGTTGTATTATTCCAGGATGGTGGATTGACAGCATTAATGAAGGCTGCCCAGTATGGACACCTGGAGATCTGTAGACTCCTCATTGATAGAGGATGTAAGATCGACATCACAGATACAGTATGTTATCTACTTAGTCTGATCACATTACTATTAATGTACACTAAATCATGTTGTTAATTAGACAGGTTTAATGAACAAATATTTGTAATAATTATATAAAGTGGGGTCTCATTTTACTCGTATTATTGTTCTGAATCAGAAAATATAACTCTTTTTCATGTTTCTTAAAAAAAATATTTTATTAAAATGAATGATTATACTGAATCTACACTAATTCCTGTTGTTAATTAGACAGTTTTAATGAACAAATATTTGTAAGAATCATATAAAGTGGGGTCTCATTTTACTTGTTTTGTTTTACTGAATCCATTGATATAACTATTTTACACATTTCTTGAAAAAAATATTTTTTTTAAGATATCAGGTTTAATGGAAGTTTTGACATTTCACAACAAAACATGTTTATTTATTGTTTATATACAATATAAATACAAATGTGACTGGTCATTGTATTCAGTTTTGACCACTGATTCATGTGATATATATTTTGTTTATATTTATTACACAACATTGTCCAGTTTATCAGATAAGTTTTAATGTCAGTTTTAGGATATGTTGTATATTATTGATATTGATAACAAAGTATTGTACATAATATTTACATGTTATTTGGTTATATTATAGAGCGATGGAGAAACAGCTTTACATTGTGCTGCTGAGTATGGAGATCTACAGACCACAAGATGTCTGGTAGAACAAGGAGGTGCCAGTCCCTTGATTAAATCACATCGGGTAATATTTTATAGTATATGACTAGTGATCAACTATAAGTAATGAATCACTAAAATGATGTATAAGATATGGTTACAGTCTTATTACTTTATTATAACCCACATCTACAGAGGGTGTGGATTGGGTATTCAGATATAGGAGGGTGTGGATGGGGTATACAGATATAGGAGGGTGTGATTGGGGTACATAGATATAGGAGGGTGTGGATGGGGTATACAGATATAGGAGGGTGTGGATGGGGTACATAGATATAGGAGGGTGTGGATGGGGTATAAAGATAGAGGAGGTTGTGCATGGGGTATACAGATAGAGGAGGGTGCTGATGCGGTATTCATTTATAGGAGGGTGTGGCTGGGGTATACAGATATAGGAGGGTGTGGATGGGGTATTCAGATATAAGAGGGTGTGGACGGGTATAGAATGGTGAGGATTGGGTATAAAGATATAGGAGGGTGTGGATGGGGTATAAAGATATAAGAGGGTGTGGATGGGGTTTACAGATATAGGTGGGTGTAGATGGTGTATACAGATATAGGAGGGTGTGAATAGGGTTTACAGATATAGGAGGGTGTGGATGGGGTATACCGATATCGGAGGGTGTGGATGGGGTATACAGATATGGCAGGGTGCTGATGCGGTATTCATTTATAGGAGGGTGTGGATGGGGTATACAGATATAGGAGGGTGTAAATGGGGTATACAGATATAGGAGAATGTGGATGGGGTATACAGATATAGGAAGGTGTGGATGGGGTATACAGATATAGGAGTGTGCTGATGCAGTATTCATTTATAGGAGGGTGTGGATGGGGTTTACAGATATATATATATATAGGAGGGTGTGGATGGGCTATACAGATGTAGGAGGGTGTGGATATCAGAGCTCCAGATAAGCTGCGTATTTGCGTGATCACGCAATACAAATAATAAAAAACCCAATGCTATTGCCCATTGCAGGGTTCAATAACCCAATTAATTCAAAGGAAAACCCAATTATATTCCAAAACCATGAGTTCTCAACCCTTTTATTGGCTACCATTTGCGTTATTTACCCTTATCTGTTTACAGTGGTCACATAAACTATTTTTATAATATTTATAATTGGATATTTCCTTTCGTTCTAAAAATAGATCCCTGCATCAAGTAGCTGAAATGGGTCCCTGTTAGAGTTTTCCGTTGCTCAATAGATACACGTGTTTTTGAAAACATTTCGATCTTCTCGGCGTTTATCCAATTAGCGTGTGTCATGAAGTCATATTTTTTTCGCATTGCTTGGGATTTATCATTACATTCATTGAATTAAAACAAAAGTGAATGTCCGGTAAAAATATTGAATAGAAGCATGTTTTCTGCTTCTTTTGAAAAGCTTAGGGAAAGTTATGATGATAACAAGACTCAGCCAGTGTTTTTAGGCAGCATCCATCGAACACACGGGCGTGTGTACGTACCTTAACGAGAACATTGCTAATAAAAGCAGGGTTTCCTCAAAAACGAAATCAGTTGGAAAAAGTGAAAGGCCAAATAAATTTTGACATGATAAAGCATCAGAAACCAAAAGTTCTAATAAAAGACAACTAAACCCAGATTTATGAAAATTGGAATAAACTGATAAAACAAAAACATTCAAGTATAATAAGAGTTTATATACTATTTTTTTTCATTTACGGTTAATTGATGAATACACACAATTAAACCTACAATTGCTTCTCAGTCAATAAACCAAATAAAACAGCTAGCAAATAACCCTAACCCTAACCCTAAACCAAATAAAACAGCTACACAAAGAAAGAAACATATTTAAGATGGAAAAAAAATCTGGGGTTGATATTGCCTAAATATTCAATATTGTGTTGATGAAAAAACCCAATACATTAAGGAGCTTGGTGGTGAAAAACCCAATTTGATATTAACATGAGGGGTGAATTGGAATTGATAATGCAATCAAAAAAATTTATCACCCAATCATATAAGAAAATGGTGGGTAAAAAACCCAATTTGTGAATTCTTATCTGGAGCTCTGGGATATGGTGTACAGATTTAGGAGGATTTGTATGGGCTATACAGATATATGAGGGTATGGATAGAGAATACAGATGAAGGAGGATGTTGATGGGGTATACAGATATAGAAGGGTAAGGATGGGGTATACAGATATAGGAGGATGTGGATGGGGTATACAGATATAGCAGGATGTGGATGGGGTATACAGATATAAGAGGATGTGTATGGGCTATACAGATAAAGGAGGGTAAGGATGGGGTATACAGATATAGAAGGATGTAGATGGGGTATACAGATATAGGAGGGTAAGGATGGGGTATACAGATATAGGAGGATGTGGATGGGGTATACAGATATAGCAGGATGTGGATTGGGTATACAGATATAGGAGGGTGTGTATGGGGTATAAAGATATAGGAGGGTGTGGATGGATATACAGATATAGGAGGGTGTGTATGGGTAATACAGATATAGGAGGGTGTGAAAGGGTATAACAGGTACAGTAGGGTGTGGATGGGGTATACAGGTATAGGAGGATGTGTATGGTCTATACAGATATAGGAGGGAGTGTATATAGATGATAATTAAAGACAGCTGTTTAGCCATTACATTTATATACAACTAATGTATTTCCACCCAAGGGGACATCACTGTGCTATGACGTCACAAATGGACAAGTACAATAGTAGGGATGATATTATCCAGCGACAATCTCAACAGTGGATGGGTGTGAATGGGGTATACTTATATAGGAGGGTGTGGATGAGGTATACAGATAGAAATGGGTGCTGATGGGGTATTCATGTATATAGGGGTGTGTGGATGGGGCTATACAGATATAGAAGAGGGGGATAGGGTTATAGATAGAGGGTGTGAAGGGGGTATACAGATATAGGAGGGTGCGGATAGGCTATACAGATGGGTACAGATGCGCATTAGTTTTTCCATAGGCCGTAATGGTAACGTTTTCTTCTGTTGCTCAGTCCATATCGTTAACTTGGATATGTGTGATGGCTCGTTTCGAAGCTGAGACATTTTGACATATGTGGTTAAATTTTCGGGGTACGAAGTGAGATTACTTTTTCCGTAAATTAGCAAACCCCGAGTATCCTTTTGTGATGCGGCTCCTCATGGTAAATAATCCCATTTTTAACACAAAAAGTTCTTTGAAAATTTAATACTTTGAACACATTTAATAGCTCCATAGATTTTACACATTTATTCTGTGTTCCCCTACTTTCTGAATTAACTCAAATGGTTAAGCTCAGTCACTTGTTTATCATAGAAAAGTGTCAAATATCACTACACAGAGAATTTTTGTTTACACGTGACTTTTGAGTTCCTCATTTCAAGGCGCATTAGGGATCTTGTCCCATATTGAAATCCATACTTCTGATTTTTCCAAATATTTTTATGTGATCTTCATCGGTATAACATTCTGAATAAATCTGTGTATTTTTGTCCATTTCTGAAAAAAAATAAAGTTGTTTTAGCACTATAAGGCAATGACACATTCGTCGCTATATTCATTTATTTTGAATACATTGAGTATGTATAAGTAATTTCTTCCAGAATACCTTCACTAGTCAAAACAAGGACAAAACTTCTGATTATAACCTCTTATTACAATACACAGACCCTGTTAAAGCATTCTACAAAATTTTCTTGTGCCTTAAAGTGCATTTTGACAGAGAAATTATGCAAAAATGAAGGTTGTATAAAAAAAAAAACACCAAAATAATTATTCTTACTAGTGGAAATCTGGTATTTAATACTGTTAAAACCACTCTAAACTACTTGGAAATCATCCATATCATATAATTAGAGTACAATATAGTGCAAATTTTCAAAACTTGTCCTTTCACATAATTCTATTTGAGAAAAAAATGTTTTTTACATGTATTTCAGTGAAAACATTTTATCAGTGAGAAATCCACAAGAGGTCTTAACGGAAACATTGTGACATCACATGTATAATGGCGTCATTAAATAACGACAGATCAAAGTAGTGCTAAATATAGTTTGCAGTGTTACATGAGAAACAGTTGCCGCAAGATTTAACTCGAAATATTGAGTCGTAACGATCTGTAACTAAGCCTTTTCATTTAATACCAAGACCATAGCAACAGTTTTCATAGTAGCATATTTTTAACATACCGACTGTAATTTCAATTGCATAAATATCATAAAAAACAATTTAGAGCTTGCCTAATAAAACAAAATGCTTACCAGTTATTCAGGACTTTTTAAAACCTCTAGTTTGCCATCTCAGGTTGAAAATAATGATACGTCTGGAACTGAAATAAGACAAAAAAAATACTCAGGCTTTGTTATCATTTGATTTAAATACATAAGTATTATTGAGAGAGAAAAATCTCTTATTCTTGAAAGTTTAATCACAAAGAAAGACAAATGCTTCTCCCTTGTGGCTTAGCCACCTTCATTTAAACCTTTTGTATTAGAAGCAATGGGTAGTAGCTAACTAGCTTAATAATTGAATAGGTGCAGAAATAATGTTTTCAAAAAAGTTTGACCCTCCCCCTTTTTCAGTGCTGAGAAATGACAATATCTTTTGTTTTGCTTATGTGCATTAAAAATAATAATTCATGATTTTCTTAAAGCATGTAAATGTTTTTTCTGTTTTTTATGCATATGATATCTACTGACCAGGGGTCAAATCATTGGTTAAAAGCACATGCGATGATGTATCTCACTTTACTCGTATGAAGTGTGTTATCTCCCTTGATTATCAGGTATTCCTGTAGACCAGAGTGATAATACATAACAAAGACTATATTGTGTCATGTTTACTTACAATTTAATAATATTTAAAAGTTATTTCTTGCCTTTTCAATGTAGCAAACAAATTCCATTCGGATCTCTCGGAAGTAAACAAAGTTATGATTGTGCCTAAAAAAAGTGTTCAGCCCCGTGCCAGTAATGTATTTTAAAAGCGAAAATTTCCTTGAGTTTTTGCTGATCTTTATCAATAATATTTATCTTAAACCATTTATGATAACTAGGTATAAATAAAAAAATACTAACCATCATTTTCGGTGGTGTACAGGTGAAATCATCCATAAATCAGTCCGACAACTTCTGGAATTGAGCTTCTAAATTGGGTACAGATGCGCATTAGTTTTTCCATAGGCCGTAATGGTAACGTTTTCTTCTGTTGCTCAGTCCATATCGTTAACTTGGATATGTGTGATGGCTCGTTTCGAAGCTGAGACATTTTGACATATGTGGTTAAATTTTCGGGGTACGAAGTGAGATTACTTTTTCCGTAAATTAGCAAACCCCGAGTATCCTTTTGTGATGCGGCTCCTCATGGTAAATAATCCCATTTTTAACACAAAAAGTTCTTTGAAAATTTAATACTTTGAACACATTTAATAGCTCCATAGATTTTACACATTTATTCTGTGTTCCCCTACTTTCTAAATTAACTCAAATGGTTAAGCTCAGTCACTTGTTTATCATAGAAAAGTGTCAAATATCACTACACAGAGAATTTTTGTTTACACGTGACTTTTGAGTTCCTCATTTCAAGGCGCATTAGGGATCTTGTCCCAGATATAGGAGGGTGTGGATATGGCATACAGATATAGGAGGATGTAGATGAGGCTATACAGATATAGGAGAGGGTGAATATGGTAAACAGATATAGGAGGATGTGGATGGGGTATACTGATATAGGAAAGGGTGGATAGGATAAACACATATAGGAGGGTGTGAAGGGGGTGTACAAATATAGGAGGGTGTGGATGGGGTATACAGTTATAGGAGGATGCGGATGGGTATATAACATGTATAAAGATATAGGAGGTTGTGGGTGGGGTATACAGATATGGGAAAGTGTGGATAGGCTATTCAGATATAAGAGGGTGTGGATGGGTTATACAGATATAGAGAGGGTGGATTATCATTAGATATACAGATATATGAGGTTGTGGATGGGATATACAGATATAGGAGGGTGCTGATGGGGTATACAGATATAGGAGGGTGTAGATGGGGTATACAGATATGGGAAGGTGTGGATGGGGTATACAGATCGAGGAGGATGTGGATTGGGTATACAAATACACTTATATTGATGGATGTGGATACACAGATATAGGAGGGTGTGGATAGGGTATCCAGATATAGAAGGTTGTGGAGGGGGTTTACAGATATAGGAGGGTGTGGATTGGGTATACAGATATAGAAGTGTGTGGTGTGGATATACAGATAAAGGAGGGTATGGTTGGGTATATACAGATATAGGAGGTTGTGGTGTGGGTATACAGATATAGGAGGGTATAGTTGGGTATACAGATATAGGAGGGTATGGTTGGGTATATATACAGATATAGGAGGGTGTGGTTTGGGTATACAGATATAGGAGGGTATGGTTGGGTATATACATATTTAGAAGGGTGTGATGTGGGTATACAGATATAGTAGGGTATGGTGTGGGTATACTGATATAGAGGGTATGGTTGGGTATATACAGATATAGGAGGGTATGGTTGGGTATATACAGATATAGGAAGGTATGGATGTGTATATACAGATATAGGAGGGTATGGTTGGGTATATACATATATAGGAGGGTGTGGTGTGGGTATACATATATAGGAGGGTGTGGAGGGTTCTAGAGATATAGGCAAACAATTAATGAATAGAAAATAATTGGATGCAATGATATAAAGAATAGAGAATAATATAAGAATATACGAAACTGTCAATAATGTGTCCAAAAAATATAAAAATATAGTTAAAGATGAAATCCCCCCAAATCCCACAGCCCTTATGTAGATATAAGGATGCATTTATCATTCTTCAAACTGCAAAGAAAATTAAAAAGACCAAATGCGGACAGACGGGGCATTTATTAATATCCTTTAAAAAATTTAGAGTTAAAAGTCTATTTAAAGTCTTCAGAAAATTGTGAAAAATAATCTGAATGTTGTCATTAATGAACGAAAGTGATATGGTTAGCATCTGTAAAAATAAAATAAAACACTCAGCTGCTACTGGTCTTACTAGTTGTAAGATATGTGTAACAAAAGTCTTAGTAATTAACAGATGACCGTAATATAAAGATTTGTCTGTATTTCAGGGTAAGACTCCATATGATCTAGCAGCAGCCGCATATAGAGGGCCGCATAAAGAAGTGATGGAATACTTACAGGTACATATAGTGATTTCGATCTAGAGTAATCAATTAGAAAATAAGTTACAAAAGATAAAGAAATATAAAACTCAGAAATCAGATATCACAAAACCAAGATACTTCAGGAGAGAAATCTTAAAAAAAAAAAATATTCTTTATTGTCTTGAACAAACAATTTTAAATTCTAATGCAATTTATTTAATATCACGATTTTGATTGGATAACATCATATATTTGAGGTGCTTAATTCCACGCTTTACCGGCCTTTAACTAAGTTTAGTCGTCATTTTGCAATTCAGGAATTTGTTGTTGTGTGATTTTTTCAATAATCAACAAAATGAGCAGATGTCTTCTATTTCATTCAAGAGTACACAAAAGAGAGCAAGTTTTTTTAATTTCAGTACGTTGATAATTGAAGGATTTGTTAATTTTGTATTAGAGTGCATAAAAAGAGGGATAAATGTATTGTTTTTGTGGAGCCTGTGACTTCTGTCGCAGAAAAGTTGACACAGGGATAGTGATCTGGCGGTGGCTGCGGCATTAGGTTACCTCTTAAAACCTAAATATTTCAAAAGGTAGAAGACCTGGATATTTCATACTTTGTATAAAGATTCCTTATGTTAAGAAGTTTCCGTCTGTTATATGTCCATTGTCCTTTACCTCATTTTCATGGTTCAGTGACTACTTGAAAAAAAAGTTCATATTTTTAGTATTCTTAATTTCTCTCTTATTAAAAATGTATTATGAGTAATAGGATAACTATATTTGGTATATGCCTACCTTGGTGTATGGAATAGTTGTAAGGTTTGCATGTCCAACTGGCAGGTGTCATCTGACCTTGACCTCATTTTCATGGTTCAGTGGTTATAGTTTAGTTTTTGTCGAGCCTGCAACTTTTGTTGCAGAAAGCTCGATATAGGGATAGTGATCCAGCGGCGGCGGCTACAGGGGCGGCGGCGGCGGTAAGCTTTATATTTCAGAAGGTGGAAGACCTGGATGCTTCATACTTTGTATATAGATGCTTCATGTTATGAAGTTTCCGTCAGTCACATGTCCAATGTCCTTGACCTCATTTTCATGGTTCAGTGACCATTTGAAAAAAAAGTTCAAATTTTTTGTAATGTTGAATTCTCTCTTATTTTAAGTAATAGGATAACTATATTTGGTATGTGCGTACCTTGCAAGGTCCTCATGTCTGTCAGACAGTTTTCACTTGACCTCGACCTCATTTCATGGATCAGTGATCAAGGTTAAGTTTTGGTGGTCAAGTCCATATCTCAGATACTATAAGCAATAGGGCTAGTATATTCGGTGTATGGAAGGACTGTAAGGTGTACATGTCTAACTGGCAGGTGTCATCTGACCTTGACCTCATTTTCATGGTTCAGTGGTTATAGTTAAATTTTTGTGTTTTGGTCTGTTTTTCTCATACTATATGCAATAGGTCTACTATATTTGTTGTATGGAATGATGGTAAGGTGTTCATGTCTAGCGGGCAGATGTCATCTGACCTTGACCTCATTTTCATGGTTCAGTGGTCAAAGTTAAGTTTTTGAGTTTTAGTCTTTTTATCTAATACTGTATGCCAATGCATA
Source organism: Mytilus edulis (assembly GCF_963676685.1). Lineage (NCBI taxonomy): Eukaryota > Metazoa > Mollusca > Bivalvia > Mytilida > Mytilidae > Mytilus > Mytilus edulis. Next base: position 76,867,738 of record NC_092355.1, on the reverse strand, counting down.
GGTCAACTATATTTGGTGTATGGAAATATTTTATGATCTTTATGTCAGTCGCGCAGGTTTTATTTGACGGTGACCTCATTTTCACGGTTCATTGCACAGTGTTAAGTTTTTGTGTTTTGGTCTATTTTTCTTAAACTATAAGTAATGGGTCAACTATATATGTTGTATAGAAGCATTGTTAGCTGTACATGTCTGCCTGGCATGGTTCATCTGACCTTGACCTCATTTTCAAGGTTCATTGGTCTTTGTTTAGTTATCTTGGTTAATGTTAAGTTTATGAGACAGTTGTAATAAAACTAAGCTTTATACTTAGGACTATCAACATAATATCAATGATTAGTATAGAAGGCGAGACATTTCAGCGTGTGCACTCTTGTTGTGGTTTGGTATGTTTTTCTAATACTGTATGTAATGGGTCAACTATATTTGGTGTATGAAAAAAAAATTTGATGTACATGTCAGTCTGACATGTTTTATTTGACCTTGACCCCATTTTTAAGGTTCATTAATTGCTCATGCTAAACTTTTGTTTTTGGTCTGTTTTTCAAATACTATTAGCAAATTAGTAATAGGTTAACTATATTTGGTGTATCACCAGGAGTCAAATGCAGTTTTTGGCTTATATCTCACAAACTAAAGCATTTATAGCAAATCTGAGAGGGGTAAAAATGTTCAATAGGTCAATATCTATCCGCCCTGAAATTTTCAGACAATTTCAACAACACATTGTTGGGTTGCTAGCACTAAATTGGTAATTTTAAGGAAATTTTGCAGTTTTTGGTTATTATCTTGAATATTATTGAAGATCTGTCTGTTATGAAATTTCAGACAAGGGCTGCATTAAGCAGTTTCATCAATCACCCGTGGTGTATCCAGTGTTTCATCAGGTTTTCTTTAGAAGGGGTCACTTCAAACTCAAACAGTCTTATACCTTTTACTGGTTATGTTTTAATATTATATTCTCGAGTTTCCCAGGATCTTGTACGATGACCTGTCACATGACTACACATCAATTCAATTGTGAAGAATGTAAACAAATACATAAGTTTCCTTTCAATAAAAATGCATATTGCAAGGTTATTTTTATTCTTGTCAGATTTTATATATTTTTGTTCAAACGGGAGTCTGTCGGGAGTAATTAACTACCAGTGGGAAGGTCCAACCCCGTAAATCAAGAACAGCTAATCTGAACCCCTATTACTGTCTAGAAATGGTTCATTTTTAGCTCATCTGGCCGAAGTGAGCTTTTCTCATCACTTGACGTTCGTCTTCCATCGTCGTCCATTAACTTTTACAAACATCTTCTCCTCTAAAACTAATTGAACTAAACTTGGCCTCAATCATCCTTAGGGAATCTTGTTTAAAAAATGTATCTGATGACCCTGTCCATCAACCAAGATGGCCGCTATGGCTAAAAATAGAACATGGGGGTAAAATTCAGTTTTTTGCTTTTATCTCTGAAACTAAAGCTTTTAGGGCAAATCTGACATGGGGTGATATTGTCTACAGGTCAAGATCTATCTTCTCCTCTGAAACTACTGGGCCTAATACTTCTAAACTTAAACTGAATGTTCCTGGTTTATAAATTGTATCAAGTTTTGATCAATTAACAAACATGGCCGTTCTGGCTAAAAAAGAACATAGGAGTCAAATGCAGTTCCTCTGTCCAATCGTCTGTCTGTCCCGCTTCAGGTAAAAAAAATTATGCTCCACCTACGATAGTAGAGGGCATTATGTTTTCTGGTCTGTGGCTCCGTTCGTCTGCTCGTTCGTCAGGGCGTCAGTTCCCCCTGCTTCAGGTTAAAGTTTTTGGTCAAGGTAGTTTTTGATGAAGCTGAAGTCCAATCAACTTGAAAGTTTATACACTTGTTGCTTATGATATGATCTTTTTAATTTAAAAGCCAAATTAGACTTTTGACCCCAATTTCACGGTCCAATGAACATAAAAAATGAAAGTTCAAGTTTAGTTGGAGTTTCAGGTTAAAGTTTTTGGTCAAGGTAGTTTTTGATGAAATTGAAAATCAATCAACTTGAAACTTAGTACACATGTTCCCTATAGTATTGTATTTCTAATTTTAATGCCAAATTAGATTTTTTGCCAATTTTACAGTCCATGGAACATGGAAAATGATAGTGCGAGTGATAGTGCGAGTGGGGCATCCGTATACTTTGGACACATTCTTGTTGATTAAGTGTTTGGTCAACATGGTCAAGGTATTTTGATGAAATTGAAGTCCAATCAACTTGAAACTTAGTACACATGTTTCCTATGATATAACCTTTCTAATTTTAATGCAAAATTAGAGTTTTGACCCCAATTTTAAGGTCTACTGAACATATAGAAAATGATAGTGCAGGTTCAGGCTAAAGTTTTTGGTTAAAATGTTTGGTCAAGGTAGTTTTTGATGAAGTTGAAGTCCAATCAAATTGAAACTACCTTTACAGAAATTGCTAACAAAAGCCCATAAGTTTCACATGTGAAGCTCATGAGATGTGCAGTTTGGTAGTTAATATGTGCCCAAAAAATCTAACATAATGCGCATATGTGCAATTCAAACCTCGGGTGAGCTTTTATCATCCATGTTAGTTTTATGTTAGTTTTGTACTTTGAAAAGTTTGTCCATTCTTCTAACCTTTCAAAACTAACCTAGATCATTGCTTATATGAGCTTTTTCAAAATGACATGCCCAGTCATGTACTTCATGTAAATTCAAATTCAAAGCATCAATTTGGAGGGAGATGGAGATGAAAATTTTTTAGCCATATTTTGTGCTCTTTGAACTTTTTGGCATTGTTGGAATCTGATAAAACCAGTGTGACTGTAGTTAATTATCTGAAAGTTATCATTTCTATTTCATCATATGTTCATTTTTGTGTCGGGGTCTGAAATATATTACAATTTTAAGTTCTTTATGTGAGTATGCAGGTTGCTTCAAATAAGTACTACATGTACATAGATAATTCCTTTTTAAACTTTTTGAAATACAGTACAAAGACATTCATTATTTACTAAACTTGCAAGTCTGTATTCATGTGAGGTTCAATTTAACCCCTGCACTAGTTTTATAATGTAATGTTATGCTAGTCATTATTGTTTAAAAAACTAAAAGACAAAAAAATAAGAAAATCATAAATTAAACAATATAAGGCCAACTAAAATTCATTAGTAGATTTTCATCCAATTTTTTGAAAAAAATGGGGCGGGTGGGAGGATTTTATTTTTTATTTTTTATTTCTTATAAAACCCTCTTGTGATGTGTTCTTCAAATATGCAAGTGTAATAATATATAAAGCTTATATTATGTATATACATATATAAGGAATCGTACATAATATTTCAAATCTTAACGTGAATAAAAATCTCTAATTGGCAACCACTGTTCTACATGTAATTGCTGCGTTAGAAGCCTAAACAGCAAAAGCATAAAATTAGAAAGCTCTCTTCAGTTGGACAACCTTCACCAAATTTAGTGTCTTTTTAAGCGACCATTTTTTTGTCTCCATAAAATAAAACAAATATGCAACTAAAGAATTACGAGTTCAGAATAAAATGAAACTGTTTTGAAAACGAAAAAGTTGGTGCTTTTATGATTCTTCTTATAGATGCAAATATAATTAATATGTAAAACATAAACTTAACCAAAAAAGAGAAGATGTTTAATGTCTCTATTGAGGGTATTGGGACAGAAGGTGTTTGTGCTGTTTGTCAACAAAAAAGCCATGGGTACATCTAAGTGTATGTTTGCCGACTTTTTTTAACTCAATGATACTGTCATAATTCTAACAAGTTCGTGCTTGCGTCATTTTATTTATACAGTTATGGTTTTGTACGAATGTGTTCCACGATTCGTGCTCTTTGGGTATAATTCACAGTCCAAAATTCCTGCCACAAAGTCATTTTATCAATAAAAAAATCAACGGTTTTCTATATCACATAAATTTGTGTCATGCCGCGATTTGCCATCTTGGACACAACGTATTACTTGTAACCCGATTATTTCATGCCCTTCTTGAAAATAAACTCATCATAGATACCAGGACTATATATATACGCCATACGCGCGTTTCGTCTACAAAAAAAAACTCATCAGTGACGTTCGAATCCAAAAAAGTTAATAAGGCCAAATAAAGTACGAAGTTGAAAAGCTAGAGATCAATCTCTATTATCGGTAGACGATTTTGTCCTCATAGAGCTGCAGAATCTTTATTAATTACTCGAAGTAATACGAAAGCCGAAATTTGAAACAGGAAGTTTGGAAGGAAACAAAATTTTTAACGGTTACCGGAAACGGAGATGAACAAATCCGGAAATCGTAAATTTTTCAAAATAAAAAAAATCGGGGCGGGACGATTTCCGAGGGGCGGGCGGGGATGAAAATCTATCAATTAATTTTAATTGGCCTAACACTGAAGGAAGCTCGCTTGTCATGTTTTGGAATTTTGGTCAGATTTTCAGAGTCTTCTGGTTTTATCCATTTGAATGCCTTAAGTTAGCAAATTTTGCCTGGTGACTCCCATTTTCTTTTTATAATTCTGTTAAATGTATAATGATAAGCTGTCTGTTAAAGTCTTATAAAATTTTAACTATTTTTTAATAGATATTGAGGCCTTAACCTTGTCAATAATAAAGCTATGAAAAATCAAGAGGGAACATTTTTTGTGAAAGTCCAATTACTTTTTCAAAAATCTTCTTCTCTGAAACTACTTTGCCAAATACTTAAAAACTGTAAAACTGTAATGGAATGTTCCTTAAGGTATCTAGTTTATAGATTGTATTGGGGGAATTGATCCATTCAAAAACATAACGGCAGTTTGTTAAAATAGAACATTTGAAATAAAGGGTCAAATGAAAGTTTTTGGCTTTCATCTCAAAAACTAAAGAAGTAAGAGCAAAACTGACATAGGTGAAAGTGTTAAACAGGTTTAGATCTACCATTTCAAGTTATCTTCAGACCAATAGGACAACTTATTGTGGGGTTACTACAGTGGTTCAAATTTACTTATAGCAATGGAAGGTCCAGGACCTTTAACTTAAAGGTCCTCCCTTTATCTTAGAAGTACAAAGGTCTGTCAGAGTAGGGTCATGCAGGAAGGATTAAGAACGGCCCTGTCTCAGAAATTGTACAATGGTATTTTAACCATTTCCGTGTAACATTAAAATTGTTTTCATTAACGTTCTAGTAACTTTATTATCATTTTACCACAAGAATTTTGTTTACAAAATATTTCTTGAATCTTGTCCATATATCTTCGTTTTTTTTAACTCTATTAACAGAAACTTACAAATATTAGTTTAACATGTTTACGCTGCACATAACCGCTTTAATTAAATTTTGTATTTTTGCCCGAATACTCGTTTTCTGTACTGATATTCAGAAAAAGAAATTGCAGAGACTATGTAAACAAACATAATTCTATAGCATAGATTAAATTGAAAGTCATAAAAATAAGCAATGAATGTCTTGTATTGTGCAGAAATAATTTAGATTGAAAGCAATTAAATATCTTGGTGAGCGAAGTACAGTGATGTCGTAAAAAAGAATGAGGACAATAAATCACACCACATCATCGTATTTGTATATGGAAAAAAAACTGTGATTCACTTCTACACAGAAAAGTTTATTTTCTAGTAAAGAAGTAAAAGACGAAAACACAGATAAAGATAAACATTGTGTATAGCCAGTACAGCATTACATGTACTTCAATAATCACAGAACACATTATAATTGTACAAAAGTCATCCGACATCAGAACAACACGTGCTCTCATAAACATCATTCTCATTCCGGATGAGTACATGCTTACTCTCAAAGCAACGTTCAGAATTAAACACTTGAATGAACAATAATTTCATATAATACTACCATGCATACGTCACTGACCACATTACATAGTACTGTTATCTCTAATTGTACCAAAAGCACATGAAATATGTAGTCATCTGTAGGTTGCACTTTGTAAATACAGCTGTTTCACAAACCACGCCTCTTTTGGGGAGATTTAAAATATTCATAGATGGTCCGAGAACACAATTAATTCGTAGTGCATTTCTTTTAGAACATAAATGAAAATTAAAAAAATCCCACCTGCGCTTTCTCAATGAAACTTTTACAGTGTGTTGTACTACTTTTGGGACAAATTATATCAAAATTATAGAAAACTTCATCGTCTCTAACTCAAAATATGGACAATTTTATCTTTAGGGCGTCTTGAAATCTTTTGACAGCGTCCGAAGTGCTATATTTCAACCTTTTTCACCTGGACCAAATCACTACTTTCCTTTAAAATTCTGGACCCAAATTTTTTTACAGTGTAATTTCACCCCCCTACTTACAATTTGAGGCATTAAACATGGATAAATTAATTTGGAAGGGGTATTCAAATAAATGGCAAGTAACCCACTGTTAACACTAGGGACTATATTCGTGAACAACGAAAATCAAGGGACGACAATTGTGGTCTCGGACCTAATAGGATAGAAAGAGTTGACAAATCTTAATAAAACTTGGTATGAATAAAGCTTAATAAATTATAAGACTGCTTGCAAAGTTTCATAACAATAGGATATATATTATAGACAATATGTTAAATTCTATACTCATCTGTGCGTGTTAAATTTTGACGTTAAAATTGAAAAATTTAAACTATCAACATGTAGGGCTTTAAAAATTAAAATATTGCAAAAAACTTCCTTTTAAATGCCTTAATATATCATTTATTATGTTCTAAAAGCAATAGAGTACTCATTTAATTTATCAGACTTAGCATAATTATTCAAAAGTCAAATTTATATCAGCCTGGGCCTAAAAATTGAGGTTTTTCAATGTAAGGGGGCCTTACATGAAGATATAATATTTTCCAGCAATTTTAAATTTGTGAAGCTTTTTGGTTATAAATAATCCTTACATATGTATTGAATGTACTTTAAATGGAAAGAAAAGTTACAAATAACATATCATATTAGTTTAAAAGGTCTTAAGCGAAGTAAGACTAGAAAAAAATAAGGGTCAATTTAGGCTGTGCCACATATTTACATTAAAAAATGCATATTGAGGCTATAAGAAATAAAAAATTGTGTCTTTTTTATCATTTCTATACTCATGTGACATGATACAATAAATCTGAGCACAAAAAGGCTCTTGCAATTAACTTTTCTTGCAGAAAGTATGGTCTGATACAAAGATTTTTGGCTTTTTAGTGAAAAACTTGAATGCAATTTTAGTCTCAACAGGCTTATATTTAAACTACTTGCTATCCTACAGAAGAAAAGATAGATATTATGTGAAATGGAACAGGTACAATAGACATTGTAAAGTGCTTTTGGTACAAATTTAGTGAGGTCTTTATTGTGGACTTCAAATTTTATGTACCAAGAACCCCACTTTTGACTTCATCCAAACAGGGCGTTAGACAAGGGTCATTTATACAACACATTTTGCACATATTGTCTGAGATAATCTTCTTTTCTGTAGATTCTGAGTTCATAAACAAGTAAAAGAACTAGATAAAGGCATAGAAACACAAGTATTGACACATGGAAACCTGTCAGATAGAAAGTCAGGATGCCATGTATGCATCAATATTGAAAAAGCCTTAAAATGCCCATTTTGACCATAAAATGCCAAAATTGGTCATTTTTGCAGAAATTCTACGGAATAAAAGTTTAAATCCTTTAGTTTCATGCTATTTGACAAATTGACACCACCAAATCATTTAGGGAAGTTGCCAAAGTACAGATTCTATATTTACAGACTTCACCTCTTAGGTCCGAGAACACAATTAATTCGTAGTGCATTTCTTTTAGAACATAAATGAAAATTAAAAAAATCCCACCTGCGCTTTCTCAATGAAACTTTTACAGTGTGTTGTACTACTTTTGGGACAAATTATATCAAAATTATAGAAAACTTCATCGTCTCTAACTCAAAATATGGACAATTTTATCTTTAGGGCGTCTTGAAATCTTTTGACAGCGTCGGAAGTGCTATATTTCAACCTTTTTCACCTGGACCAAATCACTACTTTCCTTTAAAATTCTGGACCCAAATTTTTTTACAGTGTAATTTCACCCCCCTACTTACAATTTGAGGCATTAAACATGGATAAATTAATTTGGAAGGGGTATTCAAATAAATGGCAAGTAACCCACTGTTAACACTAGGGACTATATTCGTGAACAACGAAAATCAAGGGACGACAATTGTGGTCTCGGACCAGATAATTAATTTTGTTCACATACTGGTTCTCAGTTCTGATCTGTAGGTTGCATCTCCTAGAGACATAACTTGGGAATTTTACCAGTAAATATACATGTGAATATTGTTTATATAGTAATATGTAGTAACCCTACAGTCGAGGTAGGAGTAGTTAAGAAATTTAGTGTTAGTTTAAACACTTAAAAGTTCGGGGCATATAAACGTTGAAAATATGCCGCACGTACAGCCCTATATTTTGACCTTTAAAAAAATAGTAGTGCATATGAACTTTCCATTCTCGGATATGATTTTTTTTTCAAAACTTAAAACATAGTAAAAGTGGTACAGTTTTAGCTGTAAAGGGAGTTCCTATGGGCAATGCATTGTCAATATTTACAGAAATGGAACCTGTAAAAATGGAAATATAATTCTTTCAATGATTCAATGAATCCTTTTATATTTTCCCAAAACTTTTTTACTAGACGAAGTAATAGTTTAAAGGCAGTGGCTATTTTGCCAGCGCGGTCAAAAATTGAAAATATGCTTTTTTGCTAACTTTCGGTAAGCGGAAGCCAGCATGGCAGTAAAAAAGATTTTGTTTACAAATATGCAATTCAAAACTGGCTGTTATTGCAAAACTAAATTTGATTTAAACATTTTGATTTTGAAGCTATGTGATTCATCTTTTTAGACTATAGAACGTTTTTATTAAATCGATATGCTATGAGATTTTTGTCTTTCATTTTTTTACAGCATAGTCTGACTTTTTATTCTTATGCATACATGTAGCATTATAGACGGATTTCAGAAGTTATTTCAACTACATGGTTTGATATGATTTCTTTGCTACAAATGATTGCTCAACAGTTTTTATTTTTATTCCTTTTTACAAATTATTTTTTTCACTTGGACTCATAAATGTTTTTAAACGATTATATGTTATCTCAAATATTGTGACATTTATCTTTCAGCTATAAGAATTTGATTCTTTTATGTTGACAATGCACTTTTTGGTAGTATTTTTCACAAGTAAATATTAAAATTCACACTTTACAAAGAACCGTCAAAATAACAAAATTAACTATATCGCCGGCTCCGGCAAAATAGTCATTGCTTTCGAAATATGATATTTTGCTTGTTTAATTAAGATATTTTAATCAAAAACAACAAAATAGCATATTTTCTATTTTGCTGGCGCCGCCACTGCCTAGTTTAAAAAAAACTCAAAAATTTTACAGAATACTCATTCTCAGTTGTCCATGATTGCATTGAGCTATATACAATAAAAACTATCCGACTTTTGCATGTATCTATCAATTAAGTTTTAAAAGAACAAATACTTTTATTATTTTATGATTCGTGTTCTAGTTAAAGGGGCATTAACTACGAGATATAGAAACAAAATAAATGTGTTCAATCATTAATGAAAGTGAAATAATAAGATAATAATTCACGTTTAGCAGTCAGTTTGGTTCAGTTTTGTCAAAATAAGCAAAGAAACATGATCGCTAATGAATTATTCACTTGCAAGTGGATAATTCGACCTCATTAAATCCGTATTCATGTGAACCCCTTAGCTAGAGATGGATCAGGCATGAACTAGGCAGGTGTTCAGGTATCAAAAGAAAAAATAATTGAAACATTGGAAGTGAAACAAGGGTAAACCATTTGGTTGACTGATTCGATCTACAAAAACTCATTCTTATACAGGTAAAATGATTATTAACATATTGATTTAACCTATAATATCAAATAAAACAGACCTAGAAAAATCCAATGGCACAAGTTTGCTATCTATTTATATCTTTATTTATGTTTATATCGGGAAAGATGACTGTTGGCAGTCTTCTGGAGGTTGCCTTAATGGTTAATTAGATGGCGTCTAGACTTAAACAGTTAAATACACACCAAATGATGATACATACTATCGAGCCTAACATGAAATAGACAGCTAATGCCCCTTTAAGTATTAAACAGAAATTCCTTTTTTGTCAATTTATTCTTAATTAGCTTTTATCTTGTAATCTTAACAAGTCTTGCTCGTGGTTAAAATGTTCCGGTATTCCACATACAACTACATGTTTGAGTGTACTGTGTTATTATTTTTATTATCATTTGTATGAAAAAAGATGTGATATTACTGCAAAGAACACAACTTTCAACCAGATACCAAATGACATACATGGATTCATTTTAAAACTAATAGAAATCCATAAATATCAGTTTTTATACGCCCGTTTTCTGGACGTATTATGGTATACAGTTGTCCGTCCGTCCGTTTGTCCATTCGTCATCAACATGTCGAACAATAACAAAATCAATTTGCTTGAAACTTTAGTGAAGTGTTTATATCTATTGACAATTTTTATATATTTTGGATTTTACGTTTATGAGTTAAGGGTTTTTATGCATAAAAAAAGGGGGATTTTCCAGTTTTCAGACAATAACTCAAACATGCTTTCAGCAGTTTTCATGAAACTTAGGTGAATTGTTTGTATCTATAGATGTAAATTTTAGATTTTACGTTTCCAAGTTATGGGATTTAATTCATTAAAAGGGGTGATTTTCCAGTTTTCAGACAATATCTTTGAAAGTGCTTTGAGCAGTTTCTATGAAACTTAAGTGACTGGTTTATATCTATTAAGATAACCTCCATTAGTTTTTCATATATTATTTTTTATATTTTAGAAATTTAATAGTTCTACAAGTGATATGAGTAAAGGTATATTCACAGTGCATATTCCTCATTTTTTTTCAGTCTGTCATGTCAGAGGAATCTCCAGGTGTGACTGCTGGACAAGGGATGGAAGGTAATTTTCATTAATAATTTTTGTCGAGCCTGCGACTTTAGTTGCAGAAAGCTCGACATAGGGATAGTGATCCGGCGGCGGTGTTAGCTCACTTCTTAAAAGCTTTATATTTTAGAAGGTGGAAGACCTGGATGCTTCATACTTTGTATATAGATGCCTCATGTTACGAAGTTTCCGTCAGTCACATGTCCAATGTCCTTGACCTCATTTTCATGGTTCAGTGACTACTTGAAAAAAAGTTAAGATTTTTTGTAATATTAGATTCTCTCTTATTTTAAGTAATAGGATAACTATATTTAGTATGTGCGTACCTTGCAAGGTCTTCATGCCAATCAGACAGTTTTCACTTGACCTCGACCTCATTTCATGGATCAGTGAACAGGTTAAGTTTTGGTGGTCAAGTCCATAATTCAGATACTATAAGCAATAGGTCTTGTATATTGGGTGTATGGAAGGACTGTAAAGTGTACATGTCCAACTGGCAGGTGTCATCTGACCTTGACCTCATTTTCATGGTTCAGTGGTTATAGTTAAGTTTTTGTGTTTTGGCCTGTTTTTCTTATACTGTATGCAATAGGTCTAACATATTTGGTGTCTGGAATGATTGTAAGGTGTACATGTCTAGCTGCCAGGTGTCATCTTACCTTGACCTCATTTTAATGGTTCAGTGGTCAAAGTTAAGTTTTTGAGCTTTGGTCTTTTTTTCTAATTCTATATGCAATAGGTCAACTATATTTGGTGTATGGAAATATTTTATGATCTTATTGTCAGTTACGCAAGTTTTATTTGACCTCCTTTTCACGGTTCATTGCTCTGTGTTAAGTTTTTGTGTTTTGGTCTGTTTTTCTTAATCTATAAGCAATAGGTCAACTATATATGTTGTATGAAAGAATTGTCAGCTGTACATGTCTGCCTGGCATTGTCGATCTGACCTTGACCTCATTTTCATATGGTTCATTGGTCAATGTTAAGTTTATGAGACAGTTGTAATAAAGCTTTATGTTTAGGACTATCTGCATAATATCAATATAAAGAAGGCGAGACATTATAGTGTGTGCACTCTTGTAATAAATATTTGGTATTTTAAATTTTTTTGGGGGTATATGTCTGTCTGGCAGAGTTCATGTCAGGATCTTTTGTGGCGAACTACATATAGATACGTACCGTAAATTCTAAATTATTGCGTGCATTTATTATTGCAATTATTTTGTACAACTGCAAATTTATTTGCAGTAGTATTATGTCATGGTGTTGTCTGCGTCTGAAGACATTTTGGTTCGCAGACAATAACTTGATTATAAGTTCATGGATCTCTGTGAAATTTTAGCCCAACGTTCCACATCGCTAAAGGACAGTTGGGATTGTTTTGGGGGGCTTTTGTCCAGCGGTTTTTTAATAAGGGACCAAAAAAAGTCAGTTTTACTGGTTCATTGAAAATACATTGGTTTGCAGACAATAACTTTAGTGTACGTGTATGCATTTCTAAGAATTTTTAGCGCATAGTTCAATACCACAATAGGAGGGTAGGGATTGGTGTTAGGGGTTATTGTCTTAGTTTTGTAATTAGGGGCCAAAAACAATTATTTGTCTGGTTTTAAGTGAATAACTTGAGTATAATAGATATTTCTTTGATCAAAATTTTAGCACAAGGTTCCACAGCACAAAAGGAAAGTTAGGATTAATGTTGGGGGTATGGTCATAGATGTTTAGGAATTAGGGGCCAAAAAGGGTCTAACAAAACACATTTTTTGTCAGGTTCACAGACAATAATTTGAGTCTAAGTGTATGAGTCTCTATAAAATGTGAGCACAAGGTTCCATACCACAAAAAGAAGGTTGTGATTTATTTTGGGGATATTGTTGTAGCTGTTTAGGAATGAAGGGCCAAAAAGGGGCCAAAAACAAGCATTTTTCATGATTCAGGACAATAATTGGTGTATAATAGAATAGATTTCTATGAATTTTTACCACAAGGTTCCATACTTTAAATTATAAGTTTAGAATGATTTGTGATTGTCATGGCCTTACCGTTTAATAATTAGGGGTGGAAAAGGGGCATCAGACAATTATTGTTCTGGGTTGCAGGCAATAACTTGAAAATTAGTGTATGGATCTCTATTCATTTTAGCACAAGGTTCCCTACCACAATAGGAATTTTGGGGTTTATTTCGGGATTATTATAGTAGCTGTTTAGGAATAAGGGCATAGATGCCAACCATTACGATTTTTCCGTAGTTTATCCGATTTTGCGATAAAAACTACGCTATTACGGTCAAAGTCGAATAGTTACGGATTCCCAATCATCGACGTTCAATTTTGTAAAACGCGGATTTTTATCATTACTTTTCCGTCCTGGTCCAGTATTTAGGAAACGCCAATGTAATGCTTCCGGTTTCTCGGGAGTTATCAACCTATTGTTGGGTAACTAACTGACTTCTGAAGAGGCAAACTTGCATTTTATTAAGTAGCTTTCCCGCTTTCTCTACTTCTCCTTGACAAAACAAAAATGTTTGAGTCGAGAACATCTGAACAATTGATGAATGGAATACATACTACAGACAACATGTTAAATGACAAATTTTAGTGTACATCACTTTGCAACCACTCGTCAGTAATTTTTATTGGTAAATGCACGTTTATGAATGATTACTGAAAACTTTTCAAAAATACGGAAAATTTGATAGTTTGTTACTGATTGTGTCAAAAGGGGGTTGGCATCTATGTAAGGGGCCAGAAAGAGCCTAGCAAAAACAATTATTTGTCTGATTCAAAGACAATAACCTGAGTATAACTGTATATATATGTATAAAATTTAAGCACAAGGTTCCATTCCACGATAGAAAGGATGGGATTTATTTTGGGGGTTATTGATGTAGCTGTTCAGTGAGTAGCATGAGTAGGGACCAAAAAGGGGTCAAAACAAGCATTTTTCATGTTTCAGAACATTAATAAGTGTACTAGAGTATGGGTTTCTATGAAATTTTATTACAAGGTTCCATACTTCAAAAGGAATGTTGAGTGTATTTTGGGGTCATGGTCCAAACCCTGTAATAATAAGGGGCTGAAAAGGGGGGAAAACCAAGGATTTTCTGTTTTCTGGACAATAACTTGAGTATAAGCCTATTTATTGGTATTTCATTGTGCCACAAGTTGTTATACCATATAATAAAATTTGGGATTGATTTTAAGTGTTGTAACCTTATTTGTTTAGGTAAAAGGGGCACAAACCAATACTTTTATAAATTGCTAATTTTTTAGCAATTTCAATGGTGTTTAATTCACTGGACTTGAATTCTGTGGGGTCTTTAATATGCTGAATCTAATTAGGTATTTAATATTTGGATTTTAGGATCAGTTTTTGAAATGATTCATATTAAGGTCCAAAGGGTCCAAAATTAAACTTTGTTTGATTTTAAAAAAAAGAATAGTTGGGCTTCTTTGATATGCTGAATCTAAGCATGTATTTAGATATTTGATTTTTGGCACATTTTTTCAACATGGTTCAAATTGGGGTCCAAAATTGAACATTGTTTGATTTCATCAAAAAATAAATTATTTGTGTTAATTGCTATGGTCATTACAACAGTGTTTTAGATTTTTTTTATTTCGTGCTTCGTTTTCAAAGTTGGTCCAAGTTTGGGTCCAAAATTAGACTATTCGATTTCTTCAAACAATAAATCATTGCTGTCCTTTAATGTGTGCAATCGAACAGTGTTTTAATTTTTTGATTTGAGCTTATTTTTTAAACTGGACCCCATATACATGTAGGTCCAAAGTATCCGAAATAACAAAAAATAAAACAATGTTGTTATTTGATATGCTGAATCCAACCATGTATTTAGAATTTGAATAATGGACCATAATTGGTAAATGTCTAGTTTTGAAATTATTTAAGAACTTATACCACATTCATTCTGTTTCAGAAATTATGCTTTTATTACATATTTGCTCAGAAGCTAAATTCAGAGACGTTATTGGACAATTAACAGAAATTTTAATTTGGGTTTAGTTGAAAAAAGATAAAACACCATATCTAATTTTAGAGAACTATTTTTTTTGGTATACATCACTGGTTCTTGGAAAATAAATTAGTTCACAGACAATTACTTTAGTATAAGTGTATGGATGTGTAAGAACTTTTAGCACAGGGTTACATACCACAATAGGAGGGTTGGGATATTAAATAGTTAGACAAGCTCAAGGGGTTCAAATTAACAGGTCCAGGACCTTTAACACTCCAAACTGAAAGGTCCACAACCTAAATTCCAGGTCCTACTTTTATATGAAGTAATTCATAATTCATAAACTCATCTCGTTTCTCATGTAATCTGATAATGGACTATCCATCGTACAAACAGTTTAAAACCTCAAATATTGAAGTACTGCTTACCAATATCAACACTTTTTTTGCTCTGCTTTTCAAGAATAAATTCATAGTTACTGCATGAAGGGTTTCCCTTTTTTTGCAACACTGTATGCAGTGTTGAAGAGAACCTTGTATCTATTTATGACTGTTCATGTTTACATTGCTGCTTGAGAATACATAAGTGTCTGACAATAAATCTTTATACTTGAAATTTGGGTTACTTTCATGGATCCACTGCTTTAAACAAGATAAATGCTGGGGTGTCACTTGGTGTATTTTTATTGGGTCTATTTTAAGATTTTGTGTTCCCTTTACAAGTGCACTTCCTTTTTCTAAATGGGTGGGGTACTTTTGGCAGTTTGTACACGACATTAGACCAGTCAATTCATCAAAATATAGCCACGATCGATCGATTTTCCAGAGGGGCATACATTTCCCTTCCCGTTTTTAACGATTGTTTTTTGGTCTTTAGTGAGATCTTTATTTTTATTTACTTTGTTTTGTTTTCACGGAAGGTGTTGAAGACTGTTCATCATCTTTAGGCTTTCTCTTGGAAGCAGACTCACTTTGTTAAAAAAATGTCTAAATGATTTGTCACGTGATTTATCGCAAACTATTTAAAACCTTGTGTTTCCAAGTGTACAAGGTTAAAAATAACTTTTATCACTCGTCGGCAAGGTCAGGGATGTACATTTCATTATCTCAATTTCAATAATAATATGATCTATTATGGCTTTGAAATGACGATACTGATGGTTAAATTTTCTTTCAAATCGAAGGTCTGTCAGGCGTAGCTAGTAACCAAAACGAAAGTCTGATTACAACAGTGGAAGGTCGCAGACCTTGGACCACAGCTAATTTGAAACCATGAAGCTCTACATTTATAGATTTATTGTAAAAGAAATTTTGAATTGAGTCATATTTTAAAATAGATTTGTTTTTGTCGAGCCTGCAACTTTTGTTGCAGAAAGCTTGACATAGGGATAGTGATCCGGCAGCGGCGTTAGCTCACTTCTTAAAAGCTTTATATTTTAGAAGGTGGAAGACCTGGATGCTTCATACTGTGTATATAGATGCTTCATGTTACGAAGTTTCCGTCAGTTACATGTCCAATGTCCTTGACCTCATTGTCATGGTTCAGTGACCACTTGAAAAAAAAGTTCAAATTTTTTGTAATGTTGAATTCTCTCTTATTTTAAGTAATAGGATAACTATATTTGATATGTGCATACCTCGAAGGTCCTCATGTCTGTCAGACAGTTTTCATTTGACCTTGACCTCATTTCTTGGATCAGTGAACAAGGTTAAGTTTTGGTGGTCAAGTCCATATCTCAGATACTATAAGCAATAGGGCTAGTATATTCCGTGTATGGAAGGACTGTAAGGTGGAAATGTCCAACTGGCAGGTGTCATCTGACCTTGACCTCATTTTCATGGTTCAGTGGTTATAGTTAAATTTTTGTGTTTTGGTCTGTTTTTCTCATACTATATGCAATAGGTCTACTATATTTGTTGTATGGAATGATTGTAAAGTGTACATGTCTAGTGGGCAGATGTCATGTGACCTTGACCTCATTTTCATGGTTCAGTGGTCAAAGTTAAGTTTTTGAGTTTTGGTCTTTTTATCTAATACTTTATGCCATAGGTCAACTATATTTGGTGTATGGAAATATTTTATGATCTTTATGTCAGTCTGGCAGGTTTTATTTGACCGTGACCTCATTTTCACGGTTCATTGCACAGTGTTAAGTTCTTGTGTTTTGATCTGTTTTTCTTAAACTATAAGTAATGGGTCAAATATGGCTAAGTATTCAGTAAAGTGCTGTTTCAATGGGTGTCCCAGAAAAATGCATTTTTTTCATATTTTAAATTATTTTGAGTTTTAATGCAGGTAGCTAATCAATTCACTGCATGATGAAGAGATAATATAAACAGTCTCATATGAAAAGTTTATTGTTGAATAAAGTATTTTATAAATGAAGTGTTGAATTCCCTATTTTTTGCATGCTTATTTTGTGACATGGTCGAATGACCCAAAATCAAAATTGTTTTATTAACCTTTTTCTATGAATGGCAACTAGGTAAAAAGGATTTTCAGGTAAAACAATAGGGTTGGCAAGGTTAAGGACACTAAAACATGAAAAATCATCGAAAAATAAGGATTAAAAACAATTTTAAATGGTCATGTTGTTGGACTAACATTTTCTGTCTTCTTCCTATGTGAAAATGAAATATAAGTTATGTAACAATAGAGGGCAATTAAATGCACAAAATATCTTGAGGCTTGAGCTTATTAACTAAAATGTGATAATTCATCATGAAGTTACAGCAGAAAGTATTATTTTTTTTCAGGAATTGTCATTAAAGTTTACTCTTGAAAAATCTGTCCAACCGTTACGGGCGAACATTTCAATTTTCATTTGCAAGTTGCCAACTCAGTTTAAGTTTTTTTTAATGTATATGACAACAAATTTTACTACAATCGCGATGTGCATACGGTATTGCTGTCAACTGTTCCTTTTTACTTGAGGTCAACGACATTGAAGGGTTGAACACTCTTTCTGTCCAACCAAGAGATGGAAGTTACATCCAACATTTGTCCAAAAAAATGTTACGTCCAACATCCAAGATATTCTCTAAAATGGCTACCACAAGTCACAGAATCAATTTCGCTTCTACTTTGACAATTACTTAACCTTAAATACTATCATATAAATGAAAAATAAAGAGGTTTTAAACTGTTGACAGTCTAAATTTGACATAATTTTGAAAATTAGGACGTAACAAGAGTCCATTAATTTTCTGTTGGACGAACCGTAGGACAAAATCTTCTAATGTCGGACGTAACAGCTTTTTAAAAGTAAAAAGAACCTTGTTAACAACTAACAAGTCCACATAAACTAAAAAATAGTTCTCAGACCCTTCCTAGTCTCTTCTTAAGAGGTGCCCATTTTTAAATTCCCATTAGGATCAGTAAATTAATGAATTCTGTCCTATGTTTGTCCGACAGGGAATATAATCTGTCCTATGTTTGTCCTACAGTTTTTTTATACGACCGCAAATTTTGAAAAAATTTTCGTCGTATATTGCTATCACGTTGGCGTCAGCGTCGTCGTCGTCGTCGTCGTCGTCGTCGTCGTCGTCGTCGTCCGGCGTCCGAATACTTTTAGTTTTCGCACTCTAACTTTAGTAAAAGTGAATGGAAATCTATGAAATTTTAACACAAGGTTTATGACCACAAAAGGAAGGTTGGTATTGGTTTTGGGAGTTTTGGTCCCAACATTTTAGGAATTAGGGGCCAAAAAGGGCCCAAATAAGCATTTTCTTGGTTTTCGCACTATAACTTTAGTTTAAGTTAATAGAAATCTATGAAATTTTGACACAAGGTTTATGACCACAAAAGAACGGTTGGGATTGATTTTGGGAGTTTTGGTCTCAACAGTTTAGGAATTAAGGGCCAAAAAAGGGCCCAAATAAGCATTATTCTTGGTTTTCGCACAATAACATTAGTTTAAGTAAATAGAAATTAATGAAATTTAAACACAATGTTAATGACTACAAAAGGAAGGTTGGTTTTGATTTTGGGAGTTTAGGTCCCAACAGTTTAGGAATTAGGGGCCAAAAAGGGACCCAAATAAGCATTTTTCTTGGTTTTCGCACCATAACGTTAGTATAAGTAAATAGAAATCTATGAAATTTAAACACAAGGTTTATGACCATAAAAGAAAGGTTGGGTTTGATTTTGGGAGTTTTGGTCCCAACATAATAAGGGGCCCAAAGGGTCCAAAATTAAACTTTTGTTTGATTTCATCAAAATTGAATAATTGGGGTTCTTTGATATGCTGAATCTAACTGTCAATATATATATGACTGTGTATGTAGATTCTTAACTTTTGGTCCCGTTTTCAAATTGGTCTACATTAAGGTCCAAAGGGTCCAAAATTAAACTTAGTTTGATTTTGACAAAAAATGAATTAGTTAGGTTCTTTGATATGCTGAATCTAAAAATGTACTTAGATTCTTGATTATTGGCCCAGTTTTCAAGTTGGTCCAAATCGGGGTCCAAAATTAAACTTTGTTTGATTTCATCAAAAATTGAATAAATGGGGTTCTTTGATATACCAAATCTAACTCAGTGTATGTAGATTCTTCATTTTTGGTCCTGTTTTCAAATTGGTCTACACTAAAGTCCAAAGGGTTCAAAATTAAACTTAGTCTGATTTTAACAAAAATTGAAATCTTGAAGTTCTTTGATATGCTGAATCCAAAAATGTACTTAGATTTTTTATTATGGGCCCAGTTTTCAAGTTGGTCCAAATCAGGATCTAAAATTATTATATTAAGTATTGTGCAATAGCAAGTCTTTTCAATTGCACAGTATTGTGCAATGGCAAGAAATATCTAATTGCACAATATTGTGAAATATCAAAAATTTTTTAATTAGAGTTATCTTTCTTTGTCCAGAATAGTAAGCAAGAAATATCTAATTGCAAAATATTGTGCAATAGCAAGATTTTTTTTTAATTGGAGTTATCTTTCTTTGTCCAGAATCAACTTAAATCTTTGTTATATACAATATACAATGTATATTCACTTTTTACTACCAACTGATAAATTAAAATAATCTTTACCATTCAGTGATAACAAGCAGTTTTTTTACATCTTAATATTTTATGATGTATTTAAATGAGTAGTTATTGTTGCAAACTCCATTAGAAATTTTAATTGAGATTAGTTTTGGAATAAGGGAAAGGGGGATGTGATTAAAAAAATTGGGTTCAATTTTTCTCATTTGAAATTTCATAAATAAAAAAGAAAATTTCTTCAAACATTTTTTTGAGAGGATTAATATTCAACAGCATAGTGAATTGCTCTAAGAGAAACAAAAATTTTAAGTTCATTAGAACACATTCATTCTGTGTCAGAAACCTATGCTGTGTCAACTATTTAATCACAATCCAAATTTAGAGCTGAATCCAGCTTGAATGTTGTGTCCATACTTGCCCTAACCGTTCAGGGTTCAACCTCTGCGGTCGTATAAAGCTACGCCCTGCGGAGCATCTGGTTATGGTTTTGTTTTATCCATTTATTTAATAATGAACCATTTTACCTCTTGCTGAGGAACACCAGCTGTAGATATTAGTATAAACAGCATAGTTTTGATTTTGTTTTTGACTTTCAATGATGCAAATGGAACAAATTCTCATCCAAAAATGTCCCTGTTTGTCCGACATATTTTAAGATTTTTCCAACTTATAAGTTAGTTTTTGAAAAATTTAACAAAATGATATACTTTAATTGAAGATCTTATGAACTGTCAGAGAAAAATTGATATATTTATTAACTAGGCCTTCATATAAAAGGAAAATATTCAATTTTTCAATGTCCTGTTACGTCCAACATAACCTCTGTCCAACATGCTATTTAGGTCTAATTTTATGTTTTCTGACTAAATAACTATCTTTTTACATGTAAAACCCTAAACTAGAATCATTCTCCTTTCAGAAAATCATGTTATTATGATTGAAACAGCTACTTTTAAAATCATACATGTTGTCACACACTAACAACACTATACTGAATACTTAGCCATATATATGTTGTATAGAAGCATTGTTAGCTGTACATGTCTGCCTGGCATGGTTCATCTGACCTTGACCTCATTTTCAAGGTTCATTGGTCTTTCTTTAGTTATCTTGGTTAATGTTAAGTTTATGTGACAGTTGTAATAAAGCTAAGCTTTATACTTAGGACTATCAACATAATATCAATGATTAGTATAGAAGGCGAGACCTTTCAGTGTGTGCACTCTTGTTTCAGATATATTAATGGTGGTGATAATTGTGCATGCATTGACTTTTAATTGTCTTTTATTTAAAGATTGTTAACATGTTTGAATATTTTCTTATGGTTGAAAATTCCCTTGGAAACTAAAATGGACCTTTGTCCATCTGTTGAAGTGGAAGCGAAGTTTTTAAATACAATTGTGCCATACATTGTGTTATGTTACATTTGAATAAAAAAAATGTTATTTTAAGAAAAATAATAACTTTTCATTAAAGGATATATTTCATTACAATACATTGTGTAGATAAAAGTTGTTGACATTGATATATAAGTTGCAGATATTAGTTTGTGACAAATGAAAGAAAAAAATATTGGGAAGTATTAAGTATATATATAAAGTTTGATTACACTAAGTATTTTTAAATAATTTTCAGCTATTATCACCATAACAAAACATGCGGTAATTGTCAAACACACAATTATAATTGGAGTGACAGATTTATTTGAAAATTTTGCGAGTTTTTCCAAAGTGTTGCTGATGATAAGATAAAAAAACTCACAATGATTTCTGAATTGACAGTATACGATTATATTGTGTGGGTTTTTCTCATCATTGAAGGCCTTGCAATGACCTATAATTGCTTATGTCCACTTATTTGAATTCTGATGGATAGTTGTCTCAATGGAAATCATACCACATCTCCTTAATTTTATAATTACCTCTTTTTCATCGTTCATTAGTCAAAGTTTATTTTTTTTTGGTAACGTTTATTTCGCAGATTCACTATCAGCAAACTAAGGTTAACTATATTCGGTAAATGGAATGATTGTAGCGCGTACATGTCTCCTGTTTACTACCTGTTTGCAAATACTTGATTTTTAAGTACATTTACCAGCAATACAGTTGTCTAAGAAGCCAAACCAATTAATTATTTAATGATTCCAAAAACAATGTACTTAAATTGATAATTACTTTATGCAACTCTTTAGAAATAATGTAAACTTAATAATTGAAAGTCAATCAAGGGAGAATGTTCTAATTTGATGATTATTCACTTATCCCATTTGACAACTAAAATGTTGGTTCTACTTGTCCAATTCTTACTTTTATTTGTTCCGGACAAACGGTAATGTTAATTCTTGTGTACGCGCCATTAACAAGAACACTGAATAATATGTCAAAAAGACAAAAAATTTGAATATTGCAAACAATGAATTAATTGTGTATAAAGTGATTGCCTTGATTAATTTTCACCAGGCACTTGAGAAGTCTAAAATGTGTACATCATCTAATGAATGTGTCAGTAGGTAGGGACACTCACACCATTATTTAATTTTTGAACTTTTGGTTTTCCTTTCTAGTTCAGTTGTTGGAAGTCCATCAAGTTTATCCTCTAAATGTAAAGTTTCTGTAATTTGTTTCCAATTTTAGCTCAACTGGCCTAAAGACCCTGTGAGCTTCCGTCATCATTTTGCATCCATTTTTCATCCTTAACACTCTGTGGTCTGTGAACTTTTTTCAAAAATCTTTTCCTCTGAAACTGTTCAATGGATTGAAGGCAAACTTTCATTGTAGGATTTCAGCTTTAGGTGGCACTGTAGTATTTCCTGGCCGATAGGAATAATGATAGCCTTTTTAGAATTTTCACCACTTTCTAACACTGCCCATAATTCTACATACAAATTTAAAGTAAACTTAAGTACTTTCATTATAATATTAAGAAATGAATTTGAATATGTTTTATGATCGATTACTTTTTTGCCATCTTTATAAACCTAAGGCCACTAGTGCTTTTAGGTCTTTTATCATGCATTGAATACAAAACTTAAAAAAAATTCCCAAAAATTCATTTTCACCTCAATGTAAATTTTTTTCATATTTTTCTACACCTGATTCATCCCTCAGTTTGGAAAAGTATGTTCAGTAGATACTGTATTTTTTGTCAAATCACACTGTTCAGATACCTTGACTTAAGTAGGGTACACAAAAGAGCAACCTACATTCCAGAATGTAAATACTACTGTACCACCTTTAAAGTTTGTGATTTTCGTCCAGGTTGATCAACCAACATGGCTACTGTGTCTAAAAAATCAACAAAATTTGGCTTATATCTTTAAAACTATGGCAATTAGAGATGAACTAACACGGGTAAACATGAACAGTGCAACAAGCTTTAGATCTACTTATCCTGAAAATTATGGAATAATGTAACTGCCTGTTTGAAGTTATTGCCCCTGAAATATTCCCCCCCTTTTTTTAGCAGTTGTTGGCTGTTATCATGAAAATTATAGGAACTAAGTTAAAAATGTAAATTGCAAAAAATGTATAAGCACGACAAGATTTATCTACCCTAAAAAAGAGAAAAATATGTTACCCTGTTTTGGAGTTATTGCCCCTAAAATTCACATTTATCCCAATGGACAAAAGAGAGAAAAAAAATGTCCTGTTGAAAATGCTAGACAAGAGTTCTTTCTTTTCACAGATAATATGTTGAATACCCTTAAAAACTGTGAAGTAAATTCAATCTATTATATATAGAATAAGGAGATGAGGTATGATTGCCAATGAGAAAACTCTCCACCAAAGTTCAAATGAAGTGGGTGCAAGCATGTCGGCTATAAAAGGCCCCGACATGAAAAAATATGAAACAATTCAATTGAGAAAACTAATGGCCAAATCTATAACAAACCAATTTACAAAAAACAAATATGACCAACATGAACCAACAATAACCACTGAACTACAAGCTCCTGACTTGGGACAGGCTGGCGGGGTTAAACATGTTTGTGAGCACTCAGCAACAACAACCCCCTTAAAACGATAAAAATCATTCACATTGTTGTCAATATAATCGAATTTTCATACAAGTAAGAGGTTTAGCTAGCTTTTAATCCACCATTTTCTACATAAGAAAATGCCTGTACCAAGTCGGGAATGTGACAGTTGTTATCCATTGGTTTGATTTGTTTGAGCTTTTGATTTTGCCATTTGATTAGGATCCTTCTTTTTTTAAAGTTCCTTGGAGTTCGGTATTTTTGTTATTTTACTTTTGAAAACTTGTCTTTTTTCCTTTCACAATATTTTTGGAGTGTAAAATCTAAATTTAGAACCATGGTTGAAACTAAACTCAACTGTATGGTAAAAATAGAATTGGACATTTCGTCTTCAATATTATTTTCAAGTTTAAATTTCAATGGTAAGCGAAAAAAAATCTTTTTTTTATGCTTTTGCATCTCATTCAGAAGTAGTCGATTTTTTCTTCTCAAGTCTCATTTAAAGAGTTTCAATAAAGTTTATTGTAATTTTAACCCCTTTAATTTATATAAGGATTCTTTTTTTTTTTTACCTACATGTAATATTACAGCCATAAAATCTCAAGATAATATTTAGTATATATATGTGAAATAAAAAAATTCTGTAAATAATTTGTAGCAGACTTTTTGCCATCAGCATAATTTTAAATTGAACTGGATTTTAGGGAAATAAAATTTGTCCTTAGAATATTAAAAAACTGATTTAATCTTTATGTTTCATCAAGGAAGAATATAAGTTACTTATGTTATATCATAATCAACTTATATCATTAGTTAAAAAAAAAAGAAATACATACTAAAGTTAGATATCTATCTATAGGGTTTTATTTAACACCGATTAGACAATTTATGGAATGTTTTATTTCCCTACTTAGAATAGGTAACATATTGACGAAGGGCTTTCAACTGGGAAAGTATATACCATTATCTTTTTTTGTCCCCAATGTGACATGTTGCAGGGGGCATAGAAATACCAGACCACCGTCTTTCCATCCAGTGTTGTAAGCACTTTCACATAGACAATTTTTTCTAGATTTTTGTTAAAAGTTTACTTATATCAAAGGTTTATTTATATCAGCGATGTCTCGGGCAATTTCAAAAATCAGAGCAGATCAACTATTTTTTAAAGAGTTATGCCCCTTGACTTAATGATTATGTGGAAAAATTCATTGGAAGTAATCTCATGTGTCCAATTCATGCAAGATTTTTACCAAATTTAAATCATGAATCGATAATATCAGCAATGTTTCGGACAAGTGTGAACATCAGTGCCGATCAACAATTTTTAAAAGAGTAATGCCCCTTTGAAATAATAATTGTATGAGAAAGCATTGTAAGCGCTGTCATAGATACAATTCTTGCTAGGCTTTATAAAACTGATTTCAAAAGTTTATACCTGCAATGTTTTATACAAAGGACTAGGGGAGAATAAGGGCCATTTTTGACCCCACCCCCAAATTTTATTTAATTTGTCATGTTGTTACTCTATACCATAGACCTTCTGAAAATGGAGGCATTTGGGGTATATCTTTTATATTCTGTTGCCTAGCAACCAGTATAATGGCGGATATAAACTAATTAAGGCCTAAATTAAAATATTGTTTGTTTGCCCTTTTCCGACCCTATTTTTGAAACGGGTAGGTAGGTAGGTATAATATTTTATTTTTCCCCCAAAAAAAATAACTTGGCTCAGTACTTTTTTTGTCATGGGTAGGCAGGTAGGTATAATATTCTTTTTTTTATAGATACAAAATCTGCATGGTATCATTTTTGTCTGTATTTGCTTTTGTTTTAAGTATGATTTTCTGCTCTTAACATAATTATTAAAGTTTCTGGGACTATCCCAGGAAGTTATGAAAAAAAAGATATCATGTAGAATGTGAAGTTAATTCATATATGCACTACTATTTTGTTTTCAAATATCAAAATATAGGGCTGTGCAGCATATTTTCAACATTTTTTATGACTGAAACTTTTAAGAGTTTTAACTTGAACTGATATTCTGTACTACATACATGTATGTACCTTGTACGCTTAACTCGATCGAAAGGTTTATTAATATCATACATCTTCCTAGCATGGTTTGTGAAACAGCTGTACAATGTGCAATCTATAGCATGTAAATTGTTTTATTCCGACATTCTACCAATTTTATCAAAATTTCAACTTAAATTATCAGAGATGATGTCTGTGAAAAAAAAAGAATATTTGACTAGAATATAAAGCCACTGCCCAGCAATGCATTTCCCACCATCATCGCCATGCAACCAGTTAAAAGAGCTAAAACTAATCATTTGTCTTACTTTACTTACAACCCTAAAGACTGGGTGTTTAAATTTTCGTGTGTCACGGTGTTATCAATAAAAATTTAAAAGACTTGAAACTCAATTGTCACATATTTTACATCGCATTTATAAATGGTCTGTAAGGAAAACTTGGCCATTTTACTGCCAATTATTCTCCAATTTGCAGGACTTCCATTCATGTAAGATATAAATAAAATGTCAAAGCTGGTCAAAGGCAGCGTTAACATAATCATCCTGATCTACGGATCACCAAAAGCCATCCCTACATCACTGTACATAGGATACAACGTCTGTTAACAAAATATTTTGTACACACATTGATAATTTTGTATTGGACGAACTCTTGAATGAAACCTGCTCTTCAAATATAAAGGGCAATGTTTGTCATACTTCCAACATCGACTTCAATCAAATGCTTTAAATCTCTAAATGCAAGTGTCCATGCCAAACGCTCACGTGATACCAAACAGACATTATCACTGTACTAGTATACATATATTTTAAGGGGCCAGCTGAAGGACACCTATGGGTGTGGGAGTTTCTCGCTACATTGAAGACCCATTGGTTGCCTTCGGCTGTTGTCTGCTCTATGGTCGGGTTGTTGTCGCTTTGACACATTCCCCATTTCCTTTCCTAATTTTAACCTTATACGGGGAAGATAAAACCCGAGGATTCCGGTAAAAAAGTTTTGAGCGGGAAATACAAATATAAAATTTTCGGTAGGAACGAAAAAAATTTAAAATAAGATATTGCTAGTAGATTGAAATAAAAGATTTTCAGTCAGAACGAATTAATAGTGTCGGTCGGTAAAGGGAAAACAAACAATATTTTAATTTAAGCCTAATTATTCTAATTATATATATATATATATATAAATGTCTAAGAATATAACTTAAACACGCTGATTAATACATTAAAAAGTTCTATTAGATGTTAAAAAGAAATACACAATATTTCGCTAAACAAATTAGCTTCATCAGGCGTGTGCATCTCTCAAGGTGAAATCGGATGCATGACAAAAAAAATATTTTTGTAGCCTAATCTATACAAGAGTTGAGAAAAAGAGTAACATATTGATTGATGTTGCATAAAATATGTTTGTAGCTACAACTACATGAAGTTGGAATAAAAGTTTAACACATTTATAGATGTTCGATTAATTGTATGAATTGCTATAAATTAATTTGTATGATTTCAAGATAATTATGGTTTTGATTTGCTTTTAAATCTTTTTTCGTCTCTCTCATTGAGTTCATCAGGTTCAAGAGTTCGTAACTGGTGCATCCAAAATCTTTCTCTTTTTTGTCTTCCTTGTGTATCCCATTTAGATTTTTCTCAATGATTTGAAATGTGACGTTTTCAAAATCATGTCCTGCTCTTAAAAGGTGTTTTGTAATTGGGCAGTTCCTTTTTTTTGGTATAAAATGACCGATGGTTATTTAGTCGGATGTTAAATGGTGTTTCTGTTTCACCAACGTATTGTATTTTGCAAGTTCCACACGTTAGAACATAAATGCAATTTTGCCTTTTGCAATTTGATGTTATAAATATGTTGTATCTTTTCTTTGTGACTGTGCTGACGAATTGGGTTTCAATGTTGCCGACTTTGCAGCACTTACAATTTCCCCTTCCGCATGGTGTATAACCTCCGATTGTTGATATCTCCTGTTTAGATACTTTGGATGTTACTAGAATATCTTTGAGGTTATTGGGTCTGCGGTAAGCCATAACGGGAGGTGATGGAAAAATCTCTTTTAAGGAAGGATCATTTTCAATAAGATGCCAGTGTTTGTGGTCAATTGATGAAAGATTTGTCAGGTCAGGTCATGAAAGCTAACAACAAACGGGATTGTATTTGTCTGTGCCGTCTTTTCTTTGTATTCAAGTAGGTTTGTTCGGTCTTTTTCTTTTGCTTTACCGAAAGCTTCTGAAATATTTTTGTTCTTATAACCTCTTAATTTAAGTTGCTGTCTGAGTTGCCCCAAACGATGGTTTAATTTTGATTCCGATGAACAAATCCGTTATAACCTGACGGCTTGGCTGTACGGAATGCTCCGGGAGCAACTCTTCGGAGAGAGAAATTGATGTTCATCAGTTTTTTTGGTGTGAAGGTCAGTTGTCATGACTCCGTTTTCTAAAGTTATGGTGGTGTCGAGAAACGCAATTTTCTTATTTGAAACTTCAATTGTGAACTTTATCGATTGATGAAAGTTGTTACAGAAATCGAGAAATTCTTGCAGACGTTCTGCAGTTTCGTTCCATTTGATGTCGATGTTATCAATATAACGGAGCCAAGACAAAGGTTTGTATGGTACATTCGAAAGGATGCGTTCTTCGAGACTCCCCATGAAAATGTTGGCAAAAGAAGGTGTCATTTTGGTTGTATCTTGAATGTAAGATGGCATTGTTCTAACATGTTTTCTAAGATGGTAATCCACGAATTCAGATATTTTTTTCGGTTGGATGGCCATTTGCAGATACTATTGGTCTTCAAAGAATTCTTTCTTAAAAGTGTGAAGTTTTGGGAGCAAGTAAAATCGACCGGCTGTGCAGGTTTCATCAGGGCGTAGATAGTCGTACTTGTCGTCATCTATGTGTTTTTTGCTGTTCATATCTGATATATATATATGTCATGTACATGTTATTATTTTGTACAGGTTATTACTTGTACAAAATTTTCATACAAGTAATTACTTGTATGATGCCATCATACAGGTTATTACTTGTATAAATATAATTGTACAAGTAATAACCTGTACAAATTTTTTGGAGAAAAAGGTAATAACTTGTACAAATCATTATTTTACCTTGGCTTATTTGAAGTTTATAACAAATTGTTTCCATTTTAACATATAATTCATTACTTTGCCTAAAGGTATAAACTCTCAATATGTGAAAATAAATATATCAAATATATGAACAAAACAGTTCATTTAAGTAGTCAAAATAAAGTGTTAAGGTGGAAAACAGTATAGAAAAGAAATTTCATGATGAAATAATTAAATTGTGTGATGACAATAAATCTTCTAATAATTCAATAATTACACGTGAAAGATACAGAGAGACTATTGGGAATGTAAAGGAAGCAAAATTAAGTTCCAAAAAGTCTGCTCTACAAAGATATTTCTTAAGGCAATATGATGTTTTGAGTGTAGCAGGCATTGAAAAACTCATTCGCAAAGGTGACGAAATTGTTTAATATTTATCAGTAGAAGAACTTCATCAGTTGATTAGAACTTCACATCCTGGAATTGGCCATGGAGGCATCCACAAGACATATAAGGAGTTAAAATAAAACAATTTGCCAATATCAGCAGATAAATTATCAGAATTTTCATTCAGATGTGTGAACAGTGTATTTTGAAGAAAAGTCGTACTGAAACCACAAAATTAGTTGTTCGTCCTATCACTTCTACAGACTTTAATTCCTGTTGTCAAGTAGACCTTATTGACTATCAGAAACGGAAAGAGATCTGGAGATAAACACTGAAATGGAAACTGATATGGACACAAACACTGAAACTGAAACCAATCTGGACACAAACTCTGAAACCGAAATTAATCTGGCCAAAAATTCTAAAATCAATGTTTTAACTAGTACGAGCACTGAAACTGATGTTGACACAGACACAAATTTCAAAACAATACGTGCGAGAAAACGAGCCCTGTCAGGACAACAAATACAGGCCGATGAGATGTTGTCTTCTTCCAAAAAAAGATTAAAAGATTTAAAAGTCGGAGACTATGTCATAATACCAGTACAAAGAGTAGACCGTGGTCCGATGGACTGTAAAAACATCAAAGATGTTGTGCTTGATATTGCAGAAAATGGATATAAAATAGGTACAAAAGTTGGAATCGTGATCAGTCTAATGATTCGAAATCGAATTGAAAAGATTCAGAGAAAGGAAATGACAATATTGGACATACAAGAGAACACAGAGGTTAACATCAGAAAAGCAGTACAATTGCTTTCTTTAAGTGGTGTCCAAGGTCATGTTCACTGCAGCTGTCGGGTTGGCTGTAAAACAGGCAAATGTAAATACAAAAAAAAATGAATTTATTGTGTAATTCAAGATGTCATGCTTCCTTGTCTTGTGCAAACATTTATGCTAACACGTTAGCTTCTATTATTACTTTGCGTCCTTCGTTCATCTGTAAACTTCTAACATTTCAAAAATAATTCTGATAAACACTTGAAAATAAGATCAGAAAAACAAACACAATATAGATTTCAAAAAATACGAAATATAGTGAGTTGTACAAGTTATTATCTTTTTCTCCACAAAATTTGTACAGGTTATTACTTGTACAATTATATTTATACAAGTAATAACCTGTATGGTGGCATCATACGAGTAATTACTTGTATGAAAATTTTGTACAAGTAATAACCTGTACAAAATAATAAAATGTACACGACATATATATAGCAACAGCAACTTTTGTTTTCTTAATTTTACATGGTATAATGTTTAATACTGGTATGTTGCAACAAAAAGATAATTCAACATGCACATTGTAAAAAGTAGCAAGCTCCAAAGAAAGTGTCAAG
Organism: Mytilus edulis; assembly: GCF_963676685.1. Taxonomy (NCBI): domain Eukaryota; kingdom Metazoa; phylum Mollusca; class Bivalvia; order Mytilida; family Mytilidae; genus Mytilus; species Mytilus edulis. The sequence goes on along the minus strand of NC_092355.1, from coordinate 76,836,906 downwards.
GATAAAAATGTACCATTGCCCTTCTGGTGAACTTTCTAGTTGTTACACTTTTTCATGAATTAATATGTGTACACCTTATATATATATAACACGTCTGAATATTAGTCAATGCTCTTTTTTACAAGGGCACTGGATCGTTAGAAGTAAAGATACATGTACACAATAGATAAATTATATAAACACCTAAAAAGTGTACAAAACAATAACAATAATAAAAAAAGGAAACTTTAAATGGAATTATCTATACATCTATAATTATTTCAGATAACAGATATCCATCATCAGTATGATTATGATTATGATGTTAAATGAATCGTATCAGTCTATTCTGATTTAACTATAACAATCTTGAATTTTATACATTGAAACCGAACACAAAAATGCTTGTCTTATTCTAAAATTTCAAAAATGAAGTAGGTTATATAGGTATTTACAACAATGACTGCATAGATATGCTTCTTTAAAAATAGTAATGTGCGATATGAACTGGTACCTTTCTAAAATTTCGAAAGTGACGACAGTAAAGATGTTACAACAAAGACTGCATGGAAATACATTCCAAATTAACAGCACTGACCGATCTTAGCTGGTATAATATTTCGAATTTGACAACGGTAAAGTAATTACAACAGAGGCTTTGTATTCAAACATCCCAAATAAATAGCAGTTTGATGAGTAAAAAAAAAATAATAATTTTGACAAAGGTTAAGTAATTGAATGAATAGAACCCTGCGATTTAAACTGACGTAATTCACCTTATATACATATATATTCTTATAATTATACCAGGTATTGATGATATTAACAGATTTTGTCTCTAGTGCTACATGTAGGTAGAATCCTTTTAAGTTTTTTTTTATGCCCCTGCCATGGGGTCGCACTAATAAGTGACGAGAAGACTAATTTAGCGCTTAGAAATCTTAAAATAATTTATCTAAAATAAATAAATATAGAAACATGCATTTAAGGGTGCTTTTTGTTTTAAATATAAGTGTAATATGTTCAACTCAGTACTTATATGTAGAGTCAGCAGAGGGTTGCTATTTTCAAAATTCAAACCAAATTCCTATCTAAATATTTGGTTTGAATTTTGAAAATGTTACCTATATATTATATTCATAACACACATTATTCTGTGAATTCTTATTTAAAAATATTGTTATATTTTTTCACTAAAAATTCATTACAAAACTATATAGTACTAAATAAACAAAATTTGAAACTTTTGGAACTTTAAACAACAAATAGGCTACACTTAATTGACTTTTCATATTCACTTAAGTTATAGATAATCAGCATACTTTAAGGTTTTTCTTGAAGTATAACACACCAAAGGGTGTCTTGATTGGTCAAATGAAAGACCAACCGCAGGGAGGTCTTTCTTTGGGCAATCCTGACACCTGAAGATCCGCCTTTCATAAATAAAGTAAATACAATACATTACTTACAAAGTGACCTGTGTTTTTCATACACCATATAACAATTCATTAGTGTATTGCTTCATGCAGTTACATACACAGTAATATTTCTATTTAAACTGGGCAATGACTTTTAATGTTTATATATCTAGTTTAATTAGTGAGTTTTATTACACATTATAAATGAGCCATAGGGCATATTAAAAACTTTTAAGGTTTTTCTTGAAGTATAACACACCGAGGGGTGTCTTGATTGGTCAAATGAAAGACCAATCGCAGGGAGGTCTTTCTTTGGGCAATCCTAACACCCGAGGATTCAATAAATATTATTTTCTGCCAATATTTGCTTTATTTACATCCTATTTTACTGACCACACGAAAGTGGGATATATTTTTCTGATGTGTTCAGGTTTTGATATGCCCTATGGCTCATTTATAATCTTGCGCTACTTGTATAGCTGTCTAATTTGTTATGAGTTGTATGCCCTAATCACAGCGGAGGGGGCATTAAGTGTTACTCATGTCCATCTGTATGTCCGTCCGTACGTCTATATAATATAAAATAAAATATAAATTTTGGAATGTCTCATGACTGTTGTCTTTCAATTGAAACTACAGATTCTAACTAAACTTAACATACAATGAAAACAGGCACTCAAAAGAAAAGTTATTCGTAATTAAATAGAGTAAAGTTATGATATTCTTCTTTATTCAAAAAAATCTACTTATGAAAAAATATCGTTGCAGATGATATGGTTCCAACTGAAATAAAATTAATGGCTGACAAAAGATCTATTGATGTGTACCTCAAATTACTTGAGTCAGGATCTGAGAAAAAGAGAGACATACGTTTAGTAGTTGTTGGGAAACAAGGTGCAGGAAAGACTTCATTGATTAGACGATTGTTTGGTGAAGAATTTGCAGAAGTTACCAATACAAATGGAATAGAAATTCACAAAATTAAATGCAAATTGAAGTCTGATGATGGTATATGGAATAAATTAGATGGTATGGTGTTGATAATTAAAAAAAAATGGTTTGTCCTTATCTGATATAATGATCATAATGGTCTGATGGTATAGTCTTGCATATATCTATTTATTTTTTAGCTCACCTTGCCCGAAGGGACAAGTGAGCCTTTCTCATCACTTGGCGTCCGTTGTCCGTTGTTGTCGTTAACTTTTTACATTTTGAACTTCTTCTAGAGAACCACTGAATGGAATGAAACCAAACATGGCATGAATGTTCCTTATGAGATGCTGACCAAGTGTTGTTACTTTGTAGCCAATCCATCATCCAAGATGGCCGCCAGTGGGGGACTTAGTTTAACATAGGACCCTATGGGAAATACATACAAATGTCTTCTTTTAGTGAACCACTGAATGGAATGAAACCAAACATAGCATGAATGTTCCTAATGAGATGCTGATCAAGTGTTGTTACTTTGTTGTCATTGCAACATCCAAAATGGCCGCCAGTGGAGGGACTTAGTTTAACATAGGACCCTATGAGAAATGCATACAAAAGTCTTCTACTAATGAACCACTGAACTGAATGAAATCAAACATAGCATGAATGTTCCTTTCCTTATGAGGTGCTGGCCAAGTGTTGTTACTTTTAGCCAAATTTTATTTTTTTATATGATTTCAAAAACCCAAGTAGAATCAGGTGAGCGATACAGGCTCTTAAGAGCCTCTAGTTTTAGTTTTGTACAGTTTTGTTGTAAGATATACATTTCAGTCAGACACGAATCGTGTGACCTAAACTTCATCAAACCCTAAGTACTGTTACCAACTTTGATTATTCCTGATATAAATGTCTCTTTCTCAGATGGTCAATATGTGCAGTTCCTTTCTGGTATGCGACACATTGGAAGCAATTACTTCCATATAATTCGGGCTAGACATTTTAGTGTATGCACTCTTGTAAGATCATTTTACCCCTTAGAAAATTTCTTTGAGATGTCAAAATTTAAACCAACGTTTTTTAGGGATATGATTAAATAGATATGCTGACTCTGTTGTCCAATCAACATGGCCATTCAACTTTGACCTACCATATTATACCTTTCACATCGTTTGTACTAACATAAGCATCATACCAGTTAGCATATATTGAGCAAGATCTGCTTACCCTTCCGCAGCACCTGGGATGTGTGTTCATCAGTCTAATTTTCTAAGTTGTGTTTTCTTTACTGTTGTTTGTCCTTCGGTCGTTTTTCATTTTCTTTTATCACGGTGTCATTTTGTTTTCCAATTAAAGAATTTGAATATTTCTTTGGAATCTTTCGCCGTGATTAATGGTTATTTCATACCTTTATCTTCATCTTTTTCTCATTTCTTCTTGCACAGAATATCAGACAAAAACTAATATTTTCATTCTCTTATCATAGAAAATTATGAAGAAACTCAAACTCATGCAAGACTTTTTAAAGAATATGTTGGAAAACTTAAGGACAAAAGACCACATCAAGAACCAGTAGAATCCCACATTAACACACCAACAACATCTGTTGATAAAGCAAGGAAATCAGAGACTGTATCCATGCAACCTGAAATAATGAAACCTCTAGAAGCAGCTGAACCCAAATTAGAACCTCCAGCAAAACGTCCAGTTGCTCCCCAGCAGTCAAACAAATCCTCTGATCAAGCAGCTAGAGATTTTGAAACTATGCTATCCGCTAAGTCTAAAGTTGATGTACATGACAAAGAGGAGTATGCTACATTTTTGCTGTGGGATTTTGCAGGCGATGAAGAATTTTACCACACCCATCAAACCTTTATGTCCCAAAATGCAATTTATCTTGTAGTTACAAAACTCAATGAAGCTGATAATCCTAATGCCCAAGGTAATTTTTCATATTTTTTTCTTACATTTATATTTCATTTACACAAATAATAATTTTTTTAAATTGTTTAAAACAACGCATCATTAGCTTATTCTATCGTATCCTCATGTGTAATTTTCATACTGCTTGTTATTGGCGGGTGTTGCAAGAAATATTATATATTATGCCATTACTTCAGTTGTTGTTCATTTTGTAATTTTTAACCGGATTTTTGTGACAAAAATGTCGGTTATTGATTTGGGGATGTACTGCGGGCGGCCGGGCGGTCAGACGGGCGGGCGGGCGGCAATCAAATGTTGTCCGTGCATTAACTCATGAACCGTTCAACCAAAGCTTTTAAAATTTTAATATGTTGTTACTGACAACTAAATGAAGGTCAAGTTCAATAATGGCGATTTTGACTTTTACGGTTCAGGAGTTATGGTTCTTGGAAGATTGAAAAATGGTTTTTCCAGTCGTGTCCGTGCATTTACGCATGAACAGTTACTGTTCTACCAAAGCTTCCCAAATTTTAATATGTTGTTACTGATGACAAAATGGAGGTCAAGTTCAATAATGACGATTTTGACTTTTACCGTTCAGGAGTTATGGTTCTTGAAAGATCGTAAAATGGCGTTTCCATTCACTTTATTGCATTTACTCATGAACCATTCAATCTAAGCTTTTCAAATTTTAATATGTTGATACTGATGACAAAATGGAGGTCAAATTTGATATTGACGATTTTCACTTTCACCATTCATCAATAATGGTTCATGTGATATTGCCAGGACACAAATAAATGTTAATAAATCCGGTTTGCTGTCGTTGTGACAAATTGGTTTACGATATTTATATATCATATATATCTTTAAACTTTCGTTGCTATAATAACTAAAAACTGGCAAACTTCATTCCACTTGGATAGATTATTAAATGAAATCATTGTACTTTAACTTTGTAGCTTTATTCCGACTCTGGATTGACTCGATACATTGTTACAGCAGACAGGAAGAGGAAAATAGTACATCTGACAAGACACCTTTGTGTGATAATAATCCGCCAGTAGTTATTGTTGGTACATGGAAAGATGCTGTGACCTCGGAAAAAGACAAGGTATGTGATGTTTACAAATTCTAAAAAAATCAAACACAGCTATTGTTTGTTCTTGTTTTAAAGGGACTAGTTTATTATGTTTAAGAGGAATTACTAGTATATCAATATAAGTTCTTTTTGTATTTTCGTACGGGTACAAAAATACATTTTGTATGAAGAGTGGAATAAGTTTATGGCAGATTTTACAGTATTGTGTTCTGTCTCCTACTTTCATGTTGCTAACGTGACGGAGACGAAAATGAGTAACGTTAGCGACATTTGGACATGTCACATTAGCAAAAAACATCTTTAAAAGTTAGAATGTATGCACACAGTGATGTTTAATATATGCCTGGAGTAATAAAATTGTACACTACCAATAATTTACCTATACTTTTTTGGTACATTTCTACCCTCGTGCATATCAGTACTGTTAGGAAAGACTGAAAACTTATAATGTTATACTTTCAATGAAATCAGTACTGATTTTGTCAGTACTGTTTCAGTACTGATTTTGACAGTACTGTTTTAGTACTGATTTTGACAGTACTGTTTTAGTACTGATTTTGTCAGTACTGTTTCAGTACTGATTTTGACAGTACTGTTTCAGTTCTGATTTTGTCAGTACTGTTTCAGTACTGATTTTGACAGTACTGTTTTAGTACTGATTTTGACAGTACTGTTTTAGTACTGATTTTGTCAGTACTGTTTCAGTACTGATTTTGACAGTACTGTTTCAGTTCTGATTTTGACAGTACTGTTTCAGTACTGATTTTGACAGTACTGATTTCGTCAGTAATGATTCAGTACTGATTTCGTAAGTAGTGTTTCGTTACTAATTTCTTCAGTACTGTTTCATTATAACACTTTTTAAATCAGACTGTATCTGTATAGTGATGCCTAGTTGTTTTGTATATTTGGGGTGGGTTAATTGTTCTCTTTGACACTTACCCCATTTCCATTTATTTTCTTTATCGTGACATGTTAATGTTTTCGTTATTTTTTTTTTATTTCTCTGATTTTTGTTGTCCTGAAGTGGTTCAGCTTTAGATCCAGCTCTTCGACAGTTACTTTAGTTTTTTTTTAAATATTCTGGCTTTGTCATATTTATTGTCAGAATTGCATCTTGTGTGGTCTACAAGGTTTATGTTTTTAATACTTATTAATACTTCTATTTGACAATACCATATTACATGTATTTATATCTTGCTTCAGTCAAATCAGAACATATTGAACATTGGAACTCGATATATTACTTTTGAGAAGATGGGTGGATGGATTGATGTTATGTGATCCAGTGGCAAGTTAAGTGCAGGAAGAGGACATGATACTCAGATATAAATACAATGTAATTAACATATTTTGTACAGAACTAGACCAATAATGCACTGAGTTCCTTTTTAACATGCTAGTTCACCACAAGGAGAGAATCTGCTATAAGACATGTCCCCCTACATGAACAGGTACCTTCAGACTGAACAGTGTATGTTTTTCTCCTTTTACTGTGAGCTGAGCGAATATTCAGAATACGACCACTTTTTTTAGTCTAACTTCTCATAAGTAAATTTCCAATCATATGCTCAATGTAAGATTTTTAATGGTTTAACACATTTATTGACAGATTTCTCTTTTTTTTTTGTATACATTAATCATGCTGCAATTTCATTCACTTGTAATGAGTGTATTGTGAATAGTAACTTAAATACATGTATGCATAACTCTTGTACTCTTTCCTATAAAACTGCAGAGCGTATTTTACGAAAAGAATATATGAAATTTAGTGCTTCAGTATTTAGGCATCCCGTTAACGGGGAGTTGAAAGGGTGAGAACTACATTACTCAGTATAGCATATTCACATGAGGACTGATGACTTTCAGAAACTTTTGGTTTGTAGTTCCTCAGAAATCTCTGATTGATTTGAATCTTACAGACATACAAACAAAAGTACATTTTGTAAAACAAGCATAAAAATTTAAAGAAAGATTTCCAACAGACTGATAAATGTCTGACGGAGGTCATTTGGTACATAATTAACCTTTTTGATTTTTGAACATATATGGTTTGCTTTTCAAAATTAATTTTTACTGACTGAATAAAACAAGCTGAAGAACTCAAATTTTTGTTCTATCTTCTTATCAACTGCAATAACTTCCATTGAAATACAATAAACAGTAATCTTAAGAATGAACAGCATTAAAAAGTAAAAAAAAATGTTTTTCTCTCTCTAAATTTAATGGTTTTTTTTAATAACTGTTTCATAATTCTGCTTCAATGTTATTTTCCATTGCTCTTCCTATGCATGTGATATATATCTTTGCCAACTTGTTTCTGGAAAGGAAAAAGTGGATTATAACATTTATCATTTTGTTAAAGTCCAATAATAAGATTAAACATAGGTCAACCATGACATAATGTGAATCAGTGTACATGCATTGCTAAAGGTGGTATAACGTTAATTATACAAGGTTTATATTATACAGGGAGAAAAATGAAAGAAAAAAAATGGAACAATGTTTGATTTACCTACTTGAAAACTGGCCTTGAAGTCATTAAACTTTCGAGTCAGTTATTTACGCAAACTCCAAAATCAACAAATCAACCAATCAAAATGCTGGATTTCAATTTTCGACCACGATTTTTTTTCTCCGGGCACTGAGAAAATTTTGTATGACTTCATGGCCTGATCTTATACGATTTGGAGAAGAATTTTAGCGTCCCAAGTCTGGGTTCATGGCAAATATCCATGTTTTCAATACGGGCTGCACTTTTAACATTTTTAATTTGTTTTGTTATAAATTAGGTCGTTAATTTTTCTGAATTAAATTGTTTCATATATTGTTTATGTCATGGTCTTTTGTAGCCGACAATACAGTATGGGTTTTCTCATTGTTGAAGTCTGCACAGTTGTATATTATTGTTCAAATTCACATCGTCTCAAATTTGGTTGATAGTTGTCTTAGTGACAATCCTACAACTTTTTATCATTTTATACATATGCAATAGTTTAAAAATTAAATAAAAGTATTCTTTTTGTGAATTTTTTCATTATTAGTACCAGTGGAAATTCTCTTTATAATAAAATACTATCTTTTAAATCTGTTATTCGGTTACAGAGAAGGAGATCTTTGTTTATATTTCCTTTAGGTTCCTAAGTTCAACTATGTCCTGCTGTAACACTCTGACATCTTTGGATCGGCAACAAAACACATATGTATTAATATAATCTGATTATTCGAGCACAATATCAATGCAATCTGTGAAACAGTTAAATGAGAAGTTGTGTGTACGGATATGTACTTCCCGTAGACTTCTTTGTTAACTTTAATGATATATTTCAATTGTTGAAGAATTGTATTTCTACTCTTTATTTTTTTGAACTTGCTCGTTGTTGGTTTGTTGTCATATGAACACACTACAACATTTCATGATATTGAAATAAAATTATAGGAATAACTGCAAATACTTACTTTGAAAAAATCATAATTGAGTGTAAAACTATATATATACCTACCTTTCAAATTATTTCAATGTTCTACTGTCACCTTTCATACCAGTGCTATCTCTATCTCATATTTTATCTGTTCATGACAATTTTTAGTCGTTGATCTAAAACTTTATTTTCCTCATAGACTTAGTCTTTGTGTTCTGGTGGGATCCATTTTTAGATACCTATAACAATAGATCATACTGCATCAAATACTTTGCATGCATTTATAAAAAGTTGTTTTTCCCAACATGCATGTTATGGTATTAATTATGGACGTAACACTTTGTAAATTGTCCTTTGAAAAAATACATCATGAGATAAAGTTTGTATCGATGATTTACAAAATTCTGTAAAGTGGTTCAGGAGTTATTGATGACACTTACGTGGGACATAAGGACAAGATATGTTCCATATGTGAACACATTCTCACTAAGAAAATGTCACCAGAAGTGCAAGTCAGTCATCACAACGGATAATGTTTATGTGATACAGTAAAAACAGTAAAACCATTGGTAGTAAAATTGTGCGGGATGTTTAATTTTCAACAAATGTAAGATTGGTCACCTTTAATTGGATGCCTCATATAGCATGTATAGAAAGAGAGTGCCATGATCTCTGCAGGTTAATAACTATTGCAACAACTCTTTGAGAGGCCGTCGGTGGCCTTTTGTCTGAATATGCAGCAGGGCAAATTCCTGTCCACCTTCAATATGCTTTCGTTGTCCAGTGGCAGTCCAAGTTTCATTGACCTTCTTTCACCCCAGATGACATCTTTTACAGGACTTACCTATTGAACTTATTTAACAATTGTTTTGAACATGCATGTAATATTTGCCACTGGACATTAAGCAAATTTTTAGTACATGTACTCTAATATGTTATTATTTTGAGGAATCTCAGTAGGATCATTTTAAACTATGGGGATTAACCTCTTAAAATATAAATATTATTCATACAAAGTATTGCTCAATAATTATGTGTCGGATTACTAGTATTCGTGTGTCGGTCCAATGGGTCGTCGGACTAATAGGGCGTCAGGCTATTGGGGTGTCGGACCAATATGGTGTCCAAACAGAAAGATTTAAAAGGCAAAAAAAAATAAAAAAAATGTGCAACTTATAAAAGGGTCTGGTCTGGAAGTGGTTTCTTCATTTCTGTATTCTGTAATATTCTATATCATTTTTCACTTTTTATTATTAATTTTGCCTGTTATTCTCTTTTCTTCATATTCAAGCACCACACTATTATCGATTCTTCATTGCTTTTGTCTACTTTATAACAACAATGGGAATAATATGAAAGCCAGCCAAATAGGACATTGGAAAATTGTCTGTTTTCTGTTTCTTGGTTTATTCTTGCTTGTCGTTGGAGACAAACTTTGTCTTTCTGTCTCTTTAGTTTGTGTGTATTATTATAAATTAAACGAATGTAACACAAATTTGCCATCTTTAAACAAATTTGTTGAACATTGTGTCTGTTATTTAATCTCTTTTTAACAGAATGAAAAAACTAAGATTAAATATAATCAACAGAAGTATAAAAAAAACTATGAACTAAGTCTTTGAAGTTAGATGCATGATTTTTGTTATTAGTTGTTAGTGGCTTTGAACTAGCTGTCAGTAACTGCAAGTACTCTCAGATCTGTATTTAGTGACCTTTTTTGTTGAGTAACGGTAACGTCCATTATGTTTTTGTTACTGAGATGTATTTCTATTTGCATTCATCTGTTATTTAAAGTTAAATAAGCCTTTTTCAACTGAATTTTATAGTTTGTTGTTATGTAGTACTGTAACAACTCTGTTCCAGGTTTAGGGGGAAGACCCTAGCATGTTTAACCTCATCACATTCTGTATATATGTTCCTGTCCGAAGTCAGGAGCCTGTAATTCAGTGGTTGTTGTTTGTTGGTGTGTTACATATTCATTGTTCGTTCATTTTTGTACATGATTAGAACGTTAGTTTGCTTGTTTGAATTCGTTGCCATTTGTCATTTTGTTGCCTTTTTTAGCTGACTATGCGATATGGCTTTGCTCATTATTGATGGCCGTATGGTGACCTATATTTGTTAATTTCTGGTCATCTGATCTGTTGTGGAGAGTTGTGATTATTCCGCTCATTTTGGGTGCCATGATTGGCAAATAAAATATATGTTGTTGCTGTTGTTGTTGTGTCGTTGGCAATAATACGGCATCTTTTTTTATAAACAAATATATATATATATATATATATGTAAATCGAATGTTCTGTTCCCTTATGAACCACATAAATTTGAACTAAATTCTTGAAGGGAAAGACATTGTTTTTGTATAAATGTCAACAGAATATAGAATGTTGTGTCAACAGAATACAGAATCAACATTCTGTATTCTGTTGACACAGTATACAGAATGTTGATTCCGGCAAAATATATGATCTGACAGGATGCTCACGAAATAAAACTTGTGATGGAAGAAGACATAGCCTACATTTGACTTTTAAACATACATGAACAATAGCAATCCGTAGATGATTCGAAAAGGATCCGCCATCTCTGACTTGTCGTAACAATCGTCTCTTTCTGTAACTTTAAGAATTTCTGCAAGTGGCTGGTAAACCGATATTTCCTCTGCTGTATTTCTGTATCCTATCCTTCCCGGCTGATATACTGTTGTCTCAAATTTTGCCGTTGATGTTATTATCGTCATCACAAAAGCGCGTCAATATGGAACATACAATTGCCTATTGTAAAACGTTTATGTGATTGGATTTACACATGACGTCATTCATTGTTTACAAACGTTATTTTTGCACTCGCACTGACATGTCAACAGTTCAACAGTTCAAACTTCTTCTGGATTGAATACCACAATGGGATTGAAGGTAGATCAAGGTATAGTAGTACATTGAATATTTTAAAACTGAGAAAAGTGTAACATAGCTAATTCAAAACATATTACGTTAGTTAAAAAAAAGCAGAATACGCGTTACACAGTGGCGGACCCCTGGGGTTCCGGGGGTGGGAACACCAAATTAATTTGGACGTTCAATGCATTATTTATTCTATATAATACCACTTAAAATATTTTATTTCCCCCATTTTTTCGCTATAATTATGAAATCTTTAGGGGACTGAGTTGGAACCCCCCTTTTTCCTTTTATCCAGAGTGTTTGGAACCACAGGCACTTGTTTCTATCCTAGTCCTATGACCTCGGGGCATTATTTACTATTTCTATTTGCTGTTCTGATATTTTCTTTTTACTATCAATGTGCCAAAAAAAAAATGGAAATATCAGTATAAAAACGTTAAAAATTGAATAAGAATGCGAAGTCATATAATATATGTTATAGGACTAGTTTCTATCCATACGAAGGTCGACTATGGATAGTCGACCTTCGTATGGATAGAAACAAGTGCCTGTGTAGGTCGACTATGGATAGTCGACCTTCGTATGGATAGAAACAAGTGCCTGTGTTTGGAACCCTCTTTTAAAACAATGGTTACAGAACTTTCTGCAAATGTCAAAATAGGTATAAAATCGCGGGTTGTTTTGGATACATATTATTACTTCTTTGCCAAACCTTATTAAATAGATTATAGTATTAATATTTGTCAAATTGATATTTGTGATTAGCCTGACTTTCTAAACATATGATTGGATAAAGGGAGGTGCGGTACACCCCTCGGCGTAAGAAGGGGGAGGGGTCCGAAGGTTGGACCCCTTTTTAACGATAAATGCATAAATTTGAAAAGGGAAATCTATTTGGAAACCCTATCTCCAGATTTGGAACCCCCTTTTAAAAATGTGTTTCCTATTTTGACAGGATTTTTTTTTATAGGGCCCAATGCTTCCATTTAATTTGGGAAACATTTTAATATATAAGTCCTACATGTAGGTGCCTACAAAATTATTTCATCTCGCCACATTGACTGCTGTGTTTGTTGCTGTTAAGTTGTTGCTGCATATATGTATATTTTTATATATAAGTGATCTCGTTTGAAATGATTTAACAACAACATTTCTGTTACTTCTGGTTTTTTTAAAATATTTTTTTAGCATACTATGCGATCTGGGCAATGCGATATATGGGTTCATTGTGCATTTGATGTGGTAAAAATCAGGGGCGGATCCCGGATTTTTGAAAGGGGGGCGAAGATATTAAATTTTGCCGAGCGGAGCGAGTCGGAATATTTTTGGGACCTTTTTTGGGCTAAAAAAAACATAAAATAAGTGTTATATGCACTATTTAAACGGTTTCTGGCTTGGGGCATGCATATTTTATATATAGTTGCTGTAAAGTGTAAGGGTTGGACATTTTTTATGCTGTATTCTCCCTATTAATTGTCTATCATAAAATGATAGTATTGATCCAAAGCTATGTACTGATATATTTGATGTAGGACTTGTCAGTAAAGAATAGACATGGAAATTAGATGAAATTTACAATACGACCGACACGAGTTAAAAAAGACAAACAAGCAGTTTTTATCAAAATGTTTGATTGATATGTTTCACCCAACATAACTTAGGGAACCGAAGTGAGGGGTTCCAAATCCAACAAAGACTACGAACGTGTCTGAAATGACAACGAAGTTATGAATGACGGTCAACAAATGGAGACATAAAAGTCACACCTAGTAGACAGGTTGCATGCAGTCTGGTCTTGAAAAAGGATTCAATATATATAAGTTCGGCAAAACAGACATTCCAGTCAGACATGCAAACCCCGGCCACAAAAAAATACGCCCGTTTTTATTCATCATGTTCATTTCATGCTAAATATTTTTGTTGGAAATTTTAGTTTTTAATAGCAAAAAAGTGGACAAGACTTGTTTTCAATCCAGATACGGCCAAAATTTTTGTTTAAGGCAAGAATCAGAGAGTCATTTTTTTTCTCTCAAATATCTCAGACTGCCTCCTCAAATCAAATGGTTCGTACCTGAGACTTGAAATCTTTCTAGAGCTTATACTGACTGGGGATCATTATTCAATTTGTTAAACATGTTTTCGTAGGTAAATAATATTGTGGAACTTTTTTTTCATGAGAGTGTAATAGTCTATAGAGTATTTACCATTACTTTCTGTTTAGTGGAATAATGAAATAGAAGTCAATACGTTCTTATTCAATCCTGTGTCGCTTTGAAGGTTTCCTGATTGTCATGACAACCTCAGCCTAAGCAATGTGTATTACTGTAATTTGAATTTCAAAATGACCGAGTGCCGTTTTTTCAACGCACTGGTCAACTCCACCATAGCAAATCACATGACTTTGACAATCAGTAAATACCGGCCAGCGAAAAATGTCTTTATAAGTAAAGAATTGTTGTATAAAAATTAAATACTCGGGAAATGGCAAAGTTCACGAAGTCCTGATTAATCATTTTACAAAAAAAAAAAAAAAAAAAAGTCCGAGCAAAGGGGGGAGGGGGGGGGGGGGGCGGGGCGTAAGCCCTCTACGCCCCCTCTGAATCCGCCACTGAAAATCATTCAACAGTCTTCCTATTTTTATATTGTAAATAAAGAAATGTTTGAATTTCTATTTTGTTTTGGTACTGGCTATGGTTACATTGAAATGTAAAAGTCGTAAAAAAGTTATTGTTACAATGAAGTTTATGCTATATCGCCGGAATGCAGACCTATGGTTGACTAAGGAACTACATAGAATACTTACGAGTGTAACAATGATATTTATGTCTACGGTTACATTGTGTTATTGTTACGTAAATGCACTCAAATGAAAAATTATTTTTTACAATATTTTATACATTATTTTAATTTTAATTTGATTGTCAGTGTACACACAACCAGTATGTTGTTTCAGTCCGATGCATTTTTGGCCCGGTGTAACCACTCTCAGTGGCGGATCCAGAAATTTACATAAGTTGGGGGCCACTGACTAACCTAAGAGGGGGCCGGCTCCAGTCACGCTTCAATGATTCCCCTATATAAGCAACCAATTTTTTTTCCAAAAAGGGGGGGGGGTCTCCAGCCCCCCCCCCCTAAATCCACCTCTGACTCTAGGCAGCCCTCACAAACGAGTAATTGGGGTGGATGGGTTGGGTGGCTCAGTGTTGTATTAATATATAAGAAGATGTGGTATAACTGCCAATGAAAAAAGTCTCCTGTTCATATAAGTCGTAATTTGTAGAAGTAAACCATTATAGGTCAAAGTACGGTCTTCAACACCGTGCCGGCATGAGCTCTCACCGAACATCAAGGTGTAAAGGGCCCCAAAAGTGACTAGTGTAAAACCATTCAAACTTGAAAACCAACTACAGAATACCAAACTCCTGACCTAAGACAATAACCTCTTTTGTATTGTTACAATCTCAAAAACGTGTCCGATAATTTAAGAATGTGTCCGGTTAAAAACTCCAGAATATTTCAAAACTCATATACCCCCAATGATACTCTGTAAAGTAAAAACGCAATTCAATATTAATGGTGTGGGATACGATAGAACCCGTATTGTTCGGTTGGATTATAAATGATTAGAAAAAAAAGTCGAAGCAGGTGCCAAAAAAAAATCTGGAGGAAAGGTTTAGTAATCCGTACAGACAAATGTCCAAGGTATGCTACACTGTGCACGCTTTCTTCTGCTTGCAGACACAGACTATAGGTCTGGTTAAAAAAAAAATTGCACAATAAAAAGTTATTTTTATTTGAAGCGCTTTAATTTATGATTTTCTTTATCAATATGATTATTATTATTATAAAGTTCAGACAGAGGTACTTCACAATATAGAAAACTAATACATCATGTACATTTTATATTGTATTTTATTCCCGGTGCTTGACCACGTTTACTGTATGTCATTGATAAACATTAGTTTGTTCAGCATAGGTAATTCATAACAAGCATAACTGCAGGCTAAGTTTACAACACATAATTAACTATTGATTACTTAATGTCCAGTGGCAAATATGTCATGCGTATTTAGAAAAAAAACCCATTAACATTGCATTTAATAAGTTTTGTAAAGTTTAAATCATCGTTTATAAATAGTAAGTAAATTCTATTGTTTTAATATTATCCGGTGATGCCTATAAATGTCTTTTTACAAAATGTATGTCTATGAGGGTACTGCTCGACCGGTGTCCCGCAGAAGTGGTTTCGCCAGTGCAATTTGACATGTTTATCAAATCATTGACGTCACATTGACGCGTTTTTGAGGAATCGGACACGTTTCTGTGTGCTACCATAGATAGATGTATAACATATCTGGCTAGGTGCTACATATATGACTATGTACGATTTTTCAATTAAATTAAATTTCCACTTAAATCTATTAAACATTAATGTACTTTTGTATAAAGTAGTTAGTATATATTTTAATGTCTTTCGTCGTTGTTTCACGGATCTTATTATAAAGAACACATAAATAGACCGATGGTTAAAGCTACACGTGTATGAAATACTTGCCACTGGCAAACACTAATTCTTTGATGATGATGATGAATTAAATTATCATAGTTTCCTTTTTTTTTTTTATTTAGAAACAAATTTCAACTTTGATTGATTATAATATTATATATACATGTAGTATCAGAAGTCCAGTCCATTAGTGATTACTGGACTTATGGTAGTATATAAAGTAATAAGTAAATTTTGATGTCATACCATTCCCATCCATAATTGTGCATTCTTTTTATTTTTACATAACACAGAAATGAGGAAAGTTTTAACATAAGATAATTTATTGTAGCCTAGACCTGTTGGTGACCTTCTGCTGTTGTTTTTTATTTGGTCGGGTTGTTGTCTCTTTGACACATTCCCCATATCCATTCTCAATTTTATTATTTATAAATTCATTACATTTTTTTCCCTCAGAATGATTAACAGCAATGGAGACAGGAGCAGACATGGGAATGTTCGATGTGAAAATTGAAGACCTATAAACAAAATGATGTATCTGGACAATATGGCACTCATCAGAAAAAAAAACCCAACATTTGATCATGAACCATTGAATCCTGAGTTTCGTACAAGTACCAAAACATTAAAGGTGGATGCTTATAATGAGCTCATATTAGAACTAAAGTGTCCTCTTGGATTACCACTGTACATGTAAAAAGACACATTATATCCGGGACTGAATTGAGGAAAAGAGCCAGGAAACTGACATTCAACAAAGCATTCCAAAGAAAAGATGGCATAGGGGGAGAACAATGAAACATGATACATGCAAAATTAATTGTTTCTTTGATTGTTTTATTTATGAGCTTTAAAGGGTCATAAAATAACCAAGGGGCGTAAAAATGACAGAGATTTTTGCCACAAACTTCACATGTTGGTATGACATTGAATGTTTTATTATATATTAAAAAATGGTTATGATAAATAAAAGAAATTCCAGTTATGATTAAAAATAAGGTAATACAGAAGATTGTTTTGTGTTGATTATAATGCATTGCCTCACATAGTAACATATAACTGCATTAATTACAACATATTTTAAGCAATAGCAAAATACCAAAAAATGAACAGTATTGAAGATTCTAATCTTGTTTGATATATTTATAAATTATGCGCTATTATACAATTGATACTGTAAAATATCAGCCTCGAACCACAGTGTGAATCTTCCTGATGTCGAGTGCGTATTTTTTTTTTTTATAAACACTGAAAGACAGTCACAATCAAAATCAAGAAGTAAGCAAAGAATCACAAAACGAAAGGGCATTTACAACAACACATTGAAAATTACATATATAAAAACAACACGAACTCCATTAAAAACCGGGAGTGAATTCAGGTGCTCCTAATGCGTATTATTTTTATAAACACTTAAAGACAGTCACAACCAAAATCAAGAAGTAAGCAAAGAATCACAAAACAAAAGGGCATTTACAACAACACTTTGAAAAATACATAAAAGACAACACGAACTCCATTAAAAACCGGGAGTGAATTCAGGTGCTCCTAATGGGTAAAATCTGATAAACTGCTTATCTTGCTTCATTTCTGTTGTTTTCTCCTTCGCTTCAATAGTATTTCGATAGACGAGAGTAAGCTTGATAATTTTCCTTGGTCATGTTCACGTCGCTAAAAAAAAACTGCGCAGCAGGGTAATATAGTCTAAGAGAAAAACGTAACCAGCTAAAAAAGGATAATAATAATATTGTCACAGAATTATCAAACCTATATTTGGATACCAATTGTACTGAGATACACATAGTAAAAACTTCTCTAATGATAAACACTTAATCAGAGATATCTACAAAAGATACAAAATATGCCACAAATTATTATATACAATGTAGCATACTATACTTACCGAGTTTAAAAGTTTTCAGTTCCAAATATTTTTTGAAACAATACACATTCAAGTTAAAAAGATTAACAACACCAAATCTACTGAAACAGTACTGAAAATAACAATACCGAAATAGTACTGTCAACATCAGTACTGAAACAGTACTGACAAAATCAGTACTGAAACAGTACTGACAAACTCAGTACTGAAACAGTACTGTCAAAATCAGTACTGAAACAGTACTGACAAAATCAGTACTGAAACAGTACTGTCAAAATCAGTACTGAAACAGTACTGTCAAAATCAGTACTAAAACAGTACTGTCAAAATCAGTACTGAAACAGTACTGTCAAAATCAGTACTAAAACAGTACTGACAAAATCAGTACTGATTTCATTGAAAGTATAACATTATAAGTTTTCAGTCTTTCCTAACAGTACTGATATGCACGAGGGTAGAAATGTACCAAAAAAGTATAGGTAAATTATTGGTAGTGTACAGTCTGGTTTAGAATTTCTAAATATACAGAATGTCATTTGCAGGTTTACTTTATATCAAATGAATACACAAGAAACCAATTCATAATAGTAACATTAGCAACATCTACTATCATGACATTACTTGATTAAACGTTTTGTTGCGAACGTCTTTTTAGCTCACCTGGCCCACAGGGCCAAGTGAGCTTTTCTCATCACTTTTCGTCCGTCTTCCGTCGTCGTCCGTAAACTTTTACAAAAATCTTCTCCTCTGAAACTACTGGGCCAAATTTAACCAAACTTGGCCACAATCATCATTGGGGTATCTAGTTTAAAAATGATGTCCGACGACCCGCCAAAATAATCAAGTTGGCCGCCATGGCTAAAAATAGAACATAGGGGTAAAATGTATATTTTGGCTTATAACTCTGAAACCAAAGCATTTAGAGCAAATATGACATGGAGATAAAAATGTTTATTAGGTCAAGATCTATCTGCCCTGAAATTTTCAGATGAATCAGACAATGGGTTGTTGGGTTGCTGCCCCTGAATTGGTAATTTTAAGGAAATTTTGTCCGTTTTCGGTTATTATCTAAAAAATTATTATAGATAGAGATAAACTGTAAGCAGCAATTATGTTCAGCAAAGTAAGATCTACAAATAAGTCAACATGATCAAAATGATCAGTTGACCCCTTAAGGAGTTATTGCCCTTAATAGTCATTTTTTACCAATTTTCATAAATTTTTGTTATCTTTTACAAAAATCTTCTCCTCTGAAACTACTGGATCAAATTCAACGAAACTTAGCCAAAATAATAATTAGGGTATCCAGTTTGAAAACTGTGTGCGGTGACACGGCCAACTAACAAAGATGGCCGTCATTGCTAAAAATAGAACATAGGGGTAAAATGTAGATATTGGCTTATAACTCTGAAACCAAAGCATTTAAAGCAAATCTTACAGGGGTTAACTTGTTTATCTAGTAAATATCTATCTGCCCTGAAATTTTCAGATGAATTGGACAACTGGTTGTTGGGTTGCTGCCCCCCCAATTGGTAGTTTTTAAAGAAATTTAGCAGTTTTTGGTTATTATCTTGAATACTATTATAGATAGAGATAAATTGTAAACAGCAATAATGTTCAGCAAATTAAGATCTACAAATAAGCCAACATTACCAAAATGGTTAGTTGACCCCTTAAGGAGTTATTGCCCTTTATAGTCATTTTTTGGTATCACGTTGGTGTCGTCGTTGTCGTCGTCCGAATACTTTTAGTTTTCGCACTCTAACTTTAGTAAAAATGAATAGAAAGCTATGAAATTTCAACACAAGGTTTATGACCACAAAAGGAAGGTTGGGATTGATTTTGGGAGTTTTGGTCCCAACCTTTTAGGAATTAGGGGCCAAAAAGGGCCCAAATAAGCATTATTCTTGGTTTTCGCACAATAACTTTTGTATATGTAAATAGAAATCAATGAAATTTTGACACAAGGTGTATGACCACAAAAGGAAGGTTGGGATTGATTTTGGGAGTTGAGGTCTGAACAGTTTAGGAATTAGGGGCCAAAAAGGGGCCCAAGTAAGCGATTATCTTGGTTTTCGCACCATAACTTTAGTATAAGTAAAAAGAAATCTATGAAATTTAAACACAAGGTTCATGACCACTAAAAGGAAGGTTGGGTTTGATTTTGAGAGTTTTGGTCCCAACAGTTTAGGAATAAGGGGCCCAAAGGGTCCAAAATTGAACTTTGTTTGATTTCATCAAAAATTGAATAACTGGGGTTCTTTGATATGCTGAATCTAACTGTGTACGTAGATTCCTTATTTTTGGTCCCGTTTTCAAATTGGTCTACATTAAGGTCCAAAGGGTCCAAAATTAAACTTTAGTTTGATTTTAACAAAAATTGAATCCTTGGGGTTCTTTTGATATGCTGAATCTAAAAATGTACTTTGATTTTTTATTATTGGCCCACTTTTCAAGTTGGTCCAAATCGGGGTCCAAAATTAAACTTTGTTTGATTTCATCAAAAATTGAATAATTGAGGTTCTTTGATATGCCAAATCTAACTGTGTACGTAGATTCTTAATTTTTAGTCCCGTTTTCAAATTGGTTTACATTAAAGTCCAAAGGGTCCAAAATTAAAAATTTGATTTTAACAAAAATCGAATTCTTGGGCTTTTTTGATATGCTGAATCTAAACATGTACTTAGATTTTTGATTATGGGCCCAGTTTTCAAGTTGGTTTAAATCAGGATCCAAAATTATTATATAAAGTATTGTGCAATAGCAAGAAATTTTCAATTGCACAGTATTCAGCAATAGCAAGAAATCTTCAATTGCACAGTATTGTGCAATAGCAAGAAATTTTCAATTGCTCAGTATTGCGCGATAGCAAGAAATCTTCAATTGCACAGTATTGTGCAATAGCAAATATTTTCAATTGCACGGTATTGCACAATAGCAAGAAAAATATTGTGCAATAGCAAGAAATTTTCAATTGATTGGAGTTATCTTTCTTTTTCCAGAATAGTAGTTGAATCAGCTTAAATCATTGTTCTATACAATATACAATGTATATTCACTTTTACTACCTACCAATAATTAAAACAATCTTTACCATGCAGTGATAACAAGCACCTTTTGTTGGGGGGGGGGGGGGTTAAATTTTTCTCATTTCAGATTTCATAAATAAAAAGAAAATTTCTTCAAATATTTTTTTGAGAGGATTAATATTCAACAGCATAGTGAATTGCTCAAAGGCAAAAAAAATTATTTTAAGTACATTAGACCACATTCATTCTGTGTCAGAAACCTATGCTGTGTCAACTATTTAATCACAATCCAAATTTAGAGCTGAATCCAGCTTGAATGTTGTGTCCATACTTGCCCCAACCGTTCAGGGTTCAACCTCTGCGGTCGTATAAAGCTGCGCCTTGCGGAGCATCTGGTTAACATTTTCATTAATTTGGTAAATATTGGTAAGGTTTTACAAAGTTTTTTCCTCTGTAACTAAAGGGCCAAGTTCATTACAGATAGAGAAAATTGTAAGTAACAAAAATGATTAGTATAAAGTATGATCTACAAACACATCACCATCACAAAAACACAATTTTGTGATGAGGGCGATATCGTAACTCCTATACAGGAGAGTTACAGATCTAAATATATATTGCTCACGTGACACTGATTTGGACAGAAAACAGTAACATTCGCAAAAAATAAAACAGCCAATGATATTGATTCCTCAAGTCCTTTGACCCCCTTACGTCATCCAAATTTAATATGATTGCTATTTTCAATTATTTATAAAACCCGGGATAAAAATAACTACAATAGGCTGACTGAGAACCATCAAGAAAATTGCGATCTTGACACACCACAATGGAAGGAAAAGACGTTACGTTCGCAATAATATTATTAAATTACCTTTTTTAGCCTTTAACAATAAAAATCTGCCTTAAAGTTATGATTAAAACACAAAAGAAGACTTTTTATTAAAATATAAATATATTAGGCTCTACTTATGAATCTATAATACTAAAATTACGAGGTCCAATTTGTCAGCCGTCATCACGTAAAAACGACAAATCAAAGAATTCAACTTTATATATAACTAATATAGTACAAAGGTGTAGATTAAAAATTACACCACTCCAGGCCCTTTTGTTTTCCACGTAATTAATATTGCCAATAATTAAGAAGTTCCGAGTCGGGTCCGATACCAATACCAATAGTATATTCACCTGTTACCGATTACCTTATCTGTACGTTCCACATCTGACAGGCTCACCACCAAACGGTGTATTCAGGATTAATATGCTATATAGTATTACACAGGTCATAATCACAGGGTTGACACTACTTAATTGTCAAATTGTTACCTATTGTAGTATTTTAATCAGTTAAACTTTCTAAGATAATAATACAAATCTATAATACTAAAATTACGAGGTCCAATTTGTCAGCCGTTATTACGTTAAAACGACGAATCAAAAAATTCAACTTTATATATAACTAATATAGTTTAAAGGTGTAGATTAAAAATTACACCACTCCAGGCCCTTTTGTTTTCCACGTAATTAATATTGCCAATAATTAAGAAGTTCCGGGTCGAGTCCGATACCGATACCAATAGTATATTCACCTGTTACCGATTACCTTATCTGTACGTTCCACATCTGACAGGCTCACCACCAAACGGTGTATTCAGGATTAATATGCTATATAGTATTACACGGGTCATAATCACAGGGTTGACACTACTTAATTGTCAAATTGTTACCTATTGTAGTATTTTAATCAGTTAAACTTTCTAAGATAACAATACGAATCTATAATACTAAAATTACGAGGTCCAATTTGTCAGCCGTTATCACGTAAAAACGACGAATCAAAAAATTCAACTTTATATGTAACTAATATATTTCAAAGGTGTAGATTAAAAATTACACCACTCCAGGCCCTTTTGTTTTCCACGTAATTAATATTGCCAATAATTAAGAAGTTCCGGGTCGAGTCCGATACCGATACCAATAGTATATTCACCTGTTACCGATAACATTATCTGTACGTTCTGCATCTGACAGGCGCACCACCAAACGGTGTATTCAGGATTAATATGCTATATAGTATTACACGGGTCATAATCACAGGGTTGACACTACTTAATTGTCAAATTGTTACCTATTGTAGTATTTTAATCAGTTAGACTTTCTAAGATAACAATACGAATACTAAAAATCTGGACTAAAGTAAGGCGTATAGGTACAGTTTTCAATTTGTTAGCGGGCATGACGTAAAACAGCGAATCAAAGAATTCAATATTTGTAACTAATATACAATGCTGTTGATTAAAAAATACTCCATTCCAGGACCTTTTGTTTTCAAATAATTAATATTATCAATAATTGATAAGTTCCAGTTCGACGGGTTCAAACAGAAAGATTTGAAAGCAGAGAAAACTGTGTATCTTATAATCAGCATGACTTTATCAGATGACAATACTAATACTAAAATAAGGCTTGCGCATAGTTATATACTTGAATTCAGTCACGGACCCGCGATATACGGGTGTGTTCTAGTAATACTTAAAAATTCCACTCCAAATAAGCTAAATGTCAGTCAAGTACATGTAGGTCATGATGTCTATTCCATGTCAAATATTTTGAAATGTCAGACACAACTAAAGGTAGAACATTATGGTTTGAATTTCGAAAAACTTTTATATAGGAGAAAATCTGACATGTTTCAGAATGTTAAGCTCTAATTTAGGATAAAACTGTCAGACGACATTTTGTAGAAGTTATTGTCCTTCAATGACGATTTTTTATTTTATTTCTTTTTAATATTATTTCCATACTTATAGACAGAAAATTTAAGATAGCAAAAAGGATCTGACAGCAGGATGGGATCATATTCAACATGGCTGAAATCTATAGTTGACTCCTTATTTTAAAGTCTATTTAACATTTTTAATGTGTTTGTTAATGTTTTTTATTAGATTTGATTGAAGCACCTCAAATATATATCCAAGAAAGAAAAAGAATGCCCTTTTTATCTCATCACTTTGCGTCTGGCGTCGTCGTCGTCTGTCGTCGTTAGCTTACACAAAAATCTTCTCCTCTGAAACAACTGGGCAAAATTAAACCAAACTTGGCCACAATCATCATTGGGGTATCTAGTTTTAAAAATGTGTGACGTGACCCAGCCAACCAACCAAGATGGCCACAATGGCTAAAAATAGAACATATGGGTAAAATGTAGATTTTGGCTTTTAACTCTGAAACTAAAGCATTTAGAACAAATCTGACATTGGGTGAAATCGTTAATCAAGTGAAAATCTATCTGCCCTGAAATTTTCAAATGTATCAGACAACCGGTTGTTGGGTTTTGCCCCTGAATTAGTAATTTTAAGGAAATTTTGCTGTTTTTGGTTATTAAGTCTCCCAAACAAAAAGTCTCCTAAACAAAGTTTGGAGACTTATTGTTTTTGGTCAGTTCTCATTATTTTTATTATTCTTCCTCTTCCTCTTCCTCTTCTTCTTCCGCCACTTTAAAAATGAACTTGTCTGCAGCGGTTCTCCTAAACGGCTTGTCAGATTTACTTAGGATTTTACAATATGTTAGACTAACATGTCTAGGGGAGCCATCAATGTTTCGTTTGTGCATTGGGGTCTAATAAGGGGTATTTTGGGGGGTAGAAAGGAGGGAGGGGTTTACTATAGAACCCTATGGGATTTTATTTTCTAAAATTTTCAAATGAATTTAACTTAAAAACTGTAAGTGATAGATACATGCAGTCTTCAGAAATGATTATAGGACAATAAAACAAATCACATGAAATATAGGGGGAGTCCCTGGGGGTCATCCCCACCCCCTTCAATTTGAGAATATGCTTTTATCTTGTAAACAGTTTAGATCCCCACCCCTAAACCATATATATTCTTGAATGGGACGATAAAACAAATCAAATGAAATTAAAGGGAAGTCCCCGGGGGTCATCCCCACCCCGTTCAATTTGAGAATGTGCTATTATCTTGTAAACAGTCCAGATCCCCACCCCTAAACCATATATATTCTTGTAGGGGACAATAAAACAAATGAAATGAAATAAAAGTGATGTCCCTAGGGGCTCACCCCACCCCCTCTTGTTTGAAAACTTGTAAACAGTCAACATCCCCACCCCTAAACCATATATATTCTTGTATGGGACAATAAAACTAATCAAATGAAATTAAATGGAAGTTCCTGGGGGTCACCCCCACCCCATCCAATTTGAGAATGTACTATTATCTTGTAAACGGTCAAGATCCCCACCCCTAAACCATATATATTCTTTTAGGGGACAATAAAACAAATGAAATGAAATAAAAGGGAAGTCCCAAGGGAGTCACCCCACCCCCTCTTGTTTGAAAACTTTGTAAACGGTCAACATCCCCACCCCTAAACCATATATATACTTGTATGGGACAATAAAGCTAATCAAATGAAATTAAATGGAAGTTCCTGGGGGTTGCCCCCACCCCGTTCAATTTGAGAATGTGCTATTATCTTGTAAATGATCCAGATCCCCACCCCTAAACCATATTTATTCTTGTAGGGGACAATAAAACAAATGAAATGAAATAAAGGGAAGTCCCGAGGGGGTCACCCCACCCCCTCTTGTTTGAAAACTTGTAAACGGTCAACATCCCCACCCCTAAACCACATATATTCTTGTATGGGACAATAAAACAAATCAAATGAAATGTAGGTAAAGTCTCTGGGGGTTACCACCACCCTCTTCTGTTTGAATACTTGTAAATGGTGGAGATCCCCACCCGTAAGCCATATATATTCTTGTATTGGACAAAAAATCAAATCAAATGAACATGGGACCATATAAATGGCGAGTCATGGGAGCTTTGTTTGGGAGACTTCGTCACAGCATCCTGTTACAATTACTTCTTAATACCTTCAATATAATAATAGATAGAGATAAACTGTAGACTGCAATAATGTTCAGCAAAGTAAGATCTACAAATAAGTCAACATGATCAAAATGGTCAGTTGACTCCTGAAGGAGTTATTGCCCGGCCTTCATAGTCATTTTTTAACCAATTTTTCGTAAATTTATTTAATCTTTTACAAAAATCTTCTCCTCTGGGCCAAACTTAACCAAACTTAGCCACAATAATTATTAGGGTATATAATTTAAAAAATGTGTCCGGTGACCCGGCCAACCAACCAAGATGGCCACCATGGCTATAAATAGGGTAAAATCAGGGTAAAATGTAGATTTTGGCTTATAACTTTGAAATCAAAGCATTTAGAGCAAATTTGACAAGGTGTTAAATTGTTATTAAGTCAATATCTATCTGCCCTGAAATTTTTTAACTGGTTGTTGTTGTTGCTGCCCCCAATTAGTAATTATTAAGGAAATTTTGCCGTTTTTATACGCCCGTCTTTTAGACGGGACGTATAATGGTATACCGTTGTCCATCCGTCCGTCTGTCCGTCCGTCCGTCGCCCACAATTCGGACAATAACTCAAAAACACTTTCACGAATTTCCATGAAACTTAAGTGAATTGTTTATATCTATTGACGTAAGCTAACCTTTCATTTTTTTTTTAATTTCAGATTTTAAGTTTTGGATTTATGGGGCTTTATTCATAAAAAAGGGGGGATTTTCAACACTTCGGACAATAACTCAAGAAGGCTTTCACCAATGTCCATGAAACTTTGGTGAATTGTTTATATCTATTGATGTAAGCTCCCTTTCAATTTTAATAAATTTCAGATTTTAAGTTTTAGATTTATGGGGCTTTATTCTTAAAAAAAGGGGGATTTTCAACACTTCGGACAATAACTCAAAAAGGCTTTCACCAATGTCCATGAAACTTTGGTGAATTGTTTATAACTATTTATGTAAGCTCCCTTTCAATTCATATAAATTTCAGATTTTAAGTTTTGGATTTATGGGGCTTTATTCATAAAAAAGGGGGATTTTCAACACTTCGGACAATAACTCAAAAAGGCTTTCACCAATGTCCATGAAACTTTGGTGAATTGTTTGTATCTACTGATGTAAGCTCCCTTTCAATTTTTATAAATTTCAGATTTTACATTTCCGTGTTATGAATTTTTATGCTTAAAAATCGGGGGATTTTCCAATTTTGGGACAATAACTAACACTTTCACAAAATTTTATGCAACTTTGATAAATTGTTTATATCTATTGACATAAGCTCCCTTTCCATTTTTATAAATTTTAGATTGTACGTTTTCTTAAGTAATGAATTTTTATACTTAAAAAAGGGGGATTTTATGAAACTTTGGTGAATATATTAATGTAACATCCCTTTTGATTTGTATATATATTTCTAGTTGATTATATAAATTCATTTAAAGCATAAAAGACAAGTTAAAAGAGCAACGGGTGTATCATGCGCTAAAGCACAGCCCTTTATTGGTTATTATCTTGAATACTATCACTACTGTGATAATACCCATTAAATTAGGTCTATCAATTACGGTTACATTCAATGTGGTAAATTGCCATTAAATTGATCGTCTTGCCATTAAAAAAATGAATATTAACCATTAAATAAAACCACGAAACTTGGAATAATGACCATTAATTATAAGCACTTAATTTTTTCATAAATATATTAATGGGCATGCATTTACCAGATAATGGCCATTAATTTCTATTTTATAACAGTTAATGGGCATGAATTCTGTTTTCAAAATTTTAATGGGCATTATTAAAATGTAACCGTTATTAATAGCACCATTATTTTTATGGTATTTTTAATGGCCATTCCTGCATTTTAATGGCAGTTAAAACGACTAGATAGTCATAATAGTGGGCATTAAAAAATAACCATTAAATTTGGCATGAAAAAGTAATGATACATCTATAAAAGAATGTAACGGCCATTATTATCTCAATCGATGGATCATTTCTTCTTTATTGGCTGGTTTGTACTTTAATGGCTGGTTTGTTACTTTAATGGCCTGATGATTTACACGATTAGCATATGCATATTAAAGCAGATGATCATGAATCCTGCCTGAGTCAAATATATACACCTTACAATCATTTCATTAAGTAATTATAATTCATGTATAATATATTAGGGTTCCATTATTAATTGTAAAAAGGGGGGGTCGGAAGGCACTGCTGAATTACTTATAGGGACTGTAGGGGATAGAAGGCTCTTCTAATTGAATTTGATCAGTGGTGGTTATTTTAGAAAGATAACATGAGCAATTAATGGAAATATTCAAATTTATGCATGGTTGGGTCCAATTTAAAGTGCTGTCCGACTCCCTCTTTAAAAATAGACCAAAACACAAAAACCCAATTTTGATCACAGTATCATGAAAATATGATCAAAGTCAGATGACACAAGGCCTGCCAGTGATATGGACATTACCACGAAAACTTAACCCTAATCACAAATCCATGAAATGAGGTCGAGGTCAAGTGAAAACTGTCTGACAGGCATGGAAACCTTGCAAGGTGTACACTAGTCCAAATAATAATGACGTCTTGCAAAGCTATTTTTTTGGGGACACCTTCCTATGATGTTATAACGTCTGGACTTTGGGAGCAAATTTTGGGGGGAACTTTGAGACTCAACATTTGCATGCAATCTTTATTGCCGGCTAATAATTTCACATTATTACAAAGTCCTACCTTTTTTGTGCTTATTGATGCAAAATATTTCCAGAAATATCAAAAAGAAATGATATAATAAGATACGATTCCATTTGAGGTTGGCAAATATTTATTTTGCTTCTGTATTCTGCTTTCAAAATTGTATCCCATAATTTCCAAGAAACGTCACATCCGGCGAATATAAAATATTAAAAACAATGGACCAGAATTTCCGGAACGTTCGATTATTATTATCCGGAATTTCGGGTTTGTCAAAATTTACAGAGTTTAATCCATTTTCCAAATATATTCTGTCCGATCTAAACTGGACCCCTGCTGTTGTTTCAATCTAATCTACACAAACTTTGTGTCGAAGTATCAATCAGCGGGTGGCCAGTTAATTTGCGATCAACCTTACAAGTAATAGCTTTTCTAAAAAGCTTGTCGTATTTGAGCTGATCATATTGAGACGGCGTTTTGTGATCGGTTTGTGGGTATAGTTTTTTTTATTGGAATCTTGCTTCTTGAAAAAGAAGTGAAGGTTTCTTCTGAAATTTTTTTTTTTTTGGACAAATAAGTAATTTCCTTCATCATTAACGCTCAAGTTCAAGTTATAACTCTCATGCATGCATAGAAACATTTGCAGATCCAGTGTTTGACCCTGGTTTCAAACTTTGGTACTGTGGAAAGGACAGCAAACATAAAATCTTACATAGTAATAAAGAACCTATCAGCTATAGCTAGGAGTATGGAAAAGACATGAAATTTGCATTTGACGTCCATTGTCACTGTACTATTATGCATATTTTAGGGGCCAGCTGAAGGACACCTACGGGTGCGGGAATTCTCGCTACATTGAAGACCCATTGGTTGCCTTCGGCTGTTGTTTGCTCTATGGTCGGGTGGTTGTCGCTTTGACATATTCACCATTTCCTTTCTCAATTTTATTTTTTACAGAGTTTGTCTTTAGTGCCGTGTGGAGACAGTAGAGTGCCTCCCCGTGCTTAAGGTTTATGCTCTTATATTATACTAGATTATGGAGTGTGTGACGTCCATTGTCACTGTACTATTATGCATATTTTAGGGGCCAGCTGAAGGACACCTACGGGTGCGGGAATTCTCGCTACATTGAAGACCCATTGGTTGCCTTCGGCTGTTGTTTGCTCTATGGTCGGGTGGTTGTCGCTTTGACATATTCACCATTTCCTTTCTCAATTTTATTTATTAATATAAAATCATGTAAAGTAATAAACATTGATTTATAAATAAGGTTGGTTAATGGTCATTAAAATAATAACATTTAAATCATGTCAAGTAATGGGCATTAATATATAAGTTATGTAAAGTAATGGGTCCTTATATAGGTCTTGAACTAATAAATGACCATTAAAAATAACAGAAGTCATAACATTGATTTGATTTAATTTAATGGCCATTAGTTTGATATTATTTATCACTTTCATGGGCGTTACTTTTTTCTCTACAGAAAAATAATGCCCATCATTATCTTAATGCCCATTATCATGAAGAGAGAAATATTTCAGTAAAATTAATGAAAAAGTAATGGAAATTTCATTGATGCTTGCCATTAATCTTTATTTTAATGGCATATTTTACAAAACTATTAATTATTTTCTGACAAAAAGTAATGGGCGATTTTAATGGATTCATGAGATTTAATGGTTTGTTAATGGTATTTTAATGGAATTTTAATGGTTTGGTCTGCAGTAGTGTATTATAGATAGAGATAAACTGTAAACTGCAATAATTTTCAGCAAAGTAAGATCTACAAATAAGACAAGCATGATCAGTTGACCTCTTAAGGAGTTATTGCCTTTTATAGTAAATTTTTAACAATTTTCATTATTTAATTTTTTTACAAAATATTTTCCTCAGGAATTAAAGGGCCAAGTTCATTATAGATAGACAAATTGTAAGTAGCAAGAATGTTCAGTAAAGCAAGAACTCCAAACACATCACCATCACCAAAACACAATTTTGTCATGAATCCATCTGACGATCTGTTTTCTTTGTTTGATATGCATATAGACCAAGGTGAGCCACACAGGCTCTTAAGAGCCTTTAGTTTTACGTAATTAGACAAATATTCATGTTTAGCCTTATGTTGTACCATTACAGCTATTATGTTTACCCTTGTTCATACGTGTTCTAGAGAGTAGCTAATTAATAATAAAAAAAGATATTATATGAAATGATGGACACTTGTATTATTTTTATAACATACAGATGCAGCAACTGCCTTTCAATTTCAAGATTTTTTCATGTTCTATTTTATAAGAAAAAGATTGAAATCGCCTGCAGAAAAAACCTGTTAAAGTACACCAATGAACTAGCAGATGATGAACGTGGTCATATAAGGCTTGAATACTTCATTTCCAATAAAGACGATGAATGCAGTGTATTCCAGCAGATACGACAAAACATTCTAAGCTTAGCTAAAGGAATGAAAACCTGGAACAAAGAATATCCGTTAAAATTCATTCAACTGGAACAACAACTTCAAGAAAAGAAGAAAGAGTCGCCTATCATTTCCTATCAGAAAATTAAGGACATTTCAATTAATACACTAGAGCCTTTAAGTGAGAAAGAACTGAAATTATTTCTGGAATTTCATCATGAACTCAGAGCTTTAGTTTATTTCAAGGATCACTCAGATTATATAATTTTAGATACACAATGGCTGGCTGATGCTTTTAAATGTATTGTTACAGCAGAGAAATTTCAAGCTAGTACTACAAATCAAAAAAAGTGGAATGAATTTTACAATACAGGGAAATTGAATAATGAGGTTTTAGAAGATATATTTAAAAAAGAGACAACCATTTTGTATGATCATAAAGACTATATCCTGAATGTAATGGAGAAATTTGATATAATTATACGTCCAAACCAATTAGAGGGTGCTGATGAAAATCCCTTCTACTATGTACCTTGCATGATTAAAGCAGAACCTTATTGTGACATTTATAAAATGTTCAATGTTACAGAAGATATTGGTAAAAGATCCATGTGGTTGTGTTTCAAATTTAGGTTTCTACCACCACATGTAATGAATCATTTGATTGCCTCACTAAGCAGAATGTATGCAGTTGCAACAGTGGTTGACAAGGGAGAGAACAAAAGACAAATTGCCCTGTTCAAAGGCACTGCTGTTTTTGAGATACAGAAAACAGAAAAATTAAGAAAATTACTTGTAATGACATTTCCCAGTCTTATTCTTATTCAGGTTTTGGAATTTGGGAACGAAATTAAAAGAGGCGTTTACAAAAACATAGCCAACTTTGTGACAGGGGAAATAAACAAGATTATAAGTGCTAAATTCAAGATGTCAAATGTAGAATTTGAGAAAAAATGGGAATGTGGACTTACCAAACCAGGGCTTGTAATAGGTCAAAATGGCTTCTGTATTGAGCAGGGAGCAGAATATTACTGTGAGACGTGTATAACAACCCACAGGTTCATTGATGAATGGTCAGAT
The DNA here is from genome assembly GCF_963676685.1 of Mytilus edulis. Taxonomy (NCBI): domain Eukaryota; kingdom Metazoa; phylum Mollusca; class Bivalvia; order Mytilida; family Mytilidae; genus Mytilus; species Mytilus edulis. The sequence goes on along the minus strand of NC_092355.1, from coordinate 76,804,722 downwards.
CTACCAAGTGTAAGTAAAAAATGAAAAAAAAAACACAGCTTACCTTATCAATATTTCAACAGAAAGTAACATATTAATAATGCATTTAACAGCAGTTTAATGTTGATGGTAGATAGGATGTTTGTTTTTAGCATCCCTTCTGAGCATGTTACAAGAAAATATTTTTTGTATTAATAAAAATAAAGAAGATATGGTATGATTGTCAATAAGACAACTCTTCACACGAGACCAAATGACACAGAAATTAACAACTATAGGTCACTGTACGACCTATATATAGCTACAACAATGAACAAAGCCCATACTGCATAGTCCTTATTTTTAACCCTTTATTTTTATTTGGTATTCAAGATGTCTTTTATAAAAGCTATTCTCGCATTGGATTTCAATTAATTACCTCATTAGATGAGTGCAAGCAGGCCTCGACAATAACGCTTGTCCTGTACCAGAGGGAAAATAGGTCGGACAAGTAAAAGCTGTATCAAGCTTGTCTGTCGGGACAAGTACAATTATTCACAGAAAATAAATTTAATCCAACTTTGATGAACAAAGTAATTTATTATAAACAAAAAACAAGAAAACAAATATTAATTTGACATGTTTCTGTATTATGTTTATTCAAATGCAAAACCTTTTTCTTCAACATGTTTACTTTCAATCGATAATTTAACTGTCAGGTACTTTTTAACAGGTAAAAGGTATACTATTCTCGGAAACCAGTCTTACTGATCCGAATCAATGATGCGCTTTGTAGATTAGGTAACTTTACAGGACAGTTCGTCACCTCGAAAGATTCAGCTCCAATCGTTTGAGAGACAGTTTGGCACCGTAGGAGACATATTTAGTAGACATGATTGATAGACAGTTTGACAAGACAGGAGACATTTCGGGACCAAGACAAATCAGTACCTCATTTTGCTACCTTATTCTGTTCCTTAAAATAAATACCATACCAGTAATTTTTTCACAAAAATATTTTTTTTATTTACCATAAAATTCACAAAATCATATGTGATCATAAGTAGAAAAAAAACAATACTTGCAATATGGTGACCTATAGTTGTTAATTTCTGTGCCATTTGGTCTTTTGCAGAGAGTTGTCTCATTGGCAATCAGACCTTATAATGGCTTATCTTCTTCTTTTTATTGATTGCATTTGAATACCCTTTTTTTAACTTAAAAAAACCAAACAGAATACAAATCCAATGAGTGTACAGGCATTTCAGATGGTGCCTCATGATTAAGAGTCTGATGAGACTAGCTTTGATGGAAACTAGAACCTAATTCCTGTGATTTGACTAGTTTCGCAGTTGTACTTGACTCATATTTTTGAAAAGTATTTAAAAAAAAAATACATCAAATTCTGTTATATTATTTAAATTCGTTTTGCTCCTTTAATCAACTAAACATGTAAAAAGGTTGTTTTTAATAAAAAAAAATTGGACAAGTAACAATTTCATTCGGACAAGTAAATTTTGGTATGTACTTGTCCTACAGGACAAGTTGAAAAAAAAGTTATTGTAGAGGCCTGGCATTAGTAGACTAGAGTATTCATTTGTGCTCATGTAGCATTTCATAAATAGTTAAAACCATGATATCTACTACTAACTACTAAACAAAACTTCCAGTAAAAATTAAAAATTGTAACCTTGTATGAAAGGGTATATCAATTACAAATTGAATAATTAGGGCCCCGCCTAAGGCGGGTCGCCCTATAGTGATCAGTCTGTCCGTCCGTCCGTAACACTTTAACTTTGTGTCCGCTCTATATCTTGAGAACCGTAATGATTTCAAAGTTTATACTTGACATCCATTTTAACCAACACCAGAGGGTGTGTCATGATGTATGTACAACTTCCTAGGTCAAAGGTCAAGGTCAAAAACTTTGGTTTCAGTTGACAACCCTGTGTCCTTTGGTGAAGACTGTGTCCGCTCTATATCTTGAGAACCGTTATGATTTCAAAGTTTATACTTGACATCCATTTTAACCACCACCAGAGGGCGTGTCATGATGTATGTACAACTTCCTAGGTCAAAGGTCAAGGTCAAAAACTTTGGTTTCAGTTGACAACCCTGTGTCCTTTGGTGAAGACCGTGTCCGCTCTATATCTTGAGAACTGTTATGATTTCAAAGTTTATACTTGACATCCATTTTAACCACCACCAGAGGGCGTGTCATGATGTATGTACAACTTCCTAGGTCAAAGGTCAAGGTCAAAATAACTTTGGTTTCAGTTGACAACCCTGTGTCCTGTGGTGAAGATCGTGTCCGCTCTATATCTTGAGAACCGTTATGATTTCAAATATTATACTTGACATCCATTTTAACCAACACCAGAGGGTGTGTCATGATGGATGTACAACTTCCTAGGTCAAAGGTCTGTCTGTCTGTTGGTCTGTCCATCGCTAACAAATGTTTATTATTATATTATTATAGATTATTATTACTGTTTGCAAGATCTCCTTACAGTGATCATTTCCAAGTTTTTGCTGATCTTCAATTGTAAACTAATTAAGCAATATTGTGTATAAGTTTTTTTACAAATTTTCTTCCACAATTTTCCTGATAGTTATAATTTGCTTCTTTGTGTTATATTTTTCTTTAAGTAAAATCCATATTTTTCAAAAAGTTGAAGTCCCTCAGAATATTGATGGTGGCAAATTGGGAATATATTTTTTTTCAAACACATTTAGCATGGCTTTTTAATGTTGTCAAAGTGCTATGATATACATTTCGTGAAATATGGCCAGTCTTTAACTTTCCTCCTTATATCAATTATCATGATTATAGTCAATTAATGTCTGAATAGTTTGAAAATTGACATGGAATTACTAGAAATAAATGGAAAATTGCGATGCATACAAAATGTAAAAATCCGCCCTGTATCTTTATAAACACCCGTCTATTTCATTGCTACAATATCATATGTGATCATAAGTAGAAAAAAAACAATACTTGCAATATGGTGACCTATAGTTGTTAATTTCTGTGCCATTTGGTCTTTTGCAGAGAGTTGTCTCATTGGCAATCAGACCTTATAATGGCTTATCTTCTTCTTTTTATTGATTGCATTTGAATACCCTTTTTTTAACTTAAAAAAACCAAACAGAATACAAATCCAATGAGTGTACAGGCATTTCAGATGGTGCCTCATGATTAAGAGTCTGATGAGACTAGCTTTGATGGAAACTAGAACCTAATTCCTGTGATTTGACTAGTTTCGCAGTTGTACTTGACTCATATTTTTGAAAAGTATTTAAAAAAAAAATACATCAAATTCTGTTATATTATTTAAATTCGTTTTGCTCCTTTAATCAACTAAACATGTAAAAAGGTTGTTTTTAATAAAAAAAAATTGGACAAGTAACAATTTCATTCGGACAAGTAAATTTTGGTATGTACTTGTCCTACAGGACAAGTTGAAAAAAAAGTTATTGTAGAGGCCTGGCATTAGTAGACTAGAGTATTCATTTGTGCTCATGTAGCATTTCATAAATAGTTAAAACCATGATATCTACTACTAACTACTAAACAAAACTTCCAGTAAAAATTAAAAATTGTAACCTTGTATGAAAGGGTATATCAATTACAAATTGAATAATTAGGGCCCCGCCTAAGGCGGGTCGCCCTATAGTGATCAGTCTGTCCGTCCGTCCGTAACACTTTAACTTTGTGTCCGCTCTATATCTTGAGAACCGTAATGATTTCAAAGTTTATACTTGACATCCATTTTAACCAACACCAGAGGGTGTGTCATGATGTATGTACAACTTCCTAGGTCAAAGGTCAAGGTCAAAAACTTTGGTTTCAGTTGACAACCCTGTGTCCTTTGGTGAAGACTGTGTCCGCTCTATATCTTGAGAACCGTTATGATTTCAAAGTTTATACTTGACATCCATTTTAACCACCACCAGAGGGCGTGTCATGATGTATGTACAACTTCCTAGGTCAAAGGTCAAGGTCAAAAACTTTGGTTTCAGTTGACAACCCTGTGTCCTTTGGTGAAGACCGTGTCCGCTCTATATCTTGAGAACTGTTATGATTTCAAAGTTTATACTTGACATCCATTTTAACCACCACCAGAGGGCGTGTCATGATGTATGTACAACTTCCTAGGTCAAAGGTCAAGGTCAAAATAACTTTGGTTTCAGTTGACAACCCTGTGTCCTGTGGTGAAGATCGTGTCCGCTCTATATCTTGAGAACCGTTATGATTTCAAATATTATACTTGACATCCATTTTAACCAACACCAGAGGGTGTGTCATGATGGATGTACAACTTCCTAGGTCAAAGGTCTGTCTGTCTGTTGGTCTGTCCATCGCTAACAAATGTTTATTATTATATTATTATAGATTATTATTACTGTTTGCAAGATCTCCTTACAGTGATCATTTCCAAGTTTTTGCTGATCTTCAATTGTAAACTAATTAAGCAATATTGTGTATAAGTTTTTTTACAAATTTTCTTCCACAATTTTCCTGATAGTTATAATTTGCTTCTTTGTGTTATATTTTTCTTTAAGTAAAATCCATATTTTTCAAAAAGTTGAAGTCCCTCAGCAATTTTCCATTTTTTAACATTTAATTGGCATTCTTTTTTGGTGGGTCATAATATATTGAAGGCATAATTCTAAAAATATGTGACAAATATCAATTGGGCAGCACCTTTAAACATATTGTTCAAACATCAATCCATATATCCAGAAGTCACCTTAGAGTAGTCAACAATGAATTCACATCATGCAGTCATATCACTATTATACTATGAAAGTAAGTTGAGAATATTTATCAGTTTTAACTTAAAATCTTAGAATAAAATCACACATGAGACTATGTAATAACTTCAAATAATGCTTCATATCAGATTATCCATACAACTTATTTACCCCACATTATTGACAGCGGGGCCCACAGAGATGGCTCCCATCTCAATGATATCTAGTTACTATTATGAAATGTACCAGTATTAATGTGTTATTTATTTATATTGATACTTCTTTTTATTTGTGGTTGAATTTGCATTTTTAAATGAAAGTAATTTTCTAACATTGAGCATTCAACCTGTTAAATTGACATCATTGGCAATCATACCACATCTTCTTTTTTTAAATAGTCATTTTACTAATCTTTTTGTTTTGTTCATTAATTTGATAAAATTCAAGCTTTTTATTTTAATTAAGTTTTATATTTCCTCTGGTATCAACATAAACTTTAGCCTTTATTTCACAAAGAATCCACAGAAGGGTCTTCCGACAGACAGTATAACCATCGACAAAGGAGGGAGTCTGTCAGGCTGTTCATGGTGTCTAAATCAAATACAATGTCTGGTCAAAATGGAGACATTTAATCTGATTATCTATGTGGCATGTTACAAGGCTACATATCTGCTCCTATCAAATATACCGTCATTTTCCTATATTTATTTTATAATTGCACATGTATGACTTTTTTTGTAAATTATTTTAGTCTCCTAATCATAATTACATTTGACATTCGCATTATCATTGCACATGTATTGTGCTATGCTTTAAATGTTTTGACGTTCTGGTTTCTAATGCAGACACTAGTGAACCTTTTACAAATATTTTGTAAATCATTTCAGCCACCCAAGAGTTGTAAAGCTGCCTCAGATGTAACACCTGACATAGAACGCATCTCTCAGACCAGCATTATTCAGGAAACTGTAAGAAGTTGTAACAGTATAGTTCAATAATAGTCTGAGTATCTTAACAAACAATCACTTTCTAAAGATCTTCACTTAGCATACCGTATAGCAAATCAGATATTTTACAGTCTCTACTCTGGTATCTAAATGTCCATATCAAAACGTGCAAATATACAACGGAGTAAATTGTCACATTGTTCCATTTGTTATTTATGCTTAAACTAACGCATGAATTGTAATATGATTTTAAATGTTTTAACATTGTGGTTTCTAAAGCAGGTAATGGTGACCATTTGACTAACATTTTGTAAATTATTTCAGCCACTAAAAAGTTCTGAAGCTGCCTCAGGATTAAGACTTGACACAAAAAGGACCAGTCTAACTGACATTATTTCTAAAAACATAAGAAACTGTTTCATTTTAGTGGACATCATCTTAATATTTAACAAATAAGTCTTCATTTGTAAATTATATAGAATGATGTATCCAATTATCAATACAAATTACAAGTATTACTGCATGTACAGATCTTCTGTAAAATGGGGTAACAATTTATATGCATCATTTCTATTTGTAGAGATTTTATAGAGATGTAATAGAATATTGATGGTGGCAAATTGGGAATATATTTTTTTTCAAACACATTTAGCATGGCTTTTTAATGTTGTCAAAGTGCTATGATATACATTTCGTGAAATATGGCCAGTCTTTAACTTTCCTCCTTATATCAATTATCATGATTATAGTCAATTAATGTCTGAATAGTTTGAAAATTGACATGGAATTACTAGAAATAAATGGAAAATTGCGATGCATACAAAATGTAAAAATCCGCCCTGTATCTTTATAAACACCCGTCTATTTCATTGCTACAATATAACCACTAGTGTCATCTAGGTAACTAATATATGTATTGATATATTTCAATGAGACAGTAAAAACAAAAACACATAAGATCAATACCAATCTTATTATGAAGTGGTATTCATAGATTATTGAAAAAAATATAAGTGTGTTTTTAAATATGTTATTCTTTTTACAGGAACAGAAGTGTGACCATCAAAGTATGTGTTAATTTCGTAATTTTTATTTGTAATTCATTATTTCTTCAATTTGAAAAAAAAATACTAATTTTACTGTATAATCAATTGAAGAATAAGATGCTATTCAAATATACGCGAATTTAATTTGTCCAAAAAATGTACATCATTCAAAAATAAACATAATTCAGATATCCTTTTTTTTAATTTCAGAATTTGATCAATGTTTTACATATAAAATTTAAAAAACGATAACAAGGATTATAATTTAGTACCCCAGACACACGTTTCGTCTACATAAGACTCATTTATAGTGATGCACATTTCACAATATTCATAAAGCAAAAAAAGGACAAAGTTGAAGAGCATTGATGATCCAAAATTCCAAAAGGTTGTGCCAAATACGGCTAAGGTAATCTACTCCTGGGATAAGAAAATCCTTAGTTTTTTCGATAAATTTATGATTTTGTAAACAGGAAATTAAAAAAAAAATGACCACATTATTGATATTCATGTCAACACCGAAGTGTTGAATAATGGGCTGGTGATACCCTCGGGGTCGAAACGTCCACCAGCATAAAATGGTGCATTTGAAATAAATAGCAGTAATTAGTCTTGTTTGAAACATGCAGGATATTTGCACGTGTTATATAAGTTAGGCAATACAAATAAAATTTAAAAAACACAAACTGTCATTCTGTCTAATGCAATTCATAAGAATTATATTTTATAGAAGTTTGAAAAAGCTTTAAGATATATGACAACAGTTTGAATTATATGATAATCTCTTCAATTAGGATTAACCTCAATAAAATATATTGCCTTGTTTTTCTTTAGTATTTATTAAAATCTGAAAAGCAAAATTACTGTTAAAAAACTTTCAAACTGGGAAAGACTTGCATAATTTCCGGCTATGCATGCATCCCTATCATGCTCTCTGTTACCACAAACCGTCAAGCAACTAACACTTCATCAGCCATTTTTCAACCATATGCTCTAACTTATGAAGGCCATATAAAAGTACGATAAAAAAACAAAGATATAACTAAAAAAAGACTAAATATACAAAGTTGTTTCATTTGCAATGATTAACAACATCTGCGTAATTTTTATAATATATCGTATGAAACAATTATATGCAGTATGTACAAAATGGTCTCAGAAAAAAAAACCAGTATGATAAAAAAAAAAATTAGGATAAAATAACAGTTGTGAAATATATCTTATTAAAAGTGTTATCTTATTTGATTTCAGGCACCATCGGAGATAAATATGACTACATCGTGCAGCAAAGATTGGACATAAGCAATATATTGGATCGAATGATTACACACTTGGTAATATCAGTTAAAGACAGACACTGCATTCAACATAACAAAAGTCAAGATGAGCAGACCAAAACATTGCTAGATATAGTGATAGAAAGGGGAGGTACAACCAACAATGTCTTTATTGATGTATTAGCAGAATGTGGTTACAACGAACTCGCAAACAGTTTGAAAAAAGAGTCGGAGAATAAAAGTCAAAGTTCAAAAATAGGTATGATCTGTATGTGTGCATAGTATCTATCAAAAATTAAAGCTAAATGAAATGAACCTATGCTATTAAATGTCTTTTTTTTTTAAACTGTTGTAACTGGAATTGAACATGTTGGATTCGTAATCTCGTTTGTCAGCTGCATCTGTTAGTCAAGCCATAATTTACATAATCTTAGAGTTTTCACTAAATATAAAAATACGAATATATGAATATAGCAAAAAGTCAAATCACAAAAATACTAAACTGAGACGAAAATTTAATTGGAAAGTCCATAATCACATGGTAAAATCAAAAGACAAAACAGATCAAAAACGAAGGGACAAGAACTGTCATATTCCTGACTTGGTATAGGTATTTTCAAATGTAGAGAATGGTGGATTTAAGTTGGTTTTATAGCGCTTAACCTTCTCACTTTGTTGACAGTCTTATCAAATATTGTTATATTTACAATGATGCGGGAACTAAAATCCTTGTAAATAAAATATTTGTTTGCACTATCACATTGTTGAATAATTTTCTTACCAATTGTTTTCTTCTACCCCCTGGTAGCCAATGTTGTGTTATCTATATTATCTCATTACTGCTAAAAACACTATAATTATATAATAAAAGATTCATGTGTTAAGGCAGCACACAGTAGCGGATTGGTATGGTCCCCAATTGTCCCTTAGACGTCACCTAATTTTTAAACGACCAGTTATATGAATGTTCTAACACTTTAAATAACCTCATCATACATGTAATAGTAACAAAGATTAATATTTTGTACGAATGCACGCGATTTGTCTACAAAATACTACTTACTGACGCTCGCATCAAAACAGTTAAAAAGGCCAACTAAAATACTAAAATGCAGAACATTAGGGACCAAAAGAGGTTTTGCTAAATGCAGCTTAAGTAATATATTCCTGGGCTCGAAAATATTTAGTTTCGGAAAAATGTAACGTTTTGTAAACATTTAGTCTAAAATAATGGTCATATCAAGGGCTGATGATATATCCAAGTTCAAAGGTCAAAGTTGACAAACTTGTTATATTCCACAAATAGCAACTTGCAATTAATGAATGGAAATAAAGTTTTCAATTTGAAGGAATAATTAGTCAAAAATAGCCATATGTGAAACAATGAACCCATAAACCTCATACAAATATTACTTTGGATTACTGTTTAACATAACTGTTCTCCGATGCATGTTAATTTAACATTCACATATTTTGATGACTGTTTAACATCACTGTTCTCTGAGGCATGTTAATTTAGCATTCACATATTCTAATGCATCTGTATTAATTAACATAGCTGTTCTCCGATGCATGTTAATTTAGCATTCACATATTCTAATGCATCTGTATGATTTAACATCACTGTTCTCCGAGGCATGTTAATTTAACATTTACATATTCTGATGCATCTGTATGATTTAATATAACTGTTCTCCGAGGCATGTTAATTTAGCATTCACATTTTCTGATGCATCTGTATGATTTAACATCACTGTTCTCCGAGGCATGTTAATTTAACATTCACATATTCTGATGCATCTGTAAGATTTAACATCATTGTTCTCCGAGGCATGTTAATTTAGCATTCACATATTCTGATGCATCTGTATGATTTAACATCATTGTTCTCCGAGGCATGTTAATTTAGCATTCACATATTCTAATGCATCTGTATGATTTAACATAACTGTTCTCCGAGGCATGTTAATTTAGCATTCACATATTCTGATGCATCTGTATGATTTAACATAACTGTTCTCCGAGGCATGTTAATTTAACATTTACATATTCTGATGCATCTGTATGATTTAACATCAAGGTTTTCCGAGGCATGTTAATTTAGCATTCACATATTCTAATGCATCTGTATGATTTAACATAACTGTTCTCCGAGGCATGTTAATTTAACATTTACATATTCTAATGCATCTGTATGATTTAACATCACTTTCCCGAGGCATGTTAATTTAGCATTCACATATTCTGATGCATCTGTATGATTTAACATCACTGTTCTCCGAGGCATGTTAATTTAGCATTCACATATTCTAATGCATCTGTATGATTTAACATAACTGTTCTCCGAGGCATGTTAATTTAACATTTACATATTCTGATGCATCTGTATGATTTAACATCAAGGTTTTCCGAGGCATGTTAATTTAGCATTCACATATTCTAATGCATCTGTATGATTTAACATAACTGTTCTCCGAGGCATGTTAATTTAGCATTCATTCGGCATGTTAATTTAGCATTCACATATTCTGATGCATCTGTATGATTTAACATAACTGTTCTCCGAGGCATGTTAATTTAGCATTCACATATTCTAATGCATCTGTATGATTTAACATCAAGGTTCTCCGAGGCATGTTAATTTAGCATTCACATATTCTAATGCATCTGTATGATTTAACATAACTGTTCTCCGAGGCATGTTAATTTAGCATTCACATATTCTGATGCATCTGTATGATTTAACATCACTGTTCTCCGAGGCATGTTAATTTAGCATTCACATATTCTAATGCATCTGTATGATTTAACATAACTGTTCTCCGAGGCATGTTAATTTAGCATTCACATATTCTGATGCATCTGTATGATTTAACATCACTGTTCTCCGAGGCATGTTAATTTAGCATTCACATATTCTAATGCATCTGTAAGATTTAACATCACTGTTCTCCGAGGCATGTTAATTTAACATTCACATATTCTGATGCATCTGTATGATTTAACATCAAGGTTTTCCGAGGCATGTTAATTTAACATTCACATATTCTGATGCATCTGTATGATTTAACATCACTTTCCCGAGGCATGTTAATTTAGCATTCACATATTCTAATGCATCTGTATGATTTAACATCACTGTTCTCCGAGGCATGTTAATTTAACATTTACATATTCTGATGCATCTGTATGATTAAATATAACTGTTCTCCGAGGCATGTTAATTTAACATTTACATATTCTGATGCATCTGTATGATTAAACATCACTGTTCTCCGAGGCATGTTAATTTAACATTCACATATTCTAATGCATCTGTATGATTTAACATAACTGTTCTCCGAGGCATGTTAATTTAACATTTACATATTCTGATGCATCTGTATGATTTAACATAACTGTTCTCCGAGGCATGTTAATTTAACATTTACATATTCTGATGCATCTGTATGATTAAATATAACTGTTCTCCGAGGCATGTTAATTTAACATTTACATATTCTGATGCATCTGTATGATTTAACATCACTGTTCTCCGAGGCATGTTAATTTAACATTCACATATTCTGATGCATCTGTATGATTAAACATCACTGTTCTCCGAGGCATGTTAATTTAGCATTCACATATTCTAATGCATCTGTATGATTTAACATCACTGTTCTCCGATGCATGTTAATTTAACATTCACATATTCTGATGCATCTGTATGATTTAACATAACTGTTCTCCGAGGCATGTTAATTTAACATTCACATATTCTAATGCATCTGTATGATTTAACATCACTGTTCTCCGAGGCATGTTAATTTAACATTCACATATTCTGATGCATCTGTATGATTAAACATCACTGTTCTCCGAGGCATGTTAATTTAGCATTCACATATTCTAATGCATCTGTATGATTTAACATAACTGTTCTCCGAGGCATGTTAATTTAACATTTACATATTCTAATGCATCTGTATGATTAAACATCATTGTTCTCCGAGGCATGTTAATTTAGCATTCACATATTCTAATGCATCTGTATGATTTAACATAACTGTTCTCCGAGGCATGTTAATTTAACATTTACATATTCTGATGCATCTGTATGATTAAACATCACTGTTCTCCGAGGCATGTTAATTTAACATTTACATATTCTGATGCATCTGTATGATTAAACATCACTGTTCTCCGAGGCATGTTAATTTAGCATTCACATATTCTAATGCATCTGTATGATTTAACATAACTGTTCTCCGAGGCATGTTTATTTAGCATTCACATATTCTGATGCATCTGTATGATTTAACATAACTGTTCTCCGAGGCATGTTTATTTAGCATTCACATATTCTAATGCATCTGTATGATTAAACATCACTGTTCTCCGAGGCATGTTAATTTAGCATTCACATATTCTAATGCATCTGTATGATTTAACATAACTGTTCTCCGAGGCATGTTTATTTAGCATTCACATATTCTAATGCATCTGTATGATTTAACATAACTGTTCTCCGAGGCATGTTTATTTAGCATTCACATATTCTGATGCATCTGTATGATTTAACATAACTGTTCTCCGAGGCATGTTAATTTAACATTTACATATTCTGATGCATCTGTATGATTAAACATCACTGTTCTCCGAGGCATGTTAATTTAGCATTCACATATTCTAATGCATCTGTATGATTTAACATAACTGTTCTCCGAGGCATGTTTATTTAGCATTCACATATTCTGATGCATCTGTATGATTTAACATAACTGTTCTCCGAGGCATGTTAATTTAGCATTCACATATTCTGATGCATCTGTATGATTTAACATCACTGTTCTCCGAGGCATGTTTATTTAGCATTCACATATTCTGATGCATCTGTATGATTTAACATCACTGTTCTCCGAGGCATGTTTATTTAGCATTCACATATTCTGATGCATCTGTATGATTTAACATAACTGTTCTCCGAGGCATGTTTATTTAGCATTCACATATTCTGATGCATCTGTATGATTTAACATCACTGTTCTCCGAGGCATGTTAATTTAGCATTCACATATTCTAATGCATCTGTATGATTTAACATCACTGTTCTCCGAGGCATGTTAATTTAGCATTCACATATTCTAATGCATCTGTATGATTTAACATCACTGTTCTCCGAGGCATGTTAATTTAACATTCACATATTCTGATGCATCTGTATGATTAAACATCACTGTTCTCCGAGGCATGTTAATTTAGCATTCACATATTCTGATGCATCTGTAAGATTTAACATCATTGTTCTCCGAGGCATGTTTATTTAGCATTCACATATTCTGATGCATCTGTATGATTTAACATAACTGTTCTCCGAGGCATGTTAATTTAACATTTACATATTCTGATGCATCTGTATGATTTAACATCATCAATTGCAAAAGTTTAGAAAGAGAGATATGAAGTCGAAAATCATTTCGTAGAGTGGTACTTATTGCTGCGTATCAATTTTTGACATTTCCACCTCTGATGTCTGTTTGTTTTGCTCACTCATATCAATATAATGGAATGGTATGCCACTGACATACAAATTAGAAGTTTAGCTAGGTATATAATCCACTATATTTTAAATAAGGAAATGCCTATACCAAGTCAGAAATAAAACAATTGTATCCTTTTTTAGGTGTCTGAGCTTTTCATTTTTTGCATTTTTAATTGATCTTGGAATTTGATATGATTGGTATTTTTTTTTATCTCTAATAGTTTCAATGCTTGTCAATAACTCCAGTCTGTATTGCCCGATGCACGTAGTCGTCCATCTTAAGCTTTTTGTCAATAGGCATCTTTTTCAAAGTCAATCCATAAATTTTAGACAAAGTTTGCCTCAATCATCCATGAGATTACTGATTTTCATTGCCATTGACCAACCCATATACTAAAAATTGTTAGCAATCGTTATATAGCTTTGCAAAAAACCTTAAAAGGATAAGAAAAATATATCATACAAAAGCAAACACATGTCATTAATAATTAATCCCAAACACACACTAAAAGCAATCGCACCAAAACCTGAACAGCAAAAAACTTTGCAAAACAACTAAGTTCAACCACTAATTGATCTCATTTAAACATTTATTAATGGATGATAGCTTTACAAAGAATTGTATGAGGTTTGCTTATATATTATATATTGTATCTTCTAAAACAGAGAATAACAATGTGCAAAAATGGTCAAAAAACCTGTTTTTTAATATTGATAGATCTGAAAGACATTGTAATCTTTGTAATGCTAATGAACTTGGTGATGAGTTCCATTACTTATTCAAATGTACCTTTTTCAACAATGCTAGAGCTAAATTTTTACCTTTAGATATATGTAAAAACCCAAATGTTTTAAAATTTAAAGAATTGATGAATACATCAGATTTATTCAGACTTACTGGAATAGCAAAATTTTGTAAAAGTGTTATTAAAACCTTTTAATTCATGTGCTTAATCATGTTACTATATTTTGTACTTCCTGTCAAATATCTGTATTAATTATATATACTATTATTGCACCTTTGTTAACCATGTTTTAATGTAAATATGTAAATGTGTTCATACTTTTATAGTTTGTTAAAAAATGTTGTACTAACATACCCCATGTGGGGGCTTTAGTGAAATAAAATGTCTTATGTCTTATGTCTTATGTTACCTTAAACATGTTAACAAATGTTAATACGGGCTGAAACATACATTTCGTAACTTTGATAAAGGTATAATTTCATATCAAATGTACAATGACCTTACCAATCAATTGCCTCTAAAAAAAATAACTTATATATAGCCTTCTATTTTAGAAGGTTACCGAAAACCGCATAGATGATCATAGAGGAAGAAGACATACAAATATATTAGAATTAGGCATATAAACTCAAAAGATAAATATATATTTAATATGAAAGAATAGTTACTTAGATGTAAAATATTTCACCAAATTTCAGAATGGACTATTTCTAACAGACATTTATATTTTTAGGATTAGAAGATGTTCCAGATTACAAAATACGTCTACAGAAGAATTACTTAAATATAATCAAGACGTTAAAACACAACCTACATAACGACCAGTAGAATTTCAAATACATAGGAACATGTGAGAAACGACGGACACTTTTTTGTAAAATATATAAAAAATATACTTTATTTCCCGAATCTACACAAGTGAATACTGTATGAAATGGACCTATCAGACTAGATACAAAATAAAAACGTATCAAACATAGCAATTTATCTATCAAACATTCAAACAATATTAATATTCATGATATCCTGAAAAATTCAATCAATGTTGGATCCTGGATAGTGAATGCACTAGAAATAGCAGATCTGATATTCCATTAATGCATTTAGATGTAAAATGATATCTGATGATGTCCAATCTACGATGGAAGAGAGGCATTATGTTTTCCAGTCTTTGGGTGTAGTCGTCCGTGCATTCGTCCGTCTGTCTGTCATGCTTCATTGTTTCAGTTTTTTGTTGAGGCAGTTTTTGTAGAAGTTGAAATTCAATCAACTTGAATCTTAGTGCACAGGTACCCTATGCTATTATCTGTCTCAATGTAATGCCAAATTAGAGTTTTTGATCAAAATTTTCTGTTTCACTAAACATAAAAAGAGCGATTGAGGCATCCGAGTACTATATACACATTCTGGTTTTCAAAATGTATACAAAGTTTATGGTAAATAAAATAATTCAACATTGCCTTTTTTAATGTAACAGTGCATCCCTTTGAACGAATGGGTTACTTGAAAAAAATGTTTTTCTCTCCTTCGAATAGGTAGTGATATTTTAGTTTATTAATGTTTTCATTTCAAAACAATGGTCTTAATATCAAGTATACAAAGTTAATGGTAAAAAAAAAACAAAACTGAAATCTAGAAAGGACTTACTGAAAAATTATACCATGAATTAATCTGAATTATCAATAAATAAATAAATCTAAATTGGAAGTAATCTGTTATTGTAAATGCTAGCTCTTTAATGTTAAGACATTTTTGATAGCATATTTTAGTTTTCTATATTTTAAAATCTAATCAAGGTTGGGCTCTTTTCTTCAGTCCTACCAAATGGAAGATCTGTTGCCTCTTTTTGGAGTAGCGGTGCATCCCTTTGTACGAATTGATCACTTAATTTTTTTTTTTTTCTCATGAGAAACTTGATTATTTGGTATAATCGCATGTAAATACATTTCATTGTTGAGAAATTTAAAAGCCTTAATCATTAGTCATATAGACAACTTAGACACTAGATTATTTGGTATAGTCGCATGTTAATACATTTAATTGTGAAAAAAATCAGAAGTTTTAGTCATTAGTCCAATAGATAAATTAGACACTCGATTATTTGGTTTAGTCGCATATAAATAAATTCAATTGTTAAGAAATTTAGAAGTATTAGTCATTAGTCATATAGAGAAATGAGACACTTTTTTGTTCGGTATAGACGCGTGAGTCATTCATCTTGTATAGATGATATAGATAATTGATATGTGTGTACATATTTTGTACTTGTATACAAATACCATGAAAACTCAGCCTTATCAAATAGTTTTTTATGTATGTATATATGTATTTATTAGCTCACCTGGCCTAAAAGGCCATGTGAGCTTTTCTCATCACTTGGCGTCCGTCGTCGTCGTCGACGTCGTCGTCGTCGACGTCGTCGTCGTCGTTAACAATTTTTCAAACATCTTCTCCTCTGAAACTACTGAATGGATTTGAATGAAACTTAACATGATTGTTCCTTAGTATATCCTGCACAAAATGTGCGCTTCGATTTTTGATCCGTCAAAAAACATGGCCGCTGTTACTTAAAATAGAACATAGGGGTCAAATGCAGTTTTTGGCTTATATCTCAAAAACGAAAGCATTTAGAGCAAATCTGACAGGGTAAAAATGTTCATTAGGTCAAGATCTATCAGCCCTGAAATTTTCAGATGAATCAAACAAACCATTGTTGGGTTGCTGCCACTTAATTGGTAATTTTAAGGAAATTTTGCAGTTTTTGGTCATTATCTTGAATATTATTATAGATAAAGATAAACTGTAAACAGCAAAAAAGATCAGCAAAGTAAGATCTACAAATAAGTTAATATGACCAAAATTGTCAATTGACCCCTTAAGGGGTTATTGTCCTTTAATGACAATTTTTCACAATTTGTTCATCATATTTGCTAACTTTAAAAAATCTTCTCCTCTGAAACTACTGAATGGATTTGGTTAAAACTTAGCATGGTTGTTCCTTAGATTATCCTGCACAAAGTGTGTGCTTTGATTTTTGATCCGTCAAAAAACATGGCCGCCGTTACTTAAAATAGAACATAGGGGTCAAATGCAGTTTTTGGCTTATATCTCAAAAACGAAAGCATTAAGAGCAAATCTGACATGAAGTAAAAATGTTCATTAGGTCAATATCTATCAGCCCTGAAATTTTCAGATGAATCAAACATCCAATTGTTGGGTTGCTGCCACTTAATTGGTAATTTTAAGGAAATTTTGCAGTTTTTGGTCATTATCTTGAATATTATTATAGATAAAGATAAACTGTAAACAGCAAAAACGATCAGCAAAGTAAGATCTACAAATAAGTTAATATAACCAAAATTGTCAATTGACCCCTTAAGGGGTTATTGTCCTTTAATGACAATTTTTCACAATTTGTTCATCATATTTGCTAACTTTAAAAAATCTTCTTCTCTGAAACTACTGAATGGATTTGGTTAAAACTTAGCATGGTTGTTCCTTAGATTATCCTGCACAAAGTGTGTGCTTTGATTTTTGATCCGTCAAAAAACATGGCCGCCGTTACTTAAAATAGAACATAGGGGTCAAATGCAGTTTTTGGCTTATATCTCAAAAACGAAAGCATTAAGAGCAAATCTGACAGGAGTAAAAATGTTCATTAGGTCAATATCTATCAGCCCTGAAATTTTCAGATGAATCAAACATCCAATTGTTGGGTTGCTGCCACTTAATTGGTAATTTTAAGGAAATTTTGCAGTTTTTGGTCATTATCTTGAATATTATTATAGATAAAGATAAACTGTAAACAGCAAATATGATAAGCAAAGTAAGATCTACAAATAAGTCAATTTGACCAAAATTGTCAATTGACCTCTTTAGGAGTTATTGCCCTTTAAAGACTTTTTTCACAATTTGTTCATCATGTTGACTTACTTTAAAAAATCTTCTCTTATGAAACTGCTGTATCAATTTCAGCCAAACTTATGCTAAATGAGTTTCAGAGTTTCAGAGTATCTAGTATAAATTTTATATTTCATTTCCTTGTATGTCAAGAAACATAGCTCCTATGGCTAAAATAGAACATAGGAGAAAATGATTTTTTTTTGCTTTTGAAGAAAATAGGACGATTCAAAGAACATTTAAATAAATTGAAAAGCCAAAATAATCATTGATGAGAGATTAAACCAAAAAAATTCAGGTGAGCGATTCAGGCTCTCGAGAGCCTCTTGTTTTAGATATTTTAACTTGCTCTTTAGTTTACCCATAATGAAATTTCACTTTAAGGATATTTTAATATAGCAATGACTATTATCTTTGATGTATATGTATATAGCTATCTTTTCTTATAAATGCATGGAAATTCACATTATTACTTGCTGCATCACACTTAGTATTACAGTATGTATTCATCGTTGTTGCATTTTCCTTATCAACCAACACTGTTTGTGATCACGCATAGGCCTTTATCTTACATGTTTTAGTATTATACAAAATCTTAAAAATACAGGATGTTAGTTCATTAAAACAGGTATAAGTAGTTATATGTCTAATTAGGGCCAACACAAATAAGGGGGAAGGGGGAGCAGAAAAGACCTCAACATGAAATATTTAAACTATTCAAATAACAAACCTTACAACCTAAGACAGACATGGTTTTCTGCGCTCAACACTCTCGCTAACCTGGGACTGTAATGTAATAACACAAAATAAAAATGGATTGCAAATCAGTTAAAATAAATTTTAAAAGAGCACATCTCAACACAATAATTAACACATGACATTGACTTCAGTCTCAGATAATACGTTCAATGTCTTGTTTTTTTTAATTGTGGTTCTTATTTCGAATTGAATTCCAATTAGGGAATATATCTACCTATGTGTTGCTCTAATATCTTGTATATGTTTAGCTTGACTTCATTTTGTAATCATTAATTTAACAAATGTATCTCCCTCTCTGATTCCTTGTTCAGTTTCCATTTAATTGTTTTGCCATTTGACGCCAATCAGCTCTTGGTTATTGTTTTAGGTTTTTGGTTTTGTTTGTAATATTTTGACAATCTAAAAGAGGGACGAAAGATACCAAAGGGACAGTCAAACTCATAAATCGAAAATAAACTGACAACGCGATGGCTAAAAATGAAAAAGACAAACAGAAAAACAATAGTACACATGACAAAACATAGAAAACTAAAGAAAAAACAACACTAACCCCAACCAAAATCTAGGGGTGATATCAGGTGCTCCGGCAGGGTAATCAGATCCTGCTCCACATGTGGCACCCGTCGTGTTGCTTATGTGATAACACATCTTTAAAGAGACATAAATTGTCGAAACGCCAATATGTTGCCGAACACATTTGTACTCTAATATCATTATTTCAAAAGCAACTGAGAAAAAGGCATAACTTTAAAATCAGGGTAGATACTTGCAACTAATAAATGCATGATGTTAAAGTAAATGCATGAGTTTAACACTACGCATGCACTGAAAAGTAGTTCGCGTCAAACTTACAAAGAAATAATGGTGTGAAGAGGAGAAAAAAATAAGTTGTTTGCCCCCATTTCGTCCACTCTAACCTTCTAGACTACCGGAGAACGATCCTAGTTTTTGGTTGGGTTCGTGTTGCTTAGTCTTTAGTTTTCTATTTTGAATTGATGTACTATTGTTTGTCTCTCAGTTTGTCTCTCCGTCTTTTACTTTTTAAACCTAACATTGCCCGTATATTTTCGACTTGTGAGTTTGAATATCCCGCTGGTATGCTTTGTCTCTCTTTTACGTGCTGGATCCCTACCATTATAAACTGTCAATTAGAAAACAAACCAAATCTACTGTTAGTATGTCAGCTGGATATATTAAATATCCCTCTGGTATGCTTTGTCTCTCTTTTACGTGCTGGATCCCTACCATTATAAACTGTCAATTAGAAAACAAACCAAATCTACTGTTAGTATGTCAGCTGGATATATTAAATATCCCTCTGGTATGCTTTGTCTCTCTTTTACGTGCTGGATCCCTACCATTATAAACTGTCAATCAGAAAACAAACCAAATCTACTGTTAGTATGTAAGCTGGATATATTAAATATCCCTCTGGTATGCTTTATCTCTCTTTTACGTGCTGGATCCCTACCATTATAAACTGTCAATTAGAAAACAAACCAAATCTACTGTTAGTATGTTAGCTGGATATATAAAATATCTCTCTGGTATGCTTTGTCTCTCTTTTACGTGCTGGATCCCTACCATTATAAACTGTCAATTAGAAAACAAACCAAATCTACTGTTAGTATGTCAGCTGGATATATTAAATATCCCTTTGGAATGCTTTGTCTCCCTTTTACGTGCTGGATCCCTACCATTATAAACTGTCTATTAGAAAACAAACCAAATCTACTGTTAGTATGTAAGCTGGATAAACTAAATATCCCTCTGGTATGCTTTGTCTCTCTTTTACGTGCTGGATCCCTAGCAATATAAACCGTCAATAAGAAAACAAACCAAATCTACTGTTAGTATGTAAGCTGGATATATTAAATATCCCTCTGGTATGCTTTGTCTCTCTTTTACGTGCTGGAGCCCTAGCAATATAAACCGTCAATAAGAAAACAAACCAAATCTACTGTTAGTATGTAAGCTGGATATATTAAATATCCCTCTGGTATGCTTTGTCTCTCTTTTACAAAAATTGTACGTGCTGGATCCCTACCATTATAAACTGTCAATTAGAAAACAAACCAAATCTACTGTTAGTATGTCAGCTGGATATATTAAATATCCCTTTGGAATGCTTTGTCTCCCTTTTACGTGCTGGATCCCTACCATTATAAACTGTCTATTAGAAAACAAACCAAATCTACTGTTAGTATGTAAGCTGGATAAATTAAATATCCCTCTGGTATGCTTTGTCTCTCTTTTACGTGCTGGATCCCTAGCAATATAAACCGTCAATAAGAAAACAAACCAAATCTACTGTTAGTATGTCAGCTGGATATATTAAATATCCCTCTGGTATGCTTTGTCTCTCTTTTACGTGCTGGATCCCTACCATTATAAACTGTCAATAAGAAAACAAACCAAATCTACTGTTAGTATGTAAGCTGGATATATTAAATATCCCTCTGGTATGCTTTGTCTCTCTTTTACGTGCTGGATCCCTACCATTATAAACTGTCAATTAGAAAACAAACCAAATCTACTGTCAGTATGTCAGCTGGATATATTAAATATCCCTCTGGTATGCTTTGTCTCTCTTTTACGTGCTGGATCCCTACCATTATAAACTGTCAATTAGAAAACAAACCAAATCTACTGTTAGTATGTAAGCTGGATATATTAAATATCCCTCTGGTATGCTTTGTCTCTCTTTTACGTGCTGGATCCCTACCATTATAAACTGTCAATTAGAAAACAAACCAAATCTACTGTCAGTATGTCAGCTGGATATATTAAATATCCCTCTGGTATGCTTTGTCTCTCTTTTACGTGCTGGATCCCTACCATTATAAACTGTCAATAAGAAAACAAACCAAATCTACTGTTAGTATGTAAGCTGGATATATTAAATATCCCTCTGGTATGCTTTATCTCTCTTTGACGTGCTGGATCCCTACCATTATAAACTGTCAATTAGAAAACAAACCAAATCTACTGTTAGTATGTTAGCTGGATATATAAAATATCTCTCTGGTATGCTTTGTCTCTCTTTTACGTGCTGGATCCCTAGCATTATAAACTGTCAATAAAAAAACAAACCAAATCTACTGTTAGTATGTAAGCTGGATATATTAAATATCCCTCTGGTATGCTTTGTCTCTCTTTTACGTGCTGGATCCCTAGCAATATAAACCGTCAATAAGAAAACAAACCAAATCTACTGTTAGTATGTAAGCTGGATATATTAAATATCCCTTTGGAATGCTTTCTCTCCCTTTTACGTGCTGGATCCCTACCATTATAAACTGTCAATTAGAAAACAAACCAAATTTACTGTTGTAATGTAAGCTGGATATATTAAATATCCCTCTGGTATGCTTTGTCTCTCTTTGACGTGCTGGATCCCAACCATTATAAACTGTCAATTAGAAAACAAACCAAATCTACTGTTAGTATGTAAGCTGGATATATTAAATATCCCTCTGGTATGCTTTGTCTCTCTTTTACGTGCTGGATCCCTACCATTATAAACTGTCAATTAGAAAACAAACCAAATCTACTGTTAGTATGTAAGCTGGGTATATTAAATATCCCTCTGGTATGCTTTGTCTCTCTTTTACGTGCTGGATCTCTACCATTATAAACTGTCAATTAGAAAACAAACCAAATCTACTGTTAGTATGTAAGCTGGATATATTAAATATCCCTCTGGTATGCTTTGTCTCTCTTTGACGTGCTGGATCCCTACCATTATAAACTGTCAATTAGAAAACAAACCAAAACTACTGTTAGTATGTAAGCTGGATATATTAAATATCCCTCTGGTATGATTTGTCTCTCTTTTACATGCTGGATCCCTAGTATTATAAACTGTCAATTAGGAAACAAACCACATCTACTGTTAGTATGTAAGCTGGATATATTAAATATCCCTCTGGTATGCTTTGTCTCTCTTTGACGTGCTGGATCCCTACCATTATAAACTGTCAATTAGAAAACAAACCAAATCTATTGTTAGTATGTAAGCTGGATATATTAAATATCCCTCTGGTATGCTTTGTCTCTCTTTTACGTGCTGGATCTCTACCATTATAAACTGTCAATAAGAAAACAAACCAAATCTACTGTTAGTATGTAAGCTGGGTATATTAAATATCCCTCTGGTATGCTTTGTCTCTCTTTTACGTGCTGGATCCCTACCATTATAAACTGTCAATTAGAAAACAAACCAAATCTACTGTTAGTATGTAAGCTGAATATATTAAATATCCCTCTGGTATGCTTTGTCTCTCTTTTACGTGCTGGATCCCTACCATTATAAACTGTCAATTAGAAAACAAACCAAATCTACTGTTAGTATGTAAGCTGGGTATATTAAATATCCCTCTGGTATGCTTTGTCTCTCTTTTACGTGCTGGATCCCTACCATTATAAACTGTCAATTAGAAAACAAACCAAATCTACTGTTAGTATGTAAGCTGGATATATTAAATATCCCTCTGGTATGCTTTGTCTCTCTTTTACGTGCTGGATCTCTACCATTATAAACTGTCAATTAGAAAACAAACCAAATCTACTGTTAGTATGTAAGCTGGATATATTAAATATCCCTCTGGTATGCTTTGTCTCTCCTTGACGTGCTGGATCCCTACCATTATAAACTGTCAATTAGAAAACAAACCAAAACTACTGTTAGTATGTAAGCTGGATATATTAAATATCCCTCTGGTATGATTTGTCTCTCTTTTACATGCTGGATCCCTAGTATTATAAACTGTCAATTAGGAAACAAACCACATCTACTGTTAGTATGTAAGCTGGATATATTAAATATCCCTCTGGTATGCTTTGTCTCTCTTTGACGTGCTGGATCCCTACCATTATAAACTGTCAATTAGAAAACAAACCAAATCTATAATTGTTAGTATGTAAGCTGGATATATTAAATATCCCTCTGGTATGCTTTGTCTCTCTTTTACGTGCTGGATCCCTACCATTATAAACTGTCAATTAGAAAACAAACCAAATCTACTGTCAGTATGTCAGCTGGATATATTAAATATCCCTCTGGTATGCTTTGTCTCTCTTTTACGTGCTGGATCCCTACCATTATAAACTGTCAATAAGAAAACAAACCAAATCTACTGTTAGTATGTAAGCTGGATATATTAAATATCCCTCTGGTATGCTTTATCTCTCTTTGACGTGCTGGATCCCTACCATTATAAACTGTCAATTAGAAAACAAACCAAATCTACTGTTAGTATGTTAGCTGGATATATAAAATATCTCTCTGGTATGCTTTGTCTCTCTTTTACGTGCTGGATCCCTAGCATTATAAACTGTCAATAAAAAAACAAACCAAATCTACTGTTAGTATGTAAGCTGGATATATTAAATATCCCTCTGGTATGCTTTGTCTCTCTTTTACGTGCTGGATCCCTAGCAATATAAACCGTCAATAAGAAAACAAACCAAATCTACTGTTAGTATGGTAGCTGGATATATTAAATATCCCTTTGTTATGCTTTGTCTCTCTTTTACGTGCTGGATCCCTGGCATTATAAACTGTCAATTAGAAAACAAACCAAATCTACTGTTAGTATGTAAGCTGGATATATTAAATATCCCTCTGGTATGCTTTGTCTCTCTTTTACGTGCTGGATCCCTACCATTATAAACTGTCAATTAGAAAACAAACCAAATCTACTGTTAGTATGTAAGCTGGATATATTAAATATCCCTCTGGTATGCTTTGTCTCTCTTTTACGTGCTGGATCCCTACCATTATAAACTGTCTATTAGAAAACAAACCAAATCTACTGTTAGTATGTAAGCTGGATATATTAAATATCCCTCTGGTATGCTTTGTCTCTCTTTTACGTGCTGGATCCCTACCATTATAAACTGTCTATTAGAAAACAAACCAAATCTACTGTTAGTATGTAAGCTGGATATATTAAATATCCCTCTGGTATGCTTTGTCTCTCTTTTACGTGCTGGATCCCTAGCAATATAAACCGTCAATAAGAAAACAAACCAAATCTACTGTTAGTATGTAAGCTGGATATATTAAATATCCCTTTGGAATGCTTTCTCTCCCTTTTACGTGCTGGATCCCTACCATTATAAACTGTCAATTAGAAAACAAACCAAATTTACTGTTGTAATGTAAGCTGGATATATTAAATATCCCTCTGGTATGCTTTGTCTCTCTTTTACGTGCTTGATTCCTAGCATTATAAACTGTCTATTAGAAAACAAACCAAATCTACTGTTAATATGTAAGCTGGATATATTAAATATCCCTCTGGTATGCTTTGTCTCTCTTTTACGTGCTGGATCCCTAGCATTATAAACTGTCAATTAGAAAACAAACCAAATCTACTGTTAGTATGTAAGCTGGATATATTAAATATCCCTCTGGTATGCTTTGTCTCTCTTTTACGTGCTAGATTCCTAGCATAATAAACTGTCAATTAGATAACAAACCAAATCTACTGTTAGTATGTAAGCTGGATTTATTAAATATCCCTCTGGTATGCTTTGTCGTTCTTTTACGTGCTGGATCCCTAACGTTATAAATTGTCAATTAGAAAACAAACCAAATCTACTGTTAGTATGTAAGCTGGATATATTAAATATCCCTCTGGTATGCTTTGTCTCTCTTTTACGTGCTAGATTCCTAGCATAATAAACTGTCAATTAGATAACAAACCAAATCTACTGTTAGTATGTAAGCTGGATTTATTAAATATCCCTCTGGTATGCTTTGTCGTTCTTTTACGTGCTAGATTCCTAGCATTATAAACTGTCAATTAGAAAACAAACCAAATCTACTGTTAGTATGTAAGCTGGATATATTAAATATCCCTCTGGTATGCTTTGTCTCTCTTTTACGTGCTGGATCCCTATCGTTATAAACTGTCAATTAGAAAACAAACCAAATTTACTGTTAGTATGTAAGCTGGATATATTAAATATCCCTCTCGTATGCTTTTTCTCTCTTTTACGTGCTGGATCCCTAGCATTATAAACTGTCAATTAGAAAACAAACCAAATCTACTGTTAGTATGTAAGATGGATATATTAAATATCCCTCTGGTATGCTTTGTCTCTCTTTTACGTACTGGATCTCTAGCATTAGAAACTGTCAATTAGAAAACAAGCCAAATCTACTGTTATTATGTAAGCTGGATATATTAAATATCCCTCTGGTATGCTTTGTCTCCCTTTTACTTGCTGGATCCCTACCATTATAAACTGTCAATAAGAAAACAAACCAAATCTACTGTTAGTATGTAAGCTGGATATATTAAATATCCCTCTGGTATGCTTTGTCTCCCTTTTACGTGCTGGATCCCTAGCATTATAAACTGTCAATTAGAAAACAAACCAAATCTACTGTTAGTATGTAAGCCGGATATATTCAATATCCCTCTGGTATGCTTTGTCTCTGTTTTACGTGCTGGATCCCTAGCATTATAAACTGTCAATTAGAAAACAAACCAAATCTACTGTTAGTATGTAAGCCGGATATATTAAATATCCCTCTGGTATGCTTTGTCTCTGTTTTACGTGCTGGATCCCTAGCATTATAAACTGTTAATTAGAAAACAAACCAAATCTACTGTTAGTATGTAAGCTGGATATATTAAATATCACTCTGGTATGCTTTTTCTCTCTTTTACGTGCTGGATCCCTAGCATTATAAACTGTCAATTAGAAAACAAACCAAATCTACTGTTAGTATGTAAGCCGGATATATTCAATATCCCTCTGGTATGCTTTGTCTCTGTTTTACGTGCTGGATCCCTAGCATTATGAACTGTTAATTAGAAAACAAACCAAATCTACTGTTAGTATGTAAGCTGGATATATTAAATATCCCTCTGGTATGCTTTGTCTCTCTTTTACGTGCTGGATCCCTACCATTATAAACTGTCTATTAGAAAACAAACCAAATCTACTGTTAGTATGTAAGCTGGATATATTAAATATCCCTCTCGTATGCTTTGTCTCTCTTTTACGTGCTGGATCCCTAGCATTATAAACTGTCAATTAGAAAACAAACCAAATCTACTGTTAGTATGTAAGATGGATATATTAAATATCCCTCTGGTATGCTTTGTCTCTCTTTTACGTGCTGGATCCGTAGCATTATAAACTGTCAATTAGAAAACAAACCAAATCTACTGTTAGTATGTAAGCTGGATATATTAAATATCACTCTGGTATGCTTTGTCTCTCTTTTACGTGCTGGATCCCTACCATTATAAACTGTCTATTAGAAAACAAACCAAATCTACTGTTAGTATGTAAGCTGGATATATATTAAATATCCCTCTGGTAGGCTTTGTCTCTCTTTTACGTGCTGGATCCGTAGCATTATAAACTGTCAATTAGAAAACAAACCAAATCTACTGTTAGTATGTAAGCTGGATGTATATTAAATATCCCTCTGGTATGCTTTGTCTCTCTTTTACGTGCTGGATCCCTAGCATTATAAACTGTCAATTAGAAAACAAACCAAATCTACTGTTAGTATGTAAGCTGGATATATTAAATATCCCTCTGGTATGCTTTGTCTCTCTTTTACGTGCTGGATCCGTAGCATTATAAACTGTCAATTAGAAAACAAACCAAATCTACTGTTAGTATGTAAGCTGGATATATTAAATATCCCTCTGGTATGCCTGGTCTCTCTTTTACGTGCTAGATTCCTAGCATTATAAACTGTCAATTAGAAAACAAACCAAATCTACTGTTAGTATGTAAGCTGGATATATTAAGTATCCCTCGGGTATGCTTTGTCTCTCTTTTACGTGCTGGATCCCTAGCATTATAAACTGTCAATTAGAAAACAAACCAAATTTACTGTTAGTATGTAAGCTGGATATATTAAATATCCCTCTCGTATGCTTTATCTCTCTTTTACGTGCTGGATCCCTAGCATTATAAACTGTCAATTAGAAAACAAACCAAATCTACTGTTAGTATGTAAGATGGATATATTAAATATCCCTCTGGTATGCTTTGTCTCTCTTTTACGTGCTAGATCCGTAGCATTATAAACTGTCAATTAGAAAACAAACCAAATCTACTGTTAGTATGTAAGCTGGATATATTAAATATCACTCTGGTATGCTTTGTCTCTCTTTTACGTGCTGGATTTCTAACATTATAAACTGTCAATTATAAAACAAACCAAATCTACTGTAAGTATGTAAGCTGGATATATTAAATATCCATCTGGCATGCTTTATCTCTCTTTTACGTGCTGGATCCCTAGCATTATAAACTGTCAATTAGAAAACAAACCAAATCTACTGTTTGTATGTAAGATGGATATATTAAATATCCCTCTGGTATACTTTGGCTCTCTTTTACGTGCTGGATCCCTAGCATTATAAACTGTCAATTAGAAAACAAGCCAAATATACTGTTAGTATGTAAGCTGGATATATTAAATATCCCTCTGGTATGCTTTGTTTCCATTTTACGTGCTGGATCCCTACCATTATAAACTGTCAATAAGAAAACAAACCAAATCTACTGTTAGTATGTAAGCTGGAGATATTAAATATCCCTCTGGTATGCTTTGTCTCTCTTTTACGTGCTGGATCCCTAGCATTATAAACTGTCAATTAAAAAACAAACCAAATCTACTGTTAGTATGTAAGCCGGATATATTAAATATCCATCTGGTATGCTTTGTCTCTGTTTTACGTGCTGGATCCCTACCATTATAATCTGTCAATTAGAAAACAAACCAAATCTACTGTTAGTATGTATGCTGGATATATTAAATATCCCTCTGGTATGCTTTGTCTCTCTTTTATGTGCTGGATCCCTATCATTATAAACTGTCAAATAGAAAACAAACCAAATCTACTATTAGTATGTAAGCTGGATATATTAAATATCCATCTGGTATGCTTTGTCTCTCTTTTACGTGCTGGATCCCTATCATTATAAACTGTCAATTAGAAAACAAACCAAATCTACTATTAGTATGTAAGCTGGATATATTAAATATCTCTCTGGTATGCTTTGTCTCTCTTTGACGTGCTGGATCCCTATCATTATAAACTGTCAAATAGAAAACAAACCAAATCTACTGTTAGTATGTAAGCTGGATATATTAAATATCCCTCTGGTATGCTTTGTCTCCCTTTTACGTACTGGATCCCTAGCATTATAAACTGTCAATAAGAAAACAAACCAAATCTACTGTTAGTATGTAAGCTGGATATATATTAAATATCCCTCTGGTATGCTTTGTCTCTCTTTTACGTGCTGGATCCCTAGCATTATAAACTGTCAATTAGAAAACAAACCAAATCTACTGTTAGTATGTAAGCTGGATATATTAAATATCCCTCTGGTATGCTTTGTCTCTCTTTTACGTGCTGGATCCGTAGCATTATAAACTGTCAATTAGAAAACAAACCAAATCTACTGTTAGTATGTAAGCTGGATATATTAAATATCCCTCTGGTATGCCTGGTCTCTCTTTTACGTGCTAGATTCCTAGCATTATAAACTGTCAATTAAAAAACAAACCAAATCTACTGTTAGTATGTAAGCTGGATATATTAAGTATCCCTCGGGTATGCTTTGTCTCTCTTTTACGTGCTGGATCCCTATCGTTATAAACTGTCAATTAGAAAACAAACCAAATTTACTGTTAGTATGTAAGCTGGATATATTAAATATCCCTCTCGTATGCTTTATCTCTCTTTTACGTGCTGGATCCCTAGCATTATAAACTGTCAATTAGAAAACAAACCAAATCTACTGTTAGTATGTAAGATGGATATATTAAATATCCCTCTGGTATGCTTTGTCTCTCTTTTACGTGCTAGATCCGTAGCATTATAAACTGTCAATTAGAAAACAAACCAAATCTACTGTTAGTATGTAAGCTGGATATATTAAATATCACTCTGGTATGCTTTGTCTCTCTTTTACGTGCTGGATTTCTAACATTATAAACTGTCAATTATAAAACAAACCAAGTCTACTGTAAGTATGTAAGCTGGATATATTAAATATCCATCTGGCATGCTTTATCTCTCTTTTACGTGCTGGATCCCTAGCATTATAAACTGTCAATTAGAAAACAAACCAAATCTACTGTTTGTATGTAAGATGGATATATTAAATATCCCTCTGGTATACTTTGGCTCTCTTTTACGTGCTGGATCCCTAGCATTATAAACTGTCAATTAGAAAACAAGCCAAATCTACTGTTAGTATGTAAGCTGGATATATTAAATATCCCTCTGGTATGCTTTGTTTCCATTTTACGTGCTGGATCCCTACCATTATAAACTGTCAATAAGAAAACAAACCAAATCTACTGTTAGTATGTAAGCTGGAGATATTAAATATCCCTCTGGTATGCTTTGTCTCTCTTTTACGTGCTGGATCCCTAGCATTATAAACTGTCAATTAAAAAACAAACCAAATCTACTGTTAGTATGTAAGCCGGATATATTAAATATCCATCTGGTATGCTTTGTCTCTGTTTTACGTGCTGGATCCCTACCATTATAATCTGTCAATTAGAAAACAAACCAAATCTACTGTTAGTATGTATGCTGGATATATTAAATATCCCTCTGGTATGCTTTGTCTCTCTTTTATGTGCTGGATCCCTATCATTATAAACTGTCAAATAGAAAACAAACCAAATCTACTATTAGTATGTAAGCTGGATATATTAAATATCCCTCTGGTATGCTTTGTCTCTCTTTTACGTGCTGGATCCCTATCATTATAAACTGTCAATTAGAAAACAAACCAAATCTACTGTTAGTATATAAGGTGGATATATTAAATATCCCTCTGGTATACTTTGTCTCTCTTTTACGTGCTGGATCCCTACCATTATAAACTGTCAATAAGAAAACAAACCAAATCTACTGTTAGTATGTAAGCTGGATATATTAAATATCCCTCTGGTATACTTTGTCTCTCTTTTACGTGCTGGATCCCTAGCATTATAAACTGTCAATTAGAAAACAAACCAAATCTACTGTTAGTTTGTAAGCTGGATATATTAAATATCCCTCTGGTATACTTTGTCTCTCTTTTACGTGCTGGATCCCTAGCAATATAAACTGTCAATTAGAAAACAAACCAAATCTACTGTTAGTATGTAAGCTGGATATATTAAATATCCCTGTGGTATGCTTTATCTCTCTTTTACGTGCTGGATCCCTACCATTATAAACTGTCGATTAGAAAACAAACCAAATCTACTGTTAGTATGTAAGCTGGATATATTAAATATCCCTCTGGTATGCTTTGTCTCTCTTTTTCGTGCTGGATCCCTAGCGTTATAAACTGTCAATTAGAAAACAAACCAAATCTACTGTTAGTATGTAAGCTGGATATGTTAATTATCCCTCTGTTATGCTTTGTCTCCCTTTTACGTGCTGGAACCCTAGGATTATAAACTGTCAATAAGAAAACAAACCAAATCTACTGTTAGTATGTAAGCTGGATATATTAAATATCCCTCTGGTATGCTTTGTCTCTCTTTTACGTGCTGGATCCCTAGCATTATAAACTGTCAATTAGAAAACAAACCAAATCTACTGTTAGTATGTAAGCTGGATATATTAAATATCCCTCTGGTATGCTTTGTCTCCCTTTTACGTGCTGGATTTCTAACATTATAAACTGTCAATTAGAAAACAAACCAAATCTACTGTAAGTATGTAAGCTGGATATATTAAATATCCCTCTGGTATGCTTTGTCTCTCTTTTACGTGCTGGATCCCTAGCATTATAAACTGTCAATTAGAAAACAAACCAAATCTACTGTTAGTATGTAAGCTGGATATATTAAATATCCCTCTGGTATGCTTTGTCTCCCTTTTACGTGCTGGATTTCTAACATTATAAACTGTCAATTAGAAAACAAACCAAATCTACTGTTAGTATGTAAGCTGGATATGTTAATTATCCCTCTGTTATGCTTTGTCTCCCTTTTACGTGCTGGATCCCTACCATTATAAACTGTCAATAAGAAAACAAACCAAATCTACTGTTAGTATGTAAGCTGGATATATTAAATATCCCTCTGGTATGCTTTGTCTCTCTTTTACGTGCTGGATCCCTAGCATTATAAACTGTCAATTAGAAAACAAACCAAATCTACTGTTAGTATGTAAGCTGGATATATTAAATATCCCTCTGGTATGCTTTGTCTCCCTTTTACGTGCTGGATTTCTAACATTATAAACTGTCAATTAGAAAACAAACCAAATCTACTGTAAGTATGTAAGCTGGATATATTAAATATCCATCTGGCATGCTTTGTCTCTCTTTTACGTGCTGGATCCATAGCATTACAAACTGTCAATTAGAAAACAAACCAAATCTACTGTTAATATGTAAGCTGGATATATTAAATATCCCTCTGGTATGCTTTGTCTCTCTTTTACGTGCTGGATCCCTACCATTATAAACTGTCAATTAGAAAACAAACTAAATCTACTGTTAGTATGTAAGCTGGATATATTAAATATCCCTCTGGTATGCTTTGTCTCTCTTTTACGTGCTGGATCCCTACCATTATAAACTGTCAATTAGAAAACAAACCAAATCTACTGTTAGTATGTAAGCTGGATATATTAAATATCCCTCTGGTATGCTTTGTCTCTCTTTTACGTGCTGGATCCCTAGCAATATAAACTGTCAATTAGAAAACAAACCAAATCTACTGTTAGTATGTAAGCTGGATATATTAAACATTTATTTGGATGTAGTTAATCACATTATTAGTCACTATGTATACACAGTAAAGATAAATGTATAAGCAGTTAGAAATTAAAAAAAATATGTATTGAAAAAAACTGTATTCAGTATTATGTATGATTATTATTTAAAAGATATAATCAGTCTATGGAAGAAGCATATCGATAAAAACTTTTCTTATATCACATAGCGATATTGTCTTATATCAATTGTAAATATGCAGACATTCCATGCGGAAAATGTTGTTTTCGGCAACGAAAAATTAAGAAAATACTAATTTTAAAACTTATTGTTCAAATATAAACAACAATTGAGTCTAAATATACATGCAGAAATTAGTTAGAAGCTTACGTCTATGTCAGTGTAAAATTTGAAGTGCTGTGTTTTTCTTATATACATAAATAAACAATGCGATACTTTTAAAATATCAATGCGATACTTTTAAAATATCATAGCGGTGTTTTTGTTATATCAATATCAGTACCGATTAGTATTAATATTAGACTGTTGTACCCATATTTTGACAATTTTACCTATTATGTCTGTTTTGTTCACGCATCGTTGTAAATATGACATAATTTGATGAGACTGTCAAACACGTGAGAGGTGAAGTGCTATAAAACCAGGTTCAGTCCACCATTTTCAAAATTTGAAAATGCCAGTACCGAGTCAGAAATATGACAGTTGTTATCCATTCGTTATCCATTCGTTTGGTGTGTTTTATCATTTGATTATACCATTTGATAAGGGACTTTCTGATTTGAATTTTACTTCTTAGTAGTATTGTATGTAAATAAGCAGTTTTAAGACCATTGCTTAAATTCAAATTGGTTTTTGGTAACATCTTACAAATTTCTCAATTAGTTTTGGAAGCAAATCTGAACAAATAAGAGTTTAATAAACAATGCCGTAATTAAATAATCAAATAGCTAAGTATCAAAATGATTGACCTGTACTTTTGAATCTCCTTTTTTTTTTAAATTATACCGTTGGTTTTCCTGTTTGAATGGTTTAACACTAGCAATGTTCTTGTTCTTATATAGCGTGGTGTTCGCTGTGAGCCAAGGCTCCGTGTTTAAGGACCTACTTTGATCTATAAAGGTTTACTTTAAACAAATTATCACTTTGAT
Organism: Mytilus edulis; assembly: GCF_963676685.1. Classification (NCBI taxonomy): domain Eukaryota; kingdom Metazoa; phylum Mollusca; class Bivalvia; order Mytilida; family Mytilidae; genus Mytilus; species Mytilus edulis. The sequence goes on along the minus strand of NC_092355.1, from coordinate 76,770,910 downwards.
GGAAAGTTGTCTCATTCGAAATCATGCACCATCTTCTTATATCTATAAATCTTTAAAATTTCCCCTTATAAATAACTGCTTTCCAGTCCTCCAACTGAACAATCTAAATGTATGAATATAGAAAAGATATATAGATATAGAAAGATGTGGTGTGAGTGCCAATGAGACAACTCTCCATCCAAATAACAATTTAAAAAAAAACAACATGATTATAGGTCAATGTACGGCCTTCAACACGGAGCCTTGGCTCACACCGAACAACAAGCTATAAAGGGCCCCAAAATTACTAGTGTAAAACCATTCAAACGGGAAAACCAACGGTCTAATCTATATAAAAAAACGAGAAACGAGAAACACGTATATATTACATAAACAAACGACAACTACTGTACATCAGATTCCTGACTTTGGACAGGTGCAAACATTTGCAGCGGGATTAAACGTTTTAATGGATCCAAACCTTCCCCCTTTTTTCTGAAACAATAGGATAACATCACAACATAGAAAAACACACGATAAAATATCAATTGGCAGACTTAACTCCATAAAAAAACGTAAATTAATACAAAATGAACGAATGAACGAATATACACATTTCTCACGTCAAAAGACATTTACATCTTATTTATTTGTGTTCTAAACATTTTTTTTAGTACTCATTGAAGAAATGAATTTATAACAAGCGATACGGATTGTTATTTAGCACTAAGAAAAGTTCGCGTATTTATACGATCGGTTACTAGCCAAAAACGAAAGTCAAATCTCTGTGGCAACAATACATCGGAATACCCCCACGGTCATCGCGATGTAAAAGAGCGTCCAGGCGGCGAGCTGATAATGTTCATAGAGATATTGATTTACCAACGTGGAAAAGTCTTTGATATTCAAAAAGAACTGTCTTCCTTCTCAATATCTTTTGCTATGTTAATAATAAATTTATTTTCTGTTTGACAAGATTTTTGATTTTCTTTGTCCAATTTTTATAGTCTGAGGCTACTCAGTTGGTATCTTCAAAGAGCGGGACATCAGCATTTGTACATTTTGATTTGTTTGGATTATTGATTTTACCATTTGAATATTCATTGTAATTTGGAGCTGTATTGGATTGGATTGTTTGAATGAATGTTTCTTTTAAGTAATGATATTTTTTGTCTATTTCGATATTACCAAGGTGGGTAGACTATAGCAGTGTGACCAGTAAATTAGAATCTAATAGGTCGGTATACGTATTTGCAACCGCTTTTAAATTACGTCATTGCATCATCACTTCAAATATAGTTATAAAAAAGAAGATATGGTAAGATTGCTAATAAGACAAATGTCCACAAGAGACCCAAAAAAACGCAGACATTAACAATTATAGGTCGCCGTACGGCCTTCAACAATGAGCAAAGCCCATACCGCATAGTCAGCTATAAAAGGCCCCGATAAGACAATGTAAAACAATTCAAACGAGAAAATAACGGCCTTATTATATCAAAGAAAAATGAACGAAAAACAAATATGTAACACATAACCAAACGACAACCACTGAATTACAGGCTCCTGACTTGGGAAAGGCACATACATAAATAATGTGGCAGGGTTAAACATGTTAGTTAGTTGGTTAAACCATGTGATTAAAAACAATAGACTGAACAGGTTGTTAACACTTTCAACTATCAATAGGGTCAAGCAACATTTTCGGAATGATAAATTCATGTAAGCGTTAATTGTGTTACAGTTACGAAATTTTAGTGATGTTGATCCTAAAACATTGAACTGGTCATGATCTAAGTTTGTGAATTATGTTTGCAGTTTTCTTGACATGCATTGTGACGTGTCATCGTATTAATTCTATATTAGAAAACTATAGCAGTTATATTAGAAAAGTATCGTATTCATAAATTTTTGATATTAAAAAATCGTCGCTATGATATAAGACAAATATCGCATTGATATTTTAAAATATAGCAGTATCGTTGACTTATAGGTGATTTTGGCGTAGCAAACAATTGAATTCATCTCAATTGCATTTCACTGAATTTGCTACATGATATTTATAGAATGTGTACATCTACAAATGATAAATCCGGCATTTATGTTTCATTTATGCAATAATTCAATTTTCTCGTTTAAATACACCTTGCTTGTTATTACATAAAATAACTCATGAAAATTATACACCAGACGTATGTCATGTTAAATGTCACCTTGTTTTAAGAAAAGAGTCATTACTTTATACCGAGAAATCTGCCTTTCTTCGTACAAATGCTAATATTCGTCTGAAATTTCCCACAATGCAACTCCTTGATATAAGACAATATCGCTCGTTGATATAAGAAAAGCTTTTATCGAATCGCTTCTTCCATAGACTTATAATGGTTAATATTTAATACTTTCGATAAATTAAAGTAACATGTGATTACAACTAATGAGCTAACAGTACCTAACTATTAGTATTACAAATTGCATATCAAACATTCAAGACAAAATATATGTACTTTTGAACAATCTGGAATTTTATTGCCTTATGGATTTTATGGGGTCGGTCTTGGTAACCCTTAAATTTACACCAAAGAAAAGGTATGCCTCAATACACGTTCAGGCTGAATTTAAAACAAAAATGACCGTTAAGTTCTATTTGTAGAACTGATTGAATACGGACAATTTCGGTTAAGCCAGTAGAATATATCAATAGGTATATATATATTCGTTTATTCAAGAAAATGCACAGCATATAATATGACTGTTTACTTTTTGATTGTATAACGGATAATCATATGCTAAAGTAAATGTGAACTATAATTGGTATATGTGTTATTTTTAAACGAAATGTAATGCGAAAACAAACAAATAAATGCATAACCTTGTTTTCCCTTGCAACGTACTACAATTTCAGAGGTATTCAATACCTCTCCACAAGAGACCGACTGAGACATCGTTTGCCCTTCAACAATAAGTAATACACATACCACTGAATCAGCCTTCTTCATAAATGCAAAAAAGTACAACAATTCAAACGAAAATCATAATGGCCAGATTGTATGTACAAAATAATACCAAAAATATAATATATATAGAAACAAACGACAACCACTGTGCTATATGTTCATGACTTGAGACAGACTCATATAGAATTTGCCCGGTTAATCTAGTTTGAAGGCGCTACAACCCTTCCCTTACCAATTTTCTATTGAAAAGGGTGTTAAAAACTTTCCAATATACTACTATTCAATAAAAGTAAAATCGCAAAAATACAGCACTCCGAGGAAAATTCAATCGGAAAGTCCCTTATCAAATGGCAAAATCATATGACAAAACATATCAAACGAACGGACACCAACTGTCATATTCCTGACTTGGTACAGGCATTATTAAATGTAGAAAACGGTGGATTGAATCTTGTTTTACAGCGCTACACATAAACTTCGGTGTTGACATGAAAAATCAATTATATGGTCATTTTTTATAAATTTCCTGTTTCAAAACTTTGAATTTTTCGATAACCTAAGAATTTGTTTATTCCGGGAATATATTAACTTAGCCATTTGCACAAATTTTTGGAAATTTTGGGTCCTCAATGCTCTTCAACTTTTTACTTGTTTGGCTTTATAACTATTGTGATCTGTGCGTCACTGATGAGTCTTATATAGACGAAACGCGCGTCTGGCGTATACAAATTATCCTGGTACCGTTGATAACTACATTTCTCTAAATCTATGGAAATTTTTCCCTTTCCGAACCCATTGTATAAAAATATTTAATCAACGTGTGGTTGCTGGTGATCTCAAAAGATCATTGGATAATTTGTAGGGTCATGACCTTTTTAGCTAACTGGATGATTCAAAATATGCTAACAGGTGTTAATGAAATTGACAACTTCGTGCAATGTGAAAGGCACTCGAAGGGGATTTTCGGTTAACAAAAACAGAAATTGTAGTTTTAATCATTAGAGAAACAGATTCTTACATAGTTACTCGTGGATTATCGGATTTATCCAATCTCGATAGTTAAATAATAAATTGTAAAGTCCTCGCCTAGGCGGCTCGGACTTTAAAATTGATAATTTAACTATCTCGATTGGATAAATCCGATAATCCACTGGTATCAATGTAAAAATCTTTATGTATATCACAAATATGACAGTCGCATCACATTTCGTTATATTTACAACGATGCGTGAACAAAACAGACATGATAAATAAAAAAGTCAAAATATGGGTACAGCAGTCATCACTGTATTAAATCTCAAAACAAACAGTTATTTTTATAAAAAGCACAAAAAGCATCTATCACATTAAAAAACACAACCATTGCTTCGCGTGTCTGACGTATGTATAACGTTAAATCACAAAAATACTGAACTCCCGAGGAGAATTAAAAACGGAAAGTCAAATGACAAAAAAGGATAAAACACATTAAACGAATTGACAACAACTGTAATATTCCTGACTTGATACAGGCATTTTCAAAAGTAGGAAATGGTGGATCAAACCTGGTTTTATAGCGCTAAACCTCTTACTTGTATGACAGTCGTATCAAAGGAGTAGGTTCAGTAAGACCCCTTTTTGGCCAAAGAAGCTTAAATAATCCAAAATATATTGATGAATAATTAAATAAAATTAAAACTTGTCAGAGATGCAAGGAGTATAGTTTGATTCGACAGATACAAGGTTTGTCTATATATTAACTTGGGAAAAAAAAACATGTTACCTCTTATGTTTTAAACAATAACTCGAGACGTACATCAGATGCGCGTTTCGTAAAAGAAAGACAAACACAAATTAAAAAAAAAGTAAAAGGACAAAACAAAATATGCAGTTAAAGAAAATTGAGAACTATCCATTCTTAAAAATTAAGCAAATAACAGCTGCGGTTATCTTTTCCATATTAAGTATTTCGTAAACAGTTGAGGTATAATTATGATAATATCAACGATGATTCATGACAAGACAGAAGTTCTGACTACTTGGCTGTTTATAGCCACGGGGGGAAAGCTCAACCAGCAATGGCTTTGACTGACTGATTGTATATAAACTCCAAGATACCAGGAGATTGACATTTTGTGCAACAGACGCAAGCATCATCTCAACAAGACCTACCATTAAATATAAACACATATATAATTATACATTTATCTAACTAGGGATATATAAAACAAATAAAAGTTACGAAGTGGAAACATTCAAAATAATACAATCAGGATTTTTCTCCAGACAAATAATATGATCAAGAATTATTTTCCTGGTAATTTTGCATTGCTCTTGGTGCCAGTCTATCCTCAAACGTTTTTAATACGTCTCCCTTCTTAACACGCACCTCTTCAAGGGCCTCATTCAATTTATCTTCGTTTGCATTGAGAAAATTCGGAGGAAAGTCAGTTGTTATAGTATATTTTCTAAAATCTGAAGAGTGTGATACACGTAGATTGACAAAACGAGAAGGAGAAGACTAAGGCAATACTATTTTATTAAATTGAATCAATTTAAAGAGATGTTTAAAAGTCTATATAATTATGTGTTGTTGAGGGGAAGATATCTCTGTAAAAGAAAAACTTAAAAGTAGTTAATGTTCTAAAATCGATGTGTCACCATCGTTTTTAGAAATACTAAGAAACTGTGTATCATCGAATACTTATAACAAATATTTTTATAAATTTCCTGCTTACCAAACTTTTAATTTTTCGAAAATCTAAGGATTTTCTTATCCAAGGAATAAATTACCTAAGACGTATTAAGCAAAACTTTTGGGAATTTTGGATCCTCAATGCTCTTCAACGTTGTACTTGTTTGGCTTTAAACATATGTTGATATGAGCGTCACTGATGAGTCTTACGTAGACAAAATACGCGTGTCGCGAACTAAATTATAATCCTGGTACCTGGTAACTATTAGGCATTGAATGAGTAACAGTAAACCAGATAGAACGCTTTTGAATAAATAACAGGCAATTATATATACACCTCGCCATAATTTAAGCAACACCTGAATTTTTTTCAGAACCATCTCTTTACTGAACATGTATTTTTGGATTCATGCTTCACCCGTACATCTGGAAATATTGTCAGGCATTACAGTGCCTAGAAATAAATCCTTGAAATGTTAAGAAATTTAATTTGTTTTCCTTCATTTTGATGTGCATTTTTGTTTATTCCTACAGAAATTAATAAGAGGTTCCCGTCATGAAATGATTGTTATGAACTGTTTTTTTTTTTTGTATTCAATAGAGTGGCAATAGACATCTGTACAAACGGAAGTAATAACACTGTGTAACTTTTTAATCAATTACAATCAAGGACTTTGTTTATTTTTCATCTTGAGAAGTATTGATAAAGATTGTCAATACCTACTCATGAACACTTATAACGACTGCTAGTGATGTTCGATACTCATGGAGGAGGAGGAGTCCACTAAAGAATCATTTTTCTAAAATCACTTAACTTAAGCTGTTATAAGTGCGTCAGAATATGATATCGATTAACATGTAGGTCATTTACCAGTTGATTCAATTGTTGAAATTTACACTCAGTCAAGAATTAAACATCAGATGATCATATTATAATTGTATGAGAGTCAAATCTGTGTTTTCTCCAGATAAATACTTTGATAAAATATGATGTTCCTGGTATTGTTTTATTCTTTTTAGTGTCTGCCGATCTATCCATATACGCAAAAATCATTATACCTACTAAACATGCACCTCTTCAGGGGCGTCATTTGGTTTATCTGCAATTGCATTGAGTATATAAGAAGAAAATTATGTTGATTAGGTAGGCTACGGTCTGTTGACAGAGACGGTATATAGTCTACGTACGAAAAACGGTATTTTGGATTGAAAACTAAAATTGACAAAATGAGATTATTGAGGAAATGCAATGCTATTAGATTTTGGATCAATCTAAAGAGAGTCCATAGGCCCAAAACTATATAGGTGTTGTAGAGGAGACATTGGTGCTTCGTTTAAGAGAAACTCAAGTGTAATACATGTTTAAAATCTGACATTGACAAAATTGGACTAAAGCAATAGTAAGGACAATTTAAACCAATGTTGTACCATTTACCAAGATTACGAGAAGATGAAATCAACACAGATATGAAATTGCATCACTTGATTATCTCAATTTTATAATTCATTGAATACAACTGCTCCTTTGATAGAGAAGATTTATACAGTTGAAATTATGATAATTCTGCAATTTAACAAAAATGTCTTATCACAAACGCAAGAATGAAGGAAATTTTATCTTACAACCCGTATCCGTAAACATGCTGTTGTCACAATCGCAACAAAAGCTCACTGTTATAATTTCAGATATCTTTTTTACTCAGTATGTGAACATCTACAATGATTTCCGAATAAAATTGTGTAAACAATAATTTTAAGTAAGTGTTAACTGTTTCATTGGACTATTCCAAATATTAATCATTATTTGTTTCGTTTTCCCGTATGTTTATTTTGTGAAACCGAACATTACGGTGTATACAATAATTTTAAATAAGTGTTTACTGTTTCAATTACTATAATTTTTTTCGGTTCACCGTATGTTTCTACTGAGAAACAGTAGGTTTACATTATTGGTTAATGTTCTTAAAAGGTCAAATAACAAATCAAAATGGATACAACTGACGTTAAAAAAAATTAAACACAATCGACTAAAAAATAATTTAGTAACTTAGTTACATTCTTTTCAATGGATTTAATAGAATGCCAACTTTTTTGATAATTTTCTATTTTTTTTTTTATTCATTTAAAATGTTACAACAATAAGACAAAACCTTTATCAGGATCGCTGCAAAAAAAACAATTAAGAAAGCCAATGATGAGTAAGAACAAACACAGTTGAAGAGCAAGATCTAAAAAAGTACCTTAAGGTGGTACCCAACACTTTCACTAAAATTAATTTGGCTCGTTTAATTTTCATAAAATTATGACACAGTATTTACTTTGACCCTTTGACAAAAATATAAAAGTTTCAAAAAATTTGAACCAAGCATTTTATCAGAAAAATTACACTGGTTATATAGCAGTTTGACAAACACTAATTTTGATCATTGAGAAGCTTAATATTCCTATAAAAACACAACGTCATTAAAACGTCTAGGTGATTTTACAGAGTTATCTCCCTGTAGTGTTAGGTACCACCTTAAAAATTAACGAGATTTGAACATTGTTCTTTTTTTTAAGCTGTTACAGTAAACAACGGAGATAATGCGATCACTTCACTTTGTCAACGTATACTCACTAGAGTATTCCTTTGATAACACTAGTCAATTGAGAAGGATCTTTTAACAGCTTGAATTTGGATAAACCTGTCATTCACATTATCAAGTTTAACGGAAAGGCCTTATCATATACCAAAGAATGACGAACATTTTATCTTAAATTCCTTATCAATAACCATGCTGTTGTCATCGACAACCTGTAAAAATTTAAACGTTGGTTTAAAGCAAAGCTGTACACTTTTATAGTTTCAGTTAGTTTTATCACAGCTAACGAATTTCAAAAAGGATCGGCAATATATATATTATCAATTAAAGTTGTACCAGCGTTCGCCTAAATTGTATAAATTTATAAGATTTTGATAGAGTCTTAATTTGAATTTACATGACTCATTTGACATCGTGCTATTACTAAAGAAGGATATCTGTTATCCGAAATATCTATCATATTGTTCGTTTTATTGTGCTTTTTGGTGATGTTGTACCCTTTTAGACTTATATATTATCATGATCATTATACTTAAGGTGCAAAATTATTTTGAAAAGATAACGTTTTTTTAAGTCAATTTAAAAAAAATCAAAGTTAATTGATGAGGCAAATTGAAGTTGATGCTACATATTTAATTAACATTGATAAAGAAGGCATCAGAACACACTAAATACTTTTTGAAATTTGATAATATTTTACCCTTGTACATTTTATAAAATAGATATTAAAAAATCTCATGTAGCTATTAAAATTTTGTTCAGGGTCTAGTCTAGTAACATTTTGCGTGATATTGATTATCAATAAATATAAATTGTTTATAGCTTTAAAAAATATCGCTTTGAAAAAAACTTAACAAAACATTCCAGTTTTTATATGAAAAAAATTCAAAAGCTCAAATTAAACGCAAGATGCGGGTCACGTTTAAAATAGACACATCTGTGACGTCAAATAAAAACAGTTCAAAAGGCCAAAAAGAGTACGAAGTAGGAGAGAATTCAGAATGAAACATTATGCAAAGTTTTGTCAAATACAGATCAGCTAGTCTTTTCCTAGGGTACAAAAGTTTTAGTGTTTTGAAATATCAAATTTATAATTCTGACCACATCAATTGTGATTCATGGCAAGACAGAAATTTTGACAATTGGCATTTGATACCTCGTAAAGAAAACATCCCCCTACAGTGTCATCGACTCAGAATTTGTAATTAAATCAATTATAGATACCAGGATTTGAATAGTGTTCGACAGATGTGCGTGTCATAATACATATTATATCGGTCATTAGAAGGAGATATATAAATATACATAAATCTAACAGGGAAGATAACGTTAGGTTGACGAAAGTAATAAAGTCCAATTATATAATCATACCCGTATGTTATACATCGCGTGTCGACAATCGTTTTAGTCCTTCTAATTTCGTAGGATAATTTTCAACAAAATGTGTTTATGTAAACATGACTTATTAAGCTTATAAGGTAAGTTAAACAGCTTTTGTATTATACATGAGACTTGTCGCAAATATAGCATACTATTTTGTCCCACTTTATTGATAAGTGAACAAAAATAATTGTACCTAATCAACGAATATCGATGGGCGTATTTCATGATGTCACCGTCAAGTTTTGGGATACATAGAAATTTTGTGTAATCGAAAACTAATTGTGCCTATTAATTAATAACACTTTTAGGAATGCTTCGTAATAAATGCATAAAGTGCATTTGAATAAATCACATGCAAATATCTAGTTTTAAGGTGGTATGGGAGTCTAAAATAAAAATGATAGAATTTGTTCATAATTTGCCAAAACGAAGTATCTATTGATATATGTTGAAAAATAAAATAAAAATTATAGGTCACCGCGCATTTTCTCAAGCTACAGGACGTGACAAAATGACACATTTTGTATGGATTATACAGGAAAAAACACCAATTTGTGATTAGAAACTAAACAAAATGATAGAATTGTTAAATACTTAAGGAAAGATAGCTTTCAGACAATGCTTTGAGAATATCAAAAGAAAAGATTGGGTCACCGTACGTTTTTTCCGGCTAAAATACAAAATAGGAAAATTCGATGTAGAATCCTTTAGAAAATGCATTGTTTTAGAGTTACCTCCCCTTAAAATGCCAATTTAAAGAAAAAATACAAACAACCAAAAATAATCAACATTTGCAATAATAATAATATTTATAAGTTACATTCTTAAAAATTGGTTCTTTTAAATGAAAATTCACATTAAATATCTGCATTCCTGCATCAAATTTTGATAACTTGATAGAAAATCTGGACCTTTGGTTCACTGTTTTTAACAATCCAAGATGGAGGAAGACACCCATACCACCTTAAAACAATACATAATACACGAACGAACCCACAAACAAACACACGAGTACCGGAAATCATACTTGGACTTTTGTATGCTCTTTGTTCTGCAATGGCAATCAGACCAGCAGGAAAAATACGATAGCAACAATTGTGTAATGTTCGCAATCGGGAACACATATCCAGTTTATCTACGTTTGTATTGAATGGTAACAGGTTTTGTTATCGTATATAATGATACACGTGCTTAACTGTGCACACAATTTATTTTTACATCAGAAAATATTAAAAGGCATTACAGAACCTCTGTATAAAACATTTAGATGTATTTGAACACTTTTTCCTTCAATTTAATGTGCATTTTTATGTGTTCCTACAGAAAATTCCCGTCATGAAATGGATTTTATGAAATGTATTGGTATCAGATAGAGCGGTAATACAGATCTGTAGAAAAGTAAGTGATTAACACTGTGTAACTTATTAGTCAAGTACAATTCAGATGTTTGTTTATTTTATCATCTTGAGAAATTTTGAAAAAAAATGTAAATACATTCTCATGAACTCTTATAACGACTGCTAGTGATGTTAGATACTTAGGGGGGATGTCAATAGTCCTTTGAAGAATATTTTTTCAAAGAACATGACAATATGTATGACTAAAGCTGTTATAAGTGCGTTTCACTTATCATAAATTGATATTGATTATACATATAGGTCGTTTATCAGTTGAATAATTTGTTGAACTTTACACTCAGTCAAGATATAACAGTCAAATCTGATTTTTTCTCAGATAAATTATATGATGAAATATGAATAAATACAACACCAGTATCTCAGTTTAGGACTGATGGTGTACTAAAAGTGTAATCATAGATCACCGGAATATAATGACTGAATTATTCGGGTTAAACATTTACATGTAAATGAAACAAAATTGAAAATAAACATACAAGACTAACAAAGGGAAGAGGCTCCTGACTTGGGACAGGCGCAAAAATGAATCAATAGTTATACTAAAATATGCCATCTTTAATGACTTGACAACAGTTACGTAAATATATCCCTTCTGAATTAGTCTGTTTAATGGTTGGGTTAGCTTTTAAGGTGAATGACGACATGGTTGTGCTTTGTATAAAATATTGGATGTGTGAAATATTAGAACGTATAAGATGTCTGCATGTAGATTTATATTAACTTTCAGTAAACTCAAATACGTCGTTAAAGTTGAGATACATCAACACAATAAGATGGTGACAAGGGAACGTCATCATTTAAAAGTGGATAATTTACAATAGGAAATGAACATCATCTCTTTGTCGTTAATTTTGGTATTAAGCGTCCTGTTAAAGATATAGATATCAAGATCCAGGAAAGGAAGTTTTCACTGTTAGTATTAGCATTTAAAATAAAGTCGTATTTATTGAGAGCCAATATATTATCCAAGTATCTCAAAGTGTTCTTAATTTTTTTTATCGGATGTTGCTTCAATGGCTGAATATAGTCATCAATTGTTAATCATAACAATACAGAAACAGGACTGTAATAAGTGGTGCACAGTTAATCCCTATTGGAATTCTGATAACTTGACGGAATTAGGAATCTCCCTAGCAAACAATAATTCTATCTAGTAAAATTTCAAGGGCAGTTATAGTATCAAAACAGGTCCAGTGACATTTAGTTTTTTTGTTTGTTGTTACTAAAAAAATTACCTTAAAGAGTTTGAACATATATATTCGCATTCTGAATTTTTAAATGACCATTTAAGTAGGTGTGTGGCTTTTTTAATAACGAGATTATCAGGCAAAGAAGTATATAGTGTAGAAAATCAAAATTGTGAACAAATTCGAAATCAGCAATATAAGCATGCAATGTATCAAGTGCTTCCAACGAATTTTTGACACTTTAAAAGTAATTCATTCAATTATTTTCAATGGCCTTATTTGAACAATTTATTACCAGGTTTTGTATTGTACCAAGTGTACTAGTAAGTAGAATAGACAGTTTAGTAATGGAACAATTGCATGAAGACGAAATAAATCTCTACTTGTAAGATGTTATGTGCAGCTTCGGAAGCCAGTACATAGTTGGAACTTTCATTGCATTTTGGTTCTGCCTGTAAAGAGGTAGCTAAAAGCTTATGTTTGTTACAAATGTCATTTTTCGAAAATAGATTTAGTTGGCATGTTGGTGAATTCGTGATTTCCTTTTACAGATCTCAATGTAAAATTCACGTCATACAATAATGGTATTATAAGCAGCCGTATAAACCGAGACAAAAAACAAATTCCTTGGCGAGTTCCTGTAATTTATTATTGATACGAGAAATAGGCATATTATGGTTGTTCTTAGGAGTAAAATGTTCTTTGAAATGAGTAAAACGAATATCAACTATGCTCATTACTGAATTTGGGGAAAAAACAAATTAAGGATATTTTGTCAGCTTTTTCTCGTTTTATCCATTTCAAGCTGTAAATACGGAGTGAGTCGTGGATCATGTTACGACACTTAGTCCACTTAATCATGTTAATAAGTGACGGGGGATGATAAAAGGACCTGAATTAGTCCAGCAGCTAAGTCCAATATTTTGGGACAATTGATCACTTTATGGTAAAAGCATGAAACTTTGCACAGTGTTAGTTATGATGCTTATAAACATTTTTGGATATGGAGCCATCAAAAAAATTTCGACAATGGCCGCCAATTTCAAAATGGCCGCCAACAGTCATGAAGCAGAGTCCAAAAATATAGTTTAATTTAACATTTGAAAATAAAAGCACAAAACTTTGCATATTGCTAGTTATGATGATTATTAATCTTTTCTGAATATGGAACAATAAAAAAAAAAATCAATAATGGCCGCCAATTTCAAAATGGTCACCAACAGTCATGAGGCAGAGTCCAAAAATATGGTATAATTTATCATTGAAAATAAAAGCACAACACTTTGCATATTGCTAGTTATGGTGCTTATTAATCTTAAATGAATATGGAACAATCAAAATAATTCCACAATGGCCGACAAATTCAAAATGGCCGCCAACAGTCATGAGGCAGAGTCCAAAAATAATGGTATAATTGATCATTTGAAAATAAAAGCAAAAAACTTTGCATATTGCTATTTATGATGCTAATTAATCTTTTCTGAATATGGAACAATCAAAAATAATTGCTTCATGGCCGACAAATTCAAAATGGCCGTCAAAAGTCTTATTATCAGAAACTGTATCGTGTATATCTAGAAAGCTATTAATAATCAACACATATTTGTGCTTTGCAAAACTTTCAGGATTTCAGGTCATCAAATATTAAATTACATACTTTTTGTTTGTCTTTTTAACTTTTTCGATTCAAGCCTCACTGATACGTCATTTGTAGACGAAACACGCGTCTGGCATACAGAAGTTATATACAAGGAATATATAAACTAATTTACGATCATATTTCTTACAACATGGCTACTGAAAAGACGTTCAGGGTATCAAGTGTAGAATATGACAAACCAACTTAATTTAATAATATTGATTGGGCAAATGGCATCCTATGCTAAGAAATAATAGATGAAAAACGTATATGCCCATTTGATTCTAAACGTCTCAATGTTGGTGCTGGTTATCAATCTTTAGCTGACAATATTTAGAAGTTTCATGAATTACGATTGATGCCTGAGGGCATTAATGTGTGCATTGAAACCTTATTTTAAGATGAGGGATCTGGAATAGCACAGTCTTTCATTGACCAAAAGGCATGTTGGCACAAATCTTGCAACTTAAAACTGAACAGGACAAAGTTGGATAGAGCAGAAAAACCAACCTCACATGAGAGAATAGATGATAAAGCAACCACATATAAAAGAAAACTAGACATAGATTCTCCATTCAGTCCACCAGTAACCCGTCTGTGTGCTTTTTCTGTAATAAAAATGGCCAAGAAGCCCTTCATGAGTCCTCAACGTTTGTACAGGATACACGTGTGAGAGAATGAGCAGTAAAATTAAATGACACGTTGTTACTTGCAAAGTTAAGTGCGGGTGATCTAATTGCAAAGGAAGCAAAGTACCACTCTAAATGTTTTGTTTCCTTATATAATCGTGCCTCTCAAATTGAAATGAAAAATGATAATGTCGAATCTAAGAAGGAAAGTCAAATCCATGGTATTGCATTTTCAGATTGTCAGATCTATGTAAACTTTATACGGAAAGAATAACATGTCTAGGTGCAGATGTTTCATCTCGAGTTAATAGTACACGACTAAAACACAGAATTGTAATTTCCCTAACTTAGATGCTTACAAACAAGGTCTTGAAAACATTCTTGCTTTCAAAAATGACATTGGTCCTGCATTGAAGAGAGTCTGCTTAGAAGACTTTGATAATGAGTTTGTCAACATATCAAAAGCAGCTACGTTTGTTCGTAAAGATATTTTCGCATCAAATTCAGAATTTAAAGGAACCTTCCCAAAGGGATATAAGGAAGCTTATGTACCCCAGTCATTGGCTACTTTGGTCAGTATGATTCAATTTGGACCCAACATTCAGGATCGTTCATATTCTCAGTCGACATTAACAATATCACATCTTCTGATGTATAGTTGTACAAAGAAACTATCCAACCGTCACATGAAAGATCATGAACCTCCAGTTTGTGCTTATTTGGGAATCATGATCCATGTAAGACAAGCAAACGTGATCTAGTAGATACTTTCTTCAAACTTGGACTGTCTGTCTCCTACGACCGAGTGTTAGAAATTTCTACTTCCATGGCCAAGGATGCTTGTCTCGTCGTTATGTCAAAGAAGGTATTGTTTGCCCTACCAATCCACTACAAAATTTATTTACTTCATCTGCTGTAGACAACATTGATCACAATTCAAGCAGTATCTCGTTAAGAGATTCATTCCATGGTACAGGTATATCTTTATTCCAACATATTTCAGAGGATGTTCAAGGCGTTGTTCAAACATTTGACCAATCTGAACCTATGTTGAAATGCCAATCAAAGACAGTGTCTCTTTTACCAGAGAGTTATTCAAATCTTCCATCAGCTGTACTAATATTCATCGAATCAGATATCCCATTAGTTGAAGGAGAACTTTCAATTGATATGTCCTCATTCCCAGCTGCATTAAAGGGGGAATTCAAATGGCTGAACAGCTGTGGATAGGTTTTGGCACTGGAAAGAACTTTCTATATATTTCAATTCATGGATTGTGCCTTGCTCTAGGATCATTGAAATTGAAAGTCTTTCCACTGTCCCATTCATTTACCGGTTGTGACACAGTCTCAGCTTTTTCTGGGAAAAGTACGAAATCAGCCTGGGACACATGGTTCGTATATGAGGAGTTGTCAGAAGCATTTCTGCAGGTTATTGAAAATCCAAATGAAGTGGAAATTTTAAAAGTGTTAAAAGTAATAGAACGATATGTTGTGCTTTTGTATGATCAGTCTAGTACAGCTAATATGGTGAAAGAGTTTAGAAAACAGTTTTTCACGCAGAAGACAGGAACAATTGACAATAGTCCTCCATCTCGAGATGCACTTCTTCATTGAACATACGAAACGTGCAGCTTACCAAGATGTTATTTGGCGCAATTGTTTAGTTGCAAATTCAAGTATGCCATCACCAGATTTATTTGGTTGGCAAAAACTTGATGGTACTTGGGTACCATTCTGGTCTATGGTTGCTGAAGCTTCAATGTCATGCCAAAAGTTCATCTACTGTGGATGTAAGAAAGGATGTATAGGAGCATTTGAATTCTTGAAAGCAGCGTTTAAATGCACAGCATTATGCAACTGCTCACCGGACTTTGAAAGAGAAACTGATCGTGACTGTGCTTTCTTTTGATTTCCCTGCATTTGTATCATATTCTAATTATAGTTTTAATCTGTTGCTATGTTAAATAGTTACTTGTGAGTTTTTTTTTATTTCTTATCTCATTTCTTAAAAAGAAATACTCTTTGCACTGATTCAATACTGCATATGTTGTTTTTTTTTTCATTTCAGGAAAATTGTGAAATTTTCTAAGGTCATTACCTGTAACTGTGAAAAATAAGAACTCGTCGAAGACGCCATTTTGAACTGTATCGGCCATTTTTATTTCATAGTTAATGTCACCTGTTACATTAAATAATAATTTATTTGTATATACGTGCTTATATTGAAATAAATTATCCATTATTTTTTCATCATTTTTATACCATATTTAAAAACAAACGTCAAATTTTGACATGTTAAACGGCGCCATTTTGAATATTGCCGCCATTTTGAAAATATTATCTATGCACCCAGGCATTAATGATACACTTTAGGCCTTTGTCGATATCAAATGATCAGTTTCACGGATTTGGTAACTTTCTATCACACAATGATGGTGTATACATACGAATACTGTCAAACTTAGACATTTTGACGCGCCATTTTGAATTTGGACGCCATTTTGATGATTTCTGTATTATAAGGTTTAAAAAAATAATAATTGACATATCTTAATTGTATTTACTTAAGTTTGTGACATCTTCTGACCTCATAAAAATTGGAAGACTTCATAAAGTGAATTATGTTATACTAATGTCGGCCATCTTGAAATTGGCGGCCATATTGGATTTTTTTTTCGTGGCTTCATATCTGAATTTTGTCTACACCCCTTAATCTTTCACTATGCCAAGTGTCATGCTTTTACCATAAAGTGATCAATTATTCTGATATCCGCTGGACTATTTATTGAGGAACGATTTCAACTCTCGGTCATGAACGATGTTAAGGTTTCCTGTTATAACAAGGGAGCTGGGAACATAAATGTATAATGATTATGATCTGTATTTAATACCCTGCTTATTAAGTATGATTTTAACAAGATGTGGGGTATACATGCATTTGAAAACAACCCAATGACACAAAAACAACTAAACGTTATGTAAAATTATGTCAACATATGTATATATATATATAGTTTGTTTATGGATCTAAACTGCTCCTAATTAACTTGATTCTTCTTATTAATGTTCCATTTATACTTCATTTTGCTTAATGTCAATAATCATTAAATGACGAGCATTCTTTTGACACTGTATTACTGATTATACCTTACTGTAACACATAGTAATTGTCTTGATTTTTTGTTATCATGTACAACATTGTACAAAGTACCTATATTCTGAAGTGAAGAGTTTTTATTTTTTTTTACGAAATTTCACATTTTGATTATTTTTAAAGACCGTATGCATGACTTCAAGATATTATATTTATTTTGTTTTGCCAAATCGCGATTTCACTGACAAAGACCTCTTCTCCACGAGTTTGACATGTTTGATAATAGTTATAGATTAAAACAGTTATAAGTATACACGACTTAAAAGATGAAAGCAAACATGTTTAGATGATATATATAAAAAAGTTATTTGCTGGACATGGTTATACAAATAACACAGCAGAAGAAAAAACACAAAACGTTAACCCCAAACCACTTCATTGTCCTAAATATGAATGATATATTTGCCACTGGACTTTTATCAATTATTAATCAATAAACCAAATCACTTAAAGTTGAAGGATATTGAAGTACCATTATTTTCGTTAGTGGTAACCATCGTGAACGTTCAAAGATATTGAGTTTGTTTATAGTGAACTGTTGATTCGAAAAAAAAAACACTGGAGTAGAAACTCTTTAAATACAGCATACAATTTGTATGGTGAATTTCCATTTAAATAAGCTTTGAACATTTGACAAGTAGTGGTAACATGCATGCTTCTACCATGATACTGATCGACTTTGAGTAATCAAAACGCACAATGACCAGTACAATAATTCACAACGAACAGTACTAATCAAACAAACTAAAGACAACGAACCGTACAGTGATAACAGTCTTTAAACAAATAAAATATAACAAAAGGTTTGTCGTTGTGAGTATTTTGAATAAGCAGGTGTATGAATTACTTGTAAAAATTCTAAAATAAAAACTCGGTATAACACAAACCTCATTAACTAAAAAGACAAAACTATATTTGTTGTTTAAAATACATAATTGGTGTCCGTATAACAAGTATTATATAAGTGATATAACATTATCAAAGAGCGACAAAAGATACCAAAGGGACAGTCAAACTCATAAATCTAAAACGCACAATGACCAGTACAATAATTCACAACAAACATTACTAATCAAACAAACTAAAGACAACGAACCGTGCAGTGATAACAGTCTTTAAACATATGCAAATGAAATATAACAACAGATTTGTCGTTGTGAGTATTTTGAATAAGCAGGTGTATGAATTACTTGTAAACATCCTAAAAAAAACTCGCTGTAATACAAACTTTATTAACTAAAAAGACTTGTTTAAAATACATAATTGGTGTCCGTATAACATCTATTATATAAGTGACATAACATTATCAATATGCACATTCCATTAAACATCCTTACTAACACAAACCGTAAGAATGTATGCATATTCGTAA
Organism: Mytilus edulis; assembly: GCF_963676685.1. Classification (NCBI taxonomy): domain Eukaryota; kingdom Metazoa; phylum Mollusca; class Bivalvia; order Mytilida; family Mytilidae; genus Mytilus; species Mytilus edulis. The sequence continues at coordinate 76,751,937 of NC_092355.1, read as the reverse complement.
CTGTATAAGTATTAGATTAAAATAAATAGAAATGTATGATTGCAAATGAGACAAATATCCACCAAAGTTCAAATGAAGTGGATGTAAGCAGTTAAAGGCAATCGTACGGCCTTGTGTGCACCACATTCTTAAGGTTATTTCGAATAGACAGAACAACTATTACAGTCATTCCTTATCATTCCATTTGTATCATAACCTCATAAATTATACGAGACAACCATTTCCCGTATTATGCTAAAAACTGGCTTTAGAATAAATGCGTTTATTTACGATATGCAAATATAAAAAAGAAGATGTGGTATGATTGCCAATGAGACAATTATCAACAAAAGACCAATATATCGCATAGTCAGCTATAATAGGTCACGATAAGACAATGTAAAACAATTCAAACGAGAAAACTAATGGCCTTATTTATGTAAAAAAAAATGAACGAAAAACAAATATGTAACACATAAACAAACGATAACTACTGAATTACAGGCTCCTGACTTGGGACAGGCACATACATAAATAATGTGGCGGGGTTAAACATGTAAGCCGGATCCCAACCCTCCCCCTAACCTGGGACAGTGGTATAACAGTAAAACATAAAACTATATGAGAAGGCCCCTCAACACTATGTTCACTAGATAAAGACAATTGCCGCCAGTATATGCTCCAAAACATATAGCTGAATAAAAATTAGAAAATATACAGGACGAACAAAGGCTAGAGGTTTCTGACTTTAATTAATTTGGACAGGTTTTATGAGTGCTAAACCTCCGCCTTTCACCTCTAGCCAATGTAGACATATATAACTTAAACGTCCACAACTTTGAGTGTCACTGCCAAAGAATGAATTGTTGGGTCCATAACAAATATTGCCTCTGCAGCTGCCCCAAAAAGTCCACTCTGAACTAAATCTGCAGAATTGGTCTTTTACATATGCACTATAGTTTAGCTGCAATCTCCCTTTACGTTTAATATGACGGTGTGTAGTAATTATGTAAGCAATCCAATATTTTTTTTTACACGAGACTTAGACATGTTAGATGAAGTCCGAAAGACAAAAAGAATCAACAATACTGTATACAATTCTATAAGCAATCATCATTCAAAAATGTTAAAGAGGTACACCAAAAAATAAAAATAGTTTTCCCCATTTTCACGCAAATCTAATTTTGTAACTCGCAACTCAACTTTTGTAACTCGCAACTTGACTTTCGTTACTCGCAATTCGACTTTTGTAACTCGCAACTCGACTTTTGTCACTAGCAACTCGACTTTTGTAACTCGCAACTCGACTTTTGTAACTCGCAACTTGATTCTCGACAAGAAGTGAATCTGGAAGTAAATGTACGGTGTGTTTGGCCAAATTCAAAACCACTATTACCAAAGTCAAAGCAATAAAGTAATTAGAAACACAACATGCTTGACTTTCTTAACATCTGCCATTTTGTAATGTTTGTCAGCACGATAAGTGTAACAATGCAGTTGAGAATGTCAGTGTTTAAATAGGAAGCTCAGGTTTCTGAACATTTTTTAACTTAAAAAATAGGACAGAAATGACTTAATGGATAAGCACTGATGCACATGTCCATAGTATGGAACGCCAACACTGTCTTGTTCTGACCAATTTCATTATATGAAGTGCATTTACCTTTATATGATGTGCATTTACCTTTATATGATGTGCACTTGTCATTATATGACGTGCAAACACCTTTATAGGATGTACAAATATTCTTTTTAGTATGTCCAAACATCATAATATGTGCATGTATACTTATATGATGTGCAAATATACTTATATGATGTGCAAATGTACGTATATGATGTGCAAACATTCTTATATGATATGCAAATATTCGTATATGATGTGTAAATATCCTTATATGATGTGCAAATGTACTTATATGATGTGCACAGATCTGCAAATATAATTATATGATGTGTAAATATACTTATATGATGTGCATTTTCCATTATATTATGTACAAACATCTTTATATGAAATGGTTGTGTCATCATATTATGTGCTTGTAACCTTATATGATGTGGTTTGGTTTACTTCATTAAATGATGTGGTAACGTCATTATATGATGTGCTTTCAATGAGCATAATTACGATTAGAATTATTACTGTCTACGTCATAAATGATTCCGATCTGCTTCTACGGAATTACTACAAACCCGGCTCAAATCTGTAGCTATCGTTTGGAAAATGGTTAAGATATGAAAGGTTATAAACCTTGGCATGTTGGTACCTCTAAATATAAAAAATCACATCTAATATTGTGGAAAATTGTCAAAATATAAATTGCAAAGTTTAGTTTTAATCGACGGGTCTACAATAATGAACATTCGGAGTCAACAATAATGAACATACGGTTAAAGTTATTAAATTAAAGAAATAATTGTTTTATGCCATGCTCTATGCTCATTTAAACAAGGGAAGGCATTACATTTGTCAATATCTTTATACCTAGCGTAAGTGTTTTTTCTATAAGAAGTAAATACATGTTTTTCCAGTATGTTCATTTCTGTAAATTTTGCCTTGCTGATAATTTTAGCTGTTCAAGTTTCTCTTTATATATTAAAATCGGACATTGATAGGGTAATGGCTCATATAAGGGACCGGTCATTTTGTAACCCAAAATGAGGGGATAGGGAGAAATAAAGGGGGCCTTTAATTTTATTATTTTTGAATGGAAAGGTGGTATTCAATTATAAAATAGTTATAGATTTGCCGCCGTAAAATGTTATGGTGATGACTTCATCATCAGGCATATCCGTAGACATCAATAGTTATCAAAGGTACCAGGATTATAATTTAGTACGCCAGACGCGCGTTTTGTTACGCCTTGTTCCGCTAAATCCTAGTTTCAACAAATTCTTCTTGAAGAGTATTTTTCATTGTCACAAGCAAGCACAGTATTCCGAATTACAAATATTATATGATATACTAGATTTAATATCACTGTACATATTCAATATTACATTAAAGATCTTACAATTTATAGTATTCAATAACAATTTATAAAACAAACCATCTCGCCATATTATATAGATATAAGAAGATGAGGTATGAGTGCCAATGAGACAACTCTTCATCCAAGTCACAATTTTTAAAATTAAAGCATTATAGGTCAAAGTACAGCCTTCAACACGGAGCCTTGGCTCACAACGAACAGCAAGCTATAAAGGGTCCCAAAAAATTAATAGTGTAAAACCATTGAAACGGGAAAAACAACGGTCTAATCTATATAAAAAACGAGAAACGAGAAACACTTATGAATCACATCAACAAATGACATGCATGAGTAGATAATTTCAAAGCTATTGTTATAAAATATTTTTTTAAAACTGACGATGTCTTTTGCAATGAATAGAAATAAGAAGATGTGGTATGAGTGTCAATCAGACAACTCTTCATCCAAGTCACAATTTGTAAAAAGTAAACAATTATAGTAAAAATATAGGACTCTCAACACGGAGCCTTTGCTCAAACCGAATAGCAAGCTATAAAGAGCCCACAAATTTGTTTTATAATATTTTCGCCGCAGCCGGAAATTTCTTTAACTAGCTCCTGCATTAATTCATCTTAATCTTCCTCCGAAACGTTTGAAATATTGATTTTTGTTCAATTGCATTGTCTCATTTTTCCTATAAATTTCACTTTCGCTAGCGATAGCTACATATTTGAGCCGGGTGTATAGTTACTCCGCAGCAGCAGATCGGAATCAGTTATGACGTAGACAGTAATCATTCTAATCGTAATCATGTTCATTGACCATAACGACGACGAAACCACATCATATAATGAAGTTTCGACATCATATACAGAAGTAAATCGAACCACATCATACAACATTACAACCATATAATATAATGACACAACATCATATAGAGATGTTTGCACATAATATAAGGGAAAATGCACATCATATAATGATATTTGCACATCATATAATGATATTTGCACATCATATAAGTATATTTGCACATCATATAAGTATATTTGCACACCATACATGTCATATAAGTATATTTGCAAATCATATAAGGATCTTTGCACATCATATAATGATGTTTGCACATCATATAAGGATATTTGCACATCATACAAGGATATTTGCACATCATATAATGCCGTTTCAACATCATATAAGGAAGTAAATCGAACCACATCATATGAGATTACAACCACATAATATAACGACACAACACATAATATAAGGAAAAATGTACATCATATAAGGATTTTTGCACATCATATAAGTACATTTGCACATCATATATTTACATTTGCACATCATATAAGTATATATGCACATCATATAAGTATGTCTGAACATCATATAATGATGTTTGCACATCATATAAGGATATTTGCACATCATACAAGGATATTTGCACATCATATAAAGGTGGTTGCACATCATATAACGACGTGTGCACATAATATAAAGGTAAACTATATTTGTTGTATGGAAGCATTGTTAGCTGTACATGTCTGCTTGGCATGGTTCATCTGACCTTGACCTCATTTTCATGGTTCATTGGTCTTTGTTTAGTTATCTTGGTTAATGTTAAGTTTATGTGACAGTTTTTAATAAAGCTTTATACTTAGGACTATCAATATAATATCAATGATAAGTAAAGAAGGCGAGACATTTTGGTGTGTGCACTCTTGTATTCGAATGGCATGAGTTATGCATAACCCAATACACTCAAAGTGGGCAATATTAACCATATATATATATACATGTATACTAACATAAGCACTTTTCGAGTTAGTCCCTGGTCAATATTACACTCAAGAGGGTGGAAGTCGAAAGTCACCGCTGCAGGTACTTGTAACTTTATTTAATCGTTTAGCCATGTATAAAATACTTCAATTTAAGTAAAGTTACTTTAGTATTTCAAATATATAGAATTCAGTATAGATTGAAAGCCACATTTTGGTATGCAAGTTAATATCAGAATAAAGCTCCTTTGCATGCAAATATTTCAGTCAAATATATTGTTCATATTTATTGGAACACAATTGTAAACTTAGTTTACAATTTGTATACTTGCAGATTAATATAATAGAGTATCTTAAAATTGGACGACTCAGTTAATGCAGAAAATGACCAACACTTATTACCACGCCTAAAGTCTGTGGTTTATGGTGACTTAATCTTCACCCAAGTTGGTGATATTGGTTTCCTCTTTCCTGCAACAATAATTTGCCCTTATGAAACTCCAATCTCCAACACAAAACATATACATATAAATGTTGTTTTGCCCATCTTAATTATATACTATAATAAAATGCCTACTGGGAAAACCCTGCATGAACAGTTGACACTATCTGAATTTTGATTCAAATAATTGTTGACTTGTCATAATTCCTAAAAATCTATTGTACACTGAAAACTGTGCATCAAGAATTTCCTTTTGAATCTTTTAAAAATATTTGAAATTTGAAATTCTTTGTGAAAATAAACAAGTATAATCCCCTTAAATAAATTTGAGAAAAAAAGCCACCCGACCCCCCTTCGAGTAATTTCCTCCAAAATAAATCCCTGCCTTTTTGTAGTAAGGAACCTGGTTGATTTTTTCAGGGTTCGTATAGATAGTAAACCTGGTAAATTGTAGCAAAACCCTGCGGTTGAAAGTTGGCCACGGTTCGTTTTATCGAAAAAGGGGGGGGGGGGGGGGGGGGGGTGAGCGGAACAAATTAAAATTATTCATGTCTGTTTAAGCTTCCTACTTAGAGAAACATCTCAATTGAATGTTATTTTGTAGTGTTAATTCGATGACAATATCTACAAAATGCTTTATTAATCGACATTGTTTTTGAAGCGAGTAACAAACTGTTGTCATTACCAGCGGTTTGATCTTTCGGTATTCTCATGACATATCGTCATGATATCGATAAGCCATATAAACATTTTTGTGCCGAATAGACTGCAAAAATCTGTTAAGATAAATTCTAATTGGCTTAAAAAGTCACGTGTGAAATCGTCAGAAGTGAAACTACATATTGATAGTTGTTAGATCTCATATGTAGTATAACGTAATCAGAGATCAATATTTTAATTAGATTGGGTCAACTAGACAGAAACATACGGAAAGGTCAACTAGACAGAAACATCGCGACATAAATAACCAACATACAATGACATACGAAATAAGTCAATGCAACAAAAACCTGACGACACAAAATACATC